>NC_069662.1:12327500-12952500 GCF_027244095.1 Hemicordylus capensis
TGAAAAAGCCTGTAGCTTAATTTCAGCTGCAGCTCATGGCTGGAGACTAAAACAAACCACCACCTCTGGAGAGACAAAATGGAGACTAACACTGGAAGAACAAAGAGGGGAGGAGTCCGGCACTTTTATCCATGACCTTAAACCCCCTCCCCCCAGTGGTCACTATGAGACATTGCAGCTGAGAGCTGATGCTACCAGGGTCCCAGCTCCAACAATTACCCAGTTTTGCCTTCTGAATTCCATAAGCTTAACTCTGTTATTCATATAAATCTTCCTCTACCACCTGAGGAAGATGGCAAAGAATGCTACAGAACCTTCCAAGGTAGAGGAGACAATCCGCTGAATTTCAGGGCCAGGACAATACAAGGATTGTCCTTCAGTGCAGGCCACACCCAAATGTTCACTGTATACATGCCCAGCCATAAACAAGCCATCTAGTTGTATAGGACTGACTGGCATGCCAGCGCATACAATGTAACTGCATCTTACAATCAGTTTATGCAATCGCAACCATAACATGTGATTTGCTGATGTAATAATTTGTGGCGACTATTTGCCCGTAAGTAGGCTGCTTCTTGCCAGCAGCTGACATCGCGACTAAAGACCTGCTTGTGTAAGCAGGGAATTTGCACGAGCACAAGAAGATTGCATTGCCGCACTAAAAAGGGAGTGTGTGTGCAATTAAGTGATTTGTCCAATTAAAACAAATGAGACATACGACAGTTGCACACTGTCGGTGGGGCGGAGCTACAACTGGACGGACATGTCCTAGGAACACGTGTCCTGCCTCTGGAGCCTCCTTGCTTGCCTCCCCTCCCCCGCTTGTCAGCTCACCAGCCACTCCTGCTCACTGCCATGCTCCCAATAGCTTTCTCCTCCCCACGGCATGCCAGGCTGTCCTTACCCAGTGGTGCACCCTGCTCCTGCAGCCTGCTGCTGCTTCCCAGCCACTTGGGTTTCTGAACCTGAGGCAGCTGGTAATGTGGGTGCACATGCACTCTTCATTCCCAACCGCCTTGGGGGTTCAGAGTTGGCTTAAGCTCGGGCAGTAGGAGCATGCCACTGCCATCACTGGGGGAGAGGCTGCCACCACCATTGTCACCACCAGGAGAAGGCTACCACTGGGGGCGTGTGCTGCCGCTGTGGGAGGACACATGACAACACGGGCCACCTGTGCCCTCTCTATGCCACTGCATGGTCACATGCTAAAACGCAAGCTCCAGACCTCATGCAAGTAGCTAGCGCAATTGCTTTGCACTGGCAGGCCAGCTTTCTGCAAGTGCATCGTTAGGGTGTCAGCTGGTGATGCTGGATTAGGGAGCCTCTATTCCAGAGGTGAAATTGAGCATGTTGTGACTCAAAGGTTACACTCTCAAGGGATATTTTATGAATGCTGCATCCCAGTTAAAACCATGGCAAGGATCTGCAAACCAGGACTTAACCCACAAGCTAGGGGGGGCACAAATTTTGGCCATCTCAGGGGATGAATGTTCATCGCGATTTTGGGCAACGTCTACCCCCCAGAGATGGAAAATAGGCAATAGCTCTGTTGCACTTACAGATTGCTGCATATTATCAACCCTTCTTTATCCCTGTCCCCAAATGGTTAGGGTAAACCATTTTTGCACAGGGTAACAATGAACACATTATTGTACTCTCTTCGTTGAGTAAACTTTGGAAGACATTCATATCAATTCTCACTTCCATTCTTCTGACAACATCGATAAATTTTTATAGTAAGTTTTGTGTTTTTAAAACTCATACAAACGTTTAAAACCCCTTTGCAAATTTGACCGCTGAAGCCCCAATGGTCAGGACAATCACAGCATGACAACACACTGAAAGCTGAAAGCACGGCAATGCTGTCACCTGTTTCCCATCTCTAGATGTGAAGACGTTGTCAAAAATTACACTGAAACATTCATCTCCCCAGATGGTACTGGCCATCCCAGCTGGCCCCCACACCAGCCCCCAGTCCTGGTTGCCAGTTGGGGGGGGGAGAAATTCTCACCATTCCAATGTGCAAAAATTCCATCCACACTCCAGAAACACATTTCTGCCATTAACCTGCAAGTCCTAGCTCCTCTTCTTGGCCCCTTCCAACCCATCCTATCCCCCTCCAACCAGAGCCTCTGGAGCTGAAATGACTTGCACGTACATTTTCCTGTTGCCACAACTATCCCCTTGCTATCGGTCACTGCTCTGATGAGTTCCTGCCTGGCGTTCCGTCTTACTTACAGGTGGCTCCAATTCACCACAGGATCCAGGAACTTCACCCTGGACACTGTGATCTGGTGGCAGCCCCATGGATGTCCAGACACAGAGCTTTTCCTTGGCATCCGATGGGAAACGCTGTTGTGTATCCAAAGGGCGCAGCAGGCGAGCCCGGGCCTCCTCGAAGCCCTGGAGAGCGAGAGGAGTAGGGGTGGGTTGTTTCAGGAAGGGATTCTCCAACCAGAATGAGTTTGGTTCACAAAAGTCAGAGTTAAACGGAGGTCTCTGGGCTGCCCTTCTGGCTGCTGGTGCCACCTGGGAAAGAAGAGAGCATAAAAAGGAGCAATCAATGCCTGCTAACTTGGCAAAGAAGCACCTTTTAATGTGGTGATTTTCTTTATTTAGCAGGGGGAGAGTAACTGGCCCTATCCATCCCCAGCACAGTACCTCCAGTGGCTGTTGCTGGTGTCTATCTTATGTTTCTTTTAGATTGTGAGCCCTTTGGGGACAGGGATCCATCTTATTTATTTATTATTGCTCTGCGTAAACTGCCCTGAGCCATTTTTGGAAGGGCGGTATAGAAAATCGAACTAAAAACAACAACAATGCCAACACAATATTGTACGACCCAGGAGCCCCCATTTACCTTGACAGCCACCACAGCAGGCCTTGACAAGTTTTCTGTGGCTCCATGGGCCAGTCCAAGAACTTAGAAGCCAGACTGCCCTCCACTCCATGGGGAGGGAGAGGACTCCCAGCCTTGCTTGCTCACGCCTCCTGCCGATTACATCCTACCTTGCTTCCACACAATCACTTCTACCCAGGTTTTCCTTTTACCTTGCTTCCACACAACCGAAAACTGGAAGCGCACAAAGTGCCCAAACCCAGGTAAAACACAGTTTTTGGTTGTGTGAATGACCCTATTGTGTTGTACTTGTATACTACTACTATGAATAGTTATATACTGCTTTTCATCAGAAGTTCCCAAAGAGTTTTACATAGATCTATATAAATAAATAGACCCTAAGGGGCTGAGCTGCCAGCAACAACCACTGGAGAGATGTTGTGCTGGGGTTGGATAGGTCCAGCTGCTGTACAGCTGTTGGGGCACACATCTGTACTTTTGTGTGAATGACCTGCATTCACTGTACATGTGTTGAACGTAATGTGCAAATAACTGTACATCAGACCTTTAAATTAAAAAAAAAAAAGAGTGTGGTTCTAGAAGAACATTTGTGCCATTCTAAAATCCAAGTCATTGCAAAAGCTGTATCAAGTAGCCAGAATGGTGTAGTGGTTAGAGCACTGAGCTAGAACTGGGAAGACTTAAATTCAATTCCCCATACAGCCGTGAACCTCACTGAGTGACTCTGGGCCATTCACTTACCTCACAGGGTTGTTGTGAGCATGAACATAACCATGGGCTCCTTGGAGGAAGAGCAGGATATATGTACAAAAATACATTTTTTTTAAAAAAGCACGTGAATACGGCTATTGTCTCCATCTTACCTGGGCCTGCTCAGGGACGCCGCTGGAGGGTTTGCAATCCAGGATGCTCAGAGAAGAAGTTTTCGTCAAGTGGCCAGGCCAAAGCTCGCTCTGGGTGCTGGGAGGATTCAGCAAGGCTTGCCATGAAGCTGAAGGAGTGATGGGATGCAGGAGACGAGCTCGGGATTCCTCTAGCCCTTGGAGGGTGAAGGCAACTGGAGAGCTGGCTGGGAGGAAGGGCTTCTCAGCCCAGTGAGAGGCGGTGAGATCCATCAACCTAGCTGAAAGAGCAGCAGAAAACGTAGCCTGTGGAAATAGAACAGGGGTGAGCAAACTTGGCCCTCCGGCTGTTATTCAACTGCAAAGCCCATAATCCACAGTCATAATTTATTGGGGCTGGCTATTGTTGCCAGCACTACTACTCTGAGGGCTCTCAGAAGCCTCTCTGCTTATGTCTGGGACTGCAGGCTTGTGGTTCCCCTCTTGACATGCTCAGGAGTCTCACGGGACCGTGGGCTCCCCATTTGTTGGCATATTGGGGACAGGTCACTTAGCAGGCAGTGGGACAGTCGCCCCCAGATTCAAACAGCTGCCAAGTTAATTTAAAGGGGATTAGCCTCGCACCTTTGCCTATAGTAGGGAATGTCTAGGTAGCCAGTGCTAACTTTCGAGTTAGCTTCAGTGTTCCCTCTAAGGCATGCACACGTGCATGCGCTCACACGTTTCTGGATGTCCGCTCAGTTCATTTTAGATCCCGCTCAGGTTGAATCAGGAAGGCCCCACTCTGAATGCATGTGCACACACTGCCTTGATACTGCCACCCAGAACAAATTTCATTCCGCACAAAGATGAGAGAGAGAGAGAGAGAGAACACATACTGGTTAGCTTCACGTCCAAGGTCTTCCTGTCTGAAGAGTGACCCTTTACTTCCCCTCCTCTGCAGTTGCTTTAAAAAAGCTAACACTAATCACCTCAGCAGGAAAGTCAGATAACGCACTGTGAAAGCAACTCCCTTCCCATCACAAAAGAGCTTAGTGGGCAACAGGAACTCAGAGGTGTGCTCATTAAAAATATGGATTGGTTCACCAGGTCCTTCTAACCTAAGAGATACCGTCCTTAAACGTCCATTTAGTCCATTTACATACAGGTTGCTCTTTACCCATTAAAATCATTGTGTTGTACTCCAGCACAACAAACATAGACAGTGGATCCTTTTGAGATTCACCGGAATTTCCCTCCTCAGGAAGAAGGGATGGCCAGTATTTTGCCTCGGGGCCTATTTTAGGCTATAACTGGCCCTGGTTTCTTGAACCAGTGTGTTTCATTTGGTCTTTACACCATGGAGTCAGCCACTGTATGGGTGATTGATTTGACACCTGCCATTACATTAGGCCATGTCTTGCTCATCGCGCCATTCATGCATCTTTTGGATTTACCCTTACTGCCTAACCCCCGAGCTGCTTTCGGTTCTTCATTGCCTAGTTCCGTCCCTGAGGAAAGAGATCCTTCGGTTATGCCTGAGTCATGAGGGTCCAATCACCAATAAAGGAAGGATGAGGTTGTAGGATAATCACTGTGCTCCTCTGGGCTCTGCCTATCCCTGCTCTCTTTCTTAAATCCAAAAACCTGTTTTTCTCAAGCCTTCTTTTCTCTTGCCAGCCTGGAAGTCATTTTAATTCAGACACTAAGTTAAATCGCCTCTTTGCAGTTATTTGGTTAATCTTTATAACATTTTTAGTAGTAATATTGCTTTAATCAGCTTTCCTATGATTTCCCCTGAACCCCAAATAAAACCTTACTTTGTTTTGAACTTCAACCTCTGTCAGTTCATTTCCCGGGGACCAGAACTCTGCACAAAATTTATTCTGACATGGGAATGCTCCATCCCAGCTCGCTAATTCCCCACACAAAGCCCAAACGCATTTAGGGGTATTCACCAATCGCCCCGGAGCAGTTCCATTAACATTACGATGGAAGTTGTAGTTCAACAGCAGCTGGAAGGCCAGGTTTGCCCACCCCTGAAATAGAAGTATAAGGCATGGGTGCTGGTATCCCACATCAACAAGGAATTGTGGCATACGCTGGGACTAGTCCGTTACAAGGAATAGCAGGTGGTTACAAAGTTTCATGCAGCTAGGGTTGCCATATTCTCGCTTTCCGAATCTAGGTGCCTAATTTGCATATTATGTAAATTGGCTAGAAAATAATTTTTGAGCAAAATAGTGACTGCACATTTTGCTCCATAACTCAGTTTCTACAAGGGCTAGAGTTTAGCTTTAATTTTTTTTAAAAAAAGCTGAAATCTGGGCGAATCTGTGTGGGCTAAGCAATCTGGGTGAGATGCTCAAAATCTGGGTGAAACCCAGAATTCCGGGGAGCATGGCAACTCTACCTGCAGCTGACCTACAAAACCATTTTTATATGAACTATTTGCAGATTGAGATCCATTAATGTGTTGCACTCTCATCTTTATGAAGTGTTTTCAGGATCCAAAGCAGACTTTGCCCCTTTTTAAACAACGGGACACCACTATGGGCAGATTCACATCTAACGCAGAAAACCTACATACAAAGAGGTAACTGACTTGCCTGTGACCGTCTGAACCCATGCCAAGGCAGGAACTTCAGGTTCATCTGGGACCACAAACCAATTAGTTTACAGATTTGACAATGTAGGCATGGCTCCACTTCATGTGTGCGTTACATCCGAAATCATGCTCATCATGAACCTCTGATTTGTTCCAAATGTACTGACAGGGACAGTGTTCTAATTTCTACCAGAAGACCATTGTATAATGAGGAATGGAAAGTTTTAGTGCCTGTCTCAGAAGTCCATCCGTGGATCAATTTTAACAACCTCTGCTCCTTATGAGAGGCTGTAGCTGCTTATCAGAGCTGCCACGAGAAACTTCAAGCACTGAATTGCATCTCATTAAGCACCTGCTTCTTTGCTTGCTTTATACTCTCATACTGTAAGCCAAGAAAACTGCATTATGTCACCTGCTTTACAGCCTGCTTAGAATGCTAGATGGATCTCATCGTGGGCCAGCATGCAGGTGCCATGACCTCCACCGGAGCATGTCCCCTCCCACAATGGGATCCCTGGTAGTTTTGGCGAAGAGGGATGTAAACCTTATCTCTCTTTATATTCTCTCTCTCTTTCTCCATCTAGTACATCTTCTGCCTGTGTGTGTGGCACCAGGAAGGGACCATGCCCCTGGGCACAACACCAGGAAAGCCCATCCCCATTGCCATCAGGACTAATGGCTATGAGGTGGCACAAGGCAGGCTAGGATGCCATCTAGAGCCTCACTGGGAGGCCCAGACAGGGGGCCTGGCTCTGGCTCAACTACTTCCAACAAACAGAGACA
Organism: Hemicordylus capensis; assembly: GCF_027244095.1. Classification (NCBI taxonomy): domain Eukaryota; kingdom Metazoa; phylum Chordata; class Lepidosauria; order Squamata; family Cordylidae; genus Hemicordylus; species Hemicordylus capensis. The sequence goes on from NC_069662.1 coordinate 12,334,573, forward strand.
TGTGGCCGTCTGCAGCGCCAAGCTCAGTTTCCCTCCATATTTCAGGCTAGGGGAGCCTCAGGTTTTGTGTTATGTGTGGCCCTGCCCTAGGTTTCAGCTCTCATTGACAGAGCTGAGAAAATGCCTCTCCCAGGCTCAGTGTCTGAACTTCTATAGTTGTTAGGGGCTGACAGCCAGGCTAAATTACTCATGTGTTGTCCCACTGTTTATGATCCACACACAAATGGATCATAGAACAAATCAATCCAGAATTTTTACCCGAGGGACGAACGACCAGGCTCAAACCATCATACTTTGGACACATTATGCAAAGACCCAGCTCCCTTGAGAAGTCCATAATGCCGGGAAAAGTTGGAGGAAAGAGAAGAGGATGACCAGCAGCAAGATGGATGGACTCAATTATGACAACAATGAATGTACCACGAAGAAACCTGAAAGGCCAAGTTGAAGACAGCTCATCCTAGAGAGTATCTATCTAGGTGGTCGCTAAGAGTCGACACTGACTTGACGGCACTTAATCAATCAATCAATCAACCAGTCCCACTGAAATTGGGCCAGTCAATCCTGTCTAACTTGCCCGTTAATTAGGGATGTACAAACTGGTCCAGGGATTCAGCAGTTTGGTTTGGTGGTTCGGAGTCAAGCCGAACACCCCCCCCCAACCCGGTTCTGTCCGGACCGGTACCAACTCCTCCTGGCCAGCTCATGGATTTTTTAAATTTAAAATAAATTTAATTACCTTCTGCACCTTTAGGGGGCTTCCTATAGGCCGCCGGGGTGTGTGTCCGCAAACGTTCCCCTGCCCCCCGCCAGCCTCTAAAATCACCGCCATGACCCGCCAGAATATTTTTCTAGCCATTTTGGAGGCCGCTGCGGTGGCCATTTTTTCCAGCGGCCATTTTAAATTTTTTTAAAAAGGGCCACCACACATGTGAAAATGGTCTCTGCAAGGCCCTGGACCATGCCAGGCCTCACAGAGGCCATTTGTGCATGTGCAGCGGCCTCCAAAATGGCCACCACAATGATTTATGGAGGCCCGAACGGGCCAAAAAAATTACACTCTGGTGGGCCACGGTGGTGATTTTAGAGGCTGGCAGGAGGCAGGGGAACGTTCACGGACAGCCTACAGGAAGCCCCCCCCCCAAGGGACAGAAGGTAATTAAATTTATTTTTTAATAAAAATAAAAATAAGTTGTGGGAAAAAACCTGGACCCAGGGGCGGGTTTGAAGGGTGCCAGACCAAACCAGCCCAGTCAGGTTCAAGTCTGCTCCGGACTCAAACCGAACTGGGACAGCTGGTTCCGTGGACACCCCTACCACTAATTTAACCTGGACTGAAGTTCAGCTACTATGAATGGCAGAACTCTAAACACATGTGGTCAAATGCATTCAGAGAGGCCTGTCTCTCTGTTAAATAAATCTTAGTTGATCACCAGTCATACTATGAATCAATTCAATCCACATATGCAAAAAACAGTTACAGTTCTGAAGGAAAAAGCATTCATTAATGTTAGAGGATGCATTCATGCATCAAACGCACCACCTGGAAGAGGCATTCTTCCCTGTCAAGGCAGAATCTGCAAAATGCTTCTTTTGGGAAGGCAAAAATGTCCCACTTAAAAAATAATAATAACTTGAAAGCGATTCTAAAATAATAATAATCAGCAGTTCAACTGATGAGATCAGAAGATTTTTGAATAATCAGAATATTAGTGTGATTAACAACTGGAGGCCTAGTTAAAAGTTTGTGGGTTAAAAAAAAACTATTCAGTAATTGCAATAAAGTTAAACTAACTTTATTTATACTTATCAGTCATGAAGATACCTTTGCACACATTGCCCAGAACACAGCAAGGCGAGAAGGCAGTGTGCAGCAGTTGGGCAAAAGACTACCCACACATTTTTCCTTACAGCTCAAGCATACGATTAAGTGAGTCAGAGACTTTTTCTTTCTCCATATGAGAACCAAGAATTCAGAGAAGAGGCCGGGAACATTCATAAGGATTCCAGGGCCCACAGGCTCCCAACCACGGTTAGGAACCATAACTGGAGCAAGAGTGTTTATCTCCCTGTCCAAATGCCTTCTGGGTCACGCAGCCTTGCACAACCTTCCCAGCTTCAGTTCACAATGTTCTCCATGCTGCCCGATTAGCGTCTCCTGTTAATCGGTGGCCATTGCCTCTAGGGCGTGGAAAGCTCCTGTCTTAAATGTGCACATTTCATTGCGGTGAGGCGTCTGCAAGGGAGGGCTGTTTTGCTTCCTTCCCTGCCCCACCCTCAACAATGCATTTCCCTCGTGGATGACAGCAACACTGGTCTGCAAAATAAATTCATATCCTGTCCAATTTAAATCAGGGCATTCAGCATAAAGAGTAACGAGGTCAGTTGTGCAACATGCATCAAAGGAGAGCCACGGGGGTGTAAATAGATTTGCCCGTTCCAGCCCCTAAGAACACTCCCACACCATGCCGAGTCAGGACAGCACATAACAAGTGAAGCAGATTGGCACGGGAATTGCCGATTTCTCCAACTTGCACTGTCAAGGAAGGTTTCACACATTAACTGGATGGCAGCGATGCAGTGTGTATTACTCACACACACTCTCTTGTTCCTATGCATCTGGACACCATACAAAAAGGGAACCAGCATACCCACCTCACGAGGAGACAAACCATACCGTAATTCACACTAGGAAAAAATAAATCTTTCAGCAGAATTACACGATTATTAGTTACGGAGGGGCAGCCCACAAGCTCCCTCTGGGCACAATACCCAGAACATGAAGATGGCCCTGTTCAGGCATGACGCTGCACGTTCCTACTAATGTCTGCACAGATGTACATCTTTGTGTGTGAATGATGGTATGTGCATTCTTTTAAAAAAATCAATGGAACAGGCCTCAAATGCAGAGTAATAAAAAGTGTGCTATTGCATATGCAATGAACAGAAAGTGCTTTTAGGGATCTATATGTGTGGCATCCCTTGTACACAGGTGGTACAGGCGTGGCACCTAACATGGGGATAGGGCTGATGACCTTCACATGCTCTCTACTGCCACCTACTGGCCTATAGTGGTAAGGGGATGACATTGCACATGCTCAGAAGCACTGCAATCATTTTACTTCACACATCCCAGGGCTGAGCTGAAACAGAACACAGGCTCAAAGGACGTTCTGGGTACTTATTTATGCTGGACCCAGGGAGAGAAAACATTTGGAACACTCTGATGGAACTAGCCTCATACATTCATCCAACGTGGCTATTTTATTATACAGTCACAGTAATGCCTGTATTGCTCATTATTATGAGTAGTATTTAACGTGAGGGTCACACTGACTTTGAAGCAAGTCCCATAGAATTTACCATTTATTTAGAAACATATTGTTTATATCCATGTTAGCCCTGCAGAGCAAAGAGGCACCTTTTAAAGTGGCGATTCTCTTTATATTTAGCAGGGGGGTGAGCAACTGGCCTTATCCAGCCCCAGCACAGCATCCCCCCTGCCCAGTGGTTATTTGTTGCTGGTGTTAGCCATATTTATTTTAAGATTGTGAACCCTTTGAGGGACAAGGATCTATTTTATTTATTTTTCTGCATAAACCACTTTGGCTGGGAAGCAGTTTATAAATATTTGTGCTCAATGCTTTACAACAGGGACGCGTCTCTACCTCGAAGGGCATACAATGCGTAAGCAGGCACAAGGGATGCGACTTAGGAAGGGGAGGCCGGGCAAACGGGAAGAATATGGGCGTCTTGTATGGACGCAGAGTTAAGCACAGTACGGCAGGAGTGTCAAAGGACAGCCCTCCCCAGCAGCTGTTGGCCTACAACTCCCATCATCCCTTGCCGCTGGCCACTGCGCCTGGGGATGATGGGAGTTGTAGGCCAAAAAACAGTTGGGGGCTGCAGTCTGACACTCCTGCAGTAGAGAATGGAGACTGAGGGCTCTGTGTGGGACTTGCTGATCAGGAAACACACTTGGGCCAGGCTCCAAGGGGAAAGGAGACAAGAAAAGCCTGTCACCAAAACCTGCAACAGATTTGTCTCATTTTGAAACGCCTTTCAGAAAATAGCAACATAGGAATAGGAACACAGGAAGCTGCCTTCTACTGAGTCAGACCATTGGTCCATCTAGCTCAGTATTGTCTACCCTGTTGGCAGCAGCTTCTCCAAGGTTGCAGGCAGGAGTCTCTCTCAGCCCTATCTTGGAGATGCTGCCAGGGAGGGAACCTGGAACCCTCTCTTCCCATCCCCTTCGGGGAATAACTTTACATTGCTCACAAGTAGTTTCCCATTCAAATGCAAACCAGGGTGGCCTCTGCTTAGCAAAGGCAACAATTCATGCTTATTACCACAAGACCAGCTCTTCTCCCCAGACCAGCTCTCCTGTATTCTGCAGTCATCTGTTGTCAATATGTACCCTGGCAGGAGGGGCTTGAAACAGAGATCAGATTTTGCTATTTGGGGGGACCATAATTCAAGAATAAGAAAGGAGCCCCAGAGAACAGAAAACCCCACTAAGAGGGCATCAAACTTCTGCTCTGTGCCTTTAACAGCAAACCTAACAGCTGCAATAATGCATTTCTCCATCACATTATGACTAATATTAAAAGTGCACTTTTCAACTGGAGTGGGTGGGTACTGGGAGCAGATTGTACTAGTAGATAGAGCAAGATGGAATGAGAAGATAGTTCCAGGTTTCCTGTCCCAAAGGGGCCCACAGTCCCAGAGGGAGAAAACACACCAGCAAACAGACACTGAGGAAGACCTTCTGCGGGGATAAACAGGGCCAGTTACTCATCCCCCCATATACAAGAGAGGCCCCACTTTTTAAGGGCGCCTCTCTAAAACGCTCCCGCTGTCAGTGATGTAGCTGCCAACTGTGATGGAGCTGTAAACCGCCCGGAGACGCAAGTTTTAGGCGGCATAAAAATATGTTAAGTGAATGAAATTAAATAAATTCAGAAGTGCAAGCGTTCTCCATGACAGGCCCCGTGGCCAGGCCCACCCCAACAGCCAGAGAAGCACCGGTGCTCGCTCCCTGGGGGCGGGGGGCGTCCCCTCTCCACCACACCCCTGCCCGCTGTCAAAACAACAACACCACAAAACGCTCAGCAGCAGCCGGGTGGCACTTTTCTGGTAAGTTGGCAATGCTACGCCCCGCCCCGCCCCGGAGACGCCACCAGTGTATGACCCGCTGAATCCTGCTGCTCGACACATACACACATTCCGGTGTCGGAAGGAGAAGCCGTTTCGTGGCTGCTCTCGGGGGCTCGTTTTTGCCACCCACCTCTGGGCAGCTCCTGATCTCAATCCTCCTTCTCCCCCGAACAAGGAACTTCCTTCTTCGGGGGAGGAGAGAGAGCAGGAGCTGCCCAGATGTGGGTGGCAGAAACGAAGCTATACTGCTTCCCCGCGGGTCAGATCCGTTCTAGGAGCAGCGATAACCTGTAGCTCCTGCGCTCCTCCTCTCCCTCTCGCTGCCGCCCGCCTGGGCAGGCGAAGTCAAGGTCTCAAGTCAGGCATCCTTCCCCTCCCCGGCTCACCCGTGCAGGCAGCAGCCGTACCGGGGGGCCCGGGAGACGCTCAGCACCCGGCAATGCCCGGACACGGAAGCAACGGGAACGCCGACGCGGCACCGCCCTGCAGGGACTCGGACTTCACCCAAGAGGCGTTGCTGCCTGGCTCCCTCCCTCGCCCGTAAGCAGCCTTTCACGCTCCTCCTCCTGCCGAGAGAAAGGAACCCAGGCGTCCAGCTTTAACCCCTTGCATGTATCCCAACCCTTAAGTACTAGGAGAAGGCGTGGAAAGGATCCCAGGTGTCCGGGATCCCGGTTTTAACGCATTAGAGCTCAAGCTTCTGCGGGGACAGGGAAAGAAGAGCCCAAGAGTTCTGTCTCGGGATGGAATCCTAATCCTTTTACATACCAAACGCTGGTGGGTAGCAGCAGGAAAGGCATCCAGGCGCCTTAAGTCTCTCGGCTAGAACCGATTGCCTTCCCAGCTACTGCAGGAAGGAGCAGTAGGCTTCCTTTTAACCCACTGGAGCCCAGGCATTCCCAGCAAAGCCCTGACCCGCCCCCCAGATTTAACCCGTTAGACTCTCAAGCCTTCTTTGATACAGGCAAAGAGTCCTGATTTGAATAGATGACCTGTTCTTTCCCCATCCCCGGCCTCCCTTCACAGTGGCAACCGTCCGTGCTGTAGAAACCCCGTCCACGCCCTTGCCTTGATTAAACAAAACCACACCGCTGCTTGAGGCTTTGAGGGTTAAATGGGCTTTTAATTTGCAGTTCCAATATTAGCACAGTCAAACAAATAGGTACAGAACAAGATACTTCATGCATGACACCAGTACCTCTACTGGTGGTACTGGAGGAGACAATATCAGCAGTGAATCTTATTGCTATCTTCTCTCCTAGTAGGGTGGAGAAGCAGAGAGATGCTCGTTTTGCATATGTATTTAGTCAATTCCATTTAAAAAGGCCAACATCTCCTTCCCCAGCATGGAAACTTTCTCATTTCCTGAGCTATAAGATGCCTGGCCTTGCTTGCTCCTCCATCTCTTAGATTCTGTTATATGCTGCACAGCAGGCATTTAACCAGAGCATCTGCGGAGAGGTAACAGTGGGAGAAGCTTTGCCTGTTGATTTTCTACCTGTCAAAGACACAGGCGCCCTGCCACACAATGGTGTCAACCTGTTCAAATGTATGGACAACTGATGGGGCAGTGAGGATGTTCTTGGGCCTCCTGCTGTGCCTTTAATATCCATACATATGAATCTGTAAATTATGCCTTTGACAGCATGGAGAGAAGCATTGTCTACTGCTTACCTCTGCAGATCAAACTGCGGTTAAAGGGCCAATTGAAAAGTCAGCAATCTGAATTGAGAAAGTACATAAGAACAGCCCTGCTGGATCAAGCCCAAGGTTCATCCAGTCCAGCATTCTGTTTTGCACAGTCATCCACCAGATGCCTCTGAGAAGCCCACAGGCAAAAGATGAGGACATGCCCTCTCTCCTGCTGTTGCTCCTTTGCAACTGGAATTCTAAGGCATCTTTCTTCTGAGGCTGGAGGTAGCCTATAGCCACGAGACATAAGAAAACTAAAATCATGTCTTCATACCTTCATTCATTCCAATTGTATTTTTAAAGCCATTGAAATAAAATTAAAAACCACTCCCTATGGCAGAATTCTCAATCATGGGTCCCCAAATATGGGACTACAACTCCCATAATCTCCAGTCACAATGGCCATTTGCTGTTGTGAGTGGTAGTTCAAAAACATCTGGGGACCCAAGGTTGAGAACCCCTTGCCTACATCTTTTAAAACCACATCCTAGATTAGAGCCCGTAGATACTATATTTTGCTCCTCATTGGTTTGCAGCTGATCTCTTGCTTAGTTTAGCTTAGTTTAAAAGAGCAGTACTTGCACTGATCTCTGGCTTCAGCAGTTCAGTCCTTGCTTGCAATGATAATTGGCTATCCCAGTTTCCACATTTTGCTCATCGTCAGTTTGCAGCCGACCTCTTGCTTAACTCTTGCATTTGGCTTCAGCAATTCAGTCCTTGCTTGTGATGGTCATTAGCTATCCCAGTTGCTTAGCTGAGAGCCAGCGTGGTGTAGTGGTTAGAGTGCTGGACTAGATCTGGGGAGACCCGAGTTCAAATCCCCATTCAGCCATGATACCAGATGGGTGACTCTGGGCCAGTCACTTCTCTCTCAGCCTAACCTACTTCACAGGGTTGTTGTGAAAGAGAAACTCAAGTATGTAGTACACCGCTCTGGGCTCCTTGGAGGAAGAGTGGGATATAAATATAATAATAATTATAATTATAATAATAGCTCACCACCATGAAGTGGTGAGCTTACAGAGGAGAGCTGGTCTTGTGGTAGCAAGCATGACTTGTCCCCTTAGCTAAGCAGGGTCTACCCTGGTTGCATATGAATGGGAGACAACATGTGTGAGCACTGGAAGATATTCCCCTCAGGGGATGAAGCCGCTCTGGGAAGAGCAGAAGGTTCCAAGTTCCCTCTCTGGCTTCTCCAAGACAGGGCTGAGAGAGATTCCTGCCTGCAACCTTGGAGTAGCCGCTGCCAGTCTGTGTAGACAATACTGAGCTAGATAGACTAATGGCCTGACTCGGTATATGGCAGCTTCCTACGTTCCTGTGAAGGAATGGCACACAACCAAAGCCCCACAGCATTTTCCCATCATACTTCTTCCTCATGGAGGTTCTGTGACTTAATCCTCTCTGCAAGAGACACACATTTGGAACATGCAGCTTTCCTCAGTGCTGGAGATGCAAATAGGAAACCTTCACCTGTTGACTTGTGCTTAGTATTCATTGGTTAAAAGCACAAGCCTGGTTCACACAGGAGAACTACAGGATCAGGGATGTGTGGCTCATGTGTATGAATAGGCCATTGTAGATGTAAACAACTCAAAACAGGATTTTTTCACACAACATCAGCTCTGTAATGTTTTCCAGTGCAATCAGTTCACCTGTTCTGATACAACTCGTGGAAGTGATAACGTGCCGCGCATAGGCAAGCATGTTTGAACCAACATACAGGGCCTCTATTTGTATTAAAGGCAGCAGTCCAAGAGAGTAACAGGCAGAGAGGAATTCCATTTTGGACAAGCTGCCAAGGATTATCATCTGCTCCTAAGAACACAAGAGCCCTGTTTTCCACAGTGGCCAACCAAACACCTCTGGGAAACCCAGAAGTGGAATATGTAGGAAAATAACCCTCTCAGGGTGTTTATCCCCAGCAAGTGATTCAGAAGCATGTGGCCCCTGAACCAGGGCTGGATTGTCCATTGGGCACAACAGGCATAGTGCCTAGGGCCTAAGACACTCCTAAGGGCGAACAAAAAGGTTTTAGGCCCCAAAAGAATCTCAGATGCCAAAAGAGAGAGAGAGAGAGAAAAGAAAATGTCTAAGTCAAACTCAATAATTTGCCTTAATTGTAGAATGCTGGATAACTGAATTATGATATTAGCTCTGACTTCAGTAAATGTAAATTAAACATTCACTTGCCTTCTTTTAGAAAATAATGGATAATCCAGCCCTGCGGATGCCCATACTGACACATTAGCCACATTATGGGACATCTTAGGAGACCTATACATTGGACACAATGCAAATATTTATCTGTAGATCTATCTTGGGGGCCTATGATTATGAGAGTGCCAAGGGCCTTGAAAGACTTTAATCCGGCCCTGCTCTGAAGCTGTTGATAGCATATAGCCATCTTGATTAGTAGTTACTGATACACTTCTCCTCCTTGAATTTGCCAGTCCCCTTTTAAAGTCATCTAAGATGGTGCCCATCACCACCACACCTTCTTAACGCTGGATTCTATACATCGGTTACCTTAGAGAGCTCCACCTTCTGCATGATCCCCACCACCACACATTAAGGTCATCTGAGGAGGTCGGTCTCCAGTTGCCACCGGTACATCTGATGGCGGCTTAGATGGCGGCCCTTCTCTGTAGCTGCTCCCGTGGAATGCACTCCCGGCAGAAATCCATAGTTTGAGTTCATGGTTGGCCTTCAAGAGAGCCTGGCCTTCCAGGGTTTTTAAAAATGTTTTAATTGTTGTTAATGGTTTTATACTGTTTTTTAAAAAATGGTTTTGTATTGATTATAAATGACCGATTCACGGGTTTTGTTTTTGTTATTGTGCACAACCCAGAGCTGTTTGGATGGGGCAGTATAGCAATGTAATAAATAAATAAATAATCTTGTTTTGTGTGAAGGAAGCACTTCCTTTTGTCTCTCTGGTCTCCTGCCAATCCATTTTACTGGATGACCCTGGGTTCTAGTGTTATAGGCAAGGGATTAAAATGTCTCTCCATTCCGCCCGCCCCCCCAGACAGTAACTGATGGGGGTAAAGGGAGCCCACCCACTCATCCCTTACCTTCTGTCTACATTCACTCATCATTACTTTGCAGCTGATCTTTTGCTTAGCTTAGCTGAGGGACACTTAGCTTTTTTTTTTTTTAGAAGACTACAATGGACAGGGTTAGGATTTGGTTAAAACTAGGCGGGGGGGCGGGGAGAGTCCGGAGGGCTGCATTAGGACCTGACCGCATCATATTGTCGTAATTCAAACACTGGACGCATCAGGAGTGTTCGTAGTGCAACTCTTCTGAGAGATAAGGGGTTTCCATCTTGAGAGCGTCTGGGAGCAAGGGCTGCTTCTTCCTGAGTGAGGGAGGAACGTCCAAGATGCAGGCCCTGAGGTCAGCATAAGGCTGAGGCAGCGTCCCTACGCTGACCCAGCGGTCGTGGCTTGGATTGTAGCAGTGAATCAGGTGGGTGTCGCGGTAGGTGTTGTGGCTGTAACCTCCCAGGATGTAGAGCTCCCCCTGCAGGACAACCGAGGCGGCGATGACGTGGGCTTGTGGCAGAGGACTGAGGGCCACCCACACGTCTGGGCCTGGGCTGTACACCTCACAGGCCAGCTGGTCGGCGTAGCCGCCGTGGCCGTCCCGCCAGCGCAGGCCGCCTGCCACGTAGAGCCGCCCGCCCAGCGCTTCCATGGCGTGGCCCGCCCGTTCTTCCCGCATGGTGGCCAGAGGGATGGGAGGGGCCCTTGGGCGATATTGGATCAGGGTTGTGTGGCAGCGGCATGAGCCATCGCTTCCACCGGAGACGTAGATGGATCCGTCCAAGACGCAGGCTGCGTGGCCGCAGAGCATAGCAGGCAGGGGCTCACAGGGCCTAGTGTGGAGGAAACAGGGAAGGGAGGGAAGAACATGAGGGCTTTGTTGGATCAAGCCAAAGGTTTGTCTCAGGGGCTCTCAAACTGGGTCCTCAGATGTTGGACTACAACTCCCATCACCCTCTGCCCTGCCACATTGTTGTAGCCCAGCAACATCTCGGAACCCATGCTGGAGAACCCCTGAAACAAAGGAGAGGGGAGCTGGCCTTGTGGTAGCAAGCATCATTTGTCCCCTTAGCTAAGCAGGGTCTACCCTGGTTGCATATGAAAGGGAGACTAGAAGTGTGAGCACTGGAAGATATTCCCCTCGGGATGGAGTCGCTCTGGGAAGAGCAGAAGGTTCCAAGTTCCCTCCCTGGCACCATCTCCAAAATAGGGCTGAGAGAGATTCCTGCCTGCAACCTTGGAGAAGCCGCTGCCCGTCTGTGAAGACAATACTGAGCTAGATAGACCAATGGTCTGACTCAGTATATGGCAGCTTCCTCTGCTCCTTCCTGTGAAGTCAGGATAAGATTTTTAAAAGGCAAAGAAAAAAAGGACGACAGAAGTGGGCGCGAGGAAAACCAGGATTATCAAAATACGCAGAAGAGAACAGACAGGAGCAGGCTGCGTTGGTGGGGCAAGGCCTCCCACCCGCCCCCGCCCCCTCACCTCCAGGTGTTGTTCTCGGGGTCATAGCCTTCCACGGTGTCCAGGCAGTAGGCGTCGTTGGAGCTGCCTCCCAGCGCGTAGAAGAGCCCCTCCAGGAAGACAGCGGGGAAGTAGCTTCGGCAACTGGTCATGTCAGCCAGGCGCTCCCAGGTGCCGCCGAGGGGTTTGAACCTGTGGCAGGGGAGGCCAAGGGACAGCGATGCTGCTGCAGTCGGACGAAGACTGAGTCAGGCTATGCGTCATTGTGCCTAGCCTAGTTTTGTCTGCTCTGACCGGCAGTGGCTTTCCAAGCAGGTGTCTCTTCCCTCCCCTGAACCTTTTGACCTCTTGATTCAGTGGGCTGAGCCTGGGACCACCTTCTGCATGCCAAGCCCTCTGCCGCTGAGCTATGGCTCCTCTGCACTGCTTCCCACAGAGGTTCCCAACCTGGGCTCCCCAGATGCTGCTGGACTACAGCTCCCATCATCTCCCACTAGCCGTTGCAGCGGGGCCTGATGAGAATTGTAGTCCTGTTTATTTATTTATTTATTTATTATTTATTTATTTATTTATTTATAATATTTATGCCCCGCCCCTCCGGTGCACTACTGCTCGGGGCAGCTCACAACAATAAGATAGACACAGATACAATAAATGTGATAAAATTAACCAGTTTTTTTAAAATCAGATTAAAAACCACAATTATTAGGTTCAAATTAAAACTGAAAACTATAAAAAGCTAAAGAACCTACCAGATATAACAAAATAATAATGGAGTATCAAAAAGCCTCCTTTAAAAAGTGCATTTTAAGATTTTAAAAAAAAAAACTTTGAGGGAAGGAGCATGGCGAAGCTCTTCAGGGAGGGCGTTCCAAAGCCGAGGGGCCACAACCGAAAAGGCCCTGTCTCTAGTCCCCATCAACCAGATCTTTGTTAGTGGCAGGGTCATGAGCAGGGCCTGAGATGATGAGCGGAGGGCCCTGGCAGATTCATATGGGCGAATGCGGTCTGACAGATACCCCAGCCCCAAGCCGTGTAGGGCTTTAAAGATCAATACCAGTACCTTGAATCTGTCCCTGTCTTTGGTCCTTGACCTCTTTCTACTGATCCTAACCCTTTTCTGTAGGTTGTTTCCCCAGACAGTGAGTCCAGCTCCAGCCTACACAACTAGAGTATTTCATCACCAGGAAAATTGCCTCTGAAACTCAATTTATGTCAACCCAATGAAGAAAAGCTCTATGGGTCATTCCCAGCCCCATCCATAGTGCTCCTCAGAGCAGGGATGTCTGGAGCAGGGAATAGAGGGGCAGTCACCCAGGAGGCACTGCATTGTAGCACAGCAACATAGACTCTTCTCGTTCTGGTAGACCCAGATTCATTATTAGGGGAGGGGGCTCCACTAGCTAGAAATTGCCCTGGAGGGATGGCTAAACATTGTCAAGATTGGCTGGCCTAAGTTACACACACAGAGACAAACCGATAACAGGCTAATTCACACGGCTGAAAACTGGGTAGGAGAAGCTTCCTACCCAATTTTGGGAGCTGTGCACACTCCTGTTTTGTGATAGTGTGCAAGGTGTGAGGCGCAGGCAGTGATCATCAACTAGCTTCCTGCTGGGTAGGAAGTCTTTCCCTCCCACCTCATTCAGCAACTGAGTGCAGCTGCTGGGTAGGACAGAGCTCTCCTACCCAGCAGGAGGCTAGCTAGAGGTCACTGCCAGGACCTCCCACCTTGTTTCCCCTTCGCACATGATCATTAAATGGGAGCATACCCAGCTCCTGAAACTGGGTAGGATGTTCCTCCTCCTCCTCCTCCTCTACTGCTTTTTAACAAAAGTTCTCAAAATGGTTTACACTGAAAAATAAATAAATAATAAATGAATGATCCCCTGTTCCTCAAAGCAGGAGCAGAGTGAGGCTGGTGATGGCCCGTGTGCGGCCACTGCCGCCCTGGCCCCTGGCCCCTGGCCCCACCACCCGCATCTGATGTCAGGTGCAGGGCCTGGCTAGCCACACCCCTGCATCTGATGTGAGATGCGGGGTGTGTGGTCTCTCTTCCAAACGAGGCCATGCGGCCCCATTTGGAAAGGAGATCGGCCTGCACTGTGTTGGGCAGTGTGGGCAGGAGTGACTCTCCCTGCCTTAAAGGCAGGGAGAGCCATTCCGGCCATGCTGCCAATGCAACACGGGCCGATCTCTCTCCTAAATGGGGCCGCACGGCCCCATTTGGGAGGGAGATGGATCGGCCCTGCTGCATTGGCAGCAAGACCAGAAGTGGCTCTCCCTGCGTTTAAGGCAGGGAGAGTCACTCCGGCCACACTGCCAATGCCGCGTGGGCCAATTTTGGCTCCAAATGGGGCCTCGCGGCCACTGATTAACAGCGGCCCAGGTTCTTTGAACCCATTCACCCAATGGTGGCTCCGCCCTTGCCTCAAAGGGCTCACTGTCAAAAAAAGAAACATAAATTAGATACCAGCAACAGCCACTGGAAGGATGCTGTGCTGGGGTTTGGTAGGGCCTGTTGCTCTCCCTCCACAATATAAGAGATCTATTCTCACCCTGGACCCTGTAAAAGGCCCTGCCTCAGAGAATGGAGCTGGTTTCCCCGCATCCCAGTTCAAGAGGCAAGACTGCCAGCTCACCTGAACACTGAGCTCATGGTGTCCCGGATGCCGTAGAAGTGCTTTCCCCCAAAGATGTACATCATATTGTCCTTGACTGCCACAGCGTGCCGGAAACGCGGCCCTTCTGGGAGCTCCCCGAGACTGCGCCACTCCACTTGTTTGACCAATCCGATGCCGTTGAGGAAGCGGTGGGAGAACCAGAAATCCCGGCTGGGGCTGCGAGTGGCCATGTTCTTTGCCAGGGTATCTCCTCCACTAATGACAATCACCTTCTCCGGGTACCTCACTCGACAAGGAAGTTGCTCCATCTTGGAAGGGCCTGGCGGGATGCTGGACAACGATTCCACCATGAGGCTATAGAGTCGACCTGGGGCAGCCATCATGTCTATCGTACGCACTTGCTTGAGCTCCCGGGTGGACATCAAGGGGAACCTGATGCAGCGTAAGATTTTCTCAGCGTAATCCATCCGTCCAGCTCGGTCAGCGTCCAGCCAGCGGATGGCTCCCTGGAAGGCTTCTAATTCATTGAGGATGTAGAGGGCATCAGAGCTTAGGAAGCCTACCAGCTGGTTGACCGGGAGGTCTAGGAACTTGGGTGTGGCACAGACGTGGACAAAGTTCCTTAATACAAAGTTCTCGGCAGCCTTTTCCAACTCATGCAGGCCATAGGCACAGGCAAAGGAGAGGATGTCCAAGCTGGATTCGGGGCTCAGTTTTTGATGGAAGAAATCCAGGCAGAGTTCCAAGATCCCCGAGACCTGGTACTGAAGCGCAGCTTGTGCCGCATCGAAGAGGTCATCCCATCCGCCCGCCAGCATTCCCGAGTATGCAAAGGAGATGACCACACCCAGATCAGCAGAGGTGAAACGGGTGCAGAGAGGGGCATCCGCCTGACGAGATTCCCTCATGCCACTGGTGAACATGCCATAGAAGAACTCGCAGCCACAGGCCAAGGCCAGGCGATGAACTGGAAGGAGGGAAGATGAGATCAGAGGATCCAATGGCCATAGCTCTGTCAGGATCCCATTGTCCCAACCCAAAGACCTCTGCCAACCCAGCCCTGGATGTCTCCCTTTATCCCAACCCACAGGCCCTTCCTGTATCTGTTCTGGGCTTCCTGCCTGTTCTGACATGTTCACCTTGGTAAGTATCTCCCTCAGCCGTAAGCTCCAGGTCCCAGCCAATGCCTTCTTCATAAAGCTCCTCAAGGCTCCGCAGAGTCTCCCATTTCTCTTCTGATGGGCTCAGCCCATCCTCTGTGTCTGTCCCAATCAATACTGCCTTGCAGATATTGGCCACACGAGGGACGCCCAGTGCTTCAGCTGCTTCTAATACTTCCTCAGCCACCTCTGGCGTGGCCTCCAATATCCCAGTGTAGGCAAAATTCACAATGGCCTCCCAGCCACGTGGTGTGGTCACACCATCCAGCTCCACCACCCCTTGCACCCTGCACTCTAAACGCTGCCGGAACATGGAGCTGACTGCAGCAAGGAGTGCACCGTGGGTTTTGTAGTTCCTTTGGCCTAGGGTCACAGTCACATCCACAAGCTGGTGCTGGTCTCTCAGCTGGCAAGCTGCCGCAAAGAACCCTTCTGCGTGGCCCTCATTCCGTATCTCCCACCGCTGCTCGGCTGCGTGAGCCACAGCGCCCTCTGAGGGGCTCTCTGTGCATGACATCACTGCCTGCAAAGATTTCTGTAGGGAGAGAAAACATGAAAGTCGGAAGACAAAGCAGGCGAAGGTAAAGGAATGTGGATGAACCGGAGATGGAGACTCACAGCCACATTACATAACACGCCCTCGAGTTACTCAAACCTAAAGCACAACCACAATACATGAAGTAATTGTATGCTTGGTGGCCGCGTTAATTGGCAAGGGAGCAACTGCATGTGCAGTGGTGACTGTAATAATGGGAAAAGGCTATTTTGTTCCCAACAGTAATAACAATTTTAAAAATGCTTCAGAAAAGGTAAACTGTCAGGCAGAATTCTGTAGTTGTTGACTGGATTCTGGACAACTATAAACCATTTACTTGCATTTCCCACAGTGGAGATGGCGAGGGCTCCTTTTCTATATAAACAATATAAAATATGTGTGCAAGAGTATTTTTTATTGCAATCATGTGCATCTTGCATTTGTGTAACCTGGATGTTGTGATCTGAATCTGAGTGCTTGCCTAATGTGGGTGTTCAGATGTTCATTTCTGGGAAGTAAGAGTGATTATCCTGTTCTGGTTAATTATTTTTTGTGACAAGTGACTTCCTACAAACATAGTTGTGTAGCTAATGTGCACACGCCTGAGTGAGTATGCTGTGAGTCAGTCTGCGATGAAGGCTCCACATGTGTTTATGGGACATCTTTGTAATCTCCCACCTTTATTTACGGTGCACTTTTTATGCTGAGATGCAGCTATGATGAGTGTCTTTCCGAAATGCAAAGGGGAGAGAGTAGTGTGGACATGCCAACCCCACATTATAGCCCCCCCCCAGTTGCTCCAGCCTCTCAGGAGCCTCCTCTTCAACCCTCCCAGAAATGTTGTTACCCTATTGGGGGTCCCCAACCCCAACCTCTCACCTGCTGGGCCTGCTCAGTCTGGGGTCTTCTTGGGCCTACGCAGCATCCGTAGCTGCAGTGTGACCTCTGGGGAATGTTGGCTACCAGCCCAGGTGCCAGCTTGTCAAGTTAATTTTAGTCAGGCTGAAGGCTTTGAAGGAGGAGGGGGCAGGAAGAGATGAGGGAGTGAAAAGCCAGAACCTGGTACAACACCACCCCGCCCCCCCCGCAAACTACTAAGGTTCTGTCCTCACAAACACCAACTCAGGAGACAAATCCATTTCCCAGCTGAACCACTTCAGGCTGAATTCAACTGCCTATATAGGGGCGTAGCAAGGTTGGAGTGGGCCCAGAGACAAGATTTTAAAATGCCCCTCCCCGAAGCTCAGCTCATGAAGTAAAGAAATCTTAAATGAGGCTGAATAGTGGTAACAAAAAGCGTAGTGAAATTTATGTTATATATGTCATCTATGTGCCACAATAGCACCTCATCCTAAATTATTTTTTTTAATGTTTTGTAAATTGTGGACAATGCAGGTCATTTAATGGTACTAGAGAAAGACATGCTGCTCTGGTAGCTCCAGGTCTTAACACTCCCATCAATTTCGGAGGATGAATACAACTGAAGGAAGCCTGGGCGGGTGTGCGGCTGGGGGAGTCAGTCATGTGACTTGCCTCAGGGGGGAGCAAGGCAGTGGGCCCCCAGACAACTATCTCCCCTTGCCCTACTATAGTTACGCCCCTGTGTCTATAAACAAATCCCCATGTAGAACTAATGTGTAATGCAGATATTCCTTCTACCATGGGTATTCCTTCTGTATGACATGCTGGTTGTGTACAACTGGGGTTGGGGTTTTTTGGTGTGTGTTTTTTTTGTTTGTTTTTTGTTTGTTTGTTCGATTGTTTATTTGCTTATTGGCTGTTTGTAAGGCCTCAACCCTCATATACATTACAACAACAAGATTCCTGGCTCCCTCTTCGGTCTGTAGAGTTACAGGCCGTCTTCCTCAGGGGCGACCCTTCCATGAGGTGAGGGCACACAGTTGCCTCAGGCAGCAGATTACTGGAGCTCCAGCAAGATGCCCTTTTGCCCCTTCTTTCTGGAAAAGGGGGGAAAGAGGGGGGAAATGCGCTGAAGGGGCCGGCAGCATTTGATGCCCTGCCTCAGGTCCGAGAGGGCTTGACCCAGCACTGATCTTCCTTTGTCTTGTTTGTTTGATAATATTCTGCCCTTCAACACATATGTGGTCTCAGGGCAGCTCATGGGCTTTAAACATTAAAACATAGAAGAATAAAAAAGGACGTATAAATTTAGGACAAGAATGGCCTGCAGCAAGACAACCCAGTTCTCTCCGGCCATAACTGCTTAGGGATGTCAATGTCAATGGTGGTGGTGGTGGTGATGATGATGATAATGACAAATATTTATATGCCACTTTTCAACAAAACAAGTTCTCAAAGCAGTTTACACAGAAAAATAAATAAGATGGTTCCCTGTCTCCAAAGAGCTCGCCATCTAATCATTCTGTTTCCCCTCCTGGCACACACCATCCTGCATGTGGGGGGCAGAAGTTCCAGAATGGTGTCCTGGGAGAGGAAGTGGGCTGCACCACCTTGATTGCACGTGGCCAGGGCTGACTCAGACAGATTGTACAAACCAGCCCCTTAGTGATTTAAAAGACCCAGGAAAATAGAAGGTCTTCACCCAGTGCTGGAATGGCATCCAACATGGCCATGCCAGATGGTGGAATTCTCTGATGGAATTCCCCCCTGAAGGATATTTGTAATACCCTGCCACCACCAGACCAAGACTAAATCCAAGAACATCAGTGAGGAATATATTCCATTTGTGGTTGGCTTTCAGTCTGCTTCAGCTCACTGTCACCAAGCAATCGGGGACATCTGCCCCATTAGAGCAAATTCTGAACATCTGAGAAAAGCCATCAGTCACCCAGATTTGACTGCCCTTCGCTAACCTGCGGAAGCTCCTTGTGAGAGCAGGTCTTAAACCGCCTACTGCCAATCCAGGATCACACCACTGCCGATCCAGCCCAGGTATCACCTGTGCTTTCATTCATTCATTCATTCATTCATTCATTCATTTAGATTGCTTAATTAGTTTCTATACCAGCCTTCCAAAAATGACTCAGGGCAGTTTACATTAAAATAAAAACAACTAAAATCAATTAACACTTAAAATCAGAAACTATAAAAACAATATTTTGTTTATTTATGTATTTTTACATTTTATATCCCGCTCTTCCTCCAAGGAGCCTAGAGTGGTATATGACATACGTAGGTTTCTCGTCACAACAGTAGAGGAGAAGTAGGTACTCTGCTTCACAACAGTAGCAGTGAAGTAGGTTAGGCTGAGAGAGAAGTAACTGGCCCAGAGTTAAAACCAATTAACAATTAAAACATTTAAAGCAGTTTTTAAACCCTGGAAAAACAGGCCAAACATTTACAGTTTAAAAACCATTAAAAAAAACCCTGCAAGGCCAGGCCAAACAGACAGGTCTTAAGGGAGCTATAAGAGAGAACACCACATTCAGAAGTACAGTTATCAATAAAATTGACTGCATCACACAAAACATCACCTGTACTTCTGGTAATGAGATCTAAATCACAGGGTGCAAACATCTAGGATGTTGGGTGCAATATGTTGGGAAAACATCCACAGACCTGAGAACTACACAGCTACAACCCACAAACTAGCTATAACCAAATTTAAATAATACATTAAAACTGAACCACTGGTTGAAAAACATTTCATCTCCAGTCAGCATGCTTTATCTGATTTGGCAATATTGCCTGGGTGCTTTCCAGACTAGACCCTACAACGGGGTCAGGACAAATCTTGGAAGCGTGCTTCCACACTTCCTGTCTCGTGACACCACAGTCCCTACGCAGACAGCAGGGTACTGTTCACATTTCCAATGCCTTGTTATCAATTTAATCACTGTGATATAGAGCAAGGATGTCACATATCTGGCGTGAAAAAGTTGCTGTTTTTTCGGGTTGTTAGTTGCTGCAAGACTGCTCCCCCTGCTGTTTACGGCCCAAATGTGATTTGCCCGAACAGAGGCATTTTGCTGCTAATGAGCAGCTAGTCTGGAAAGCACCCTGTTGAGCAACCTTTTAAAGCAGAAATGTTGGACACCAGGGAGAATGTTTGGATTTTCAGGTTGAGGAATTGGAGTTATGGAATCTCCTTATGGAATTGGAGTTATGAAATCTCCTTTAGGGATGGGCATGAACTGGTCCGGAGGCCATTGGAAAGGCCTCCGGACCGGTCCGGACCAGTCCGGACCTGGGTGGTTCAGATTGGGGGTGGGGGGTAGCTTTAAGAGCGGTGGGGGGGTTTACTTACCCCTCCTGCCGCTTTCTGCTGTGGCGCCGTAATTGTTAGA
Source organism: Hemicordylus capensis (assembly GCF_027244095.1). Classification (NCBI taxonomy): domain Eukaryota; kingdom Metazoa; phylum Chordata; class Lepidosauria; order Squamata; family Cordylidae; genus Hemicordylus; species Hemicordylus capensis. Next base: position 12,354,526 of record NC_069662.1, read on the forward strand.
GTAATTGGGGCGGCAGGATACTTCCCTGCCGCCCCTTCCCCGCTGTTGCTCTGCAAAAACTCCCAGTAATGCTTTGCACGCACGCACATCGTGCACGGGCTTCACGTCACTGATGTGCATGCGCGCAAAACATTACTGGGAGCTTTTGCAGAGCAGCAGCGGGGGAGGGGCAGCAGGGAGGTATCCTGCCTAACAATTACGGCGCCACAGCGGAAAGCGGCGGGAGGGGTAAGTAAACCCTCCCACCGCTCTTAAAGCTACCCCCACCCCAGTGCCGGACCGCAGTGTGATGGTTCCGTGCACACCCCTAATCTCCTTTGGGAATCTCCTTATGGGAGTCACAGCAGGAGAGAGGGCATGCCCTCAACTCCTGCCTGTAGGCTTCCAGTGGCATCTGGTGGGCCACTGTGTGAAACAGGATGCTGGACTAGATGGGCCTTCTTTGGCCCGCTCCAGCAGGGCTGTTCTTATGTTCTTATGACTGGAGAACAATTTGTGACACTTAACTCAATGGCCATCTATTCCGTCTTTTTCGTCTATCTGCCTGGCACAGAACTCTTCAGCCATACAATTCTTAAATGTCACCAAGCTCTCACAGTGCTACTTTAAAAACCAGCAGTTGCTGATGAAAGTAGAAGCCAAAATGGCCAACCTATAAATCCCTCTATTTGTCACAGATACAGACATGGCTAGCTGCAGCTTGTGGTTTACTGTTTTCAGGGAAGCTGGAGTGAGACCTGGGGCAAAAAGTGAAGGTGGGCCCCGCTGTCCACTTTCTCCTTTAGAAAGGCACGAGGGGGCGGCAGTATCAAGGCAGTGTGTGCACACATGTGCATTCAGAGTGGGGCTTTCCTGATTCAACCTGAGTGGGATCTAAACTCAAATGAGCCCACACCAAAGAACTTGTGAACATACACACGTGTGCATGCCTTAGAGCAGGCCTGCTCAACATAAGGCCCGAGGGTTGGAATTGGTCCACGGGGACTTTTTTGCTGGCCTCAGAGGTGGCCCAAAGTATTGTGGCACCTGAGGTGAGGTGCAAAATGCCACCTTGCCCCATAGACTTGGTGGGGGTCAGCCCCCTTTCAAAAGTGACCTTTGCAAGTATTGAAAGTACCTGGGGACAGGGAAGAGGAAAGATTGCTAGGAGCCTCCTCTTACCTTCTCATGCTGTGGGTAACTAATAATTGCTTTCCTTAATATTTTTAGTAATTAATTTTAATGTAATCATTAATGTGTTGAAAATTTACCTTGGCCTCTACATAGCAGGACATGGTTGGTTCTGGCCCACCAGAGTATTTGACTTGTAAACCCCTGCCTTAGAGGGAAGATTGGTTGTCACCCAGCCAGTAGGCAGAGACCTCCCTCAGGGGCCCAGGAACAATTGTGTCCTCCCCCTGTTCAATTTGTAGCTATGCTCCCATCTGTTTTATTATCACTGATGTTCTTATGGTTCTAGTAGTGTTTTCTTTTGTTATTTATTTGTTGTAAATATTTGTTATTGATGGTGTTTTCACTGTCATGGACACATTTTTTTTGTGATAGATAGATAGATAGATAGATAGATAGATAGATAGATAGATAGTCCGAGGTGAGCCATTCTGGGGAGAGCTCTCTGTATAGGTGGGGTACCACAACCAAGAAGGCCCTTTCTCCACCTGCTTCATCTGGCCTCAAAGGTGAAGGGGTCCCAGAGAAGAGCTTCCAACAATGACCGCAGTGTTTATGGAAGTGGTTTGCATGCCCTTACTTTTTTAGTAAGCCTCACACCAGTTCAAGGGCATTGTACTTGTACAACCTAATGGGAATGTCTGATACTCCTGCTCTTAGGCGAACCAATGTGGTGGGGGGCATCCACCACCTTCATGGTATGAGTGCTGCTTCCCATCTTGACTGCCTCTTGGCTCACTAGTCCACCTTAATCTTCCTTCCATTCCATCATGAACCCTACACCTGTGTCCAGGGGCCTTACCAAGATGAGGGTGCCCCTTGAACTAGGGATGTGCATAGAACCGGCTGTCTGGGTTCGGTTTGAGTCTGGACTGGATTTAAACCTGACCGAACCAGTTCGGTCCGGCACCCCCTCAACCCCCACTCAGTTTGGTCCGGTCCAGGGTGGTGGTTCGCGGACATTAACTTTTTTTTTTAAAAAAAAATTACCTTCTCCCCTTTGGGGAAGGTCGTCAAGGGGGTGGGGGGTCCACAGAGGTTCCCCCTCCCCCGCTGGCCTCCATTATCAAACCCCCCCGGCCAGTTTGGCCAGTTTTTCGGTTCGGCTGGCCCTCCGTAGTTTGGTGCGTTGGCCATTTTTGATGCGGCCGCACATGCGCAAATGGCCTCTATGAGGCCCTGGGTCATGCCAGGCCTTGCAGAGGCCATTTGCGCATACGCGTCGTCGTCCAAAATGGCCTCTGCACCAAACTAAGGAGGCCCGAACCGGCTGAAGAACTGACCAAACCAGCCAGAGGGGGTGATAACGGAGGCCAGTGGGGGGAAGGAGAACCTCTGTGGAAACCCCCCCCCCACCGCTGCTGCCTTGAGGACCTTCTCCAAAGGGGAGAAGGTACAAAAAATATGTTTTTAATGTTTTTTAAAAATGTTTGCGAACCTTACCAAACAGTCGGGGTTGGGTGGGTTTGGTTTGACCCTGTACCATCGAACCAAACTGGCTCATCGTCAAACTCATTTGACGTCGAGCCAGTCTGTGCATCCCTACCTTGAAACTCCATAGAAAGTAAAATGCCTTCTACTGCAAGTTGATTTGTTTTGTTTCGCCTTCCCAAAATTTACAGGATTCCTTGACCATTTCTGGAAATCCTAACATCTCTAAAATGTGGAGGTTATGAGGAGAAGGGCTTAAGGAGACAGGGCATCGATAATATGCTCTGAATTTCAGAAGGAATATGTTTCCCTCTTCCCTCTGAAAGGCAATGCTGCAGAGCCTGAATAGGGGACAGGAACATATCTGTACGTCGCTTGAGAGCGGAGCCCCCAGACCCTTCTGTGATTCAGCAAGGGATGCTGGGATATGACCCTCAGGCGCGTGATAGGATTGCTTCTGAACAACTGGCATTTTTATTTTACAAGGCATTGCCCAGCATAGGTGCAAAAAGTCTGGTATTTTACTGGGCTAAATTGACATCTTTGGAGGGTATGGTATAATTAACCTGAGCTCCCATTAGGCTTCATCTGGGCATGTCATATCCTGAAAAGAGAGGGGGGAGAGGGAGGGAGGGAGGAAGGGAGGGAGCAGGAGCAGCTAAAGGCCTCTGTGTGTCTGAGGCAGGATGGATGCCAAATGTTGCCTCTCACCCTGCTTGAATGAACCACCCTCCCCTTCTCCCCTCCCTGTTTATAAAAGCAGGGGGACGGAAGGGCATCTTGCTACCTCACTGGTGACCTAGAATCTGAAAAAGGAGTGTGCAGTCAGTAATCTGACGGTTCAGAGAGGTTGATGGAGGTGGGAGGGTCAGAAATGAAATTCCCTTCTGAGTTCTGAGAGTGGAATGGGAGTTAAATATGGGGTGTGTCCAGCAGAGAACCCCATAGGAGAGGTTGACACCCCTGGGAACAGGCTCCCTACTCACTTGCTTGTTGCATTTCAGGGGAATTCCCCAAGTTGGTCACGGAACCGATTTCTTCAGACTGGTTTTTCCATTGTGGCATAAAGAAAATGGGAAGGGAATGAGCAAGGGTGTTGCCAGCTCCTTAAAAGATCCTCAGCGTCCTGGGCTCACAGTCCCTGATCAATCTACAGCCCCCTCCCCTTTTGACAATTATGCCCCACCAATAAGAAATGTTTGTTAGGCATTATGAAATTATCAAGTCATAATAACAAGACTTTTCGTGTTCATGTCTACACCCACTCTCCCTCCAAGAGGAATAATAATAGTCAGCACTATTATTACTATTAGTCAACAATAACAAAAATAACACTAGTAGTAAACAATACATCAGCAAACAACCACAAAAGCATTAGCCAACAATAACAACATTAACACACATAGAGGCTGTTTAGACCAAGCTTGGCTGCCTACGAGAACCACTGGGAAGCATGTGACTCCTGGTGGCACCTCAGTGGCAAACCTGCCTAGGAAGCCCACCTCTTAAATGAGAGCCTGTGTGGTGTAGTGGTTAGAGTGCTGGACTAGGACCGGGGAGACCCGAGTTCAAATCCCCATTCAGCCACGAAACTAGCTGGGTGACTCTGGGCCAGTCACTTCTCTCTCAGCCTAACCTACTTCACAGGGTTGTTGTGAAGAGAAACTCAAGTATGTAGTACACCACTCTGGGCTCCTTGGAGGAAGAGCAGGATATAAATGTAAAAATAATAATAATAAAATGTGGTTATGGGCGCCAATGCTCCCTTCACCCCATTTACTTGACCATGTCTCAGCCCTGTCTGCTTTTAGCTGGTGCTGCAACACTGATGAGCACCCGCCCAGTGCATTTCTGGGAGGATCCCCACCCGTGTCCCCTGACTCCCCTCTAACAGGGATTCCCAGATGGTGTTGACTACAACTCCCAGCATCCCCTGCTGCACTCGCCTTTGCTTGGGGATTATGGGAGTTGTAGTCAACAACATCTGGGAATCCCTGTTGGAGGGAATACTGATCCCCACAATGCACTGTGCACTGGTATGGTGCATTGTGGGATTTCTGGGGACTGGGACGAGTCCCGGCCTCAGAGCAATCAGCTCTGCACGGAGCAGGGCTGTTCGTGTGGGAGCACGGAGTACGCCCCCAACAGGAAAACAACGATTGCCTGGAGGGGTGGTAAGGCTTGGGGAGCCTTTCCCTCGCCCACCCGCCTGGTACGTCATGTGAATGGCTCCAGAATTATCATAGCAAGAATACACCTATGCTACATGCTTTCCTGTTCAGGGCATCAATATGCGACATCGGGATGCCAGCGTTGAGAACACCCGATGGATGGTTTATTTATTGGTTTATTTATTTGATTTCTATGCTGCCCTTCCAAAAATGGCTCAGGGTGGTTTGCATTAAAATAAAAACAACTAAAATAAGTTAAAATTAGAAACTAGAAAAACAACATAAAACCATTAACAATGAGAACATTTAAAACTGTTTTTTAAAGAACCTGGAAAACCAGGCCAAAGATTTACAGTTTAAAAACAGTTTTAAAACCCTGGAAGGCCAGGCCAAACAGATAGGTTTTAAGGGTTCTCCTGAAAGCCAATAATGATCTCGAATTACAGATTTCTGCCAGGAGTGCATTCCACAGCCCAGGAGCAGCTACAGAGAAGGCCACATGCTGGTGGTAGCTGAAGACGGACCTCCTCAGATGACCTTAATGTGCGGTGGGGATCATGTAGAAGAAGGTGCTCTGCACTTGATGTTTGTTCCCTGATTTTACAAGTTCACTTGTGCAAGTCTTCTTGAAAGTAAGCCCCATTATCCTCAATGGGATTTACTCCAAGGTGAGTGTAGGAATGTAGACTCAGTGAAGAACTGAAAATTTGATGGTCACAAGCTGAGCTATGCTGCTGTTGTGAGCCAGCTTGTGTCTCTTGTTAACAGGAAGATCTAGAAAATAAATACTCTAATTCTCTCAAGAGAATTGGACTCTTCAAACATGCTGAGTGGCTCTTGCTTTCAACCTTAGAACGATTTGGCCCAGATTGAAATGCTTTACTCACACATGTAGTGCAACATTTGAATATGTTGAACAAAGAGAATTAGATGAAGGCCTATCCACATTGTTGAATGAGAAATATCAAATTTTCAGAACTGTAACTAAAGAGAAGGGACTACAGAAGCAACATCCTGAGAAAGTTAAACTATTAGAAGATCAGCTTCAGGGGAAAAAATGGAGAAGGTGGACAGGAAACCTTTGGAGGAGAGAAAAATCACTGGAACCAAAACAGAGGAAAGGTTTTAAGAAAACTGGACAGATAGGTATCCCTCTGCAAAAAGACAGACTGAGTTTTACCAGCGTCCAGTGTGGCCTGTCAGTGAGATTCTGCCTCACTGTAGTCCAAAAGGGTTACGGAGAGGAAGAAATCACAGAAATTTAATGCTATTTCCCCTGCACTTAGCCTCAGAACCTATCTGGAAGGGAAAATGGATCTCAGTCTAGCAAAACAGAGACACATTATGAGATCCTACCACCATGAAAAAGATGCAACAGAGTTGTATTTATCCTTGTCAAAAGCAGTACAAGAACCCCAAGAGATACTCCAGGATTTCCTAGTAAGGCTAATGGATTTGAGACCAAAAAAAAAATTCTGTTTGCCTCACAGGAAGCAGACTCTGGCTTAAAGTATTACCCTACCCTTGTACAAAATACGTTACTCCACTCCTTCCTGACAGGACATAAGAGTGGTAATATCTGGCTCTTGATATAACCTCATTTAAAAGACTGCCAGTTCACTGATGAACTTTTTATTTGAAAACCTGAACATGGTTGTCAGTAAGGAATGAGAAAGGGACCAGAAATGGGGAAGTGGGGCGCGGGCTAACTATACAATGCTTGCATCTAGAGCCTGAGCCTGAGGGGAGTGTGGTATTACCACCCAAGCAAAAGAGCAATCACTTGCTGAATGAGAGGAAGGAACTGAAAGCCAGTCTTGAAGAAATTAAAGAGGTTAAGGTTGAAGTCAACCTTCTAAAGCAAGCTGTTCGGAATGCCAACCAACACGCAAACTATGGGAATATAAGAGACACTGATAGCCAGTATCAAAGAACCTGTCAACAGACTGGACAAGGGGACACATCCAATCATTGTTTCCAGTGTAGGAGTGAGGAACACTACCAGTCAGGGTGTCATACCAGGAGGTTACCTCAGAAAAATATTCAGGTGGGAAATGGCAGAAGGTCATTCCAAAGGGACCAGGAGTGACCACAAGCAGCACGGTCCCAGAATCAAAATAAGCACATGGCTGGGAACCTGCCTGTACAGCTGAATGTGGCAGGAGCTACTTATGCCTGTAATCTCACCCCTAAGCAGAAAGCCGGAATGGTCTACTTGGTGGGGAAGAAATGTATTATTTGGTGCTTCCTCAACCATGTCAAGACTCCAGCTTCCTGGGATGCAGGAGCACAAGTGTCCATGGTGTCTAGCCAGGGGCAAAGGATAATCTTCCAGGAATTCCCCTGAGGAAGCTTGGAGAACTGCTGGAAATAGCCAGTGGACTGGAACTGAAAGCAGCAAATGGGACTCGAATACACTTTCAGGGCTGGGTTGAGGCCCAGTTTCAGTTATCCTTAGATGATGACATCTTGACTGTTCCCATGCTTGTCTGTTCAGGTGAGATGAAGCACATGGTCATTGGCTACAATGTAATTGAGGAGGTTGTAAAATGTCATAGTAGCAATTCAACCCGCAAAGCACCTACATCTAATTTCCTCAGAAGAATGCAGCATACGTTCTGGGGAAGTGCAGAACGTTTCAACAGCAAAACGTTTAAACGGGCTGTTTTGAATGTTTTGAGCTAGAAGCAGAACATCCTTTAAATAAAGGGTCTATTTTGAGCTTGAAGCAGAGCAACCCCGTTTCAATCAAAAAGTTTTGATGTTCCGAGTGCCATTTTGGAGGGCTGTTTTCCCCTTGCTGGTTGGTTTTCTGGCACTGGCTTCCTATTGACTTGAAATCTCCTTGCTTCTTGGTTGGCTTGTTATCATACAAATCAAGTGTTGTCATGGGCAACTGTGCCCCCATTGGCTGGGAGGAGGGAGGGGGGAACACAAAAGGAAGGGATTTCAAAATGTATTCAAAAGGACTGGGAGGCAGAGAGAGCCCTTATATTGTGCCTCTCTTGAAGAGAATATATCAGGAGGAGAGCAGGAAGGGATCAAGGAAGGTTTGATTTTGTGGTTTTCTTTTCTCAGCATTGAGAATATGCTATTGCTGCTATAACTATCTGGTTTTCTGGATCTCAGATTGACAAATACAGAACGTGGGTGCCTTTCTTCCTTGAGTTGCGGTTTGTTTTGTTTGTGAGATAGTGTTGTGGCAAGAAATGGACAGTGACAGCTCTGTGTGTGTGTGTGTGTGTGTGTGTGTGTGTGTAAGTGTAATATTTCTTGGTGATTGCTGTGATGAGCTCCGTGTCTGGCCTTGAGACTAACTTGTCCTTCACTCACTGCTCTGCTCTGCTCTGCAGTCTGTGTTGCAAGGTGTTGTACTGAGACAAAATATGGTTGAATTTATGGCTATGCTTGCTGCTAAGTAAGGATGCTGCTGTGGCAGCTGTTGCAATACTAGGAAGTAATGTAAGGAGTCATAATTGTGTGTAAGAGAGCAACTTGTGCTAATGATGCTATTGCAGTGCAGGCACTGTGGCTGGCAGTGGATTCTAGGTCTGGGAATCTTCTTTGGCCATTTTTGGACTGTGTTTGAAATTTGTGTTCTCTGTTGGGAGAGACAGATTCCCTTTTACTGTTTGCTTCTGCAGTTTTTTTCAAGGCAGGGTTGCAAAATGCATTGCAAATTGCAATGTAAAACTTGTGTGTGCACTCTGTGAGTACAGCTTGTTCTGGCCATAGGGAAAAATGGGGAAACTCAAAACACCCCATTGTTCCCCATGGGTAGGGACACCAAAGTGGGTTGTGTGGTAGGGCTACCTACCATCCAACCCACCAAAAAATGGCTAGGTAGGCGATCTTAAACAAATTTTTAACCTTTCCCCCATATGATCCTATGGGGGTTTGGGGAAAAGGTTAAAAAATTGTTTAAAATTGCCTGCTTGCCTATTTCCTTTGTGGGCTGGGTGGTAGGTGGCACCCATCATGCTCTACCACACAATCCACTTTGGTGTCCCTAGGAGCCACCCATAGGGGAAAATGAGGTGTTTTGAGGTTTCCCATTGTTCCCTATGTCCAAAACACTTGAAACATTGCAAGTTTGTTCTGTCAAATCAACTGGTTGGACTGATTGTTTTGACAAAATATTTTGGCCATCTGTGTTTCCTTTTGAGCTTGAAACAGAATACAAAATCCGTTTCATGCATATCCCTAATACATTCCTAAATGTTGGCACTGGAAGAGTGGAGACTTTAGTAAACCTCATTAGAGGCAACTGTTCTGGTCAATTATATGGCCTTAAGGTAGGGGAAAGGGATGTATGGATTCCTAAAGAAAAGGTCATATTTATGAAGTACTGGGTCCATGTACAGCCTCACCAGGAAAACCTGACTACTATATTTGAACCAGACCCAACTGCATGGTGGCCTGAGGACCTGTACCTTGAAGAAACATTGATCCAGATTCCAAGAGGAGCACCCTGCCAAGTAAATATCCCAATTAGTAATGACACAAACATGATATCCTCTTAAGAGGATGAACCTCACTGGGAAGTCTCCACCAGATCAAGTCTGAAACCCCAGTGGATATTCATGGACTGAACATATTTCAAGTAACTTCAGACTCAAGAGCCAGTAGCAACAGGCCTACACATTATGAATCCCATCAGATGAAGGGAGAAGAGGAAAGTATGTGGTTTGAACCAGATGTGGATCTGTCACCTCTCAAACCTACAGAGGGAAATGGCTGAAAAGATGTTGAAAGAAGAATCAGGAGCATTTTCCAGAGATGAGAGAGACCTGCAACAAATCCCCACACGGCAGATGCGTATCAATCTGCATGACCAACAACCAGTTCAGAAAACATACATCTCGATCCCATACTCATTATATAAAGAAGTAAAGGAACATCTGCAAGACCGCCTTAGCAAAAGATATATTAGAAAATCAGTGTATCAATGTAACAAAACCCTCATACTCATCTCTAGTGATCTGTGTTCGGAAGAAAGATGGGAGCCTCTGCCTCTGTGTGGACTATCGGGAACTGAACAGGAAGACAATATCAGATAGGCAGCCTATTCCCCAAATTCAGGATGTGCTTAGTGGTTAGGCTAAACTTGGTTCTCTATTTTGGAGTGGACCATCTCCAAAACAGGTGGATTGGTCCACCTATTTTGGACCTATCACCAAGTATACATCACTGAACAACGTTTACACCTGACTGCTTTTTTCACTCCCTCGGGGCTATATGAGTGGATCCAGATCCCATTTGGATTAATGCACCTGCAGCCTCCCAGAGATGTATGGAAGAATGCCTAGAAGGACTCAGGGATGACATTTGCATTCCATATTTAAATGATGTCCTAGTTTACAGTGGCACATTTGAGGAACATGTGGATGACGTGATAAGGGTGTTACAGCAGCTATAGAAACATGGCACCAAACTCAAAGCTTCTAAGTGCAATATCTTTAAAAGAGAAGGGCACTAACTGGGGATGGTGTTGTCTGCTGAAGGTTATGGAATGAATCCTGCTGACACTTTGGCAGTTCACACCCTGGCAGAACAAGCTCCAAAAACCATTGGGGAACTTCACAAATAACTTGGGTTTTTTTAAACTTACTATCAAAAGTATATCCAGGATTTTTCTCGAATGGCTAAACCTTTGCATGACTTGTTAAATTATCCTTTAGGATCGGACATGAATGATTCTCACAGAGTGACTAAAAAAGGCACAAAGATGGCAAGAACACAAGGGATTTGGGGGCGAATACCCTCCAAACAACCAATCACTTGGACTGAACATCATCAATGGGTATTGAATGAGCTGACTGACCACCAAGTGAAACCTCCAGTAATGGCATACCCAGATTTGTCATTGCCCTTTATTTTATATGTCGATGCCTCCAACAAAGGACTTGGTGCAGTTCTCTATCAATGACAGGAAGGCCGACTCTGTGTAATTAGGTATTGGGTATCATATTCACTCAGGGAAACTAGAGTTTCTGGCCCTGAAGTGCGTCAGAATGTATAATGTACAGTGATAATAATAATTCCTCCTCCTCCTCCTCCTCATTATTATTATTATTACCCATTAACATTTTGTTTTACTTCAGCAAGACCCAATGCCACAACTCAATGGGTCAGAGAACTGTCTGATTTTAATTTCAGCATAAAGTAACACCCAGGAAAATCAAATGTGGATGCTGCTGCATTATCTAGGATGCCTATTGCTACAGACAGTTACATGACACAATGTGCTTGTAACAATCAGGCAGTAACAGCCTTTCCTTTCCTGTTAAGAGTGAACTGGACGTGTACCCTGTCCTGACTGACAGGCGGGGACCTCTAGGGATCAGCCACTCAGCACACGCTGGATGGGACCTAGAGGGCCATGAAGCAGGAAGAGAAGCGTGTCTTTGGTCAGAAGCAGCTAGGTGGGAGGTGAGAGAGGACTGGTGGAAGGCTTAGTGAGGAGCAATGGAGTTTTGCTGCCTGGTCAACAGCTAGCTTGGAGAATTCTTTCCATGAAAGAATCTGCACAATCCTCGTAAGATCTGCAGATCCTTGAGAGACAGGATTGCAGGAAGCTTGAATTATCTCCTGGGATTTGGGGTGAGTTCAAGGGGGAAGGAAGCCAGGGCTTCTGGCTTCTGGAAATTTAGCCTAGGGAACAGTTTGCTAGTCAGTTTGCATCAGAAATGTATCTTTCTATCGTGTGCTCTGCATTTCCCTGATATTGTTCTAAGTTTGTCTATCAGTAATGTAACTAAGCTAAGAAACAATAGCCTGCGCCCAATTCTGCAACTAGGGTGTTGCAAAAGTCTTTGTCTCTGTAAACTCTTAGTCTTAGTAAACTCTTAGTCTTAGTCTCTGTAAACTCTTAGAGGTGGTTTTTGTATTTTCTTACATCTATGTTCTTTGCAGCTGGGTAACCACAATGTTTAAAGTGTGCTGCCCCAATATCATCTGAGGGTGCTTTTTGACGTATTCTTGTAGCTACTGAGTGTTCCTTTTACCTGTAACTAAAAGCTGAGAAAGCCTCAGATGGAAGCAGTCTGTAGTATTTTGAATAAAGTTTATTTTTATTTTTGTTCTTTGCAATTTTAACCAGCCACTTGAATGGATTTTTAACTCAGGAAAAGAAGGCTGTGAAAGGGCTTGCTCTGGTGCAACACATACCTCAGTTTGATTGTTCAGCAATTCTACCAGGTTCCTTACTATGTTGCTGCACATGGAAGGTTTTTGTACTTTTCCAATAGTAAGAGAAGGAGAATTTCCCTGGAAATTCACCCAAGCCAGGAGGGAATAAACTCTTGATAAGTGGGTGTGGTGGCAGCATATGATCTACCAGGAAAGTTTTGGGGAGCAGTCTTTTTGGGTGAAAGCACAGAGAGGGGATGATTCAGCATTTTTTCCTTCCCCTTACGTGGGCTTGCTTTAAGACAAAGGCTGGGTTAAATCCATTACAGTACTAAAGAAACAGCTACTGATATAACTGGCCCTATCCAACCCCAGCACAGAATCCTTCCAGAGGTTGTTGCTGATGTTTCTTTTTAGAATGTGAGCTCTTTGGGGACAGGGGACCATCTTATTTATGTACTATTTATTTTTCTGTGTAAACCACTTTAAGAACTTTGGTTGAAGAGTGGTATATAATAGTCTAGGAAACAATTCTATTGGCCTCACATGAAGCAAGACATTGAACACTATACTACCAACATTTGCAACTGAATCAAGCAAAAGAAATCTCATTGCTTTGCTAAAGCCCCACTAATGAATATTGTTACTTCAGAGCCTTTCAATTTAGTGTCTATTGATGTCTTGCATTTAGAGAGAAGTAAAGGAGAATATGAATATATCTTACTTCTGATGAATCATTTTACAAGATTTGTGCAGGATTTGTGCATTTACTACCAATAAATCTGGGAGGACAGCAGTAGACAATGATTTTATTCTGATATTTGGTTTCCCCAAAAGATTACATCATGATCAAGGTGCTGAGTTTGAAAACCATCTTTTCAAAAGACTTCAGCATTATTGCAGCATCAGCTCCTCCCATACCACACCATATCATCGAGGTAGAGAGAATGAATGGTACACTGCTGGCTATGTTGCACACTTTGCCAAAGAAACAAAAGGCCTATTGGAAAGACTCCCTTAACAAGGTGGTCCATGCCTACAATTGCACACAGCATGAAGCCACTGGATCTATTTATTGTTTGCGAGATCACCATGCTTACCAATAAACATTGCACTTGGGCTTTTGTAAAGCACTGCATCCTCATCAAAAGAGCACATATAGACAGATGGAAACAACAAATGAAAGACGCATATGGATTGGCATAACAATATTCCCAAACATCTGCTCTCTGGGGAAAATGCTGTTGTGACCAGGGAGTACATAGTGCTATCCTTAGCCTTGGGGACAGGGATTGGAATATTTTTGAAAGAGGAAGCCCTGTCAAACTGAGAGCTTATTGGGAAGACAAAATACATGTTGTGCTCCTGAGGAAAGGTGATGGCCCTGTCTATGCAGTGCAAGACGAAAATGCCAATGGGGAGATTAGGATCCTTCATCATAATCTATGACATCCCTGCCCCATTTTCTACAGGAGCAAGCTTCAGTCACCCATAAATTACCAAAGAAATCAAAACACTGCAAGCATACTGTGTATCTCAGCTCTCGTGAGTCGGACACTGACTCCCACTCTTGAGATGATGAAGATCATCTATATTACTTCCCTCTACCAAATACAGGACATATGGTGGATAGCACTCGACCCAAATGCACAAAACCTTTCTCCTCCTGCTGAACCAGAGCTTACTTCTGCCACCCCAGACCTTTTCTGACACTGCAGATCAACCTATGGATTTATCCGAAAAAGGTGCAGAACGGATGGAATCTTCTCCTGCACCAGAGTGTAGGGAGGGCACTTTCCAGATTACATGCTATTCTGCAGTAAAATTACATGCAGAATTACATGCAGAAAGTTACATTCTTCGGCTTGGCGGATTGTTTTGAAAATGTAAATTGCTTGCACAAGCCCCCTACAACGGGAAGATACAGCTTTTTTTTTTTTTTTTGGGCGACACACATGCAACATTGTAGGACTAAAACGCAAGGATAAAACCCAAAAGAAGGCTTCAGAAATGTGAACAGCACCTTGCTGACTGCATGGAGGCTGTGATGTCAAAACACAGGCCGAATGGAAGCACACTTCATGGACACCAAGTGACACTGTTGTAGCGTGTGACCTGGAAAGTGCTAGCGTGCCTAAGACAAAGTCTATAGGATGTCACCCAAATGTGGCATGTTGTCCAGTGAGAGAGAAACAGGCCCCACATGTATTGACCCATGACCAATTAGGAATGCCTTTCTACCAGCACCTTCCTTCCACTGTAACACAGATTGCTGTTCCTTGGTGTTATCCACAAAGTTACTTGCCGTATTATTGCCCAATTCCAGTATTTTATCCTGGCTGATACGTAAAGTAAAGTAAAGTAAAGTAAAGTAAAGTAAAGTAAAGTGTGCCATCGAGTTGGTGTCAACTCCTGGCGCCCACAGAGCCCTGTGGTTTTCTTTGGTAGAATACAGGAGGGGTTTACCATTGTGTCCTCCCATGCAATATGAGATGATGCCTTTCAGCACCTTCCTATATCACTGCTGCCTAATATAGGTGTTTCGCATAGTCTTGGAAATGTACCAGTGGGGATTTGAATCAGCTATCTCTGGCTTGCTAATCAAGTCACTTCCCCGCTGCGCCATACGTACCAATGTCAAATGTAGGGTTTTGTTGTTGTTTTTTGAGGAGGGAAGAGTGTGAAAGGTATTGAAATACAATCCAGTTTGGTAAAGGCTAAGTTGGCATTAATTGTTAACTAGCTGAACCCACACAGATCATCTGTGCTCTCAGCTAGGACTTTGGGTGTGCTTGGAATACACCCCCCCCATCTCCTGCCCCAGTCTCTCTTCCTACCCTCCCTCCCCGCCTCCTGCCCCCCTCCCCCTGCCTCCTACCCCAGTCTCTCTTCTTGCCCACACCGGGCGGTGGGCAGCCAAAAAGGGCCCCACTGCCACCACCGCTGTTCCTCCTCCCGGAACCCATTTCCCTGCTGTCCCGGGCTCCAACGGCCGCCAGTGACGCAGCTCCAGAAGGCCCACCGCCCGTTCCTGTCCTGTGCCCCAACTTCTGATCTTGCCACCGCCCACCGCTTCCTCTTCCTGGCAGCTGGGGCCGGGGCTTCCTCCTTCTCACTGTGGCCGGGCCAGGCCTCCTCCTCCTCCTCCATTACTGATGCTGGGAACTCTTGCAGAATGTTGCAAGAGTTCTGCCGCCAAAGCCTGGGCACGCATGACTCCTCAAGAGAATTAAATATATAGATCTGGTGCTGTCCCTTTAAGAAGGGAAGCCTAGTGGAACTCTGGGGAAAGGGAGGGAGAAACCCCAGAAAAGTTCTAATGTTGGCTTAGACGGAGAGCTGCAAACTTGTAAAGGTATCTGCTGAGCTGTGAAGCAATAAAGGTTTGATTCCCCACCCCGCCCCGCCACAATCTCCTTGTATTGTGGTGTAACATAGTCACACACTACATTAGTTCATTTGGTGAAGTAAATATGCCATCTGACTACTAGAATATGTGAACCTATGCTTCACCTGACCCTGTCTTGGGGTCATCATCAGGATAAGGCAAACTTCTTGCTATTTACCGTTGACAATGGAAACCATGGATTAGCACCATCCCATATGTAAATCATGAATGAAGTGGAAGGGGAAACTGACAATAAGCCTTTTGTCGGCTTTTTAAAGAGAACTGCAGCACTGATAGATTGAGATGGTTGCCTCAAGCAATCCGTTCCTTGCTTGGGCAGCGTCAAAACCATTTAGGAACGCCTATGGGAACGAGAGGATTGCAGGGCCAGAGGAGCTTGAGGGATCAACGGGGGAAGGGGTTGAGATGGGAGAACAAGCATGATGGGGAAAACATAGGAGGAGGGAGAAACTTTGTGGTACTGCAGAGCACTGCTCCAGGTTGTTGCTTGTTTGCTGCCAACCTCGAGAGGGGATGCCGCTAGGAAAGCTTTGGAACCAAAACTCAGCTCCTTCAACCTTCCAGTCCTGCATCTTCAAGACCGCAATAGAAATTAACACAGAATCTGTAGCAATGGGTGTTCAGGGATAATGTTGCCACAGTCGCTGGAGAGAGTTCCTGGAGCACAGGGAGCAGGGGGTGCAAATGTTAAAATCTAACCTTTTTGTCTGGGATTGGAAAGAGTGTGCCAGTGGGAAGCTTGGCATGTGTTTTGTACACATTTCCCTGCAGCGTTCTTTGCACAGGGGAGGGTTAGGAGCTCTTCTTGGAGAGACCATGTTACTCCTTTACTGATGGAGCTACACTGGCTTCCAGTAGGTTTGCGGACAAAATATAAAGTGCTAATTATAACTTATAAAGCCCTAAATGGCTTAGGCCCTGGGTATCAAAGAGAGCGTCTTCTTCACTATGAGCCCCACCACCCATTGAGGTCATCTGAGGAGGTCCGTCTCCAGTTACCGCCAACTCGTTTGGTGGCTACACAGAGACGGGCCTTCTCGGTCACTGCCCCGATATTGTGGAATGCGCTCCCTGCTGAGATACGATCCTCCCCAACTCTGGCAATTTTTAAAAACACACTTGAAAGCCCATCTTTTCATCCAAGCTTCCTCAGCTTCTTAAATTTTTAGATTTTAATTTCTGGTTTATTTTTAAATTTTTAAATTGTTTTTAGTTTTTGTATAGGTTTTTAACTTGTTTTATGCTATTGTGAACTGCCCAGAGAAGAAAGTTTGGGGCGGTGTACAAACTTGATAAAATAATAAATAAATAAATATTATTTTGGGAGCAGTAGCTGGGGGTGGAGCTTCTGTGGAGCTTCATCTTTCATATTGGAACAATAACGGACAATTTTGTTTTAAGGTCTGATGCTCCTTGTTTTTCTTCCTGCTACTCCACACAGGAGATTCTTCCTGGTGGCTAAGAGCGGTCCTTACAAGTTCCTAGAGAGAAGTGCCAACAATGGCACTAGAGAAAAGGGGGCTCTGTCTGTCCCTATATTTCACAGCTAAACCTAGAGGCTAACTAGCTCTAGAGACGATCCAGAAAGCAGAGGAAGGAGTCTGCAGAGCCATCTAGTCTAGAGAGAGCCAACTTAGCCAATCGCCAACACTGGTGCCAGAGAAAGGGTAAGAATTAGAAGGCTATTCACTACTGACAGACACCATGTAGCTACAGTGCCTGGAGAAGAAGCACCAGAAAAATGGGTAAAATTCATTACAGCGATCTTCCCGCTCCAAGTCCTAGACCAGTGGTCAGAGGTGTAACTAGGGAAAACGGCGCCCGGGGCAAGCACTGAAATGGCGCCCCCCCGCCCCCCAACATACTACATTTTACTTAGGATTTTCCTCACAAGCGCCCGCCGCCACCGCCAAGACAGGCCACTGACTGGCCGCCAGGCGCCAGCAAAGCAATGGGGGGGCGTGGGCGGCACGGAAGGGACCGCTCGTGGGGGAGGGGGTGCCGACACGCTCCCTTGACTGCTGCAGCACTGCTGCACTGAGCAGGAAACATTTGTATTAACAAAACAAAACAAAACAAAACAATAAAAAAAAATTTGTCATGGCGGCGCCCCCCATGTGACCAGAAAAGATGGCGCCCAGGGCACGTGCCCCCCCTGCCCCCCCTATAGTTACGCCTCTGCCAGTGGTTCTTAACGTGGGGCCCACCAGACGTTGCTGAACTACAACTCCCAGCATCCCCAGACACAATTGGCTGGGATGCTGGGAGTTGCTGGGAGTTGTAGTTCAGCAACATCTGAAGGGCCCTATGTTAAGGACCACTGTCCTAGACATTTTGTATCCAGGACAATCCTGGGTATGTCCAGGTATGCTTTTGATGTGCAACTTGTTCCCCTGGGTTTTTCATGTCAGGATAAATGAAATATGAAAAGAAACGGGTGTTTCACAGAAGAAGTGAAACACAGTCCTGCACATGGGATGCAGGAGATGTCATGAGGATCCAGTGCAAAATCCCTGGTAACAATCAATACTCATGGTGGAATAAACCAGAGTCTGAAACACCCAAAGACTTCTTTGGTCTTGAGGTGACAGAAGGGCATATCTTGCAATATTCCATCTTCCCACCTTTGAAGGTAGGCTTGGATCTTTTCCTGTTTACAAAAGTATTTCCCAACTATGCTTTAGGAACATAGGAACAATAGGAACATAGGAAGCTGCCATATACTAAGTGAGACCATTGATCTATCTAGCTCAGTATTGTCTTCACAGACTGGCAGCAGCTTCTCCAAGGTTGCAGGCAGGAATCTCTCTCAGCCCTGTCTTGGAGAAGCCAGGGAGGGAACTTGAAACCTTCTGCTCTTCCCAGAGCGGCTTCATCCCCTGAGGGGAATATCTTGCAGTGCTCACATATCAAGTCTCCCATTCAGATACAACCAGAGCATACCCTGCTTAGCTATGGGGACAAGTCATGCTTGCTACCACAAGACCAGCTCTCCTCCTGACTGATGTTGCTGGTAGCTCTCTTGTTACTAGCTGATTCATTCATTAATTGCAGGTGTAAAATGTGAAATTTACATCAGGTTTTGTTAGAATTCTCTTCTTGGGGGAAATCCAACTAAAATATTTTTAGGACTAAAACCAATTTGTACAAGTTCTCCATTAGGCAATATTTATCTTTACATTTGTCTTTCCAATAATTCTTGGTTTATTTCGTAGAAGAATTTCCTTTTTTGTTCTTAAAAATAGAGGCTCACACACTGTACAATGGTACGTGAGCCTAGTGCCATTGTGGGCACACTAGCTGCACAACTGTGACAATACAATTACACAAGAATAAACCCATTACTTCCAATAGGTATACTCTCACGTGACATTTGCACAACTTAGTTATGCAACCTGTGTGCCTACCGTGGTACTAGGTTCATATACCATTGTGCTATATGTGAGCCATCATCTTTTCCCTATTTTAATAGCTTTTTTTTAAAACAGCATTTTAATAGCTACTTTTGTTCTTAAAAACACCATCCAAGAGAACTCAGGACTAAAACCAATATATACATAGGCAACAAAAGACTACATACATGTTAACATACTTATTATAAACAAAATCCTCTATAAAAATGATAAACAATAACAGAATACATTCATCATCATTTCTTTGAAGATCTTAAAAGATGCTTATACATTATGGTAAATTGACATCCTTTTCAAAATTCTTTTCACAATGTTTATTTTTTATTTTTTATTATTATTTATACAGTCAGACAGGTGTTATTGACTGCTTTGTTTTATCCAGACATTGAGTCCTTCCCAAGGACCTGGGATGACTGAATGTTATTATCAATGTTGTTGCTGTTATTATTATTATATCATCACAGAATGTAGGCTGTTCCCAGTAAAGGTGTTTTGGTTTTTTTTGTAATTAGCTGGTGGTGATTTCTGCGGCCCCTATGGTGTTGAGGTGCTCTTCAAGGTGTTTTGGAATTGAACCTAGGGCCCTGATTACTACTGGGATTATTTTGGTCTTCTTCTGCCACAGCCTTTCAATTTCAATTTGTAGATCTTTTTCAATTTGTAGATCTTCAATGTATAGATTTGTAGATCTACAATTTAATAATAATAATAATAATAATAATAATAATAATAATACTACATACTGCTTTCCAACAAAAACAAAAATTCCAGGCAGTTTACATAGGACAAGAAATTAGAAGATGGTTCCTTGTCCCAAAGAGTCTCACAGTTTAGAAATAAATACAAAGGAGACACCAGCAACAGCATAGCAGATGTTATGCTAGGCTGAAGAAGAACACTTGTCCTCCCCCTGCTAAATATAAGTATATAAATGAGGCGTATTTATTTCAGTTTTTACACAGGGCTAGCCTAGAGCTGGTCCTGCTATTGGATGTGAGAAAACCATCTGAAAAAACTGTTGACCACTGAAGGGAGGGCTAGGGCAGGGTTTAAAATCGCTGAGATACACCAAATGAAAGAACAGACCCCCATATTCTGTCTCCAGTTGTACTGATTAAATAGGTAACCTTTTTGAACTTCTGCTTATGTTTAAGAATCCACCCCGCCAGCTCTGTCAAATGCTGTATGAGCACCTATAGAAAGATTTCCCCAAAGTTCTAGATCTGCAACATCCGACTAAGGCAGAGGTTTTTCCCAACCCCACTTTCATATCCCAAAAGTTCCATCCAAGGTGACAGAGTCTGGGCCTTTTAATTTTAATTTTTAAAAATAAAGTCTGTGGGGGGGTTACTATTTGGCACGGTTACTATTTGACAGGTGCCAGCAATGTAAGTCCTTTGCCTTCCCCGCCTCCAAATCTGCACAGTCACCCCGGCTGGTACAGCAAATTGTGCTACACCCATCCAAGCTTCGAGTCGTCTGCAGTTCTCCTCAGCCCTACACAGCTGACACCAATTTTGTAAGAGGAAGACCTCAGCCGGCTTGGGTGGAGCCAGAGTTTCGATGGTACACGAGATTGTTGATGCATGGCTGTGTGCGTGTGCTTGTTGATGCACGGCCATCCTCTCCAAGAGGATGGCAGGGGAGGAGCAGCCCAGAATTAGGAACTCTTCCATGGCTTTATCAGTTGTGAGCAAGTGCATGCATCGGAAACACATCTCCATTTGTGGTTGGGGATTGGAGTGCAGCGGTTCCGGGAGGAGAATCGGCTTGAAACTGTGGTTTATGCAGGATCTTGTAGGTGAGTAGGATTGGGGCTTGGGGTTTACCTTCTAGTTATAGCCCGGCCTAGATGTGCGTCCCTCTCCCTTACAGTTGTGAGGCAGGGGGAGGTTCTGCAGGGGCAGCTTTTTTCCTAGAGGAGAAGCTGCACCTGATGAAGTGCTACCTGATGCACAGCGTCAAAAAGCTGGTTATTATGAGAGGGGACGCAGGGTCGCCACCTTTATTTCTGGCAGTGTCAGAAAATCTTTAATAGCTGCACAACGGGCAGAAATTTAATTTTTCCCAGTTGCGGCATTTGTGCCGGGGTGAGATTCACCTGTTGAACTCCTGCAACAGGAAAATACAGCTATTTTTCTGCAACGGACTTGCAACGTTGTAGCACTAAATTGCAAAGATGAAATCCGAAGTAAGGCATTGGAAATGTGAACGGCACTTTGCTGTCAGCGCAGGGACTGCAGTGTCACAACACAGGAAGTATGGAAGCACACCACCTAATGGTGTAGTGGGAAGTGACTTGCCTAGCAAGCATGAAGTTGCCGGTTCGAATCCCCGCTGGTACCTCTATCGGGCAGCAGCAATATAGAAAGATGTGGAAAGGCATCATCTCACACTGTGCGGGAGGAGGCAATGGTAAACCACTCCTGTATTCTACCGAAGGCAACCACAGTGCTCTGTGGTCGCCAGGAGTCAATACTGATTCGACGGTACACTTTTCCTTTACCTAGTGACACTGTGGTAAGGGTTGATCTGGAAAGCGCCCAATCCTCAGATGTGCTGGGAGGTTTGTCCCAGAAGTGAGGGAAAAGCTGATTGTTAAAGCCAGAGAGGGGATGAGCTAAGTGTTGCCAGCTACCTAGATACAAACTAATTTTGTCTGCTCCTGTGTTTTTGACATCAGCTTTGTCTGCTCCTGTGTTTTGACAATAGCTTGATATGGAAGAATTGCTAGATTTTAAGCTTTTCAGGACAAGAAGAATCACCTGCTAATGATTGCAGAACAAGTTGCTGTTAAACAGCACAGGCACTGAAACTGAAAAAGAGTTGGCAACCTTTCCTCTGTGCTTGCCAAGTAATAATGGCAATGGAGAGGAGAGCTGGTCTTGTGGTAGCAAGCATGACTTGTCCCATTAGCTAAGCAGGGTCCGCCCTGATTGCATATGAAAGGGAGACTAGACGTGTGAGCACTATAAGATATTCCCCCCTCAGGGGATGGAACCGCTCTGGGAAGAGCAGAAGGTTCCAAGTTCCCTCCCTGGCAGCATCTCCAAGATACGGCAGGGAGAGATTCTTGCCTGCAACCTTGGAGAAGCCGCTGCCGGTCTGTAAAGACAATATTGAGCTAAATAGACCAAGGGTCTGACTCAGTATATGACAGCTTCCTATGTTCCTATAATACTAGAAGCATGAATGAAATAACTGCACAACTCAGTGAAATGATAGTTAATTATTAGTATAGATGCCTCTTCCCATTACATCCCTATCTGGCCTACTCCTTCTCAAATGAATATCATCTAATTGCCACTATGCATATTATGTAATGGCTACACATGCTTGCCTCTGTGTTGAATTGTCAACACTAGTTATTGGCTTCTGTCCTGTGCTTTTAACATGTGTTTAAGCTGTCAAAAACAGATTATAATGCTTATTATCTCCATGCCCTGAAAAGCTTCAGCTGCTGATTCCTACATACTAAGCTGCTATTTTGGCACAGGAGCAAGCCAGATCATTTTTAGCCTACTTTCCTTAAGGAAAGTATGCTTATGAGATCACCCGGCATTCTGTGTGTGTCCATGTGTGTGTGTGAACCACATTGGGTACAGTTGTAGTGACACACAGGGCATCTCAACAGTGTAGTTTGTGATGATGTCATCCACCCTGATTCAAGATGGCGGACACATACACGTTTGAGACGCAAGTGGGCTAACTTGTGAACCGCCTAATCGGTTTGAACCAAATAATGCTGCAGCTGTAGGGACACATAGGGACACCTCAATGGCCTAGTCTGTAATAATGTCATCCACCCTGATTCAAGATGGCAGACACGTGAATGTTTAAGGTGCAAATGGGCTAACTTGTGGAACATCTAACCAATTTAAACCAAATTTGGTACAGTTGTAGTGAGTGACACATAGGGACACTGCAATGGTATAGTTTGTGATGATGTCACCCACCCTGATTCAAGATGGTGGACATATGAACGTTTGATGCATGACTAGAGGGCTAACTTGTGAACCACCTAATCGATTTGACCCAAATTTGGAACAGCTGTAGGGACACAGGGACACCTCAATGGTGTAGTTTGTCATCCACCCCATTCAAGATGGTGGATGCGTGGCTGTTTGTGGTATAACTGGGCTAATTTATGAACCACCTAACCTATTTAAACCAAATTTGCTACAGCTGTAGGGACACATACGGATGGCTCAAGGGCATAGTTTGTAATTATGTCATCCACTCTGATTCAAGATGGTGGGTATGTGAATGGTTGAGGCACTAGTTGGCTAACTTGTGGACTGCCTAACCAATCTGAACCATATTTGGTACAGTTGTGGTGAGTAACACACAGGGACACTTCAATGACATTGTTTGTAATGATGTCATCCACCTCAATTCAAGATGGTGGACCTGTGAACATTTAAGGCTGAAGAGGGCTAACTTGTGAAGATGGTAATTGTCAATTAAGATTATAGTAAAAGGAAAGTAGGCAGATTAGTTCTTACCAGAACAATTTCTTTCTTGTTTTCATGTGTACCTCCAAAACCTCCAAAATTGAACAGAGGCATCACCAGAAGGTGAAACATATGAAAAGAGAAGCAAGCTTCCAAAGTAGAAGCAAATTGGGCATTTTCTTCCCTAAGAGTGTGGAAGACATAAATAGAGCCAGCAGAAATCTTTCCCCGGAACTTTTCCTCATGGCGCTTTTACAGTGCTTTTGCACACTGAAGCTTTTGGTACATTCATATGTGGGTGGGATTTAGCCTGAATTTAGTACTGAGACAGCAAGGTACTGTTCATATAGCAAGCAGAATTATTCAGGTTTTATCTTTATGAATGGAGGTTAACTTGGAGTATCTGTGTCCAAAAATAGTTGCACTTTCTAAAATGTTTTTTCCTGGGATATTCCATCATTCTGCAGAGTATGATTCTGATGCATGGAGAGACCCCACAGATAAAGGGGATCAAGATTAGATGGAGGTCTGGCTTTGCTGAGTGTCTGCTGATATGATAACACTCTGGGCAGACTTGTTTCCTGTGTCCTGGAGTCAGCTTCTGTTCATTCACTTCTATTTTTTTCTTTAATTTTAAAATGTCTTCATTTCTTATTTAAAAACCCATTAATTTGCCGTGGGTCTTACGCAAGGTGGCCACATGTCTCTATAGCCACTTACAAGGTTTTTAAACTTAGTGGTCAATGGAAAATTAGGAAAAAAATTGTAAGTTGGGAAAGGCTGTCCATGGAGCTCTGAAACCAGGCACATTTGTAGCACAGGATAACGGGACTCTGTGTATTAAATTTGAAGCTGATGGGTCAATAACTTTATTTTTAATGCACTGTTTAGATAGGAAGGGTGCTTCACTTTTTTTAATTCCTCCCCCCCCCGTTGATCTTGCTCAAGCCTGCCACCTGCTGGATGATTGAAGTCTTGCTCAAGATCAATGGGGAATTTTTAAAAAGTGAAATACCCTCCCTGTCTAAGTTTTTTCATTAAAAATTAATCAATTGACCTATCAGCTTCAAATTTAGTACACAGGGTCCCACTATCCTGTGCTACAATTGTGCCTGGTTTCAGAGCTCCTCACAACAACCCTGTGAGGTAGGTTAGGCTTAAGGAAGTGACTGGCTCAGAGTCAGTGAGTTTCATAGCTGAGTGGGCATTTGAACTTGAATCTCCCTGGTCCTGGTCCAACACTCTAACCACTACACCATACTAGCTTTCAAAACCTCAATGAGAAATGTCTTTTTTAAAATTAAAAAGTGGTATATTAATACTACTAAAAGTATTAGTATTACTATAATGAATAATTAATTAGTATTAATGTTAATACTAATAGATTGAATTTATCACAGCAAGTATCATTAGGCATTCCCTTCTGTATGTGAGAGAAGATGGAATGTGAAATGACGCCTGCTGCCCTCCATTTTTGTAAGTCCTTATAGTTTTTAAACATTAAGTTCTTAAAAAAATATTGCCTGATTAATTGAGGGGCACTATTTTAACCCATTAAGTAGCTAAACCTCGCAGCCTTAATAAATTTGACTTCTTTTCCTCTTTACCAAAAACAAAAGAACCCCTTTGACCTGAGATCCTTTCTCAACAAAGTGATCTATCTTTCAAAAGAATCTGATGTTTGCCCCTCTGTGTGTGTGTTGGAGGTTGGTGCATATGCAACATTTACCTGTACATTTGATGTGTGTGAAGAAGTATTGGTTGCATACATAAATGATGTGTCTTCATATTTAAAAATTGCATGGAGCAACACAGATATGTTGCATGGAATTTCCATGCTGGATGTTGTATACATCCAGTGTAGGATATTACAATATTTGATGTCTTCCAGATTCTCTGTCTCCTTTTCATTCTGGATTTTTCTTATGTAAATGGGCATTCCCTTGCACATTTCTGAATGTATCATTTTAAAAAATATTATTTATTGTCTTAATGTTTACCCAAACTTTTGAACAAAGTCCCCATAGCAGCAGCATAGCAATATAAGTGGCAGCCCAAAACTTGATTATTTGGCAGTTACCACTCCCACTTCTGCCACCACTGGTCCCTGCAGCTGCCTGTCCACCTGCCTGTTTCCCTCCCTCCGTTGTTGGTGCTGGCAAACAACTGGCGTGCATGGGCCCAGGGCTGGGGGAGCTGTTCACTGCCTACCTATACAGCCATCTGCCCACCTCTCTCCATACACTCTTGCCAGCGTGGTGTAGTGGTTAGAGTGCTGGACTAGGACCGGAGAGACCCGAGTTCAAATCCCCATTCAGCCATGAGACTTGCTAGGTGACTCTGGGCCAGTCACTTCTTTCTCAGCCTAACCTACTTCACAGGGTTGTTGTGAAAGAGAAAGCTAAGTGTGTAGTACACCGCTCTGGGCTCCTTGGAGGAAGAGTGGGATATAAATGTAATAATAATAATAATAATAATAATAATAATATAATAATATCATCACTGCCTGGCGACATGCACCAAGCAATGACATCACTAGTCTTCATCAGTGCTTGCAAAGTCAACAAGGATGGAGGGAAAGAGGAGGAAGGGTGCATGGGTAATAATAATAATAATAAGGGTGTGTGGGTGGCTTCCCTGGGCCCATGCATGTCAGCTCTTCTTTGGTGCCAACGGAAGTGTGGAACAGGCACCCCGGAGTAGGGTTGTGCGTGGAACTGTTTTCCGTGGTTTGGTTCAAATTAGAACTGAATTCGAACCCAACCTTGGGTTCACGAACTGGGCCCCGGTCTGATTCATTCATTGAACCAGTCGGATTGGTTCGAATTAGTTTTTCCTTAGGGAATAATGGGGTATTTGAACTGCCCCATTACTCTCCATAGGTAGTACCTAGGGGACACCAAAGCAGGTTGGGTGGTAGGGCATGATTGGTGCTACCTACCACCCAACCCACAAAGCAATCGGGCAATCAGGTGGTTTTTAAATTATTTTTTAAATTTTATCTGGGTCAGAAGGTCAATGACCGGTAATGACCCCAAGATAAAAACCACCCAATTCCTTGATTATTTTGCTGGTTAGGTGGTAGGTAGCACCCATCAAGCCCTACCACCCAACCCTCTTTGGTGTCCTTAGGTTCTACCCACGGGGAATAATGGGGCAGTTCGAATTCCCCATGATTTCCTATGGGCGAAAAAGTGCGCTGCCACACCAGGGAAAGTCAGTACTGAAAAAGGCAATATCCCAATGCAGAACATCCAACACAGAGCAAAACGCAGGCCAAAAACGAATCACTGAGTCTGACCCAGATTCTGCAAGCCACAGTGCCAGGTGCCCGCCGCATCACTGGAACAAGTTGCTCTCACACACTGACACACAATTATGACTCCAGTCCTATGACTCTCTCTGCGTGTGCAGAGAGCCCCCAAATGGGCAGGAAATGGTCCGACCTGTCATTTGGGCGGCAGGCACCAAAGTACCCCCATTTGAACCACAGGGTGGAATGCTCCGGTGGAAGTGCTGGCTGTGTTGGTGCTGCCAGGGACACCATGCTGCTGGACTGAGAAGTGGTGATGATGCTGCTGGGTGTGGACTGAGCACGAGAAGTCGGTGCTCCAGCACCCTCCTCCTGGTCCAGCCTCCTCTGTTCTGCCTGCCTAATGTCTCAAACCAGGAGGCAATGGGAGAACATTCGAGAGCTCTCGGGCGGCACCTGAGAAGCCCCTGCTATTTCTGGAGGCCCACCTGGCCCCCACATGAGGCGGGAGTTCAAGTAATGACTCCTTGTCAGATCTTAAATAAGAAGCACTGCGCAGCTGACAAATGTTACTGAGGTGGTTCAAATGCTACTTGGGATTCCAACTGGGGTCGATGGGAGTTGTAGTTCAGCAACATCTGGAGAACCAGGGGAGTAACTATAACAGGGCAAGGGGGGACAGTTGTCTGGGGGCCCACTGCCTTGGGGGGCCCCCCCAGAGGCAAGTCACATGACTGACTCCCTCAGGCCGCCCGGGCTTCCTTCAGTTGTATTCGAAACTGATGTGAGTGTTAAGACCTGGAGCTACCAGAACAGCATGTCTTTCTCTCATACCATTAAAGGACTTGCATCGTCCACAATTTACAAAACCTTTTAAAAAGTAATTATCTTGTCTCTGGGCCCACTACAACCTTGCTACGCCCCTGCGGAGTACCACAGGTTGGGAACCCCTGTACTATACCAAACCATGGTTGGTCATGATGTCTGAACCAACACTGAGCCCATCCTCACGATTAGAGGATGGGTTCTAAAGGGGCGAGGGGAGGAAGCCACAAAATGTTTACCTCCCGCACACACGAGCGGTCGTCCTTCCTTGGGCAGGTGGATCAGCCACCCAGGTGAGTACCGGCTCCTGCTGGTAGCTCCGAGGGTTGGGGAGCCTGGAAGGGAGGAAGAGAGGAACTGGCACACCTGGGTGGGTGCTCCCTTCCATGGCGGCGACTGTGGCTGCCTCCCCACCCCCCAGTACAGAGCTCAGACTGTCCATTATTTTCCTCCTTCTCCTCCTCCTTCTTTGGAGGGCCTCCTGCACCTGCCTGATAAAGCATAAATGCAGCAGGTGAAACTTCACCTTACAGATTCAGTGGCGAGGCATCTGGCGAATTTCTGTTTGTCACACACAGCAACCCTATCCCAAAGGGGAGGTGGGAAACCCTCAGACCTCTATGTAATATGCTAGAATAGCTGTTCTCAAAGTTGGGTCCCCAGATGGTGTTGGACTACAACTCCCATTATCCTCAGCCACATCGGCCAAAGGTGAGGAGCATGTACCAGGGCTGTCTGCTGGGATGACCTGTATATGTACGTTTATTTATTTATTCACTTGGGGGGGTGGAAAGGGGGGAAACCCACCCTCTGCTTTTTCTGCAATCTCTGACACCAGAAGGCTTACGGTACTAAAAACAACATTTATTGATCAATTTTAAGTATTTTATACTGCTTTTCTAAAAATACAATTTTACTAAAAGTAGTTGGCAAACTTTACAAAACTTTATATCATCCAAATCAAACACCCAATAATTAAGAGAATGGCATATGGACAAAATAAAACAGCCATATCATAAGCAGGAGGAGAAATCTGCTTCTGGTTTATTGATCAGGGATTCTAACCGCTTTATTAAGGGGAGCAAAAACACCTTTTTGTTTAAAAACAAAAACAAAAACTGGGAGCAGGAAAGTCTTGCAGATCTCAGCTAATCGGTCCCCATCTCTGTTCTATGCACATGCCTACCTAAAAGATACCCAGCACTCTTCTTCTGTTGCATCATCCTGTAGCGGTTCTAGTTGGCTAGCTGTCTTTCAGAGAACCTGTTTCCCAAAACACAGCTTGAAAACCACGGTGATTCTGCATGATTCGTGGCTGAGTCATGACACCAAAGCAAAGTTCCAAGGCTGAATGGACCCAGCGGACCAGAATGAAAGCCCTTGTCCAGACCTATCTCATCACCTGGGGTGCTTGTGTTCTTGGCCCTCTGGCCTGGCCCCAGTGCATGAGCCAGCCAGTTGCACAGCTAGACAGATCCCTATGGCTCCAGGGTGCCCTGGCTTCCATTGTCTTCTTGAGTTTCCATTGCCCTGTGCAAACTGGCCCAGTGGAAAGAACGTGGTGGGGGCAGAAGATAAGCCAAGCAAACAGGCCTTTGAGTTATGCATGTGTGTGCAAGGAGGGGGGAAGGATGTTCCCTGTGCCTCTGCTGTGCACTCGGAAAGTTTGGCTGTTTGAAGGAGGAGGAGGAGGTGGTTGGTGGATGTCAGGATGGGAGGGAGGAATTTGAGCAGCTGGGGGCTGCTGGGTCCAGTTCTCAATAGCTAGGCCTGGAATTATCTGGGGCCTTTATAAAGCTGGAGAGATAGGAGTGGAACCTGCTGACTGGAGAAGATAAGAAACTAAGAGCTGGTGGAGGTACATTGAAAAAGAAGGTATAAAGGAAACTAGAATGAACTGTGTCTCTCCATCTCTACTTCTGTCTATCCATTTCTTCTCTGAAGTCTCCCTCTTCTCCTGCAGTGCCTACCTGATGCTGGAATATCTTTTCTATCTTTACTTTTTCAACTAGTACAAAAACCAGGGTGGTGGGTTTTTTTTGGTTTTTTGCTGGGAGAAAAATTAAACTAAATCACTTCTCCTGAATTTTTGTGGCGACATTCAGATGTCCCAAAATGCTGGATTGGGCAGGCTGTGGTAGGTGTGGACAGATCTGTGGGAGCTCTTTGTTGTTGTGTAACATGCTTTCAAAAGGGTCCAGAATGAAGTTTCCCACATTCTTTCCTGGAATGTGCTGGGCCTTTAGGTTCTGTGGAAAAGAAATCTAGCCCTTGTGGCTGCCCTGTCGTAAGAAAATAAGAGCTGACTTGCTGGATGAAATGGAGGTACATCTGAGCAGTTCTCTTTCCAGCTGTGGACATCCCTGCATGCAGATAAGTAGGGCATGAAGGTGGTGTTCTCTCTCTCCATCCTCTGTGATGCACGGAGGTATGTTACCTCTGTGCATGGCACTTCTTCCTTAACTATCAAAGGCGTAATTGCGGGGCGGCCGTTCCATGAGACAAAGTGAGGCTGTCGCCTCAGGCAGGTGATTATTGGGGTACCAGTGAGGTGGCAAGATGTTCTCCTGGACCTCCCTTTTTTAAAGAAAGGAAAGAGGAGGAGGAGGATGGACACAAGGAGAACAGCATTTGGTGGCTTGTCTCAGGCACAGAGAGGTCTCTTGACCCCACTACTGAATGGTTGTGTAAGTCTGTTGCAGCAGAAACAAGAATAAATCTCATGCTACCTTAAAGGTGAACAGGCATTTTTGTGGCTTAAGCCTTCCCCAGTAATATTTTAATATCTTTAAGATGCCACAGGACTCCTCATTTCTTTTAATGATTGTGGTTAATAGCTACTGATGCCTCTTTTGAGCTAATCTGGCTGCTTGTAATCTCTCCCCACCCCACAATAAGCTCATACCCCTGAGCTAACCCTGCTAACTTGGCAAAGAGGCACCTTTTAATGTGGTGATTCTCTTTATTGAGCAGGGGGAGAGTAACTGGCCTGATCTATCCCCAGCACAGTACGTCCAGTGACTGTTGCTGGTGTCTATCTTATGCTTCTTTTTAGATTGTGAGCCCTTTGGGGACAGGGATCCATCTTATTTATTTATTATTCCTCTGTGTAAACCGCCCTGAGCCATTTTTGGAAGGGCGGTATAGAAATCGAATTAATAATAACAACACAACAATACTTGAGCGGTTGCCAAACAAAGGAGCCCTATCCAGACATGTCGTATGTGTGTTCAGGCATCTGTTCACACGCACATGTTCTTGTGCAAATGACGGTACCTGTGTTCATTTTAAAAAGCAAACTGGGTCACAGGTCCCCTGGAATGCACGATACAGGTAGGAAGTGTGCTGCTGTACATGCGTTAAACATGATATGTGAATAGCTGTGCAGGTGGCCCTCGTTATTTGCGCGGCTTCCGTCCCCCGCCTGTTTCCATGGATAATGAAACTCTGAATAAAGAGACATTAACCTTATGGGGATTGGGAGGTTAGGTTCCTAAGCACACTGAAGTGTGCTGAAAATCACAAGAAAAAGCAGCGAAGAGCAAAACTAAGCATAGTACCTTGCTCTCCAGCAGTGCCTCCAGAACTTCCAAATCCTCTGATTTTTATGTTTTTAGGGTTTTGTTTTGTTTTGCAGAGAAGAGCCACAAAATGGCTCAGAGCTACAAAATGGCGGCCAGAAATGACATCAGAAGTCATTTCCAGCCATCCAAGAACCGCAGACTGGCGAAAATGACCCTATTTTCACCCTGTGAATAAAGAAACTGGGTCCCTATGACCCAAACGTGGAGACATGAAACCACGGATGCTGGGACCCGGTGTCGGGTAATGAGGTCCACCTATATGTGCTTACAGATCTTTATGAGTGTACACTGTACACAGATTGGGATGTGGGATATAATGTGCGAATCGGACTGGAAGTCAAATGGAGCTGGCTTGTCTGAAGGGATACAGGAGACTTGTACTCTGTGGCTGCTGCTGTACTTTGGAGATCCTCTCTACAGTGTTGTTTCAGTTGATGCCTTCTTATTTTGGGTAAAAACCGAAGGTCCTTTGAGAGAGAGATGAACCCAGTGGACTGACTCTCCATTGATGAGATGGTGGACCAGTCCTCCCAGTACGTTCATCCCATCTCCTCACTCTGCACTCACCGGGCTGGCTGGCTGATTCCCCGCTCCCCTCATTCTTTTCCTAAAGGGATATACTAGTGTGCTTTTCTGCTAAAATATAGGACATCAGTGTTCTGCCAGGATGGAGCTGGCTGGAGCTTGCAGGACAGAGCTAAAGGCAATTCGGGACTTGCTGGGAAGGGAAGAAGGGGCTATAGCTCAATGGAAGGGTATCTGCTTTGCATGCTGAAGGTCCCAGGCTTGATCCATGGCATCTCCGGGCAAGGCAGGGGGAAATTTCTGCCTGAGTGGTCTGACTCAGCGAAGGCAGCCGCATATGCATTTATATGCTGCTACTTTATTTCATGGAACTGAGTGAGTGTATTCCATGATTCTGCACAGCTATGAAAACTGGCATCATGTCTAGAATCAGAATCCAGGGAATCTTGATTTTTCAGTTGAGGAAGAAAAGTCCAAAAGCAAACAAGGTTCAAATGAACCCCAAAACTCTACCCAAAGCTGGGTGTATTGTGGAATTCCAAGCCTGTAGAATTGGACGCCTCTGTTTCATTTTTTAAAAATTCCTCCTAGCTAGTAAGGCAGCAAAGATAATCTTGAAAGTCTGCAGGCAACACAATGTCTTTCTGGTGCAGTCTCAGAAATCAGAAGGTATGCAAGAGAGAGAGCGGGGCGGAGGGCTGGATTTCAGTGGCCCCTCTAATTTTTTTCATCTATGTGTGGAATGAGTTTTTTTCTGGGCGGCAGAATCAAGGCATTGTGTGCGCATATGCATTCAGAGTGGGGCCTTCCAAATTCAACCCGAGTGGGATCGAAAATTAACTGAGTGGACATCAGAAAACCTGTGAGCGCGTGCATGTGCACATGCTTTTGAGGGAAGAGTGCTGGATTTCCAGTAACTAAGGGGTAGTAGTTTTCAATACCCATATCCCTTTGCCCCTCCCTACAACCTGCTGAAACAAACTCACTTATCAAAAAATGTCTGCACATTTGCTTTATCTTCATTGTTTATACAGGTTGTAGGATTATGCTTTTGCTTGGCACACTTGTTTTTAGGATGCAATTTCAGTCTCTGCCCTGTAAACCCACATTAGTTTTTACATCTCCATCTCAGATGTGCAAGGTCGTATTTGTTGATGGATGAGCGTGAAAGCATTCCTCATCTTATTGATGAGGGTGAAAACATTTATTGATGAGGGCGAGGAGTGCATCTGAAGAGACGTGCTCCTTTCTGTTTTCATGTGAGCCATACCACAGAAAATATGTTCAGTTAGCCCTGACTCAAGTTAAGTGCTACATTTTTTTTTTTTTAATGGCTGCCTTCTCTGCTGGTCTTTCTTTAACCTGGACTTGCCCATCTGGTATTAACCAACCCTTTTGATTCCACTTGGAAACGCCTTGTCAAAACAAAATCCCAATTTTACGGGCTTTCACTTGATACCCTTATCAGTTTGGGGCATGATACTGAGGGGAAGGTTATCAAGCAACGTATTTGCGACATTGATTTACAGTCTGAAGTTGCTAAAATTCTGAAAGGCTCGTACTTAGGAGATCAGATTTTCAGCAGTAAGCCGGCTACTGATTTAATTAACATTACTCTTCC
Source organism: Hemicordylus capensis (assembly GCF_027244095.1). NCBI lineage: Eukaryota > Metazoa > Chordata > Lepidosauria > Squamata > Cordylidae > Hemicordylus > Hemicordylus capensis. The sequence continues at coordinate 12,387,513 of NC_069662.1, forward strand.
TAAGTTTAGGCGGGCCTGGTCTTTAGCGCGTTTAAATGTACTTCCCTCAATGGTACTTTTGGGGAGATTTAGAGGAGTTCCATATACATATTGCCTTTGCCCTTGTGGACTGGGTGTTATTGAATCTATTGAGCATGTTATCCTACATTGCACACTTTACAAGGATGATTGCTTAAATCTTATTGCTTCTCTGCTTGAGAGGTTTCCAGGACATTCAGATGAATTTTATTTAGTCTTTTTATTAGCAAATTTTAATTGTAAGTACACAATTGTAGTGGCCAGGTTTTGTAACATTTTATGTAAATTGCAATTGGCTATTGTGTAATGCAATGTTTTTGGTCAATGACTGAAATAAATTGATTGGTTGGTTGGTTGGTTGATCTGTCTTTGTCTTTACTGTGGCAGGTGAGAACAATTCAGCCAGACAATGGAGGACTCTCCATCATATAAGACCGTCTTTTCGCTGGGACGTTTCAAAATCCGGAAACTGCGGAGCGGAGCCCCGTCGGAAGAAGCCAATGCTACCCACAAACACCCAGTGCCTGCCCAGCAAATGGAGGACAATGGCTCTCTTTCGGCCCCACCGGATTATGAGACGACAATTGACGCCTCCCCCCGCTATGATTTCTATGCCCTCTCAGCACCACCTGGACGTCGGAAAACTCGGCCCACACTGGACATGCTCCGAAATGCAGAACCGGTGAGACGTGTTAGAGGGAGCGCTGTTCAGCAAGTAGCCGCAGTAGGAGGCTGAGCTAGCTTTCCTCACTGTGATCAGCCTGGGCTAAAGGAGATATTTTGCCTGACTCTTTGGCCAGGCCCATATGTGCAACACAAAGAGGTGGTCGAATCCTGAGGTGGAAGAATGGACTGTTCTGAACCACTTCAGACTGCAGTTGTCGGATTCCATGTCTGATACAATGCTGTCTCTTGTTTGTTTGTTTTTTGTTTTTTTAAAAAAACCACAACCCCCCTTGCAAGTAAAAATCTAGCTTAACATGGATAAAAAGTTCTCTTCTCACCACTATGCTAGTTTTCTACATGCAAAGCATTGATACAGGGGAGAATGTATTTTTAATGTTTTTATCTCATCTTCCTCCAAGAAGCTCATGGCTTCTTGTTCATGGCTCTCCCCGACTACACCCTCCATTTTATCCTCACAACAAGGAATAACATGTTCCAAATTTCTCTTAAGTGAAAGTACTATGATCTTTTATAACCTGTTTATGCCTCCCTCTGTCCAAGTCCTGATGCAGCAGGACCTAAACCAGAAATGTAGAGAAGCATAGGAGCATAGGAAGCTGCCGTATACTGAGTCAGACCATAGGTCTATCTAGCTCAATATTGTCTTCACAGACTGGCAGCGGCTTCTCCAAGATTGCAGGCAGGAATCTCTCTCAGCCCTATCTTGGAGATGCTGCCAGGGAGGGAACTTGGAACCTAGATGCTCTCCCCAGAGCGGCCCCATCCCCTGAGGGAAATATCTTCCAGTACTCACACTTCTAGTCTCCCATTCAAATGCAACCAGGGCAGACCCTGCTTAGCTAAGGGGACAAGTCATGCTTGCTACCACAAGACCAGAGAAGGCAGGCCACAGTTTACCATTTGTCCACTGGCCAATTGCAGGCAAACACTCTATTATTATTTATTTGGTACATGTTTATCCTATCTTCCTCTCAGGAGCTCTGGGTGGCATACATTGTTTCTCCCTTTTATCCCCATAACAACCCTGTAAAGCAGGGGTGGCCAAGCTGAGGCTCTGCAGGAGTTTTTGGATTACAACTCCCATCATACTCTGCCACAACTGCAACAGGGGGAAAGGGACATGGGAGTTGTAGTCCATCAACCACTGGAGAGTATCAGAATAGCCACCCCTGCCATCAGGTTCTGGAAAAGATCGTAACTGATCGACAGGTTCATGTGGAAGTGTAAAACAAATGGGTAGGCCCCTGAGGATGCTATCGAATAAAAGAGCAGGCAACTGGAGAAATAAAGTCAGCTCACGCTTGAGCTAGGGTGAGGGCCTGCTTCCTTTCCTTCCAAGGGAAAGAGCAGTGCCAGTCTCTGCCTGCAGTTTTGAGCTAGGACTGGGGTTCTAAAATTTGGGTCTCCCGATGTTGTTGGACTACAACTCCCACCATCTCCTGCCACCATGGCCCGGGGATAAAGGTGTTGGAAATTCTCTGTGGTAAGAGAATCCCTTTCTCATTATAGCAGAGTGCACAGAGGCACAACACAGCGGTAGTTTAGTTAGGCATGCGTGTTTGCTGAGAGTAAAGTAACTTGGAGCCAATTCATAGTTTCAAATCAATATAAAAGGCATTTATTAAGGAACTCCATTCTAGATAGGAAAGTGAGGATTTAGGATCTCTAATCTATCTATCTAACTGGATGCAGATGGATTCTGCATCCTCTCTGCACATTTGGTGCAGGGAGAGGAACTTGCCATGTTGCAAGGTAGGCGGGCAGGTAGTGAGAGAGAGAGAGAGAGAGAAGGAGGAAGGAAGTTTGAATCCCCTGAGATTAGCAATCTACACATCAAAGGGATAGCATCAGAGCAGTGGAGAAGGGATGACAAATGTCTTGGCCCTCTGACTCACTAGTCTGTCCTCCACTGTCTGAGGCAAGAGACAGCGCAAAGTCCTTTAACTTTCCAACAGAAGGGAATTGGGAATTGTAGTCCAACAAAATCTGGGGACTCAAGTTTGGTGAGAAAAATGTCACCCTAGGAGCCAACTTGAGGCTCCCTTCCCCCCCTCCCCCTTCATCCATTGAGGAAAGCAAAACTTACTCGAGACCAATGCGGAATTTGCAAGATGAATCTGAGTTCTCCCCTGAAACTCTGAACCTTCCCTACATTTTAGGGGATGTTCTTGACCCTTTTCCCCTCCTTTCCTCTGTCTTATTTATACAGCAAACCTTTCCTGGAGACTCCCAAGATCCCAACATGGATCCTGATATGAAGGAAGGGGATGACAAGGATGTGGAAGCTGATGAACCAGAACCAGAACCTGTTCGGTTTGGCTGGGTGACCGGTGTCATGGTAAAATCCATGGATGAAATGAGTTAATTAATTAGATCCCATGCTCTGCATTGAATACAAGAGTATGAAGCATCATCAGAAAGAATGTGGGGGCAACAATCAGTTTCAGATTCACCGAACCAGAGAAAAAAGTCAGGCGTGTGTGAATGCTCCTAGTAGGTTCTAATTTTTTTTGTCTTCTTTGGTTTCCAAAGATCCGGTGTATGCTGAACATTTGGGGAGTGATTCTTTATCTGCGTTTGCCATGGATAACTGCACAGGCTGGAATAGGTAAGGGGTTTATTCACCTATGAAGAGCTGGGGGTGAATTCCTCATTTGTGGGAACTCTTTTTTGGTGGGACAATTTACAAAATATGTGAGCAAGCCCAGGTCTGCCCCTGTGTATGATCCATGTGTAGAGCCTAACTGGGTTCTGCAGGGAGAGTGGGTTTAGCCCGCTCTTCCCACAGATGAGCAGGGAACTCGCCTTGAGTGGCCGGATCTGCCACCCACACAATTACCAGCTCTGTCCCAGAGCCAGCAGGGGCGGTGGGGAAGTCCCACGATGCCCTGCGCGAGTGCACGGGGCATTCTGGGGAGACCCCTGAGGCCGGGAGGCTTGCTGTCGCCTCCCAGTAGGGCGTCTACTTGTGAGCCACGCCATGTTGTCTCATGATCTTGCAAGTGGGGTTAGTGGAGTGCTCGCTCCGCTGACCTCATTTAAGGGGAGGGCTACTGTGGTTGGCTAGCTGCTGTTGAATCACTGGACTTGCCCCCAAGCCTGGTGGTTCTCACAATGGGGGGAAATCGGGCTGGGCTCCCTTAGCCTGTTCCCCACCCCCACACCCCTACCCCGCATCATGAGAATAGCCTCAAGGTAAAGCAGACTGAGTTAGGCAAGTGGGTCTTGGCCAGGGATGAGCCATAGACAGCTGTCAGGCAAGAATCAGGAATACGCCCGGGGCCAGAGCCAAAGGGATTGAGCCAGGATGATTGAAAAGTCAGACCAAGCTAGTACTGTATTTACATGAACAGAAGGTGACTCTGAATGTAAGGCGATGCCTTAAAAGATAAAGGTTAAATACAGGTTATACCTATATTTACCTGAAAGAAAGAGAACTCTGAATTCAAGACGATACCACCACCTCCAGGGCACTTTCTGGACTGCAAGCTCTACAGCAGTTGGAAGTGCTTCAGCCTGGCATTTATACTCAAAACGTAAATAAAGGCTAGAAGCTGTTTGCTGCATAGTTTGTGATAAAGCTGTGGCTGTTCATATTGACATCCACAACAACGTATTTTCCAAGCAGGGACTGTCCATACTGTTTGTGAGATGTGTTCTCTGTGCCCTCCCACTGTCCCATTTTGAGCCAATGGGGTTGCGGAGGGGTGGACACAAAGAAGTGTTAAAATAAAAAGTTTCTTGGTGGCTTTGTGCAAAGCCACGTGCCGGGGGAGCAAATAAATAAAACGCAGGGAGTTTAATATAAATAAATAAATTAAACGCAGGGAGTTTTAACTAAATAGAAAGCAACTAGTTTGACACATATTAATGTGTAGTAACAAAAAATTAAAAGCCACTGGCAGAGGCCAAAGAAGGGACAGAAGAACACAGCTAATTAACAATAGGTGAAAAGCATATGCAAATGAGCTTGCACCATTGTGCAAAAACCCCAGTGAACAAATAAAAGAGGAAGAAGATCATCTCAGAAGCTGAGGTGACTAAGATATTAACACATCTGAGGAGCTAGAAAATAATTTTTTTTAAAGCCACTGGCAGAGGCTGAAGGGGAGATGAAAGAACCCAACTTATTAAAAACAGGCAAAAAGCAAATTAATATGAGATTGCATTGCTACACTGTTGTGCAAAAACCACAGCAAACAAATTTTCAACAAAAACATGTCAAAAGCTGAGAGGAGATCAAGATATTAACAGATCATCAAATTGCTGAATGAACTGTCCACCACCACCACCCCTCTTACCCTGCAGAAACAGCCGACCAGCCTTCCTAAAATGGGAACATACAGCTGTTTTTTTTGCCACGCAGATGCAACATTATAGCACTGAAACGCAAAGATAAAACCCAAAAGAAAGTATTGGATATGTGAACGGCACCTTGCTGTCAGCACAGCCTCTGCAATGGCAAAGCACAGGAAGTTCGGAAGCACACTTAGCGGATATACCGTGAAACTGCTGTAGAGAGTAATCTGGAAAATGCCCAGGAAAACTATCATTGTGGAGACAGCACTGCAGCCTGGGCAGGAAGTCTTTCTAGCCCTTCCTGTTGAAGAGAGCCAGTGGTTAGCCTGGGTAGGCAGAACTACTCCAGAAGTTGGGAACCCCACCCCGGAAGTTGCTCTAAACTGTAGCCACGGTAGCTCTTCACATGGTGGGCAGCAGCAGTACTTGGAGATGTGGGTCCCTAGTTCTCTCCCTAGCAGCTGCTTATCAGTTCTTGAACTCAGGAGTTCCCAGCCTTGGGTCCTCAGATATTGTTGCACTACAGTTCCCACCCACTACCATCTTCAATGGACAAAGTGAGTTGTAGTCCAACCAGGAGAGCTGGTCTTGTGGTAGCAAGCATGCCTTGTCCCCTTAAGCTAAGCAGGGTCTGCCCTGGCTGCATATGAAAGGGAGACTAGAAGTGTGAGCCCTGGAAGATATTCCCCTCAGGGGATGGACCCACTCTGGGAAAAGCAGAAGGTTCCAAGTTCCCTCCCTGGCTTCTCCAAGATAGGGCTGAGAGAGAGAGATTCCTGCCTGCAGCCTTGGAGAAGCCAGAAGTGTGAGCCCTGGAAGATATTCCCCTCAGGGGATGGACCCACTCTGGGAAAAGCAGAAGGTTCCAAGTTCCCTCCCTGGCTTCTCCAAGATAGGGCTGAGAGAGAGAGATTCCTGCCTGCAGCCTTGGAGAAGCCGCTGCCAGTCTGTGTAGACAATACTGAGCTAGATGGTCCAAGGGTCTGACTCAGTATATGGCAGCTTCCTATGTTTCTATGTTCCATATCTGGGGACCCAAGGTGGGAACCCCCTACTTTACAGGATTGTCTTAAAATGTATCCGCAAGATCTAAGAGATGAAGTTTTATGTATGTGTCTGCCCAATATACATTTCAGAATGGTAACTAATTCAGATTTGGAGAATTGTGTGAAACATAAGAACATAGCAAGCTGCCTTGAACTGAGTCAGACCCTTGGTCCATCTAGCTCCATATTGTCTATACTGACTGGCAGTGGCTCCAAGGTTACAGGCAGGAATCTTTCCCAACCAGGGAAAGATGCCCGGGCACGAAACTGGGACCTCAGATGCTTTTCTACTGAGCTATGGACCCATCCCCTGAGGACGGAGAATATCTTAATGGCACAGCGGGGAAGCAACCTGCCTAGAGAGCAGGAGGCTGTTGGTTCTAATCCCCACTGGTGTGTTTCTCAGAGTATGGGAAACGCCTATGTCGGGCAGCAGCAATATAGGACGGTGCTGAAAGGCATCATCCCATACTGGCAATGGTAAACCCCTCCTATATTCTACCAAAGACAACCACATGGCTCTGTGGTCGCCAGGAGTCAACACTGACTCGAAGGCACAACCTTCCTTTTCCTTACTCACATGCATTCTCCCATCCAAATGCAAATTAAGATGGGCCCTGCTTAGTTACCACATGACCAGTTCTCCTCCCCGGTTGTTTCTTCGCCACTCATTGCCCTCCTCTCTCTTCTGGGTTTTCCTTTTTTAAAACTAGACTGTGCTTGTGTCTTCCTTCTTTCCTTTTTTGCTTCCTTCCTTCCAAGTGCAAAGATATATTTAAAAAATCCAAGTTGCATACACAAACAAGAGCATATGGTGAACATCAGGATCTTTAGAAGTGAAACACAGGGTAGCTCAAACAAGTTCAGACCCACCTCACCATCTCCTTACCCCTCCCTGCCCCCCAGGACTGACCTGCTTAATCATTCTAATGTCTTCTGTGGTGACCAGCATAACCGGCCTCTCCATCTCAGCCATCTCGACGAATGGCAAGGTGAAAGCGGGTAAGCAATCTTCTTCATTTTTTGCAGAAGCTGGCACTTTTGTTTTGTGTGAGCAGGTCATTCTAACATGTGGAAACCTGTTAACATCCTGAAATGCAGACTGCTACAACATGACCACAGAGACCTACAAAACTGTAGGTGCTATTTAAGGGTCCCTGGTGAAGGTGCCCTTTGAGAGTTCAGTGGAGGCGATAATGAATGTGGGTCATGTTTGCGGGAACTCCTGTCATACAGCCAAATACCCCAGTGAGCCAGTGTGTGTGTGTGTGTGTGTGTGCGTGTGTGTGTGTGTGTTTTGGGATGAGCAGACCACGGCATGTCAGTTCTTGACGCGAAAAATTCAAGTGTCTCCCCCAGAGACACTTATAATTCTCTCCCCCAGAGACAGTTATAATAAATAATATAATGATTATGATATTATTAAGTATCATAATAAACTAACCAATAATTTGTTGCCGTTTGATAATGTAGCATGGCAACTGAGCTGTGAATCACGAGGTACCTTGATTCAAATCTTCCCTTGGCTATGAACTCACTGGGTGGTCTTAGGCAGCCATTCTCTCTCTCAGCCTCAGTCCCCGACCTTTCAGAGTTAGAATAATAGAATCTTAAAGTCTGAAGGGATCTTGGAGGTCCAACCAGGAACTTTGTGCTCAGTGCAGGAAAACTGTCCCAGCCGTCTTTGGGTGCCACTGGCTCATCTGGTGGCGTTCTCTGTTGTCACCCCTAGTCTGTGGAACACACACTTCCCATGACCATTCTTTCACTCATTCATTCGATTTCTATACCACCCTTCCAAAAATGGCTCAGGGCAGTTTACACAGAGAAATAATAAATAAATAAGATGGATCCCTGTCCCCAAAGGGCTCACAATCTAAAATATAAAAGGACTGTCTTCCTTGGAGGCCTTCAGGAGAGCCTTACAGCTTTCCCCCTGGCCCTGATGTTCTGGCTGGTGGTGGTGGTGGTGGTTCTTAAAGCTATGACGGGCTTGAAGTAAGTTCTTTCATTTATATCTTGCTTTTCAACATTAAATTGCACTCAAAGTGGCAAAGTTCTAGATATTATCACCGCCACCATTGTTTCAAAACATGCGGCCTGAGGCAAACTTCTTTAGCCTAATGGCCGGGCTAGTCTGAAGGAAGGAATGATGTCTGAATTGGTTCTCTTGTGTCTGGCGCAGGAGGCACATACTTCCTCATCTCTCGCAGCCTGGGCCCAGAGCTTGGGGGCTCCATTGGACTTCTGTTCTCCTTCGCCAATGCCGTCGCTGTAGCAATGCATGTGGTGGGCTTCGCCGAGACGGTCAAGGACCTCCTGGTGGTATGTGTTGTGCAAGCTGATCCCCTCCAATACGCCTCATTCTGAGGGTGGCCAGTGTTTGCACAGATCCCTCTTGCTGACCCTTTCATGCAGCAATTTGCAAGAGATCATGTTTAGCTCCCTAGCACAAAATAGGCTTCTCCTGCCTATTGCTGCATATTATTATTATTGCTGCTACTCTTGGCTGACATGATGAGGAAAAGTACTCAAAGTAAGTAAATTAAAGTGCGCCGTCAAGTTGATGTCGACTCCTGATGCCCACAGAACCTTGAGATTTTCTTTGGTAGAATACAGGCGGGGTTTACCATTGCCTCCTCCTGTGCAGTATGAGATGATGCCTTTCAGCATCTTTCTATACTGCTGCTGCCCGATATAGTACTCCCATTGAAATTAAAAGGACAAGTCATGCATTGCTTTTTTCATAGGAAACTGCTTTATACTGGGTCAGACCATTGGTCCATCTAGCTCAATATTGTCTGTGGTGACTGGCAGCAGTTCTCCAAGGTTTCAGGCCGGGGTCTTTCCCAACCCTACCTGGAGATGCCAGGGGTTAAACCTGGGGTCTTCTGCGTACAGGTAGATGCTCTATTACTGAGCTACGACCCCATTCCCTAAGCAGACCAGGCTCACATGTACTCTAGTCACTCATCCAAATACAAATCAAGGTAGACCCTGCCTAGCAAAGGGGGCAATTAATGCTTGCTACTGCAAGACCAACTCTCCTCCCCTTGGTTTCTAGAGGACTTCTGTCAGCCATTATTATTAAGAATATATATTGTGTATACTGCTTTTCAACCAAAAATTTCCCCAAGTGGTCACACTGTTTAAAGCAGGATAGGCTGGGTATCTTTCTGCCCACTTGCCAACCCTACACAAACCCACAGCCTGTTTGGATGTTAACCTAGGGCAAAATGGATGGATGAATGTGTGTGTGGCATGTGGTAGGGGATAAGCAAAATGGTGGCAGTGTGTGCTAATGAAAGTGCATAGATCGTAGGAAGAACCTGCTGTCCACCCACCTACCCACCCACCTCCATTTACATTGCTTTTGCCCCATGTGGACTTCTGAAAAGGGCTCAGGTTATGTGGGGGGGGGGGGCTGCCCTTGTAGCTTTTTGATACAGGAGAGCTGGCCTTGTGGTAACAAGCATGACTTGTCCCCTTAGCTAAGCAGGGTCCACCCTGGTTGCATTTGAATGGGAGACTAGAAATGTGAGCACTGTAAGATATTCCCCTCAGGGGATGGAGCCGCTCTGGGAAGAGCATCTGAGGTTTCAAGTTCCCTCCCTGGCAGCATCTCCAAGATAAGGCTGAGAGAGATTCCTGCCTGCAACCTTGGAGAAGCCTCTGCCTGTCTGTGTAGACAATACTGAGCTAGATAGACCAATGGTCTGACTCACTATATGGCAGCTTCCTATGTTCCTATGTTCCCTCATAGCTATTACTTTTAGTCTACAGGGAGTGGGATGAATAAAATAGGGGATGAAGCCTCCGGATTTCATTAAGGTTTTCCCTAACATTTCCCCAATACTTTGAGTACTGGCTTGCAGTCCACTTCCCTAGACCTGACCTCTTCTCCATCTAGGCCAGCTCTTTCCATTGCTTCTGTTACCAGGCAACTGACTCAAGGGCAATTCCTAAGGTAACGCAATCGAGCACTTTTTCAATGATTAGCCTTAAGCAGATTTTCTAGTTGATATTGTATATACCCACTGGCAAGAGAACATCTCCTCTTATGAGGCCATATTTTTAAAATTAAATTTTAAATTTTAATATGTTTTATCTATTGTGATTTTCTATCTGTTTTATGAATTTTAAATTTACAGAACCTGTAAATATTATAGTTAGTGTCTGAAATGTGCAAAATATTTCAGTAACAGAATCAGAAATGATGTCCAAAGATTCTGATTCTACCGATGTATTTTACAGGTTTCAGACACTATCTATAATACTTAAGAGTTTTGCAGAAATATGGCTGTATAGTAGGATATGTTCTCTTGCCAATGGAGAGATATATACTTGAAAAATGGCTTTACAACTACAGTAATTGACATAGTGGTAACATGCCTGATTCCATTCGCCTTGGAATTGCCCTCAAGCTACATGCTCCAAGGCAGAGCCAGGGTTAGGGCCTGCATTTTCGTCCCTTTCTCGCAAAGGTTCACATTTCTGCATCCACCAACAGGAGTTCGACACGGTGATGGTCGATCCGACGAACGATATCCGTATTGTGGGTGTGATCACTGTCACTGTTCTACTTGGCATCGCCCTGGCTGGAATGGAGTGGGAGGCAAAGGTAACCACAGGAAAGAGATGCTGGGATTTGGTGGCTGGGGGCATTGTCGTGTGCTCCAGAGTTTCGTTGTTAGAACTGGGATTTGGGAACTCTGGAATCCTGTAGTAGTTATGCCTATATCAGCTGTCATTGTGGAAAGCAAAAACAAAACAACAACCAAGTTTCTCTAGCCCTTAAGAACAGTGCAGGCAGAATGTGGGCTAAAAAACCTGGCCCAACCTGCTTCTGCACTTTTAACAGCAGGGTGAGATGCAGGTGGTCATCAGATAAGGCCTTTCATGGCCCAGTGTACACATGTCAACCAGTGTTATCTCTAATTCTTTTCATTTGTGTGGGAATGAATTTTATTCTGGGTGGCATTCATTCATTTAGAGTGGAGCCTTCCTGATTTAACCTGAGCGGGATCTAAAATTAACTGAGCGGACATCAAAAACCTTGTGAGTGCACGCACCTTAGAGGGAACACAGATGTCAGGTTGCTCTTACAGGAAGAGGAGCAGAAGCCCAGTAGAAAATCTGGCAGCCCTAATGCCTGCTGGAAGAGGGGCTGAGCAAGGTTTTGAGGGCTATTGGGGCTGGGCCTCTGTGATTTGCATAGCTCTTTGTCCTTTCCCATAATCAGCGGAAACAGGATACAAATGGATACAACAGGATGCAAAACCGACTCTTAATCTGCATAATTTATTACGGGATGCACATAGTTGTTTTGGTAATGTAGTTGTTCTCAGCCTTGAGTCCACCAGACATTATTGGGTTATAACTCTCATCATCCCCAGCCACAAATGGGGTTGTTTAACAGTATCTGGGGACCCAAGTTTGATATCTACTGTACTGGGATCATTCACAAAATCCTGGCTTTTTACTCAGGATCAATTAATTGATTCCAGGGGTTTTCAGGCTTGGGTCCCAGATGTTGTTGGCTGGGAATGGTGGGAGTTGTAGTCCAAGAACATCTGGAGACCCAAGTTGGCAACCTCTGAAATAAAAGGAGCTCAAATTCTAGTCTTGCCTTTAGGAGGAGAGTAGAATTCAAGATCATATGTACGGTACAAAAGGAAAATGAATTAATAGTCACTTTGAAGATTCTTGGCAGTCATAGTTTCTATTAAGTGTATGAGAACAGTCCTGCTGCATCAGGCCCAAGACAGTGGCCCACCAGATGCCTCTGAGAAGCCCACAGGCAAGAGATGAGGGCCTGCCCTCTCTCTTGCTGTTGCTTCCCTGCAACTGGTATTGAGAGGCATCTTGCCTCTGAGGCTGGAGGTGGCCTATAGCCACCAGAATAGTAGTCATGGATAGATCTCCATGAATTTGTCCCTTTTAAAGCCATCCAAGCTAGTGGCCATCACCACATCCTCTTGTTGTTGTTGTTTGTTACATTTCTATACTGCTTTCCATTAAAGTAATCCCAAAGCATGGCAGAGAACTCCATAGATTAATTATGTGTTATGTGAAAAGTGCTTACTTTTGTTGTTCCTAAATTTCCTGGCCTTCAATGTAATGGGATGACCTCTGGTTCTAGTGTTGTGAGAGAGGAAGAACAACTTTTCTCTCTCCATTCTCCTTACTCCAGGCATAATCTTATACACCTCTATAATGTCTCCCCGTAGTCTCCTCTTTTCCAAACTAAAAAGCCCCAGATGCTGTAGCCTAGCCTCATAAGGAAGGTGCTCCAGACCCCTAATCATCTTGGTTGCCCTCTTCTGCACCTTTTCCAGTTCCACAATGTCATTCTTAAGATACGGTGACCAGAACTATATGCAGTACTCCAAATGTGGCAGCACCATAGATTTGTATAAGGGCATTGTAATATTAGCAGTTTTATTTTTAATCCCCTTTCTAATGATCCCAAGCATGGAATTTGCCTTTTAAAATCTCTGCCGTGTACTGAGTCCACACGTTCAATGAGCTGTCCACCACGATCCCAAGATCTCTCTCCTGGTCAGTCACTGACAGCTCAGACCCCATCAGTGTATATGTGAAGTTGGATTTTTGTGCTCCAGTAGGCATCACTTTACTTTTGTTTGTTTGTTTGTTTGTTCGTTCATTCATTAAGTATGCTTTCCATCAATTTACCCAGCACAGAAGTTAAGCTAACTGGCTTGTAGTTTCCCAGATTTCCCCTGGATCCCTTTTTGAAAAACGGAGTTACATTAGCTACTTTCCAGTCCTCTGGTACAGAGCTTGATCGTAGGAACAAGCTACATATTTTTGCTAGGAGTTCAGCAATTTCACATTTGAGTTCCTTCATAACTCTTGGGTGGATGCCATCTGGCTCTGGTGATGTGTTAATTGTTTTTCGAGACAGATTAGAACATCTTCCCTTGTCACCTCAAATTGGCCCAGTTCTTCAGCCTCTAAACCTGAGAAGCTCAGTACCAGAGCAAGTATATTTTCAGTATACTCCACCATGAAGACAGATACAAAGAATTCATTCAGCTTCTCTCCATTCTCCTTATCCCCCTTAATGATCTCTTTCAGGCCCTCATCATCTAAGGGTCCAACCACCCCCTTGGCAGGTTTTCTGCTTCTGATATATTTAAAGAAGTTTGTTATTCCTCTTGACACTTGTAGCTATATTATCTTCAAACCCTCTTTTTGCATCCCTTATTCTCTCCTTACATTTCTTTTGCCAGAATTTATCTTCCTTTCTATTCTCTTCATTTGGGCAAGATTTCCATTTTCTGATGGAATTCTTGTTCCCGTTTATTGCTTCCCTGACTCTACTTGTTAGCGATGCTGGCATTGTCCTGACCTTGGTGGTACCTTTCCTCCTTCTTGTTATATATTCCAACTGAGCTTTTATTATTGTGGTTTTAAATAAGTTCCCTGCTTTCTGTAGTGATTTGACCCTCCTGACTTTCAGGTTTCTTTTTACCAGTCCCATCATTTTTGAGAAGTTTCTTCTTCTGAAGTCCAACACATCTGTGTTGGACTTGCATGGCAACGCTCCACCTGCATATAAGCTGAAGTGGATCACACTATGGTAACTTTTCCCCAGTGGGGAACTATGTCTATCGGAGTTGGATATCTACACCTCTGACATCTTGCACCAGGTCCTGGGCACCACTCAGGATTAAATTCAAGGTCATCTTCTCTCTGGTTGGTTTCACGACCAACTGTTCTAAGGCGCAATTATGTACCATGTCTAGAAATTTGGCCTCTGTCAATACTGGCATGTGAACTTGCCCAGTCTATGTGACGGTAATTGAAGTCACACATTATTACAGCTCTGTCTCTCTTAAATTCTTCTCTAATTTACTTCTCCAACTCCCAGTCACTCTCAGTCTTTTGATCCAGAGGGTAATAGCACGTCCCTACTAACACATTTTCTTTCAGTCCTTGTATCGTCACCCATAAAGATTCTGTGGTGGACTCTGGTCCTCCTAGGTTTTCTAGCTTGGATTCTATCCCTTCTTTAATATACGGTGCTACTTCACCCCCAAATCCTCCCCTCCCTGTCCTGTAGAAGTTGTATCCAGGAAAAACAGTGTCCCACTGGTTATCACCATTCCACCAGGTTTCCATTATGCCCACTATATCTAAGTTTTCATTAATAACCAAGCACGGCAGCTCATCCATCTTGGCTCGGAGGCTTCTAATTCCATATTGGTATATGGAGGAAGGAGTATAGCAATCTATCAGAGAATTCTCAGCAACTCAACATCAGTTCTCAGGATGCTTTGAACATCTGAAGCTGCCATGCTGAGTCAGGCTATTGGTCCATCAGTCCTGGGATTGTTGACTCTGAATGGCAGTGGCCATCCAAGGTTTCAGGAAAAGGTCTCCTACAGCCCTCTACCTAAGATCTTTTTAACTGGAGATGCCAGGGATCAAACTTGAAAACATCTGCAGCCAAAGCAGGTACTCTACCACTGAGCAACAGGCTTTGAAGCAAGCTGTGAGGGTTAAACCATCATACAATCAATCACAATTTTTAGTGTAGATATACACCTTGATAATCCTGCAATCAGAAGGTGAAAACCAGGATTTGGGGGTTGTATGAAGTTGTGTCAAGGAAAGAATTGCTTGCAACATGACTGTATGTTGTTTTTCCTGTTTATTGTTTCCCTGCTCTCTTCCCAGGCTCAAGTTGTCTTCTTCTTTGTGATCATGGTCTCCTTCATCAACTACTTCATTGGGACCTTAATCCCAGCTACAAAAGAGAAACAATCCTTGGGCTATTTCAGCTATCGTGGTAAGGACCGCAGTGGCATCCCTCTGAATCCCTGGCATTCCAAACACACCCTCCCTCCCTGAGCCATCAACACACATAAGAACTGCCTGCCTGGACCAGAGCACTGTGGCTTGCCTAGAATTTTGACTTCTTGTAGTTTAGCCAGGGTATTTGCTGCTCTGCTTTCTTTTCCATTGTGTTTGGATAGATCACCTTTCTCTCGTTTTCTGCCCAAAGGCGACATCTTCTTAGAGAACATCGGTCCCAGATGGCATGGTGAATCCGGCAGCTTCTTCGGCATGTTTTCCATCTTCTTCCCGTCAGCTACTGGGATCCTGGCTGGTGCCAATATCTCAGGAGACCTCAAGGTAGAGGGTTTGGGCCTCTAGTCCTCCAGGACAGCAATAACTGGTTGTCATGGGTTGCGTAGAACTGTGCCAAAGTCTTTCAGAGATATGTTTATCTCTCTCTCTCTCATCTCAGTGTGCCCCAAGCCCAGTGGGCTGGTAATTCGTCCAGCTGAGGATTGAACTCCCACATCACCCAGTTCAATCCTGCTCATTCCCCAGCTGGGCAAATTACCAGCCTGCTGGGTTGGGGCAGTGTGAGACAAGATAAGAGAGGGAGAGAGAGAGCCCCGGTGGGATGAAATGAGAGTATCCAGCACTGTGGCTCATTTCCACCCCCACCACAACTTCTTTGCACCAGCTGCCACTGTTTAATCTAATACTCTAGGGCAGAGATGGCCCTACCATTAGGTAAAATCAGAGTTTTGAGGGGGCCAAGTCTGTCAAGGGAGGCAGGTTGAGGGACAAGTCTGACCCATGGGAACTATCCTTTGGGACTTGCTCTAGCATAGCTTTCTCTGAATCGAACAGAAGCAGCACAAGTACATTCAGTTCAAGAAGGTGCATGCAACAGACTGTTCGTGGATTGTGCCCCATGTTGGTGAGAGGAAGAGGGAGAGCCATTTTGGCAAAATCATAACAAATAATAACATAATCAATTATCGTTATGTTATTGTTACAGTCGAAATATTTGTACAGAGGGTAGAACTGCGCCAGAGTTCTGTCATAAAGGCTTGCAATCTAGTTGGTGGTGTGGCTTCACATGTCACCTGGCAGGTCCAATGCTCAGGAAAATATCAGGAAATTATTAAGAACTGGGAGCGCACTCCAGGTGGGCGTGTCACGCCAACCTACCCAAGCTGATTTCTGAGCCATCCACTGGGCATTCTACTGACTTTCACCCAACATTCTTCATCCTCTTGGAACCAAGATTTGGAGTTGGATGGAGAAAGCAGTAGAATGACAGGCAGACAGCTGGAGAACTGGACTTGGGTCAATTCAGACAGTACAACCACCGGGAATGCGCGTTCCTCATTCCTGACATTTTCCTGTGGGCCAGCAGTCATATGAAGCTGCCCATGGAGTACCAAAAAGAAAGGAGGGATGGGGAGGGAGGAGAAAAATAAGCAAATGCATGGACCACCTTGACATAATATCACATAACAACCAGGTGGAATGACTGCTGAGGGAGAAGGAAGGAGCCAAATGACACTTGGGTGCCGGCCAAGAGGATAGAGAGGGCCATGGCAAGGGCTTTGCTGTCTCACTCTAAATCAGTAAGGTGGAAATGCCTTGGGCCAGTCTTGGCTCTTATGAAGCAAAGAGAGTCTAATAATTATCCCTCATTGTTCTGCTTCCTTGGCAGGACCCAGCAGTGGCCATCCCACAAGGAACGCTCATGGCCATCTTCCTGACCACCCTGTCGTACCTGGCTATCTGTGCCACCATAGGTAAAGAGTCTGCAGTTAGTGCACAGGTCCTCATGTCTGTGTAGAGTGTTCGGCCTTAAAACTGGAAGTTTAGGCAGCTTGGTGGAAAGCGTCATATCATATCCCATCACAGAACTCGGGAGTTGTCCAAGGACAGGGGGCTTTCACCTTTGTGATCAGTCATTACCCATAATGCTCCAGGGGATTGCTAGAAGGTTCTGTGTCCTTGAGTGGACTGGCAAGGAAGGGAAGGTAGCATCCAAAATAAGAAAAAATGGAGAAACAAAGCTTTAAAGGGATGCACAAAATGTGGCAGATATAACGCTTTTCTGAGTCACCATGACCAGTGAAATTCCTTGCAGGTACCAAGAGGTTTTCTGTGCCCGTGCAGAAGATGTATGTGAAAACATGTTGGATGTTTGGGATGTTTTCCACCAATAAATCACACATTCTGTGCATCTTTTTGAAGCTTTGCTTCCCCTGTCTCCCCCCCCCCTTTTTTTTTTGTTTCTTGAGTGAGTTAGTACACCTGAAAGCAATGTTCAGAAAAGATCTTAGGTTACAGGGAACATAGGAAGCTGCCTTATACTGAGTCAGAAAATGAGTCCGTCTAGTTCAGTACTGCCTACACTGACTGGCAGCGGTTTCTCTGAGGTTCCAGGCAGGAGTCTTTCCCAGCCCTACCTGGAGATGCTGCCAGGAACTGAACCTGGGGTCTTCTGCATGCAGAGCAGATAGTCTACCACCAAGCTACGACTCCAACCCCGAAGGTGGCATACAAAGGTCTCCCATCCAGGCCAAGACCTGCTTAGCTTCAGCAAGGAGGCTGTATTGTGTAAAAGAGCATGACTGGATCAGACCAAAGTACACCTAGGCAAGCATTTTGGTTCTAGCCACAGCCAGCCAAAGGCCTCTGAGAAGCTCACAAACTTGGCAAGATGGGTTTATCCCTACTGCCTGACACTTAGAAGTATGCTGCCTCTGGACATGGAGGTCCTGTGGTCCATACTATGTTGATACTGTCAGCATTAAGTGGTATCAATTTCAGTTTGAATGGCTCTGCTCCTTTGCCAGGTTCTTGCGTGATCCGCGATGCCAGTGGCAATATCAATGACACTCTGGCATCCAGCAATGTCACAGGAGATTGCGTCGGCCTAGGTTGTAATTACGGGTGGAACTTTACAGAATGCTCCTCGACTGAGACCTGCAAATATGGACTGGCTAATGATTATCAGGTAGGAAAAGCCAGGATTCCAGGGTTCCCTTCCCAGCTCTGTGAATGGACATGAGCATGGGCAAGGCATCCATTGGACGAGGGGGTGCAAATGTCCCTGGGCCTGGAGGGTCAAGGGGTCTACAAGGGCCCTGCTGTGCACCTCCGCCACCATTTCCCCCTTCTTGTTGTTGGGTGGCGGTGGCGGTAGCGGGTTCCTGCTTCCCTGGCAGATGTGCGGGCCTCCCCTTTCCCTGGCCAGCGCACTGGCTTCTCTCGTGCCTGCGCGTGAGCCTCTCCATTGAGTAGGAAGAACCTCGCATGCTGTGACATCACGGCCACAGGTAAATAGGGGGAAGCGCAGTGGTGGGGCCAGAAAGTAGGGGCATGGCTTTGGCACTGGGGTGCACGGGGAACCCCCAAAACAACTTTGTCCCCAGACCACCAGGAGTCTCCCTATGCCCTTGGGCATGAGGTCTTGAGGGCTTCTTCCATTAAAATACCTACCTACCTACCTACCTACCTATCTATCTATCTCCCTGTGTGTGCCTTCTAGACCATGAGCATGGTATCAGGCTTCAGCCCCCTCATCACAGCCGGGATCTTTGCTGCCACCCTGTCCTCAGCCCTGGCGTGCTTCGTCTCTGCCCCCAAGGTCTTCCAGGTAAGTTGGGAGAGGTTATGGGGATGCAGATGACATTTTCATTCGATCCGCCCACAGTTTGGGACAGAGCTGTTGAAACCATTGCCCCAGTTCCAGCCTCCACCGTTGCTGCTCCTTATGGAGTCCGATGCCCCCAATGCTCACGCCCCCTCCCCTCCATGTGTGTATGGCTACACGCATGGTTGTGATAGCAGCAACCCTATTTCTGGGGTGATTCTGTTCGAACTTTGCTGCCGCTGCCGCTGCCTCCTTATCAGCATTACCTAATCCAGGGATTCACAGTCTTGGGTTCCCAGATGTTGTTAGACTACAACTCACATCATCCCTGGCTACAATGGTCTGTGGCAAACCCTTGACGGGGAACTCCTGATTGCAGGACGAAAAGGGCGAAAAATCTCCATCCCACTGCAGTCTTGATCCAGATTGGGCTTTTCGAAATGTCACCTGCATCCTCAGGGATGCCAGTGCCTTTAAGGCTTTCCCCCCAATACAGAATAATAAAGGTATATAATGTTGTTTTGAACTTCTGCTTTAGCCACCACCATGCAGGTTCACCAGCTGTTGTTTCTGGTAGGACTAGGCATGTAGGTATTGGTAGAAAAGAGACTTCATCACTCTCTACCTAAAAAATAACAATCCTAAAGTATTTATTTACAAGTGGGATTTGGGGTTTCCGAGTATTTATGGTTACAGATATAACTTTGAAGCTGGTGTTTGTCCACAGCCTAGAGATGTCTCTATCAGGTGATATAGAAACATGATAAATAATTAATAAATAATAACAACAACAACTTGCTGGTGGCTGTTTGGTTGTTACTGTATTCCTGAATGATTTCTTATAGAGGGTACACGATCAGCCCAGCCTACCTCACAGGGTTGTTGTGAGGAGAAAATGGGTCAGAGGGAAGAATGATAGATGCTACCCAAAGCTTCTTGGGGGACAGGAGCAATAAAAACATTGCTCAAATGTGCTAGTTATCAAATGTGATCACTTGCACAAAAGGCACACATCTCTAAGAACTTACATCAATAAGGGCCCTTGAAAATAGCTGTGCAGACTGGCCCTGGCTATCCCCATGGGCCTCCCTTTCCTCACTTGTTCACTTCACACTATTCTCCCCTGCAGTGCCTCTGCCAGGACAACCTGTATCCTGTCATTGGCTGGTTTGCCAAAGGCTATGGGAAGAACCAAGAGCCACTGCGGGCCTATGCCCTGACCTTCATCGTGGCTATTGCCTTCATCCTTATTGGTAAGTGAGGCCTTTCCCTGCTTCTTATGAGTCCTGTAACCCTTAATTCCCCCTAACATTAGCTGGCTCTGGATCTCACTCCACGCTGCAGAGTGAGATGGAAGAATTTTTCTGAGTTGGTCAGATGGACCGTGGGCTGCAGGGAACCAGCACTCGGGGAAAGAAGGGAGCTCATTGCTCTAGCTTGGCTCACTCCGCTTTGCGCTGAGTCCCTATTTGCAAGGAGTCCCTTTGCGGAGGGGAGCACGCAGAAATGTGACCCTCCTCCCACCTGCAGCCTGAAGTGGGACAGGTAGTGTGGCGGTTGAGATTTCTGTCAGCATGGTTTGTTTACAGGTGTGTGTTAAATGCATTTTGTAGGTCAAGGTTATGGAACTATGGAACCTGTTAATGTCATGTATATAATTGTAATTGTGCAATTAAATAATTGTGCAATGTATAACCGCACAATACATACGTTTGTGCAGGAAGGAGTTTGATTTACAGGAAGCAGCAGCAGCACCGCCCCTGCAGGAAAGAGAATAAACCCTGTACTGAGCGTGCAGGAGGGGAGAAGACCCTTAAAGATTGGAGAAGAAAACAAAGAGGAGGGAGTTGATAGTTGGTGGGCAGTTAAGCGGGTTGAAAGAGGGTTTGCTGGAGGGTTGGGGAGTAAAGTAATACTGAACAGGAGGGACTTAATTTTATTTTATTTTATTTTATTTTATTTATTTATTTAATTTATATACGTCCTAGTATAGAAATCTCTAGGCGGTTTACAGAATTAAAACATACAACACATTTAAAATTCATAAAAAGATAAATATTATAGATAAAAACACATCAAAATTTTAGAATACAATCTCAGTTGGAGGCCTGGGAAAACAGGTGCGTCTTCAGGGTTGTCCCAAAAGCAAACAGAGAAGGAGATGCTCTTGTCGCAGCAGGGAGCTGAAATATTTCTTTATTTACCAAATTTGTACACCGCCGCAAACTTTCGTCTCTGGGTGGCTAACAAT
This sequence comes from Hemicordylus capensis, assembly GCF_027244095.1. Taxonomy (NCBI): domain Eukaryota; kingdom Metazoa; phylum Chordata; class Lepidosauria; order Squamata; family Cordylidae; genus Hemicordylus; species Hemicordylus capensis. The sequence continues at coordinate 12,408,262 of NC_069662.1, forward strand.
AGCAGGAAACAAGTTAAAAACATATACAAAAAACTTAAAACAATTGAACAATTTAGAAATAAACCAGAGATTGAAACCTAAGGAAATTTAGGAAGCTGAGAAAGCTTGGGCAAAGAGATGGGTTGTCAGGTGTTTTTTTAAAACTGCCGGAGATGGGGAGGATCGTATCTCAGCAGGGAGAACATTCCACAATCTCGGGGCAGCGACGGAGAAGGCCCGTCTCTGTGTAGCCACCAAACGAGTTGGTGGCAACTGGAGACAGACCTCCTCAGATGACCTCAATGGGCAGTGAGGCTCGTAGTGAAGAAGACACTCTCTTAGATACCCAGGGCCTAAGCCATTTAGGGCTTTATAAGTTATAACTAGCACTTTGTATTTTGTCTGAGGAAGAGAGAAATTGGGGCTTAGAGGCAGGGGTGGGCAGACCTGGCCCTCCAGCTGTTGTGGAACTACAACTCCCATCATCCCCAGCCACAAGGCTGGGGATGATGGGAGTTGTAGTTCCACAACGGCTGGAGGGCCACATTTGCCCACACCTGCTCTAAAGGGAAGCCCTGAGAATCCTCAGAGGGGAGGCAGATTGGAAACTTAGTAACCAAGCAAGGCACCCTAAAACCCGAAAGATTAAAGACACAAGGAAGGAAGGAGTAAAGACACAAGGCGTAAAGATGGAAGGAGGAAAGACACAAGGAAGGAATCATAACATATTTAAAACATCAGCATTGTTGTAAGATATACGTCATAAGTTTATGTATCAACCCTGAAACCACTACGCTTATTTACAATCAGTTCCTGAAACCATACACTTTAGGAACTTGTGCAAAAACAACGGAATAAGCCCAAATTAAGTAAAACCAGTTATTTCAGCATTAACCAGGTGCAAGGACATTTTATTTCCTCTCCCACATCACCAGAAGGGAAACAAAGAGGGAGAAGTGTGGTTTGGGTCTCAGATCTGTCCCCAAACAGGTCTGATTGGTGGTGGCAGCAGAGATACCTGAAGGTCGGGTGACCCTCACAGGTGGTCCTTTCTGCTGCATGGTAGGCCATTAGTACAAAATTAAGAGATCTTGGGACAAGGACAGGACAGGTAGGTGTGAGGAGTGTCTGGAAGACAACTCATCTAAGGTGGGGCTCAGAGTTCATTCAAGAACTGAAGGAACATAAAATGTGCAACGCATCCATTAATAAACAAGACATTGAGAATCAATGAGCACAGATGCAAAATCAGTACCATTGAGGACTAGTGACCTGTTGAGCACACTGTGCCTGAATGGAACACCAGCGTGTTTACCTTCCTTGCCTTTGTTCTGCAGCTGAGCTGAACACCATTGCGCCCATCATTTCCAACTTCTTCCTTTGCTCTTATGCCCTCATCAACTTCAGCTGCTTCCACGCCACCATCACCAACTCCCCAGGTAAGCTGGGGAGGGCGGATGAGCCCTGGGGTTGGTGGCAAAGAGTGTCTGGCCATTGCATCCAGAATGGATGAGTTCGTGAAGGTTATTGAATGAATGTGTTGCATTCAGAACGTTTGTTTGCATTTGGGGGGGGGGTCAAGAATGCTTGCTCTGGACATGTTGGGATGAGATGAGAAGGGTGGGTGCAGAAGGTGGGTGGAGAGCTTTATGATGAGCAAAATCAACGACCAGTTAATACAAGCCTTGGTCAGACATGATGTGGTCCATGCCCACAGCAGGTGTCTGTACACATGAGGAGAGCTGGTCTTGTGGATGCAAGGATGACATGTCCCCTTAGCTAAGCAGAGTCTGCCCTGGTTGCATATGAATGGGAGGCCTGATGTGTGAGCACTGTAAGATATTCCCCTTAGGGAATGGAGCTGCTCTGGGAAGAGCACCAGAAGGTTCCAAGTTCCCTCCCTGACTTCTCCAAGATAGGGCTGAGAGAGATTACTGCTTGCAACCTTGGAGAAGCCGCTGCCAGTCTGTGTAGACAATACTGAGCTAGATGGACCTATGGCAGCTTCCTATGTTCCTGTGTACATCTTCTTGTGTGTATGACTGTACATGTCTTCATTCTAGAAGTGAACCTAGACAGACGCCTCAAATGCAGACTACGGATAGGAAGTGTACCACTCTACGTGTGTTGAACATAATGTGTGAACATCTGTGCCTGTATGCAGCTCTGTGCACTGTAAACAAATTGTGTGTGTTTTTAACATAACTTGTGAATGGGGCTACAGTCTGCAGAATCAAGTGGCAAAGCTGCCTGTTTGAATGCTCCACTATAGGGGAGTGGGGGGAAACCCTCCCTTCATGTAGACAAGTGGCCTGCCAGGTGTAAGGGTTGCAGTTTGTCTACACATGTGGCAGGACGAGGTAGTAGAATCGAGGTAGTAAGGCAGGCCTGTGTCCCATAGACCAGGGATTCTGAACGTTGGGTCCCCAGATGTTATTGGACTTCAACTCCCATAATCCCCAGCCCCAGTGCTCCTTAGCTGGGGATTATGGGAGTTGAAGTCCAATAACTTCTGGGGACCCAACGCTGAGAATCCCTGCCATAGACACATGGAATGTAAACCCCAGGAAGGAGGTGGGGAATAGGGCAGGCATGTGTTCGGTCAGTGGTGGGATAAACCAGGCTAGTCCTAGGCTGAGCAAGCATCACTTCCTCCCCACCTAACGCTTCCTTTGCCCCACTCAGGCTGGAGACCTTCCTTCCGCTACTTTAGCAAGTGGACGGCCCTCTTTGGCTCCATTGTATCCGTGGTCATCATGTTCTTATTGACATGGTGGGCTGCCCTCATAGTTGTCGGAATCATCATCGTGAGCTTGGCATATGTCACCTACAAGAAGCCAGGTGAGGGAGCCTGGGGCAGAATTGTGAAATGGGAGCAGGGTACAGTGGGGCGGAGTGTTGTCACCTGCCCAGAAGCCACACCCGATGAACGGGAAGTCCTGCTCAGTTAGGCAAATGAGCTACAAGCCAGAAATCTTGCATACACAAATGTCAGTGGGGTCCAATTAGGCAATATACCGTTTCAACAAAATTATGTGGCATGGCCCTTCCTGGTGTGTACCACTGCAGGTGCTGCATCCTGCTGTTTGATTCTAGTCAAGGTTTATGTGTGCTTGGCCAGCGTCTGTTCCAGCACCTACCCGAATCCTCTCAGCAGGAAGAGCTCTTTCGTTTATGAATGACATTCACAGAATCCCCAAGCTGAATTAATAATTCTAAAAATAAAATACGGCAGCCAAGTGATTAGGGTAGTGGAGAGCCAAACTTCAGACAGCCAGTGTTAAGCCAGATGTGACATTTAATGGGGCCTTAATTAAAATAGCAACTACAAGGGGACCCAATCAGGACTGGGACCATGGTGCACAAGAAGGGGGCATGTGACACTTTTTCTTGTGCCACAATCCCAAATAAAATGACATCCCCCCAAAACTCCATTGGCACCTGGAAGCTTCCCTTCTGGGGCTTATTGTAGCTGGCGGGGGGGGGGAGGGGTTTCAGTGGGAGCCCAGTGCAAGAGGAAAGGCTTAAATGCTGCCCTCTGCATGCTGCAGTCCCAGTCCTGTTCAGGACCCCCTCCCCCCCGCAGATGCTATTTTATTTTATTTTATTTATTTTATTTTAGTAAATACCAGTAATGCATTTAGCATAATGTCTGGCTTAACCCTTAGTTCATGCTCCCCCCGCACCCCAGAAGGATTGGATATACATCACAATTCTGTCCAAAAGGTTTACTTCTTGAGTGTGTTAGGATTAAGCAATACATTTATTTTCTGCATGAGTCACTGTAGTGAGTGGGCCTCCTTACTGGAAGGAGGCAGTGAGTCACGTAACTTCCTTTTGAGGGTGGGTAATTCTGCGGCATCTGAAGTGATTGGACGATCCCATCATGCCCAATTCGGCAGAACATTCCTGCCCTCTAGGGGAGGCTGGCTGGAACAAAGCCAAGCCAGAGTCGTAAATCATGTCGAGATAGAACTGGCACCCTCTCCTAAGTGTGGGTAATTCTGCCTAGTCTCTGCCGCAGGAGCGATTGAGTAATCCAGCCACATCCCATGTAAAGATTATTCTTATTTATTTATTTATTGCATTTAGTTATTACATTTATAAACCGCGCCATCCGAAGGCTCTGGGCGGTGTGCAACACGTTTTTCAAGACACAAAAGCACACACCACTTGAAACACAGTGCTGCAGCTGAATTACTTCCCGACAGACAGACACTGGAGGCTGAGTGGGAGGAGGAAAGGCCAGACTTGTGAGTCATGCAGAGATGCAACAGGCGGTCTCCTCGAAGAAGGAGTAATTTGCCCCCATCTCTGCATCAGCAGGGATTGAATTATTATCCCTCTCCACGCCCAGTGGATGCTGATTGGAAGGAAGCAAGGCTAGAGGAAGGCTATCTTGTTGTAAACTGCCCAGAGATGTGAGTTTTGGGCGGAATAAAAATATGTCAATAAATAAATAAATAAATAAACAAACAAAACAAAACAAAACAAAACAAAACAAAACAAGGGTTGTGAGGCATACAGGGACAAAGTGGGAAGCCTCCCTGTAGGATGCACAGTGGATATTTTTAAGTTCATGAGAACCCCGAAGTGTTCCATGAATGCATTTCTTATGAAGGCTATTAATTTTCTCAAAGCACACAGTTTGGGTATTACTGGAACATACACCAAGCACAACAGAAAGCTGATATTTGCACTGGAGGCCTCTCTAGGTTCTCGAAGGAATTTTTTTTTTTAAACTCTCTCACAGAGAACGGGGTAGGTAGGTATGGACTGAATTCTCATTGTTTGCCCTGTCTCTCCTCCCCACAGATGTCAACTGGGGTTCCTCAGTGCAGGCTGGCACTTATAACATGGCCCTGTCAAATGCTATGAACCTGTTCAACGTCGAGGACCATGTCAAGAATTTCCGGTGAGACAGAAACAAGAATTGTATCAAGTGGAGGGTAGTCTTCAGAACCAAACTCCCTCAGCTTTTTGCATCCCCATTGAGTAGACAATCCTGAGCTAGATAGACCAAAGGTCTGACACAGTATATGGCAGCGTTCTATGTTTCTATCGCTCTTGGGAAACGTGAGGTTCCCCCCCCCCCATATAGAAAGCTCGTAAATATGGATCTGGTTCTGAAATGAACTGAGAAGGACTTGCCCATCACCACTGTACTGTAATCCAAGTGCAGAGAAATCAAGGGTTGCTGCTGCATGTGTGAACCAGCCCATAGTTATGAAATGTTCTCCTTTGCAGGCCTCAGTGTCTGGTCCTTTCGGGCCCTCCCAACTTCCGCCCAGCCCTGGTGGATTTTGTCGGCGCCTTTACTAAAGGTGTGAGCCTCATGATATGCGGGAACGTGGCTGAGGTGAGTGCACCTGCCTGGCCAGGCTGAGCCCTGGGGCAGTTGGTGGAAAGATGGCCAGGGAGGGACCTGAGGGGCCGTGACGCTGCTATTTTAATGGGACCCCCATTCACATCAACAGCTGAAAGACTCCTCGTGTGCTGAAGACTGCGAAGAACAGTTCAAGTGGCTCAGCGCTCGTAAGGTCCGCTCTTTCTACAACTTCATCACAATGGGAGACCTGAGAACCGGTGCTCAAAGCCTCATGCAGGTATCATTACTGCAGAACCGATTCCAGCTTTGCAGGGAGGGCCCTCGGTCAGTTGGGCCTGGGAGGGTTCTTGGGTTGTTGAGAAGGGCAGTGAGAAGAGGCAGACTGAGGGGTGAAGGAGAACGAGGTTTGCAAGTGGAGAGAATGGCCCAGAATTCCCTACACACTCACACATAAACCATGAGCCAGCCCCACAAATTCTGGCCATCGCTGCCTTCTCAGGGGACGAATGCTCATTGTGATTTTTGACAAGGTCTGCTGCACCCCTAGAGATGGAAGACAGGTGATAGCATTGTCGCACTTACAGCTTTCTGTGCGCTGTCCCTTCTTTATCCCTAGCCCCAAACGTTCCGGGTAAAATTGCAGTCATTTTTGTACAGAGGAAAGGTCAGGATCAGGGTAACAATGAACAAATTGTTTAGTCTCTCCATGGAGTATGTATGTATTTGTTTATTTCGGCCCAAGGCCAGCATAAATACAAAAAGAAAAAGAAACAACAACAGCAGTAAATACATTAAATACATAAAACATTAATACCTTCAGATACTGTATACATGGCTAATTTCGTTCAAATAAAACCGGTTAATCTGAAGTGCACAACCCAGCATCTTGTGCCTCAATCACTCTGAACCAAATCTTGCTTGCTATGAAGAGAAATTTTGCTACCCTCCTGTAAGCATACTCTGACTTAGCAGTAAGCAGGAAAAGGACCTTATCCCCATCAGAAGGGCAATTCTCCATGGAGTAATCTTTATTTATTTAACACATTTCTATACTGCCCCCAAACTCACCTCTTTGGGCGGTTTACGATAAAAAATACCATTAAAACAAAATCAAAACATTAAGACAATCTAAACTTTAAAAAATGTTGAAATGAACCTTTTGGAGGACATTCCTGCCAATTTTCATTTCCATTCCTCTGACAACATCGATACAATTGTATAGTTGTTCTTGTGTTTTAAAAAACCTTTAAAAGGTTTAAAAACACCATTGCAAATCTGGCCGCTGTAGGCCATCCGGCCAGGACAATAAAAGCATGATAACACCCTGAAAGCTGAAGGTATTGTCGCCTGTTTTCCATCTCTAGGGGTGTAGAGACCTTGTCAAACATCACAATGAGCATTTGCCCCCACCCCACCCCAGATGGTACCAACAACCCCATCTGGCTCATGTACTAACTAGGACTCCTGAAGGGTGGACTCACTCAGCACAGGGCCTGCTCAGGTCAACGGTGGTGTATGCTGTTAGGGATTTGACTGAACTCCAAGATGGTGGCACTGGCTGAAGATCAGTGACCTCTTAGTGGGTTGTGGCTCTGGAAACTGGCTTGAGCTACTGGAAACAAACCGGAACAGAACACACGTGGGCATGCAAACTCCCAAAGCCCTATAACAATCTCGATGAAGATTGTTTTAAAAACCTGTAGATTCCCATGCTGTTTGGCTGACACTGTTGAAGTGCTGGCCTCTAGTGCTCACAACAACTATTACACCATTGATGCATCCAGCGTCCTTCCTTTCTTGGCCATAACAAACTAATGGCAGCCTCTCTCTGCAGGTCTCGGGCCTGGGCCGTCTCAGACCCAACACGGTAGTCCTTGGCTTCAAGCAGAACTGGCAGACAGACACTCCCCAGAGCCTGGAGAACTACGTGGGCATCATATAGTAAGGGCTGCATGTTGGGCAAAGAGGTGATGGAAGGGAAAACAGGTGAAGGGTGGCAAGTGGGTTGGAGAGAGATACTAGAAGGTTGGAAAAGTATGTTTCATTTTGCAAGACTGGCTTTTCCATTGCCCTTTATGATGCAAGCCCTGCTTAGCTGGTAAACAACGAAAGTCCCACCACTTAAACATATTCCAGGCAGAAAGCCATGCTCCATGCAGCAGCCCAAAGGTGGGAGTGAGGTGGTGGAATCCAGAAGTGTTGGAATGGACTGCACCATTCCAGACTACAAGTGGGAGGTACCTCACAGGGAGATTTGGTTTTTTAAAGGGGAAGCCTTAAAAAAAAAAAAAGGCAACTCCCACCCCCTTCCACCTGAAGTGGCGCAGTCCACTCGACCACCAGGATTCTGTTGCCTCATTTTGCTGCTCCTGTAGACCCGGCCTCTGTCTGTTGCAGTACCAGGGATGTGCCTTCCATGGGGCAAGGTGAGGCAGTTGCCTCAGACAGCAGGTTATTGGCAAGATGTCCCCTGCTACTTTTTAAAAATGGGGAAATGGAGGAGGATGAGCACATAGGGGACAGAAGCACTGTTGATGTGAGCCACCCGGAGAACAATTTATTATGGGTTGGCTAACAAAGATGATGATAATGAATTAATAATAATAATAATAATAATAATAATAATAATAATAATAATAATTTAATAATATTTATTTGTTAAATAAATAAGTATTTATTTATTAAATATTAAATATTATTATTTATTAAATATTAAATAAATATTTATTTATTAAAATAATATTTTAATAATATTTTAATAATTTGAACATGGTTGGCAGGCAGGTTATCAGTCCACAATTACTTGGAACTGCACCTTTTGCTCATAATAAAAGACCCAGCAAAAGGTGCAGTTCCAAGTAATTATAGACCGATAACCTGCCTGCCAACCATGTTCAAATTATTAATTGGAATAATAGCAGATGAAGTAATGCAACACTTATTAACTAATAAGCAGCTTCCAGTTGAACAGAAAGGAAATTGCCCGAACACCAGAGGCACAAAAGACCAGCTGCTGATTGACAAAATGATTTTAGAAAATTGCAAGAGAAGAAAAACCAATCTAAGTGTTGCATGGATTGACTACAAGAAGGCCTTCGACTCATACTAAAAGTTTAGAAACAACTGGTGTCAGCAAAAACATTCAGATATTTATTAAAAAAAGAAGCAATGAGCATGTGGAGTTCATAGTTAACAATCAATGGTGAGACACTTGGACAGGTTAGCATTAGAAGAGGCATTTTCCAAGGGGACTCACTATCCCCTCTGTTGTTTGTAATCGCCATGACTCCACTTTCACAAATACTAAACAAAACAGGCCTCAGATACCAAACATCTAAAACATCAAGTCAAATCAACCATCTGCTGTACATGGATGATCTGAAGTTGTATGGAAAGTCCCAGTCAGAAATTGAATCACTGCTAAACACTGTCCGTATATTCAGTAGTGATATAGCAATGGAGTTTGGACTAGACAAGTGTGCTGCATTAATAATGAAAAGAGGAAAAATAACAAAAACAGACGGAATAGAACTGCCCAATGGAAGCAAGATCAAGAACCTGGAAGAGAAAGGACCTTACAAATACTTGGGCATTCTCCAGGCTGATAACATTGCACACACTGAAGTTAAAAGAAAAATTGGAAGTGAATACATCAAGAGAGTCAGAAAAATCCTCAAGTCCAAACTCAATGGTGGGAACACCATACAAGCCATAAACACCTGGGCAGAGGCGTAACTAGGGAAAACGGCGCCTAGGGCAAGCACTGAAATTGTGCCCCCTGCCCCAACATCTGGTTAGGCTGAGAGAGAATTCTCTGGCCCAGAGTCACCCAGCTAGTCTCATGGCTGAATGGGGATTTGAACTCGGGTCTCCCCAGTCCTAGTCCAGCAGTCTAGCCACTACACCACACTGGCTCATTAGAGTGATGTACAAAGAAGAATACATAACTAAAATGGTCCCCTGTCTCCAAAGGGCTCACAGTCCAAAAAAAAACCCACACCAAACAATCTAAAAAGAAATATAAGGCAGATACCAGCAACAGCCACTGAAGGGATGCTGTGCTGGGGCTGGATATGGCCAGCTGCTCTCAGTTATGCTTGCACTTGCAATTAGTAATTTTATCTTTGCCCAAGATAAGACATGGTGAATGTTAAAAGCACAGCTAAGTGAGTCTCTTAAAACCTTTGGAAATATGCTTTATTTGCTATTCATGTCAGATCTGTATCACAACATTGCAGATTCTGAGGAGTTGCTTGCAAAACCTCTGTGCCCCAAATAGGGTTGTACAGTTTGCAACAGCCAGCACTCCTCCAAAGGCCCAAATAAAATTCCAACAAAGAATGCAATGCAGCTTATGTCTAGCACCTTTAAGCCCAATTTATTTACCTAACAGAGTTATGCACTTAATGAAGTATCTTCCCTGTATTTCCCTGGAGATGATGCCAGGCAGGGCACCTGGAACCTTCTGCATGCTAATCCTCTTCCCAGAGAACAGCCCCATCCCCTGAGGAGAATATCTTACAATGCTCACATGTCTCCCATTGAAATGCAAACCAGAGTGGACTCTGCTTAGCAAAGGGGACAATTCATGCTTGCCACAAAATCAGCAAAAAAATATTAATCTAAGAGAAATGCCAGAGACACAAAGCTAAAACCAACTTTTCTATGCCTGTATACAAACATGTTGCAGAGAGGTGGCAACTGTCCTAGCTGAAGCACCTGTGTGGTGGCCAGTGAGCTCATTCACTCTTGAGAAGTCCCTCCAGGCTTGTGGGCCAAACATCAGAATTATGACTGTGAGATGGCAACTTCATGGTAGATCTCAGGCCTACAGTACTGTATCAGATCAGATCAACCTTCAGGACCACTCAAGCCATGAGGTTAGCTCCATCGTCACCCCTCAGTTTTTGCCATTAAAATGGGCAAAAATTCAAAATTACTCACACAATGTAAGAAATCCTGCCCCATGTGTTGAATGCAGTATGATTCCCAGTTTCACTGAGGTATCATTACAAATGATCTCACATCAGTTAATAGTTTAATTTGCTGGGGCTTGGAAATTGAATTCATTTATGAATTAAGCTTTCCAAGTCCGTGAATTTAATATTCCCAATCCCTCCTCAGTTACAAAATGCACAGTGTGAACTGTGAAGTGAAACGGCATGCAATACAGTGTCAAGTAACAGGGGAATATTAAATGAAGGGAAAATTGTGATCTGTGGTTGAGGGACTTTAATAAACGTAAGAGTTTATGTTTATCACTAGATATCATTTATTGGGATCGGATCAGAGGAAAATGCACACCCAAGAACTTTCAATGAACGGTGATAATTGACCATCCAGGGAAATGCTTAAATGAATAAACTTCAACAAGGAATTGTGATCTGCAGCAGCAGCGCTCAGAGCAGGGTGTGTGTGGGAAGGAGAAGGACGACTGCTCAGTCATCGGTTTTCTCTGTCCTCCTGCCTGCTGCTGCCACGCCAATGTGACCCAGCACAGTCAAAACAACCCTGCAGTGCAAACATCTTGTTAATTTCAACCTGTTCCCCAATTCCACCTCCACCACTCCTGGGCCCTTCTGGATGTGTGTGTGTGTGTGTGTGTGTGTGTGTGGTACATTTATCCTTTAAGGGACATGAATGCGTGTAGGTATTATTAATTCTGGTCTTTGACCATAAATAAGCTTGACTGACTGGCATGAATATTATTTATTTCATTTATCTAGTTATATTTTTATACTGGCTGATATGTAAATCTCTATTTATTACTGATAGCTGCCATGGGCATTTGGGATAGGATGGGATATCCAAATAAAAGGAAAGATAAAGACAGGTCGGGCCTCTAGCTTTGTGAGGCCCTACCCAATCTAATGCTTCGTTTATTTTAAAAATTAGCTATACAAGGCTATCGTTTTGGCAGAGCATCTACTTTGCATGCAGAAGGTCTCCGATTCAACCCCTAGCATCTCAAAGTTGGGCTGGGAATGAAACCATAGAAAGTCACTGCCAGCCAGTGCAGACAATACTGAGCGAGATAGAGCAACGGTCTGACTCAGTATAAAGCAGCTTCCTATGTTCTGAAGGCTTTAAAACATATTCTCAGGCTAATGGAAACAGAGTTAAGGTAAAAGAAAAAAGATCTGAAAAAAGAGGAAGGGGGAATTGACTAGAGGAGGGCTGCACCAATTTATGCAATGCATTTCTGGCAGGGCTTTCTACTTGCACTGGTGGTGTGTTAGTACCACTAATTATATCCCCAGCTTACACACACTGTAGGGGCTAATTTGGACATTAATCATGGTTTTAGAGAGGAAAACACGTTTATTTTCTTTTAGAGAAGAAATGCGGATAAGAAATGCCGAGGCGAGGGGATGGCTGGGGAGCAGCAAGGTAGTAGCCCTATCCTTGCCCTTGCAAGCTCGCCACCGCTACCTGCACCCCGGGCAGTGGCCCGGCCCCGGACGGAGTCGTGTGCCCTGGGATGGCTGGTGGGGGGTGAGCACCAAGGTTGTAGCCCCCCTATCCTTCAGCCACTGGACCGCTGCGGCGGCGGATGGCCAGAGAACAGAGTGACACCGAGGCCTGCTGTCTGGCCCGGCGTCGCTTCCCAACTGCGAGGTGTGCCTGCGCAGTTCATTCAGTTAACTGCGCAGGCGCGCCTCGCAGTTGGGAAGCGACGCTGGGCCAAACGGCAGGCCTCGGCGTCGCTCTGTTCTCTGGCCATGCGCCGCCGCTGCGGTCCAGTGGCTGGGGGATAGGGGTACTACGACCTTGGTGCTCACCCCCCACCAACCATCCCAGGGCACACGACTCCGTCTGGGGCCGGGCCACCGGCCGGGGTGCAGGTAGCGGCGACGAGCTTGCAAGGGCGTGCAGCACCGCAGCACGACCCAGGGGAAAGGGCAACCAGACGGGAGGAGGGGAGGGGGTCAGGGGGAATCCGGCCACTCTCTGCCTCCTGCACGATGCGTTTTTGGATTGAGACGGTGAGCCTCAGCTACTGCCGTGGCCGGCCCGACAACCTGCCCGGCTTGGGCCATGCCGCCGCTGCCTCTTCCAGCCACCCGCTTCTGCCCCCGACTCCCCGGCCGCGCCACCACCCAACCCACCCAGCCAGTTCAAAGCAAGCCCACCACACCGCTCTCGGGCCCAGACATTTTAAATAAAAACAATACATTAATTATAATAATAAAATTTTAAAAAACAACAACACACACACACCTTGTCCTTCTGTGTACACTTTATTGCAGTGCTCCTTGGAGATGATGATGTGTATGATGTTGTTGCTGGTTTGGAGCCCCAGCCAAGCAGCAAGCAAGCTCTCTCGTCGCCTCAGACAAATGCACGTGTGTGCGAGGCAACGAGAGCAAGTCAACTCGTGCATGCGCGAGTGGGGGTGGGGCGGGCGGGGAGGAGTGCCACAAGGAGGTCCGTGGCCGCAGGCAGTGAGGGCGCCCATGGCAGCCGGAGCCGAGCGCACGCTGGGGGGGGGCGCCGCGCCACTCCTGCCTGCCTGAAGAAGATTAATTTGGTGTGAGCGGGGGGCATAGGGGCAGGTGCCCAGCTGGAGCCGAGCACTCGCTGGGGGAGGGGCGCCAGCGCCGCATGGTCGCGGCTGCTGCCAGCCTGCCGCCTAAAGTAAAAATAGATATTGTGAGGTGGGGGCGGGGGGGGGTCATGGCACTTTTTGGCGCCCTCCACCAAGTGGCGCCCAGGGCATGTGCCCTGCCTGCCCTGCCGTAATTACACCTCTGCACCTGGGCGATACCTATTATCAGATACACTGCAGGAATAATAGACTGGACCCAGGCAGAGCTAGAGACCAGGAAAATCATGACCATCAATCATGCTCTGCACCCCCGCAGTGATGTAGATAGGCTATACCTCCCTCGCAGCACAGGTGGAAGAGGAATGCTGCAAGTCCATCAAACAGCAGAGGAGGAGAAAAAAGGCCTTGAAGAATATATAAAGGACAGTGAAGAAGATGCACTACAAATGGTAAGAACGAGAAACTATTCAACACCAATGAAAGAAAGCAGGCCTACAAGAAAGAACAAGTCAAGAACTGAGCAGAAAAATGGAAAAACAAGCCACTGCATGGACAATATTTGCACAATATAAGTGGAAAATCAAACATCACCAAGACCTGGCAATGGCTTAAGAATGGCAACTTGAAGAAAGAAACAGAGGGTTTAATACTGGCTGCACAAGAACAGGCACTAAGAACAAATGCAATAAGAGCAAAAGTCGAAAAATCCACAACAAACAGCAAGTGCCGCCTTTGTAAAGAAGCAGATGAAACCGTGGACCACCTCATCAGCTGTTGTAAAAAGATCGCACAGACTGACTACTAACAAAGGCATGACAAGGTAGCAGGGATGATACACTGGAACATCGGCAAAAAATACAAACTACCTGTAGCCAAAGATTGGTGGGACCATAAAATTGAAAAAGTTGTAGAAAATGAAGATGCAAAATATTATGGGACTTCCGACTACAAACAGACAAACATCTGCCACACAATACACCAGATATAACTGTAGTCGAGAAGAAAGAAAAACAAGTTAAAATAATCGACATAGCAATACCAAGGGATAGCAGAATAGAAGACAAAGAAATAGAAAAAATCACAAAATACAAAGATCTACAAATGGAAATTGAAAGGCTGTGGCAGAAGAAGACCAAAATAATCCCAGTAGTAATTGGCACCCTAGGTGCAATTCCAAAACAACTTAAAGAGCACCTCAACACCACAGAGGCCACAGAAATCACCATCAGCCAATTACAAAAAGCAACTTTACTGGGAACAGCCTATATTCTGCGACGAGATCTATAACAACAACAACAATATTGATAATAAAATTCAGCCATCCCAGGTCCTTGGGAAGGACTTGATGTGCAGGATAAGACAAACCAATCAATAACACCTGTCTGACTGTGTAAACAATAAATAAAATAATAATAATAACAGTAGTAGTAGTAGTAGTAGAGATAGTAGTAGGTGCCCTGCCTTGGGCACACAGAAGCCCTGAGCAGCCACTGTGCAGCACAGCAGGTGAGTCTCAAGGCCCTTAAAGAGTTATTGTGATGAGATTGTTTGTGACAGGATCTGGTGCTCTCAGATGCGTGAAGCCCTAGTCGCTGTCTGGATACTCTTTCCCTGGGCACAGAGGTACTGATCGGCCTTGATGGAAAATGGACACTCTGCACATGCTCAGAGGCACCCTTCCCTCTCGTTACCTCCACTAAGTTGGAGAAGAGCGGCCCCCTAACCACGTGATAGAGGAGATTTCAGGACCTGGTGCATATTCTTTGGCGGGACTCAGGCAAATGCTGGATCTTTGTCTTTACGGGTCTTTCCCTCTTTGCAGTGACTCCTTTGACTTCAGTGCTGGCGTGTGTGTGCTCCGCATACGCAGTGGACTGGATGTGTCACGGACAGTGAAGGCCCAAGGTGCGTGTGCCCAGGGAAGGGGAGGGTCAGTCAGAATTGCTGCTGTTTCCCTCTGGGAGAAGCGAGGGACCTGGTCCTCAGAAGGCCACATACAAAAAGAGCTGAGATGTCAGGGAGACAACAAATCCGTGAAACAGTCTTGAAGGTCAATGTATAAGACGCAAACATGTATAAAGATTGGAAGACTGGACTCTGAACGTTCATATTTGCCCATTGTTCCATCTTTGCCATTACTGTATATGCTGGTTTCATGTATGGTTTGGGATTTGTCATATCAACTGTTTATTTACATATATGTTTGTGTCATGTACATTGACCTTCAAGTCTGTTTCACAGGTTTGTTGTTTCTCTTTTGGTTTTTGGTCCGTGATTCCCCATATGGTGTTGTGTGAGCTGTCAGGGAGATGCAGAGAGAAAGAGAGCGGTGGCTAGCATATTGTGCAGTGCCCCGCTGATCCAAGAGTGAGGTGCCTGTGCTGGTTCTGCCCACTTCTAAGCCACGTCCACGATATTCCTGAGCTCACCGAGCCTCTTAAGAATTGCGTTCGTGCTGACACAATTGGGAATAATTGGAGCAGTGTTGCTATAGCAGTGGTAATTCTTAGCCACCACAGAGGCTCTGTGAGCTCAGAAACAGCATGGGGATGACTTAGAAGTGGATGGAATCAGTGCAGGCCCTTGGACTGTGTTTGTGTTTCTGAACCAACCATATGAAGGGAAACCATGAAGTAGGACAATCACCTCAGGCAGTGGACTGCGGGGACCATGGAGTACATTGTGCAAAAGAGGAGGAAATTGGGCAAAATGCCTTAACTGGCGTACTTTGTAGGCAGGCTGCAGAATCCAGCTTTTCTTGTTGCAGAATTTACACTTACCTTCCTTAAATTTTAAGTCCACAACTGTGACTAATCCTTTCATCATCTCTTCCCCACAGTAAACTTGGGATTTCAGGACACTGAAGGAGCTCTGGGCCATGAGAAACAGAGGCGTAAGTTGAAGGCATCAGGGTCTAGAATGAGATACCTGGTTTAGGAGGATGAGTGGGCTTTGTTCTCATAGGGTGGACAATGCCAGGCGCAATGGTTCCCCTGGGTTTTGTGCCCTGCTTATGTGGAGTGGGGATTTGAATCTGGTTTCCCACATTCGGAGCTGAGGAGCTTTGACAAGGAGGACTAGATGGTCAAAACAGATGTGAGGACATTCCAGGGAGACACTGGAAAGACACTTCATTCACTCTTCCCCACAGATGTTGGATTCAAAGTAGTCGGTGCCGACACACATCTGGAGACCGTCTTCCAGAGCAAGCAGAAGAAGAAAAACATTGACATATATTGGCTGTATGATGATGGTGGTATGTGCCTTTTCTTCATAAGTGAAGTTGGTACTCTCCAGAAGAGGGGAGCTCTTGTCTCCCATTTTCCTCTGCATGGGGACTGTAGCACCACAGAGCTACGGAAAGGCTAATGTGATAGCCCTTTGGTACTGAGCTGACAAATCACATTTGGGTGATGAAGGCATGACACCCAGAGAAGGGGCCACTCTAGCCCTCCAGCTCTGTGGCCCAAGCCATGCCTGGCATTAGTTGCCACACAAAATGGCTGCACTCGGCCACTTTGGGACTGGGGCCTTGCTTTGATCAACATGTATAAAAGAGAGGAAAAGCTGCAGAACACTGTTGAGGTCAGCCTTATGCCTTTCTCTTGTTCCCGCAGGGCTCACCCTCCTGATCCCCTACCTCCTCACCCGCCGAAAATGCTGGAGCCATTGCAAAGTCCGAGTCTTCATTGGAGGGCAGATGGCGAATGCAGAACAGCATAGAGAAGAGTAAGAGTTGGGGGTAGGGGGAAATCCCTTCCATGATTCGGGAGAGTCAGTCAATAGTTTCCAAATTCTGTTCTGGTGACCTCTGCAGTTCCTTGGAAGCTTACTTTATTTAAGTGACTGGCTCAGAGTCGCTGAGTGAGTTCCATGGCTGAATGGAGATTTGAGCTTGGGTCTCCCTGGTCCTAGACCAGCACTCTAACCACTACAGCTCACTGGGCCACAGATCACGAATAGTGTACAATTCTCCTGAAAAAGAGCTTGCCCTAGGTGCCTGGATCCCACCCACCCCCGTCACCCTTAGCAGTGACCAAGCTCCCCAAAGGCTTGGCCTGTGCTCCATATGGACTACGGGAGTATGATGACCAGATGCAAGAGCAGGCGGTGCTCCTATATCTTTCAAGTTCTGCAGAAGAGAGAATTTTGGCAGGCTCAGCTTCTCATGTCATAGCACTACAGAAATGAGAAAAGCTCTCCACCAGAATTCCCCCTTTTGCATGACTTGTAAAACAAGTTGTAAAAAGAAATTTTTGCACCCAAAGTTCATCTTGGAGGTGCTTTTTTGCAACATAACTGCATTTGGGTTTTCATGCTTTTGCATTTCATAGTTTTCTGAGTTATAGTTAATTTATGTATTGCATTTATGTCCCATTCTTCCTCCAAAGAACCCAGAGCAGTGAGCATGGTTCTTTTTATTCCCCTCTTTACCCTTGTTTAACACTCGGAACACTAATCCACACACTGGCTCTTAAAATCAATAACCACTGGGTGCTCTCCCCAAATGGATGGTAGACAGAAACAGAATTATATGTTCACTCTCTTCTCCTCACTGTGACCCTCAGGATCCAGCTTTTGCTGAGCAAGTTCCGCCTGGGCTTCAATGAAGTTGTGGTGCTACCAGAAATCATGTGGGCACCAGAGGAAACAAGGTGAACATCCAGAATTTTGCCACACTCCTGTAAGATCTTTGCCCCTCAGTCTCAAGTACCCTGTCTAAAACGTACTCCTTTGTAACCTGGTGTGCTCCTTTGTGTTACAACTCCAGCTCAGCTGTACTCATCATCAAGCCAAAGAATGTATGTTCTTACAAGTGAAGTGAATACCCACAAAATGGTGGGAATGTTTGAAATCTGCAGGCTGGGGGGGGGGGATTTCCAGACGGGGAAATATTAGCTCAGAATGGAGGGTGTGCATTTGCACATCAGCCAGATTCGTGCCGGATATTGGGCAGCACTTCACACACTATTTGGTTTTTTCATTGCATGTTAGAGCCTAGCCCAATTTCAGTCTGGGGTAAAAAAAAAATCCACTTGGGGGGGGGGCAAATTTGCAGTAAACCTAAATTAAAGCCTGCTGTCTGGGAAAGCTCCTGGCATTTTGACGTTTACAGTTTGCAAAGAGTGAGAAGACGGAGAGAAAGGATTGGTCAGCAAGCTTCTGTCGTCATCAGTGGCCCTTAACTTTGTATTGAGAGAACCTCTTCTGTACTGCTGTTTCCGTTTTCTGTACTGCTGTTCCAAGACGAGACATTTGAGGGACTCTTTTCCAGGTGATAGGTTCCCTCACATTCGGCATTCACATATTTCCCCCTCCCTCTCAGCTTTCTGCCAAGCAAATCTTCAGGAGAAGGTGGGAAGACAGGCTTGCTTACAGAAATAGAGATTTTAAAATGGGGACAACCACCAAAGCTAATCCTTGCACATTCCTATAGTTGGTAACCACTTTTCCTTATCTCCTCTCTTTGGAGGCTGTGCAGACAACCCTGAGACTGCACCCCAGAATAATTCCACGGGTATCGGCTGTGGCTGTAATTCTCACTTGAACCCACAATTGTCCTCTCAGGTTTGGCTGCTCCTCACTTCTAATTCTTTCCCCCCTTTCTCTCTCTCCTTGTGGCAGTCGCAAAGAGTTTGAGGATCTCATAGCCCCCTATCGGTTTAATGAAGGCCAGAAAGGCTCGGAAACTGTGGAAGGGATGAAAAAGGACGCCCCTTGGAAGGTCACTGATGAAGACCTCAGAGTCTACAGGAAAAAGGTGAAATGCGCCTGGGTTCCATTTCTAACAGAAGGGCCGAAGTGGGGGCCCAGCTCTGGCTGACTTTCAGTGCTGTTAACTTGGAAGTTCTGATACCGTAGAAGGCTCTCTTGCAGCACCGATGCTTCCTTGCTCTGAATGTGTTTCCGCTGAATGTCTCTCATTGTTGTATTTTTTGTCTCTGAATGGCTTTCTCTGCTGTGCTGAAGGTACAAAAGGGGGATTCAGAGGTGCTCTTACTCCTGGACTTCCGGGCTGACGTCCAGGGCCTACACAGCCCCTGGGGGCCCCCAAATCCTCTTTAGTCTGTCCTGGGTGGTTCACAATGGGAATACCAAGCAAACAGGTGCTTTTAAACTCCCATGAGTTTAGGAAGTGGGAGATGCCCTGGCCACTGCATTTCCGGCTTTGACAGAAAATGCAAAGGTTGCACGCACAATCTCTTAGTTGTGAGCTGGTAACACTACCAGAGTCAGGAGAGCTGAAAGAATTCCCATTCTGGCTTGTTGAGACTAGTGGTGACAGGGGCATGAAAGAGAAGACCTGAAAATCCACTTACCACGTGCTTTTTGACTTTTGTCTTTTTAGTCTGAACAGCACATACGCCTCCACGAGATACTACAGGACCACTCCCGCAATGCAGCTCTCATTGTCATGTGAGTCATGTTCTCTTCTCTTCTGAGAGGTTGGGGTCCCTGAGTGGGTGGTAGTTACTTAGCAACCACCCATATCAGTCCCAGCTCTACTCCCATCTCCAAACCCTTCTGAAATATGTTTCAGACAAAAGGTCCTTCCAGATGTCAAAAAACTGTGTTGCGTGAAGAGCACCTGCACACGTTGATCCACTCTCCCTGCATGCCGGCAGACATGTGCCTTCTTTCCCAGCAGGCTTTGACATGCTGTTTAGACAGTCAACAGGAACCTCATGCAATTTCCACAGCACCATCTGCTGGTCGGCTCTTATTTTTCAGGAACAGGGTGGTCCATGGTTGGGGACTCCTGTGATTTTCTCATTGTAATGGAGGATCCATCATCTGGTTAAGGTTAGACTCACAATCACGTCCCACCTCCAGAAGGGCGAGAGACCTATTAGGCTGGTCCACCCGAGAAGGTTTTTCAATCCAATAGGATTCCAGGAAGCCTTGGAAGGATTTAATGTTGGCTCTGCCAGTGATCCTGTTGATGCCCTGGTGGAGAACTAGAACAGCAAACTCTCCAGGACAGTAGACATGATTGCTCCTAAGCGTCCTCTCTGACCCACTTCAAAACTGGCCCCTTGGTATACGGAAGAGCTACGGCGGGGATGAAGCGGCAAGGTAGATGAGTGCAGCACAAGTGGAGAAAGACTCGACTCGAATCCAACAGATAGCATTTGAAGACCTATGCTCAGGCAATATGTGCGGCAAAGAAGCGATTCTTTTCTGCCTGTATTGCATCCGCAAGCGCACATCCAGCAGAGTTGTTCAGGGTTGTGAGAGGGCTAGTATATGCCCCTCTGCCCTTGAATGAGAATTTGGAAGCATCAGCTACCTGCTGTGATGTTTTTAATGAGTTCTTTGTAGATTAAAATCTCTTGTCTTTGTGCCAACTTAGACCCAGACCCCCACAATTACTGCAGTTTCTGATGCAGAGGTTTCCAGTAACAACTCCTGTGCAGTTAGGCTGGATCAGTTTCAGTCTGTGATTCCTGAGGATGTGGACAAGCTGCCTGGAACCATGCAGCCTACCACCTGTTCTCTTGACCCTTGTCCAACATGGCGTATACTATCTGGCAGCGGGGTTTTTGTTGAAGGCCTGGTAGAGATCATAAATGCTTCTCTGAAGGAGGGCAGGATGCCTCCTTGTCTTAAGGGGACAATTATTAGACCTCTTCTGAAGAAGCCTACCTTGGCTCCCTCAGAGTTAAATAATTACAGACCTGTCTCCAACCTTCTGTGGCTGGGCAAGGTGATAGAGAAGGTGGTGGCCTCCCAGCTCCAGGCAGTCTTGGAGGAAACTGATTATCTGGACCCATTTCAAACTGCCTTGAGACTGCCTTGGTCGGCCTGATGGATGATCTCTAACAGGGAATTGACAGAGGGTGTGCGACTCTGTTGGTCCTTTTGGATCTCTCAGCGGTTTTTGATACTATAACTCATAGTATCTTTCTGAACCATCTGAGAGGGTTGAGAGGTACTGCTTTGCAGTGGTTCCCCTTGTACCTCTCAGAAAGATTCCAGTTGGTGTCCTTTGGAGATTCTTGCTCTTCAAAACATGAACTTTTATATGCCATCCTCCAGGGCTCTATACTCTCCAAAGCTTTTTAACACCTACACAAAACCACTGGGAGAGATCATCAGATTTGGTGCAGGGTGTTATCAGTATGCTAATAACACCCTAATCTATTTCTCCATGTCAACATCATCAGGAGAAGGCATAACTTCCCTAAAAGCCTGCCTGGAGGCAGTGATGGGCTGGATGAGGGGTAACAAACTGAGACTGAATCCAAATAAGACCGAGGTACTTATTGTGCGCAGTTGGAACTTGGGAGACTATTTTGATCTGCTGGTTCTGGATGGGGTCACAATTCCCCAGAAGAAACAGGTACTCTGTCTGTGGTTGCTTTTGGACCCAAACCTCTCCCTGGTGTCTCAGGTTGAGGCAGTGGCTAGAGGAGCTTTCTATCAGCTTCGGCTGATACACCAGCTGCGTCCGCGTCTTGAGATGAATGACCTCAAAATGGTGGTACATATGCTGGTAACCTCCAGGCTAGATTACTGCAATGCGCTGTGTGTGCACCTAGTCCAGAAACTGCAGTTGGTACAGAATGCAGCAGCCAGGTGGGTCTCTGGAAGAGACCATCTTACTCCTATATTAAAAGAGCTACACTGGCTGCCAGTACATTTCCGGGCAAAATACAAGTTGGTGGTTATAACCTATAAAGGCCTAAACCACTTAGGCCACCCAGGGTATTTAAGAGAACATCTTCGTCACGATGTACTCCATCGTCTGCCGTTGGGGAGGGGCCTTCTCTGTTGCTGTCCAAGGCTCTGGAATGCTCCCCCTACTGAAATAAGAGCCTTCCCATCTCTGACCACCTTTTAAAACTCTCTAAAGACACATTTATTCACCCAAGCTTTTTAACTGGACTTGTGGTTTTGAATTGTTTCAAGGTTTGGTTTTTATGTTGCTGTCAACTGCCCAGAGACGGAAGTTTGGGGTGGTGTGCAAATATAATACATAAATAAATAACCCACCACTTTTCATTACTACTTTTCTGGTGAATGGGGGGAAAGAGTGGGTTATTCTCAGAAAGCAATTGCTGGCCAGCTCGTGGTGCTACAAACATCGTATGAAGTCCCTGAGGGCCATTTGAACAGCCTTTGGAATCCTACTGAGAAAGAAGACATAAGCCTATAGGAGTGCGAGTTGCTTAGAATTTGCACAAAAGCTCCTCAGATAGTGCAGTTTTTTGCCATCTGGAAGGATCCCAACATGGGGAAGGCTCGTGATAGGAGGCTACAGGCCTTCTCCATTGCTGCCCCAAGGCTTTGGAACCCACTGCCTGCTGAAATAAGAGCCTCCCCATCTCTTACAACTTTTAAAAAGGCAGTCAAGACACATTTGTTCACCCAAGCTTTTAGTTAGATATTGTTTTAATAGTTTTAATGTTTTAAATTTTAATTGTTGGAATGTGTTGATCTTTTTATTGGTTGTTTTTGTCTTGTAAGCCGCCCAGAGAACTTGCATTTTGGGCGGTATAAAAATGTTAAATAAATAAATACAGAGAGGGGCTGTGCAGAGAACGTGCACTCAGGAGGGTATGCCTGCTGGCAGCCTTCCTGAGGCCAAGTTTTGGCCCAGTGCTTGCAGTTGTTAGTTCTTGCTCCAAAGGGTAAGTGTAAAGAACAGCCCAACTTCAGACTATTTTGATTTACACCTGTGCATAATTTTGGTATTGGGTACAGAATTCAGCATCCTGAAAATCTTTCCAAGGAGAATATTCTAGTACTGATGGGTTTACTGCTCAGCTCGAAATCTGAGAGTTCACCAACTTTCCTCCATGCAGAACTGTGAACTCTTTAGGGCAGGGGTTCCATACCTTAAGTCCCCAGTTGTCGTTGGACTACAATCCCCCTCATACCCAGCCACAATGACTTCGAGCTGTTGTGAATGAAGACAGTGGGATTTGTAATTCAACAATATCTGGACACCCACGGTTGAGAACCCTTGCAACAGGGCAAAGAGTACACAACAAGCTTGATTGTAACAGCACATGTATTCAGACGGCCCAGGCTGATCCCCATATCCCTCAAGTGTCCCTCTCTTTCTTTTCCCCCGTTCTCCAGGAGCCTTCCTATGGTACGGAAAGGGGCCTGTCCAAGCTCCCTCTACATGGCTTGGCTGGAGACCATCTCCAAGAATCTCAACCCGCCTGTCGTCTTCATTCGAGGAAACCAAGAGGATGCACTTACCTTCTATTGCCAGTAAAGGGCAGCACCGTATCAAGGGAGTTGTCCCACAGGTGCCTAGGAGGAACGCATCCATTGTACTTCATGGGAATGCCAGACACCAGTGAGGAGCAATGGGTTCTCTTTACCAGGCACATAAATAAGCCAGTGGACTGTCTTTGCTGTCTCTGAGAAGTGAGGAACGGCTACATCTCATGGAGGCAGTTCTGTGACTTAATTTCTTCCCCTTCGTTTTCCTGGATTGTGTACCCCGATGGACTGATACTTATTGTACTGACCTCCCTGGGTTCTGTGCCAAGTCTGGGACTATCTGTAAATATTAAAGTTTTAAATATTGTTATTTAACCATTGTGGCATGGCTCTTGATTTAAAGTCTCTGGGCCTACTGCATGATAATTGGCCCAGTCCACTTACTACAGTCCTCGCCTGGTTGTCTCTCGCTCTTTGCCAAAGCTGAAGGGACTACAAAAAGGGACCCCTGGAATGAAGTGTCAAAGCAGCTTTAGCACAAGGACTAGAAACTTGATGTAGAGCTCACGAAAGGCAGCAGAGAGAGAAGCTAAGCAGTCATAAGCAAAGGAGAAAGAAGATGAGTTTGGCAAAGAAATTCTGAATCCATTGAAGAGAGTGCATACTGTAGCTGTTGTAGAGAATGGAAAAGTGAGATCCAGTGAGTTATCTGATGCCATACAAAGAGTCAGTGCCTCTCTTCCTGCACACGTCCTCTGTACTGACCCTTGGGCTTTTTGTACTGCTCAAGCAAGCCAACCAACCCACAAATGCTCAATTGTCTTCAGAAAGCAGGAGAAGGTAGATGCCATCGCAACGTTTTTGTTTATATCCCCTATGATGGCATCTTTATCCCAGGACAGAAACAAGCCAGGCCTGCTACAAAACCAACATATTTATTCCAGGTTGAATTTGTTTCCCACTGAATAACCCTGCTACACCCACAATCTTCATGCTTCTCTTTGTATTGCTTCCAAGACATGATGGTTCCATACAGAAAGTAAGGGGTTAATCCCGCCACGTCACCTCCACTTCATCTGTACGATACCTGGAGGTGGAGGAAGACTCAGATTAACTCTCTACCTAGAAAAGCAGGCTATTGCATTGCAGAGGCAGGATGCAAGCCACACATTGACATATCATATAGTTCAGCACTGGCTGTTACAGATTTAAAAAAACAACAAGCCCCTTCCCTTCCCTGATTTGTCACAAGCCCCAAATGTGAGACAATCACCTCTGTGTAATCCATGAATCTTTAAGTGCAGTAACTTGACCGGACTGGAACATCTCCCAGCCAGCTTGAGCAATCATGGCCCCATTGTCGATGCAGAATCTGGGTACCAAAAAACCCCCAAACCAACAATGGAGCGGGGGGATAATGGTTAGAGGAGGTGTTGCAGGAACTGCAACTCTTGGTTACTAGCTTTAAGAAAGAGGATTTGCTGGTTAACGTTAGTAGTTCCTAAACCCACCCCGTACATTATTCCCATTTTGTATGCCTGAAAAGGGCAACAGTTCCTGAAAATTCTAAATAAAATTTAAATGATGAGCACTCAATTCACGATAGTGGTAACAACATTTTTAGCTTTGCTATGCTAATTTAGTGCTAGGCAATCCAACAGAAAACCCTTCTCTCAACTGAGGCCTACACAAGTAGAATCAAACTTAATCCACACTTCATACATCTGATGAAGTGAGGCTCTAATCCACAAAAGCTTCTGGCATGATAAACCTGTTCACTGTTCTTAATGGGTTTTGCTGCAACACAGAGGTTTGCAACTCTATTGCTGGACTACAACTCCCATCATCCCCAGCATGGTAGCTGGAATTGTAGTACAATAACATTTGTGAGCCCAGGATTGGGGACCCCTGTCGTAACAGAGCTGACGTGACTACCCTAATGGAAACTGCATGAACTATACTCATGAATTTGAAGACAGCCATGGAATACCCTGCTCTCACACTTGGGCTTTCACAGGTCTGCCCGAGGGTCCAGCGTGAAAGGCAGCTCTTACCTCTCATCTGTCGCAAAGAGTTTTGCCCCTCTTTCCTGGCACATGATCTCCATCATTTCCTGCAGTCGCTCATTACCTGGAGGAGGCACAAGGTGAATACAAGCTAGCAACACACCTTGTGCATCACAAACAAAAAGAAGATAGGCAACATTCCAGCTAATGTAGGTGCGTATAGATAGATAGATAGAAAGTAAAAGTAAAATTACACATATAAAGTGTGTCGAGTCGGTGTCAACTCATGGTGACCATAGAGACCTGTGGTTGTCTTTGCAGAACATGCACTTATATATATGCACCTACTACCAGCTGCCCAACTTGGAAAGTGAGAGGTCAGAACTGGGAGTCAATGTGTGGTTAACAGGGTAAGACTGTTTTCTTTGATAGGAGGGAATCCAGGAAAAGACCAGTCCTCCTAGCCAGAACCTGGAAAACCCAGTCTCCTCCTTTAAGAAGAGAGTTGGTCTTGTCGTAGTGAGCATGAGTTGTCCCCTTTGCTAAGCAAGGCCCACCTTGGTTTGCATTTGGATGGGAGATGACATGCGAGTGCTGCAAGGTATCCCCCTTAGGGGATTCAACCACTAAGGGTATGCACGGACTGGTTTCCGCGGTTTGGTCCAAATTTGGACCAAACCGTGGGTTCCCAAATCACTGACTTGAACCGGTTCACAATCGAACCACTCGAACCAGCAGCTTCCTATGTTCTTAAGAACCGTCTCATCCTAGAGGAACGGCCAGTCACCAGCTCTCAGTCTAACCTACCTCACAGGGTTGTGAGGATGACAAGCAAGGGAAGACCATGTACACCACCTTCTGTTCATTCAAGCAAAGGTGGATATAACATTTAATAGACAAATTTGGAGCTGTACAGATATGAGGAGGAAGTAAGATTCTGAAAGTGAGAAATGGTGGTAATTTATTTAAAGGTGATGCCATTTGGTTGAGATGGAGAAGTTTCATCCAGGGTGAGAAGGGGGAATTGGGAGGGGTGGTCCTTGAAAAGGAACTTCCCATCACGAACTCGGTTTTGAGGATACCCTAGGAGTAATGGAAACATGGGGCATCCTTAGTGGGCAGGCCAGAAAACCTTTTTGTGCAAGTGTGGTGGTGAAGGGCTGGGAGGAGAATGTGAAATATTACAGGCTTTCCTCTCAGTAACCCGCCTGGCAGACTTTCTAACAGATCTTTAAACTTACTTGTTCACAGAGACTTTTAAAACGTGTTTTACTATATTCTGATGAGTTTTTAATTTTAATTCTGTTTAATTGTTTTTATTCTACATTGTGTTTTATTTGTTCTGTTGGGTTAGATATTATATCACTTCTATGGTTTTACTGTTGTAAGCCACCCTGAGCAGTATTGTACTGGAGGGGTGGGATATACATATTTTTAACAACAACTAAATAAATAATACGCTTACACCCTACTCCACCCACAATCAGTGCCTCATGGGACCCAGTGTGCGCCATGGCTCGTTCTGTGATCTCCACCAGCATAGCAAACACAGTCTCCTGGGATGGAGAAAGAAGAGAAAAAACAGACACAAACACAATTGCAAGGAAGCCTTTAGTTCAGACCTGCAGCCCTTTCTTTTAGCCCACGGGCTCTCAACCTTGGGTCCCCAGATGCTGTTGGATTACAACTCCCATCATCATCCGGGGTTGATGGGAGCTGTAGTCCCACAACATCTGGGAAACCAAGGCTAAGGACCCCTATTTTTCAGAACAAGCCCAGGCCGTGACCACATGGCTGTCCTGGACAGGAACCTGTTGCCATGCCAACTCAGCCTAGCCAGTAGCCCCACTTTTTTCATCCCTGTGTGCAAGTACGTCACTCTGTCCCCGTCTCACTACCCCAGCCTGATGGCCTAATGGTTTTTGTGGAGGGAGAGGAACAAGACTCCTTGTAGTAGCTAGGCGACCTCCAAAGGTCTATCAGCCGTTTCCTGCTTGACCTAGAAGTAGTTGATCGCCTAAGGTGGCCTAGCAGCTGCAGTGCTTTTTCATGCAGGATTGGCAGAGGATGAAGCGGAGGTGATGCATCCAGCGATGGATGATACAGCACTTTTCCTACCCCATCCCAGGCCTTGGTCCGATTGGTTCCTCACCTGCAGGGAGAAGCAGAGGTCTTCTGGAG
The DNA here is from genome assembly GCF_027244095.1 of Hemicordylus capensis. Taxonomy (NCBI): domain Eukaryota; kingdom Metazoa; phylum Chordata; class Lepidosauria; order Squamata; family Cordylidae; genus Hemicordylus; species Hemicordylus capensis. Next base: position 12,435,488 of record NC_069662.1, read on the forward strand.
TGCACTCCCCAGCAGCAAGCATTCTGTGAGCCACTTCCTGTATTGGAAGAAGAGAGGGGGACGGATTACACTTGCTACCTTTTGTTTTTACTGACAAATGTGCTGATGGGATGGCAATCTGGTGGGGAGAGGAGAAAACAGGGCTTACCTCTATATGGGATAAGATCCCAGAAAAAGACACATCCATGCCTTTCACAGTATACGGAAGTTCAACCAGCTTTTGGCCCCTGTGAAAAAAGGAGACTTTTAAAACTACATTAAATTCTCTTCTCCCATCCCAGAGCTGTGCTATAGAACATAAGAATAGCCCTGCTGGATCAGACCCAAGGCCTATCTAGTCCAGCACCATTTCCCAAAGTGGCCCACCAGATTTATTTTTTATTTTTATACTTATGCAAGTCCCTGGGCAGCTCACAATCTAAAAACACGACGATTAAAATATTGACACAATTAAAGCAGTTTAAAATGCAGATAAAAACTCTCAAACGTTAAACTAAGAGCCTGACTAAACAGGTATGTCTTCAGGTCCTTCTTGAAAACATCCACAGAAGGGGAGGCTCTAATTTCGCTAGGAAGCACATTCCAAAGTCCTGGGGCCACCCTAGAAAAGGCCCAGTTTCGAGTTGCCACCAACCAAGCCGGTGGCATCCTCAAGTGGGCCTCCCCAGATGATCTTAATAGGCAGCAGGGTTCACGAAGAAGAAAGCGTCCTCTTAAATACCAAGCCATTCAGGGCTTTATAGGTTATAACTAGCACTTTATATTTTGCCCGGAAACTTATTGGCAGCCAGTGTAGTTCTTCTAAAAAGGGTGTAATATGATCTCTTTGGGTAACCCTGGAGACCAACCTGGCTGCTACATTCTGTACCAGTTGCCGTTTCCAGACTACATACAAAGGCAGCCCAACGTACAGCACACAGAGAAGCTCACAGGCAACAGGTGAGGGCACCTGAGGGCTACAGAATTCAGTCTCTCAAGAATTTATTATGTTTTTATTCCACCTCCTGTCCGAGCATTGACCAGACCTGGATCCACTTAGCTTCAGTGTGGGGGCTACATCATGTGTTTTCAGGCCATTCCCTGGGACAATTCCACTTTGTTTGTGTTTTGTTGTTGTTAACAACCATAAAGCATCTTTCTCATAGTTACAAATGTGTATCCTAATGCAAGTTTACAGAATCATTTCTGATGCGCCAGCTGGGTGGGAAACAGAATTATCAGGAAACAGTCATTGTCCAGGATGTAGGTAAACATCAACTGGACTATCTTGTTCTTAAGAGAGCCTCAATCATGGGAGAACAGACACTTACGGTGGGTTTTATGAGGGAAAAACAAACGAGTCACTAAAACAGTGTTTTAGTGACTAATGCTCAGGGATGGGGCAGCAACATTTTTAGCAATTCCTGCTTCTCCTTCCTCTGTCATCCTGCCAGCTGCTGGGGTCTTTACCGCCTTGCCAAAATATTCAACATTATGTCCCAAACTTGCGGTGGGGGCGGGGAGAATCATACAACCAAGAAATCAAAATAAAGCACAGCTATGCAAAATGTTGTGTCTTCACTCTTACTCACTTCTTGGCCATCTGTTCAATGTTGTAGCCTGGACTGGGGTCATTTGAGATCTAAGATGAAAAATGCAACAAAGCTATCAGGATGCCACAGAGTCTACGAAGACACCATCGCCTTCCCTCTCAGCCCAAGAACAACAGATCAACCATCTGGGTTGGATTCGAGAGACATGTTCCATTTGCCACATGGGAGCAGCCTTGCCAAGAGAAAACTCTGCCTGTTAAGGATTATGCAGATGGAAGAGGAACAGAAATCACAAACACAACAAAAGAGGAACTGCTGGGTGATTTTCTCCTTCTGTGATCTCCTTCTCTAGTGGCTAATGTTCTTTATTCCTCTCCCTCCCAACTCTTATGGAAAATTAGCCACTAAAGAGAGAGATAAGAGGCAGCAAACAACAGAAGGAAAGAAGCGGCCAGAAGCTCCAAGTCCTGGAGGAAGAGTGGGATATAAAATGTAAAAATGTAACGTAATGTAATTAAAGGCCCAAGACAGAAGCCAGTAATAGAAATTGGCAGCCCTATATAGTGAGCATAACATGTAGCCAAGCTCTAAGTCAGTAGACGACATGTGCCATATTCACAGTTACTTTATTAATTATTATTATTACATTTATATCCCACTCTTCCTCCAAGGAGCCCAGAGCGGTGTACTACATACTTGAGTTTCTCTTTCACCACAACCCTGTGAAGTAGGTTAGGCTGAGAGAGAAGTGACTGGCCCAGAGTCACCCAGCAAGGATCATGGCTGAATGGGGATTTGAACTCGGGTCTCCCCGGTCCTAGTCCGGTACTCTAACCACTACACCAGGCTGGCTCCCATGTGAAATGTTACTTCACATTTGCTTTACTGTTGCAGTGTTCCCACAGGAAGAGAGGTGTTAAAGTAGGTAAAGGAAGGGAACAGATTCACCTTGAGAGAAATACTTGCCTCCACTCCGTGAACTCACATGTTCAGCTTCAAAGTGGGGCCATACGAGATGGGCGCTATAACTCACTAATCACACCCTCACACTGCATGCAGGAGGTCCCTGGTTCAATATGCGACATCTTCAGGTAGGGCCGGGAATAAGTCCTGCCTGAAACCTTGGAGAGCTGCTGCCAGTCCGTGTCAACAATACTGAATTCGATGGACCAATGGCCTGACTCAGTATATGGCAGCTCATGTTCCTATAACATTTTGGAGACGGGGCTATAGCTCACTGGCAGAGTGTCAGCTTTACATGCAGAAGGTCCCAGATTCTCTGGCAGCATCTCCAGGAAGGGCTAGGAAAGACCCTTCTACTAGAAGCCTGTCAATGTAGATGGTATTGAGCTATATGGACCAGGGATCTGGCTTGGTATAAGGCAGCTTCTTATATTAAGTAGTCACCTTAAGTGGTGCAGCAGGGAAATGCTTGACTAACAAGCAGAAGGTTGCTGGTTTGGATCCCTGCTGGTACTATATCAGGCAGCAGCGATAGAGGAAGATGCTGAACGGCATCATCTCATACTAAGCGGGAGGAGGCAATGGTCAACCCCTCCTGTATTCTACCAAGGAAAACCACAGGGCTCTGTGGACGCCAGGAGTTGAAATCGACTTGATGGCGCACTTTGCTTTACTATAGCCACTTGGGTGAAAGGACACACACACACACACACTCACACACGGCCCGAATGAACCATTTTCATAATTCTGCAAAGGCCTCAAAGCCTTGTTCTGACTGGAAAATGTTAGCCTACCCCCATAAGCACAGCAACAGGGTGTGCCTATGCACGGCTTCTCAGAAGAAAATCCCACCCAGAAAATGGGCTTACTCCCAAGGAAACATACATAGGCCTGCAGCTGAGCTCCTCACCTTCAACACCCGGGCAAAACGGTCTAGGCAGTTCCCCACTGCAATGTCAATCGTCTCCCCAAATATACGATATCGGCGCTCAGAATATGCAATGACCTGTGTGGGAAACAGAGGAACAACATGATAACGTTAATACATTTGCATTCTGTGTCACAGTCTCAGAATCATAGAGCTGTTAGGGTTTTTTTTAACTGTTATCAGGAAAGAATTCCCATGCCCCCACCCCAAGACCACCCCCTCAAAACAACGTTATCTGATGTAAAATAGAGAAAGTTGTGGATTTGGATGTCTGAGGCAACCCCTTGTCATTTTTGAATGTCTATACAGGTCTAGTTAGGCAACTTTATGTATAGACCCATTCACACATTATGTTCAACACTCATACGACAGGTGTACAGGGTACACAGGTACAGTCATTCATGTGTTATGTTGAACACAGGTACAGAAGTACACTTCCTATCTGTACTATGCATTTGAAGGGCCTGTACCCAGGTTCACGTTTGAACTGAACACAGGCACAGCCATTCACGCAGTCGCATATATGAGTGTACAGACATCCATGCACTCGAACAGCATGTCGTCTGAATCGGGATACTTCGGGTGATTTTTTCATTGTGGGATGTATATGTAAATATTCTCTTTGACTTTGGAATGTGCTGTGGTTATGTCGCATGTTTTTAAATTGACCGGGGCGGGGGGGGGGGAGATCGCTTCCTGAAATTGCTTCCCAGATAAAGAGGCTCAGCAACCAGCACCACAGAGCAGGACTGAGTAATTAATTATTAATTATTATTATTATTATTCGCAGCAGCAGCATTTATATCCCGCTTTTCCTCCAAGGAGCCCAGAGCGGTGTACTACATACTTAAGTTTCTCCTCACAACAACCCTGCGAAGTAGGTTAGGCTGAGAGAGAAGTGACTGGCCCAGAGTCACCCAGCAAGTCTCATGGCTGAATGGGGATTCGAACTTGGGTTTCCCCGGTCCTAGTCCAGCATTCTAACCACTACACCACACTGTCTCCCTGGTAAAACATGCTCAGCTTCAGAGAATGATGAAGGGCCGGAAAGGCATTGGTCCCGGCTTTGCAGCAAGGGGACGACAAGCAGCACCATCAGTTTTTATAATTCTCCATTTTTAGCTTTTAGAATAACTTTTAATTCAAGATGTATTACGGATTGTGGTTTTTAACCCGATTTCTAACTTGTTCACTTGATTTGGTGAATGTTATTGCTTTTACTGTCTATTGTACCTATTTTATTGTTGTGAGCCGTCCCGAGCAGTAGTGTACTGGAGGACTGGGGTATAAATATTTCAGATAAACAAATAATAAGTAAATGGCCGTGCCTACCTGAGTGTTCCCACCACTGACGTACAGCACTGTTGGGTTCTGGGCTCTGGTCAGCAGCCGCCCCATCTCAATGTGGCCCACGCAGTGATTCACCCCTAGAAGGGGCTTCCCCCACAGCTGGGCCACCGTCCGGGCCACAATAGCCACCGTCACCAAAGGGGCGCCCATGCCTGGACCTGGATAAAGGAAGAAAAAGCTTAGTGCCTGCAGTTTCCACAGGGTGGCGGCGGGGAAAAGAGAGAGAGAGAGAGAATTTGCCTTTCACCCAGTATCTACGCCCAGGGTGCACCCATGGAGTTAGTGCAAACTCAAGCGAATTCTGCTGTAAGAACAGAAGACTTGCTCGGCTGGATGAGATGGGAGGTCCATCAGACCCTGCATTTCGTTTCCAGAGATGGCCAGCGCCTTCCCTGCCAAAGCCCGCTCCATCCCCATACAGGAGCGCCTGTGGGACTCACCTTTGGTAAAAGCCACAGCGTCGATGTCTTGTGGCTTCAGCCCGGCCTCCTTCAGTGCCTCCTGCAGGACAGCCAGGACACACGAGCGGTGGTGACGGGCCGTGTCACCTGGCAGGAAACCTGGGAAGGGGTAAAAGAGGAGAGCCTGAAGGGCAGGGAGACACAGAGAGTGGGAAAAGCAGAGGCAGGACTCTCGGCAGGGCTGCCTGCTTTCAGCTGGTTTCGCACAGGTGGGTCCCAGAATCAGGTTTGCCAGGGGAAAGGATGGGAGAGGAAGGTATGGAGAAATGTCCAGGGACTTGCCAACTAGCAAGTCACTGGACTTTAACATTTTTAATAAAGTAAAGGTAAAGTGTGCTGTCGAGTTGATTTTGACTCCTGCCGCCGACAGAGCCCTGTGGGTGTCTCTGGTAGAATACGGGAGGGGTTGACCATTGCCTCCTCCCACACAGTGTGAGATGATGCCTTTCAGCATCTTCCTCTATCGCTGCTGCCTGATATAGGTACCAGCGGGGATTCGAACCGGCAACCTCATGCTTGCTAGGCTAGTCATTTCCCGCTGAGCCATTAGGTGGCTCAACATTTCTAATACTGGGTTTTAAATGTTTTTAATGATTTTAATTAATTGATTTGATGTTTTAAATTATGAATTGTAAACCACCCAGAGACACAAGTTTTGGACAGTACAGAAATATTTTAAACAAACAAACAGGCTGAGTGGTCACAAGGCACACCTCTAGGGCAGGCATTCGTTTTGGCACACCAGCAGCTGTTGGACTACAACTCCCATTGTTCCCAAACAATTTACTTTGACTGAGGATGATGAGAGTTGTAGTCCACCAAGAGCTGGAGGGCCAAGGTTGCCTACCCCTGCTTTAGAGACACAGAAGTCATGCTGTGGACAGAAGCCTGCTGGACTTGGAAGAGTAGATTGGATATATATACAGGATTGTGTGTATGCCAAGATTCCACAAAATCATAAATCATATTCACAACAGATGCAGAATCCCACTTTCTGAGAAGTGCAGCAATTGATTTAAGTTACTAGCCCTTATGGTTGTAAAGCTATGCTCAAAAGCGTGTGGGCAACAACGGCTGAAATCTCAAAAGCCAAAGAAGTGGCTGAACAACATTTCCTACCGCTGTGGCAACGGGCAGGGCTGAAGACCACTGTTCCCTCTATGGCGTGCGCATGTGCGTGTGCCCACACACTTTCTGATGTCTGCTCAGTTCATTTTAGATCCTGCTCAGGTTGAATCAGGAAGGCCCCACTCTGAATGCAGGTGTGCACACACACACTGCCTTGAGACTGCCGCCCAGAAAAAAACTCATTCTGCACCCAGATGAAGAAAGTTAGGGCAAACGCTGCTGAAGACCCCTGCACAGCTCCATGCTACGTCTTGCAACTAGCAGAGCCAGATATCATGCCAGAGAGTTTTTAAAAATACAGTAAGTAATGCAGAGCAGGATAAATTTTGCAAGTGTCCTCCATTTGTAGGATTTCTAAAGGTTGCAAAATTCAGAGAATTTTTTTTTTTTTAGCACAAGCTCTTTGGGTTGCCTAGGTGCAGAATGTAAAGGTATTTTGGGACAGATCTCTCTGTGTATATAGGGCAGTGGATCTTATATGGTGCATGGGATGCTTACCTTGTCCCGGAGGGGTGACATATGTCCGCCGGGGGTTGCTCAGCACTTCCCCATCTCGTACAATCCCCACTCCAATCTTATTGGCGCTACCCTCGAATCCTATCACCACGGGCATAGCCTCCTAGGAAACCTGAAAGAGAGAGAAAGAGAAAGTTTCAGACCCTTTGCTGAGCTACTGTGGTCCTCCTGCTCTGTTTTTTTTTAAAGAAGAGAATTATTGTGATTTAGCAATCAAGGCACGCCATAGCAATTTCCTACACTGAGTAAGGGCTTGGACCAGAAGATCTCCAAGGTCCCTTCCATGTCTAACATTATGTGATTCAAAGAGTTGTCGCTCCTCTTTGGCAGAGTGTGGGGACATCTAGCATGTCGCGGGGGCAGGCAGAGACCAGAGAGGAAGGATTTGTGTCACTTGCACAGGATGATGCTCTGTGTTAATGAATCCAGCTATCATCCACAGTTTCATATTTATTTATTCTGCTCACAGCCCACTCTTCAAATAAAAAGACCAAACTCCACCCCACCACACACACCATGTTCCTGAGGAGCACATCAAAAACAATAGTTCAATTTCAGTACAGTGCAATTTCAAAACAGTGGCTAACACAACAGCATCAGAACAGCCATGTCCCGAACACACACACAATTTATTTTATATAAAGGCATAATTTATTGAAAAGAATGAGTTTCACCACTCCTCTCTCTCCTTATGGCCACGCACCACACTTTAGATGGAGGAAGCTCCTGGAGGTCCCAAACTCAGATTAGAACCCCACCCCCAATTCTACCTATAAACCTTCACCTTAGTTTAAAGGCTGCAACTAGTATGCACGCAGCGCTTACCTGGAAGTAAGTCCCACTGAACCCAGCGAGCCATACTTCCGAGTAAACGTGAATAGGATTTGGTTAAATAGACACTTTTTTTAAAACCACTCTGCCGAGCGGATGGGTCGCTGCTAAATTAATCTATATGTCACAGTGTGAGCTTGACTACATAGACGCATCATGATATTTTCCTCTCTCTCCAGCCGGTAAAACCAGAACACCCGAGTCCTAGACCGCAATTTACACGAATGGAAGACGAGTCTGAATTTAAGACGACCCCCTGATGGCTAACATCAAAGAACTGGGGCGGCAGGGGGAGAGTAGTCTTGGATTCAGGTACATGAGAGGGTGGGGTTTTTTTTCACTCAATCAGCAGCTGAAAAGCAGAACTCTTGAGCTCTGCTCTTATCCATGGGAAAATGAAGTTGCACGTGTGGATGCGTCGTGTGCTAGGCTCCAGGACCCTCGTCTTCTCCTGTTGGCTTAGCGCAGCGTGCTAGGCACTGTACAAGTGCAGATAAATGTCACCACGTGCGGGCTTACACAGTCCGCGCAGGGTCCCTCTCCTCCCGTTCTGCGGGTGGCGCAGGACTCCCCTGGGTGGGTTTTCTGCGTCTTACCCGTGGCAGGATCCCGTCCTGGGTGTCTTTGCTCTAATCCAAGCCCAGTGCCAGCTTCAAGTCTGCTAGTTTAGCAACAAGTTTAGCAGATGGTGAAGATTGCAACAGAGAGAGAGAGAGAGAGAGAGAGAGAGAGAAAGCGGGGCGGGGAACGGATCGCAACAGAAGAAATAAGAAAGAGTTAAATTGCATCGACTACTTTTTCCAATTGGCAAAAGAGATAAATTTTAGAGATAGAAAAAGACTAGCGTTAAACGCAATGCTTGCTACCGGCTTCCATTCGAACGTCGACATATGCGGGGCAAGGTACGAACGTAATGCAAGAGCGACGTAGCGTAGGTATAAAAAGCACATTTAGAAGTTCCTGTGTCTGTGAATGCAAGAAACAACGGGAGAGTCTCTCAACCATCTACGCCCCTACAACTGTGGCGTCCTTTTCTACCATCATTGGTTCGCTTCTCATCGTTCAATTGGGAACCGAAGGTCTTGATGCTTTTGTAACTTCGGTCTCCAACTCCCCTATGAGGAGAGGATCGCGTCAGACCAGGAGATCACGCCCACTCCCTCTCCATGTGATGATGCGGGTCTCGTTTTCAAACACTCTTTAACCCCTTAATTGCTGGACAGGCCTACCCCTTTCGCTCCCCCTACAAGATAGGCCCGCCCACTCGAGCCCTCCCGTGTCACGTGCCGTATCCACTCCACGTGGTTGTCTCTCCATTCTCCTTCTGCTTGAGCTCTACAGCGTGCTCCTTTGTCTCGCGGGGGGTCTCTGGGATCCTGGTGCGGTAAGGAGGAGAAATGGTTTAATATGCTATTACTAATTAATTGTTATTATAATTCTATCTACTGTATCATGCGTAGAGAAATGCAGGGGTGAGCTGGGCTTCCATCTTTGCAAGAAGAGTCTGTGATTAAGGTTGCTTATCTGCCCGCCCGCCCCACTTCCCTTTAACAACTGCTTGGGAGACAGATATTCAACAGATGTAGCTTTGCTCCGTCATGGCTTCTTAAGAGTTGCCATCTGTCTTCTGTACCTGCAGAAAATGACTCTGTGCCTTTAATTGCTGTAGGCAGAAGCTCACCAGGTTGAGTTTCCTAGCACTGTTAGTGGGAAAGCATCTGTTGAATTTCTGCCGGGCATTCCAGCCTCAAAAGAAATAGTGGCTTTGTCTGGGAGAGAGGGAATGAAGCAGCTATAGATTATCTGGGGCTGATGACTATGAAGAGAGACAGATCAACTGCAAAAAAGCTATTTAAGTGTGTATGTGCAGTGGGGGAGGGCAGTGATTGGCTGGGAGGAGGGTGCTTTCTGCTTCAGCAAGAGCTGTGATTGGTTGGAGAGTTCTCCTACAGAAGCAGCGTGATTTGGAAGATGGAGCTTATCTGGTAGGAACAGTGTTACTGGCGGAGAGAAGGGCTCTGTGTGCCAAGCGGTGTGTGTATGTAGTCAAATCTTCCAAGTGGTGACATCACCATTTGAAGGATGCTGCATAGGGCTGAGGAAGGCTCCTGCCTGGGACCCACTGCCTGATAAAATAGCAATTCCTAAGTGAAATGGGCTGATGTCCTAATCTAACCCACTGCGAGGCTCCTTAGATGTGTCTGTGCTGACTGTGGGGGGCTTATGGAGGAGAAGGAGGTGGGTATGGGAGGTTGATCCTCTGATTTGGCTCAGAGGATTAATGTATTAGGCTACGAATGAGTTGCTGTGCATGGGATGAGGAGTGCCGCTGGATGGCATGTTGGTGCATATGCCACCCCCCCTTCCTTCCTTCCTTCCTTCCTTCCTTTTTTGGCGATGGAGGGATAGTTGGTAAAAGTGTGCCCTCCAACAAGGATTCCCAGATGTTGTTTACTAAAACTCCCAGCATCCCCAGCTGCAATGGCCTTTGGCTGGGGATTGTGGGAGTTGTAGTCATCAACATCTGGGAATCCTTGTTGGAGGAAACTCTGGTTGGTAGGCGGGTCAGCGGGACACTAAGGATGTGCACAGAATTGGGGGGGTGGGGGTCTCACTTTAAGGGCAGGGGAGGGTGCACTTACCCCTCCTCCTGCTTTCCCCCCGCTGGTGCTCGGTGTCGGTAAAAGCCCTTGGGGCAGCAGTGTACCTCCCTGCCGCCCCTTTCACCTCTTCGGCCAGAAGTACCGGGTGCATGTCGTGTGTGCACGTCAGACGGGCGCATGTGCAACTGCGACGTGCTTACGACACCCAGTGCCAGTGGGGGGGGGGAGTGCACCCTCCACCGCCCTTAAAGTGAGACACACACAACCCTGCCATTGTTTGAACCTGTATGGAGGCCTGTAAAAGGGCCTCCAAACAGGTCCGTGCACATCCCTAAAGGACACGAGGCTGCAGGAAAGGGCCTCTTTTGACGGGAACTGAAGGTGTTTGTGGTTTGCGCTAGTGCTTCTTCCTCTCCAGCAGACGTTGCTACTTAGGAGCCTGCCGCTTGTGAGACGGCGCTGTCGGCTGCTTGGGTTAGGACCTAGCTGGGGACCTGAGATGCCAAAACGGGGGAAGAAAAAAGAAGATGGAGTCCTTGCTGAGGAGAAGGAGGTGCCTGGTGAGTGTCTCTTCCTTGGCGACCAAGGTGCCATTGGTCCCCTTCTCACATTTGCCTGGGCTGTAGTACATTAGCCTTTAACATTTGGGGCCCGGTAGCTTCCCTTTCGCTTGCCCTATACGCTTATTTGCTGCACAAGCAGAGACGTTGCAGAAGTCCCCCAGCTTCTCTGCATCAGGACTTTTTCTTTGGTTACACTTATATCCCTCTAAGGAGCCCAGAGTGGTATACATGGTGATGCTGGTCTTCTCAACAACGCTGTGAGGTAGGCTAGGCTGAGAGAGATGTGACTGGTTCTGAGTCACCCAGTGAGTTTCCTGGCCTAATGGGGATTTGAACTCAGGTCTCCCCAGTCCCTCCACAGGCGTCATAAACTCTGTAGTAGCAAACCTTTCGGAGTGAAGAATCCAATTGGTGCCCCTCACCCCACCCCACTCAATGTAGCTGAAAACCTGGTCCCGTTCTATTCTGGGCACAAATGTGGGTAAGGTCAGGAGGAAGCTGGTCCTTAAGGAAGGAGAGCTGGTCTTGTGGTAGCAAGCATGACTTGTTCCCTCAGCTAAGCAGCATCTGCCCTGGTTGCATATGAATGGGAGACTTGATGTGTGAGCACTGGAAGAGATTCCCTTTAGGGGATGGAGCCACTCTGGGAAGAACAGAAGGTTCCCAGTTCCCTCCCTGGCAGCATCTCCAAGATTATAGGGCTGAGAGAGACTCCTGCCTGCAACCTTGGAGAAGCCGCTGCCAGTCTGTGAAGACAATGCTGAGCTGGATAGACCAATGGTCTGACTCGGTATATGGCAGCTGCCTACGTTCCTATGTCAGGATGAGGCCTTTGTGCCAGTGCTGCATGAGAAGCTGTGCCATTGAATCAGCACAACAGCTTTGGGGATGTGACCAGGGGAGAATAAAACAACTGGGGAGTGACCAAGGAATGCAAGCTTATCCATGTTTGACAGAACCAGCCCCCTTCTCTCCATACTAATGCAGTACTGGGACCACAAAACATGTGCTCAGCCAATCAATCAATCAATCAATCAATCAAGAAAGAAAGAAAGAAAGAAAGAAAGAAAGTGGAACAGCTGTTGCTTAACACTACCATTTCAGGCTCCTTGTCGCATGTTTTTCATTTTCTCATTGAAATCACATGTTGAAATGGTCCCACAACTTTTTAAAGAAACAACAACAAAAAATTGCATGCACAGAAGACTGGCATGTCAGGGCCTTAGCTTGGAGGCAGAGCATATGTTCTGGAGCCAGAAAAGAGCCCTATTCAGACATTATATTATACGGGAGTTCAGATGTCTGTAAACAGATGGCTGGTTTTGTATGTATGGCTGCACGCACTCATTTTGGAAGTGATTCTGTGTGCAAGGCCCCTCCAAAGGCGTATACCGATCAGAGGTGTACTGCTGCACCTGCACTCAGCATGATGTGTGAAGAACTGTACCTGTGTACACTGTACATAGGAAGCTGCCATATACCCAGTCAGACCCTTGGTCCATCTAGCTCAGTATTGTCTCTACGCAGACTGGCAGCAGCTTCTCCAAGGTTGCAGGCAGGAATCTCTCTCAGCCCTATCTTGGAGATGCTGCCAGGGAGGGAACTCGGAACCTAGATGCTCTTTCTAGTGCGGCTCCATCCCGAGGGGAATATCTTACAGACAATGCTCACACTTCTAGTCTCCCATTCAGATGCAACCAGGGTAGACCCTGCTTAGCTAAGGGGACAGGTCATGCTTGCTACCACAAGACCAGCTCTCCTCTCCATAGCACTGTACTCATGCTATGAGTGTTGAACATCGCTTCTGTCTTGCATTCAGTCCTTGGCATCTCAAGTCATCCAGTTCTTCGATCTGGAGAATCGGGGTGGGAAAGACCTCTACTGAAGGTGTTAGAAAGCTGCTGCCAGTCAGGGTAGACAACCCTGGCATAGACGGACCAGTGGTCTGACTCTTTATCAAGCAGCTTCATTGCTAGCATAGGTTCAAGAACTTGGGAGCAGCTCTGTTGAATGGAACTAAAAGTCCATCTAGTCCAGCCTCTTGTTTCCAACAATGGCCAGCCTGCGTGACCTTGGTTGCTCATCAGCAGCAAAAAGCCTTCCGTGACAAACTGCTTCTGAACCTGGGAGTTCTGTTTAACTTTCATGGCACATAGCTGTGGACCTCCTAATCCCCTTTTAAAGCCATCACATCTTGTAGCAGTGAGTTCCATAAGCTTTGCCATTGCAGAATTCACCTAGCCCTAGAGATGATGACATCTATTTTCCTTGGTGTCATTGATGCTCTTTTCCAGTCCTGATAAGGGTTTGATTTATATGTGCAAGTAAGTTCTCATAACTATCCAGTGCACAAAAAATGGTAGTCTTTCCTGCCCTTTATAACCATTATTGGCCTTTTTTTTAAATTTAAGGTACCAACACAGGCAACCCATAGGAAGCTGCCTTATACTGAGTCAGACAGTGGTCTATCTAACTCAGTATTGTCCACACTGACTGGCAGTGGCTCTGCAGGGTTTCAGGCAGGAGTCTCTCCCAGCCCTACTTGGAAATGCTGCCAGGGATTGAACCTGGCACCTTCTGCATGCAAAGCGGATGCTCTGCCACTGAGCTACGCCTCTTAACTTGGAAGTCACACTAGAATTTACTCTCGAGTTGGACTGCAGCTTTGTAAACTTCTCAGCCTGGTCACCTGGAGTCAGATGTTACTTTCCAGAGGCCAGCAGTCACATGGCTGTTCAAGCTTCCTCTAGTTTCCCCCTCCATCTGTCTCCGGAATGAGTTTTGTTCTGGGCGGCAGTATCAAGGCAGTGTGTGCACACAGGCATTCAGAGTGGGGCCTTCCTGATTCAACCTGAGCGGGACCAAAAATTAACTGAGTGGACATCAAAAACCTTGTGAGCATGTGCACCTTAGAATACTGGACACCACCAACACAGCAAGCTGTTGTGTGAGCTGCTTGTTTGGCTACATACATCTATAGGCTCAGGATAGCTTGAGGAAGAGTTGTCTTTGAACTTTTAAATTACAGGAGGCATACGTATTTTCATGCATTAAAAATGAACTATATCCTGTTCTTTCTCCACCCAAAATGGGGATGCCCAGAGCATCTAGCAATCAAAACAAAACAGTGTGAAATTAAAATATCAGTAGCAACTAAGAAAGAAAAGGCAGCAAATTAAATAATTGTAGGATATCAGAGTGGCACCAAGATTCAAAAGCCTGCCTAAGCAAGTCAGTCTTCGGGCATTGGCAGAATGCAAGGAGGGAGTGGCTCTCAACTCTTGTGGCAGGGAGTTCCACATAGTGGGTGTCGCCACAGGAAAAGGTCCTCTCGTGTTGGTGACCCATCTCCCCACCAATCAGATATCTGAAGGCAGAGCAACAAGTGGGTGTCACCGGATTATTTAGAAGACAAGCAAATTCAAAAGGGATTCAGAATTCATAGAATTCCTTCTTCGGACCCAGGGCAGCTGCGGGGTGGGTGGGGGAAGAGATCTATTGGGAGTGGGGTGGGGAAAGGATGGCGGGGGTGCTGCCTTCCCTTTTGCCTCTGGCTGCCAGGGAAGAGGTAGAGGGAGTTGAGGCGGAGGAGACTGCATGCCTCCTAAAAGCAGCTGCGCGGAGGGCTGCAGTTGTATGCACGCGCATGCGCTCACTTTAGAGGGAACGCAGACCCCAGTGCTTTGTGACTGCTGAAAAAGGTTTTCTGTTTTCCTCGGCTTCTCTTTGCTAGAGCCGGAGCCTAAGAAGGCTAAGAAAGGTGGAGGGAAAGCGGAGAAGGAGGCAGACGGCCCCATCCTGTACGAAGATCCTCCAGATAAGCTCACTTCTCCCAGTGGCAAGAAATATACGTTGAAGATCACTTCCTGGAATGTGGACGGGCTCCGTGCCTGGGTCAAGAAGAAAGGTTTAGAGGTAAGGCAGAAGAAGAGCGTTGCTGGACCGAAAGGGCGATCATACCCAGCGTCCTGTTTCCCACAGTGGTCATCTAGATGCTCTAGGACTGGGCTTTCCAATCTTTGGTCCCCAGATGTTCAACTACAACTCCCATCACCCCCCTGCTACCATGACATTTGATCGTGGTGGCAGGGAATGATGGGACTCGTAGTTGCGCATCATCTGGGGACCCAAGGTTGGGAAACCCTTCTCCAGGAAGCCCTCAAGCAGGGCATGGAAGCATCAGGCTCTCTTGGTTTTTGTTCCCCAGCAACTAATATTTAAAGCTATACTGCCTCTGAACCTGGATGCTCTACTTAGCTACCATGGTTAATAGCCAAGAAACCACTCCTCTTCTGCCATGAATTTGCCTAGTTCTTTTCTAAATCCATCTAAGCCAGTGGCCAGCACCACAGCTGTGGCCACAAATTCCATAAATTAATTACCCCTATTGAATGAAGAAGTGCTGTCTTTTGGCTGTCCTGAATTAGTTGTGTCAGGCGGGCGGGCGGCATTGATTTCCTCCAGACCATGCATTGTTTTGGAAACACCACCTTGGTTGTCTTTAAATTAAACATAAATAAAGATTAAGAAGCAAACGCTTTTTTTCTTGTAGAGCCTGGCTGAGTGGTGAATGGATGTTCTCAGCCTTGGGTTGCCAGATGGTGTTGGGCAGGGGATGATGGGCACTGTAGTCCAACACCACCTGACGACCCAAGGCTGAGAACATCCATTCACCACTCAGCCAGGCTCTACAAGGAACTCTCTGCCACATCTGGCATCATATAGCCTGGGCAGGAGTTTGGGTGTCCCTCAATTGGTCCTCCCTCCTGGATGTCCTCGTCTCATGTGTGTGCACAATTGGTTGCAGTTTGCTTTTGATGCTGAATGTGTTAACACAGCCTCTGGCTTGCGACAGCCCCTCGAGGAAGCACTGCCTCTCACGGAGAAGCCATCACAAGGCTGTGGCATAGCAACCAGACACTCTGCACGAATTAGCAAACCCCTTTGGGGGTGCAGGCTAGGACTGGAGACAGACGAAGCCAGCTTAACATTGCATCTTTATCCTGCCCTTTCTTCAAGGAGCGCAGGGCAGCATGCTTGGCTCTTCTCACACTGACCCATTTTACCCTCACAACAACCCTGTGAGGTAGGATAGGTTGAGTGTGTGTGGTGGGTGGGGTGAGGGGGAGAGACTGGTCTTCCTAGCTGACCAGGAGTTAGAACTCAGATCTCCCAGGACCAGAGGCTGACACTAACCACTGCACAATGCTGGCTGACATCCGGGTTAATGCTGCACTAGTGCAAGGCTGTTGTGTTGGCTAGATCTTCTAAGTTGGGAGTGTGTGGCACTAGTGTGGCAACCAGTGCAATTGGGCCCATGCATGCTGCCTCTGACCTGCCTCCTGGGTGGAATTGCTTCCTTGGTCCCTGTCTGTTGCAGGGAGTGATGTCAGGCTATCCTTTTTGCACAAGCCCAACACACAAACAGATCAAGGGTGCAAGGGATGGGGCCAGAGCTCATTCCCTGGCAGCATCTCCAGGGAGGGCGGGGAAGGCCTCCTGCCTGAAGCCTTGGAGAAGCCGCTGCCAGTTGATGACGAGACAGTGCTGAGCTGGATGGGCCGGGGTGGGGGTCGGGTCAGGCTGTGTTCTCGGATGGGAAGGATCCAGGAAGGGAACGGTCCTAGCTACCACCTGGAAAACCCATTCTCTTCCTTTAAGAGGTGAGCTGGTCTTATGGTAGTTCGCATGAATAGGGATGTGCATGAACTGGTTTGGAGGCCATTTTACGGGCCTCCGAACCAGTTCGAACCCCCACCGGCTCGAAGGTTCAGCTAGGGGTGGGTGGCTTTAAGGGCAGGGGTGGGTACACTTACTTCCCCTGCCAGTGCATGAGTCCTTAAGAGCCGGTCGGGGCAGGAGCATACCTCCCTGCCACCCAGTGCCGCCATTTACTAGATGTACCCGGAAGCAGGAACGGCAACTGCACGTGTTGGGTGCGTGCGCGCGAGCGGCATGTGCAGTCACCATTCCTACTTCCGGGTACATCCGGTAAACAGCGTCATGGGGCAGCAGGGAGGTAGGACTCATGCGCTGGCAGGGGAAACGCGGTCGGGGGGAGGAGGTGCACCCCGTCTTTAAAGCCACCAAACCCCACCACCGCCAAACCGGACCCCGCCGGTTTTGTGCAAATCCGTAAGCCTGAATTCTCCCCTTTGCCAAGCAAGGTCTGCCTTGGTTTGCATTTGGATGGGAGACTACGTGTGTGTGCACTGTGAGATAAGGGGACGGAACCATAGCTTAGTGGGGAAGCATATGTATGTTTGCATGCAGAAGGCCCCAGGTGGCACCTCCAGGTAGGGCTGCGAAAGGCTCCTGCCTGAAGCCTTGGAGAGCCACTGCCAGTCCGTCTAGCCCAGGGCTGCTCAAATTCGGCCCTCCTGCAGATGTTGGCCTACAGCTCCCATAATCCCTGGCTATTGGCCACAGTGGCTGGGGATTATGGGAGTTGTAGTCCAAAAGCAGCTAGGGGGCCTACGTTGAGCAGGCCTGGTATAGCCAACACTGAGCTCGATGGACCGAGGGTCTGGCTCGGTATCGGGCAGCTTGCTGTGTTCCTGTGAGACGGAGCAACCTTGAGCATCTGCTAAGCTATGTGGCCCCCTTCCATGGATCCATCTTTGTACGTTGCACTTGCACAGCCTTCGTCTGGCTACCGGACCACTGGCTCTTACACAGTTCACCATTGGGAAGTAGCTCCTTTGGTTGGCACGCGAAGCCCCCATCCCCACCCGCCCGAGTCTCCCTGTTCTAGCCTGCCGAACCCCACTCCTCTCTTTTGTCGGGGGATGGAACTCGGGGAAACTTGACCTAACGCCATCTCTCCCTGCAGTGGGTGTGCAAAGAGGACCCTGATGTGCTCTGCCTTCAAGAAACCAAGTGCGCAGAGAAGCAGCTCCCCGCCGACATCCGGGATATGGCTGAATATCCCCACAAGTACTGGGCCTGCTCCGACGACAAGGAAGGCTACAGCGGCGTGGCCATGCTCTCCAAGGTCAAGCCGATCGATGTCACCTTCGGCATCGGTAAGGACTCCCCAGCTCCCTTAGCTAAGGGCACCTTCCTTGCACAAGCCTTATCCCTGCACAGCCTGTCTCTTTAGAGCTGTGCCTTTCATGCTGCTTTTTGGCCCCTTCCCACCACCGGTGCTTCCTCAAGTCAACATTCCATGACTGGCCCTTCCCCTCGTTCATTAGCATGTGGGCGCAGGAGGTTGACTCAGTGGCCTACGAGGGTGAGGAGCCCATAGGCCTCAGGAAGCCAATCTGTGCTTGCTTACCCATGGGATGTGGTTAAGAAGGGTCTGGTGGGAATTATGGGAGTTGGTCCCAACAGCATCTGGGGACCCAAGTGGGAGAAACCCTGTCACGAACTCTGTGAATACTGCTCCAAGCTCATTCATCATCCCGCGGACTATCTCTAGGCCACAATCCAGGCTTTACGGACATGGAAACATGTGAGATGTGGCACCCTCTGTATACAAGTATTCCAGGGCTGTGCATGGGGTTGGGCAGGCAGAGATAAATCTTGCACCCAGAGAAATTCTACTTTGTGATTTCCATATTTCTCCCCATTTTGCATAATTGGTTCTGAGCGAGGACTAGTGCAGGGCACAGAAGCCCACTGACTGTAGAAAGTGCCCTTCAGCCACTCCTGGCTGCTGAGAGTTCAGTCAGTCTTGTCCATGCCTTTCAAGCCTGTCTTTAGAACCATAAGGGCTAGGAACTTATGGCACTCTATAAAAAAAGAGAAAGGGGGAAAAAAAAACCTTCTAAACCTGAGGTTTTCACACAGCTGAGTTTCCCCTCTCATACCAGTCTGTGGGGCAGTCCCACTGAATTGTGGCATGCCCAAAGTTTAAACTTCCCCACCAGTCGTACTTTAATTATTAGCCAACTCTCGCCCTCAGTCACAGCTTTGCTCTCCTCTTGGTGGGCAGTGGGCTTTATGCACTCCCTATCCCCCCCACTGAAACTCATGGCCGGGCTTCATCTGCCCTTTTGCTCTGCCCAGCTTCAGTTTCCATAGGCAGGCTCTCCCCACGCCAACCCAGAGGAAGGTGGGCTCGGCCGGTCTGCTATAAGGCAACATTTCTAGTTAAGAGCGGAGGTGCTCTGTGCTTTGAACATCTGTTTCTCACAGGCGATGTTGCCAAAACCATCTGGGGAGTACAAACTTCAGTAGCCCCATAATGCTTGCCTCAAATACAAGGTGAGCATTACCGACCTGCAAACTCTTCGGGTCAGATTTTAATCGGAACCAAAGTGAAAATCAAGTTCTTCCTCCCATTTACCTGCTTGCTTTCCCTGCTGCTGCGATTCCATTACCCAGCCCTTCTGGTCCCTGGCTCATTGCCATAAGTGGCAATGGAAATAAACATTCATAGCTGGAGTCGAGATCAGCCCCCATCATTCTCCTAATATTATTGGAGGAGGGACTTGGATGGGGTCTGAAGTAAGCTGCTTTATGAATTCTTTGCATAAGAGTTCAGCCTTCCAAGTCTGATGGGGAGGCCGTGGCTACCTTTGGCCAGCGCCTCCAAGCCAATGACCGTTTACCTTCTGTGGACTTCCTGCCTCCTACAGGTCAGGCAGAAACCTTAAGTGGTGCAGCGGGGAAATGCTTGACTAACAAGCAGAAGGTTGCCAGTTCGAATCCCCGCTGGTACTATATCAGGCAGCTGCGATATAGGAAGATGCTGAGAGGCATCATCTCAAAATGAGGAGGCAATGGCAAACCCCTCCTGTATTCTATCAAAGAAAACCACAGGGCTCTGTGGGCGCCAGGAGTCGAAATCGACTTGATGGCACACGACCTTTACTTACAGGTGAGGAGGAGCATGACAAGGAAGGCCGGGTGATCACAGCTGAATTTCCCTCCTATTTCCTGGTGACGGCCTACGTGCCCAACGCGGGGCGAGGGCTGGTGCGCCTGGAATACCGCCAACGCTGGGACGTGGCCTTCCGCTCTTACCTACAGCGCCTGGCCGCCCGCAAGGCCCTCATCCTGTGCGGGGACCTCAACGTGGCGCACCAGGAGATCGACCTGAAGAATCCCAAGGGCAACAAGAAGAATGCAGGCTTCACCCCGGAGGAGCGGGCCGGCTTCGGGGAGCTGCTGGAGGCCGGCTTCACCGACACGTTCCGACACTTCTACCCCGACACGCCCTACGCCTACACCTTCTGGACCTACATGATGAACGCCCGGGCGAAGAACGTGGGCTGGCGGCTTGACTACTTCCTGGTGTCCAAGGGGCTGCTGGAGGGCTTGTGCGACAGCAAGATCCGCTCTGGGGCTCTGGGGAGCGACCACTGTCCCATCACCCTGTATCTGGCTGTGTGATGGGACGGAGGGCAGTATTGCATTGGCCTTGCAGTACTGCAGCTTGCGCGTGGGGTAACTCCATGTTTCCCCTGAGAGATGCACGGTTGTGTGAGATGATTACATGTGTGTGTGTGCACCCTTTTATAGCAAGGGGTTGGATTTCTGTGTCTATCATGGCAGGGAGACGAGATTACGGTGCCCGGGGTTGCCAGCCGCTGACCGGAGACTGCCTCGGCTGTAATCGCGCTGGCTGTAGCAAGGTTTTGTCATTTGCTATGGGGCTCTGGTTTCAGTAGACAGGTAGACTACTCCTGGAGTAGACAGGAGGAAAGCAGGTGTGGACACACTAATGCAGGAGAGGACGTCTGGCCACTCCTTTTTCTTGGGGCTGTTAAAAAAAATAACGGATAGCTTCTCCCGTTCAGTAACTGGCAACCCCTATACTCTGGGATTCTCACAACAGGGAGTGCAAGGGCCTGCTAGAGAAAGCCGATTCTCCTTTTCCCATCCAACAACCACATGTGCTCCTCTCAGCCTGTGAATCTCCATCTTCTCCACCTTATTTTTCTATCAAACAGTTTATCTTTAGAGCCTAACCCCTGCCATATTTCCTGGATTTAGGAGGCTGTACTCCTAACACAGATTTAATCTCTCAAAAGAACATTAAACTTCCCTTTTCATAAAAGCAACAGGCCGAAGGGCATCAAGTAAGCTCTGTCGTTCAGCAGGGTCTGGGATCCAGGCCCCCGGGCCTAGTTGTGCTACTCTAACCGCAGTATCACACCAGCTCCAAGTACTCTGTAGTAAAACCAAAGTGATTGTTCATGCAAATATGGCCTGTTTCACCTTAATCAGTCCATCTGCTTCTCCTCTCAAGACAAATGTGAAAATTCGCTTATTGGTTTTTCCAATCGCAGATTTGAAAAGTGTGGGATTCATGACTGGGAAATGTGCAGTTTGGCAATTTGTTTTTTTTAATTGGCGGGGGGGGGCATTTTGGGGGTCGCTATCACTTTACCTTTTTTGGTCACTTCACAACCACAATTCCCCTAACCCCGTTTGCCATTAAAACCAATGGCTCTCCAACCACAAGAGTTTCCAGGAACGAAACCCTTGCGGTTGGCTGTATGATTTAGGGCTTTGCGCCCCTTGTCCGGGGTTTTCAGACTTGGGTCTCTTGATGTTGCTGGACTACAACTCCCATTATCCCCAGCCACAATGGGGATGTTGTCCAGCATCAGCAAGGGACCCAAGTTTTAGAAGCCCATCTCCAGGTGGAAGTGTGGGATTCAGTACTACGTGGAGAACTTGGTGTAGGTTTTGTTGGTTTTTAAAAAGGCTTCTGGCCCTCAAGCTTGACCCGAACACATGTGGGCAATCGGGGGGGGGGGGAGGACCATTTGGTTTTGGCACCTCTGCCCCTCTTCTGCACGTAGCAAGAAACAGAGTAAGTTATGCAACTATGCTGGGGTGGGGGGCAGCACTGAGAGCTCTACTTCCACTTCCTGTTTCGTTCATAAGCGTGCAGGGCCCCACTACTAGAAAGAGAGCCATTTGAAAATGGCAGGGCGTTTTCACTGAATCTTTGCTATGCATCAGAATAAAGCATCTGCTCGTGACTGAGCCCAAAAGAAGCGCCTCCTTGTTTTACTTTCAGACTTGTGACCTGGATCTCATGATCCCCACACACCCCCTTGGCACGGCAAAGGTAGGTTCCCTGTAGCCCAGCCGCCAGTGGAGCCTTGAATGCTGCACCCTCACAAAAGCGGTTACCAGTAGCAGCCCCTGCAGCAAAGCGCAACACCCTCTCCCTCCCTTCTCATACCCCTGAATTCCTTCCTTTTCCTCAGAGGATAGGATGAGCAAAAGCACCATCTTGCAGTTTTGCCTTCCTCTGCAAGGCCATGGGGGTGGGGGGAGTACAGAGCCAGCTGCCCCCCGAGAACAGGCCCACAATCCCCCAAAGCATCTCACTTGACCTGCTTTGTGGTGGGGTCAGCCCTGCTTGTTACAGCTTATCACTGCTGCCTGGGATTAAGGCAAGAAAGCCAGAAACCTGAGAGCTAGAACAAATCCCTCCTGCTCAAGAGAGAGCTGTTCTACCTTGCAGCTTGATTTAACATCCTGAAATCCACTTTGAAACGTATTCAGAGGGACAGGTAGAAAGTAGACTAGGACCTCTTTGAGCAATCACTAGTTCAATAACAGCAGCAGCAAAGTTTTTTTCCTCCTTCCTAAACTGGGCTGCTGGAACATAACATATTTCATCGCTCAAGACTGTCTGCACCCCTACCCCCCAAGAAGCAGCTCTCAGGGTCTCAGGCAGGAGTCTCTCACAGCTCCACATGGAGATGCCAAGGACTGAACCTGGGACTTGCTGCATGCAAGCAGATGGCTCAGCCACTGAGCTATGACACCATCCCTGAGGATAGGGGAACTGAGGATGCTGAGAAGAAAACCAGGTGCGGAGCTGTGCAGCAAGAGGACCCTGCATTCAGTACTGGTACTGAAAACCAATCTGATCCGGACTGACCCCACTGTTACCTGCCAAGGAAATCGGCGTTCTCTCCTTGTCACACAGCTGGTGCAAGGGACAGCATGCTGATGAAGACCCTAAATGGGGTACAGCCCTCATGCTTGCAATCCGGTCATTGGATTGTCCCCATCCAACTATTTTTTTTTTAAAGGAAAGAGCTTAACTCACTAGCATTAAAGACAGATGTAGTGTTGTATTTTTCCAAGCCAGATTCCAAAATATGTGGGGCTGCCCTGGAGTAGAGAACGTAACAGCCCTGCTGGATCAGGCTCAAGGCCAGCATCCTGTTTCACATAGCAGTCCACCAGATACCTCTGAGAAGCTCCCAGGCGTGGGTGAGGGCTTGCCCCCTCAGTGGCATCCTGCCTCTGAGGCTGGAGGTGGCCTACAGCCACCAGACTAGGAGCCATTGATAGACCTGTCCCTGACTTTGTCTAAGCCCCCTTTAAAGCCATCCAAGCTAGTAGCCACCACCCCATCCTGTGGCAGAGGAGGACGACACATGATCCATGGAACTAGGATGAAGTCACCCCACCAAAGGCCTGCGGAAGCTTATCTGAAGTCCCCACCCCAACTTTCCTACTCTGAGGGGCAGGCCCTCAACCCTAAGCCAACAAAACACACAAGACGACAAGCTCCTCCTCAGACACTCTTCAGCATATGGAACCTGGACTTTATTTACAACCATCCAATCATTTGTTCATTCCTCCTTTGGCTGGGGGGAGAAGAAAGAGGGCAAGAGACAAGTTTAATCATGACTGGGAAGGGAGAAAGGAGCAGGAAGATGGGGAAGGAGACAAGAGAGGCAGGCAGCCACTATCCATGGAGGAGAGTGATTTAAATAAGTCTGTACATATGAACCATCCCTTATATACAAGCTGGAACAGCAACAAGTTAGGGGGCCAGAAGCTCAAAGCCATGGGAGTGGGATGGGGAGAGAAGAGAAGGGAAAGAGTCTGAGTCAGGGACTACTGGTGGAATCTTTAACACCCAACTAGCCAACGCCAAGACAGGCATGCAGGCGGGACCAACACTTCCCAGCACCTCGGATGACTTGAGGACTCACAACGGGAACCCCCCCTCTTGTTGAGCTACTGCGCCCCCTCCCTCCGGAGTTCAGGCCACTCGCCTCCCACCAGTGTCGCCTGCAGCTCTCAAACATCTTAGGCAAAGGGCGGGCTGCATTCCTCCCCACAAAACCGCTCTGAGGCTGCACAAAAGCAAGTTCTTGGGAGAGAAGTGGCGAAAGAAAAGCTAAGGTCACCAAAGGCGGAAATGAGGCTGGGAGAAGCCTCACTGGCATTGCCGGAAAAGAACTTAGATGGAATCCCATTGGGGGAGGGAAGGAACGAGAGCTTGGTTGTTCCATGTCAGATCTCCCCACCACCCAAGTGAAAAATAAGGGAGAGGAATTCTATCCCCACCCCCACCCCCCATTTCATGGCTTAAGGCTGAAAATGTCATTGCATGAATGGGGTATTTACACTAGGCAAAACCAGGGGCAGGGCAGGATGAGAAAGTGGTCCCTCACCTCCCCCCCCCCCAAGAGTGGGGCTTTGGTTCTTAGAGAGTAAGAGGGGAGTCCCTAAACCAAGGAATATGAAAGAGAAAACTAGGAACATAGAAGACTAAGCAGAGTGGAGAGAAGCTGAAGTCCCCAAGTTCTTGTAGAACCCGAGAGGCTTTTGGCCCAAGGGCCTTTGCATCTCAGGATGGTGGCTGGTCACAGAACAAGAGGAGAGAGGCTGGGGTGGGGGCACCAAGATCAACTCCAGACGGTACGAAGCAACACAAGCAAGGGGAGATACCTGGACCACAGCCCTCACGGAGAAGACATCTGGAGCACACTGGCCGCCAGGAAGAGAGTTCTCCATGAGTCACAGGGAGCCAGCAGGGGAGAGCTGTTCCCCATCCATGCTTCTCCCCTCTCCCAGCCCACCATTTAAGGAATGTGCAGGACCCCTTTGTTTCCACAGCTTTGGCTGTCCTCTACAGCTGCCCCCAATCCAGAGCTTGAAAGAGAGGAGGATGAATCAACACAGTAGTGACTCCCGGTAGCTTCCAGCCTTGGCCAGGAAGCAGTTAAGCAGCTCCAAGAACAGTAAACGGCTTCTAAAAATGCAACTCCCAGCTGAGTTACCATAGTGTAGTGTGAGTGGTTGAGCCGCATTCTGACGGGATCCCCATTTGGGATTGGGCCACTTCTTTCTAAGCATGCCACCGGCCCTTCTGTTGCGTGGCCAGTCCCAGCACAGCCGCTGCCGTTCAGACATCTTCCACAGGTAGGAGGCACTGAGGAATTGCTCCCCTGGCTCGGGTCCCAAAACATTCAATTGTGCCCTAGCTCCTCTTGAAGTCAGTCCCGTCCGTGTTCTGTTGCCCACTGGGGTGATAGAAGGGCCTCTGGGCCCAGGGTAGACCCAGATTTCTGCAACCCAAGTTCTTCAGGTCCGATGGTCCGTTTTTGGCACCACACCTAGCCCAAGGGAAGAGACTCTGGTGAAGACTCCCAGGGGAGGGTTGCAGACACTGTTGAGATGATCGAATGGGGCACTGGCACAGCAGGAAGGCGAGACGGAAGGTTCCGGCCCCAAAGGGGGTGGGCTGGAGAGAAAAAGAGGGTAGGCAGGGCTGGCTCTTGGCCGATGATGCACTGGGAGCAACAGAAGCTGGAAATGGAGGGGAGCTCGGAAGGGCTCAGGAGAAGTTCTGGACAGGGTGGCTGACTCTCATGCAGGCCCAGTATGTGGCTCGGCCCAGGCAGACCAAGGCCAGGAGGATGACCAGTGCCCACGCAGCGTAGATCCCACGATAATGTTGGGCCTGTTTCCACGTGCCAAACTGGGGACAGAGAGCGAGGCAAAAGAGGAATCAGCAAGAAAGATTTCAGGGCTCGCCTCACTAGCGAAGTGTCAAACATTTGCTGGGAGGTGGTGATCAGGAATTTGGGGATAATTGAAGCAGCAAATGGCTGCACCACTGCAGCCTAGGCTGTAGCTCCCCCTGTGGTGCAGCAGGGAATACCTGAGAGTCACAAAGGAAGCTGATCCCCTGCCAGAAAAGGGCAAGGCTGACTTAGGAACATAGGAAGCTGCCTTAGACTGAGTCGGTCCCTTGGTCCATGTAGCTTAGTATTGTCTACACTGACTGGCAGTGGCTTCTCCAAGGTTGCAGGCAGGAATCTCTCTCAGCCCTATCTTGGAGATGCCGCCAGGGATTGATCCTGGGACCTCCTGCATGCTACCACTGAGCTACGGCCCGATCCCCTAAGGGGAATATCTTATAGCGCTCACATGTAGTCACCCATTCAAATGCAAAGCAAGATGAACCCTGCTTAGCAAAGGCAACAATTCATGTTCATTACCACAAGACCGACTCTCCACCCAGGTCACATCCAGGACCATATTGCCCCTTCTGGAGCCTCACCCCCGAGGACTCCATCACCTGCGACCCAAACTGAGCACCACACCTAGGCATATGAGTGCGGTCTACAGGCCTGCTTTTTCAACTAGACACAGCAGCTGCACAAGACCTCATTCACATCAGGACCACAAGTCGGGGAGAGCAGGCTTTTAACCTTATCCCTCAAATCTCGTTCTGGATCTCCCCACCCTGTAGCTGCAAAGGGGAAAAAGCTCCCTTTGGTGCCAACAGGAGTTTTTAACTCCTGTTGGCCAAACGCTACAGTTCAGATATGTACTGAGGCTCCATGTGGCTATTTATAGTTGGAGGAAATCCATCACACAGGCCCCAAACATGTGATAGGAACATTGGGCCACAATCCTCTGTAGGTGTTCACTTTTGGGTCTGCTCTCAGCTTTAACACACACATTTTAAAATGCTTCCTAGGGACGGTTGAGGAAGCACAGCTGGTTCCCCTTTAAGACATGTCCCCTTCTCTTTCAAAGACTTGTTTTAATATTCAAGCCGTGATTATTTTATTTCATGCTGCATATTTTCTTCTTCTTCAGGGCACTTTACAAAACAATGGTGGGGGAGAGAAGAGGCAAAGGAACTGCAGTAGCAGTTTTAAGTAATATTTTGATTGCAGCAAGCTTCGGGGGGGAAATTTCATTTCCTGCCAGGAGGATCCTGCTTCCCTACACAATAAACCAGGGGTGGGCAAACTTAGCCCTCCAGCTGCTGTTGAACTACAACTCCCATCACCAACTCCTCCCACCCTCGTGGCTGGGGATGATGGGAATTGTAGCTCAACAACAGCTGGAGGGCCAAGTTGGCCCAATAGTGAACCCTTGTAGTGAGAAAGAAGCAGCCTCCACAGCCATTCAAGCACGTTCCAAGACCAGACTCCTAGATTCCACAGACCCAAAAGTAAGCTCTGTCCTGTGGTCTGAAACTTGCCATAGATCGTGATTAAGGACAGAAGGAGCCTTGGTGTCTCTATGGTAAGACCGACACTTTGCACTGGAAGCATCACAGAGGAAGGCCAATTCTAGAGAGCAATGATCACTAAGGACTGCGGTGGGATTGTGCCTCCTTGCCCATACTTACTGCAAGGCCTGTTGCGGTCATAGCCATTAAGATGCCCAACAGGAAGCAGCAAAAACATCTCTTCCGGGGGTACCGGCGCCCAATGGAGGAGCTGGTGGTGGAAAGGACAGAAGAGCCCATTAGTTTGCCTGAGACTCACTCTCTCGCAGGGCCTCATGCCTCTGGGGTCCAAAGGGTACTGAGCACTCAGCTCTCAACGGGATAGCAGTTTGCCTCCCCAGAGCGAGGGGCAGGTTTTTGCCCCAGCATCACTGTCACACCCCCTCAGGCCCTCAAACAGCATTGTTTGAGACTTGTCCCTCTTCCGGGCTGGAACTTTGCCTTCATGTGGAAGGAGCATTCCACCCACACACCCCGGTTGCTAGAACTGGCCATTTTCCACCCCCTCATTCCTGCCAGGGCCTGCTAGGTAAGCAAGAGTGGGCTAACTCACACTTTACGGCAGTGCGGACATCGGGCTAAGGTGCGGTCTGTGAACTCAGTCCACTGGAGTGGGGGAAGAGAAGAGATGAAGAAACGCTAGTCAAACCGAACTGAAAAGAAAAACCCCCCACCCAGCCCCAAACATGCCTGTCCATCCAATATGGATTCAGGTGAACAGCTCAAGGGCCAATAATTAGCGTGGATCCACCAATGTGATGCCACAAAGGGATGGGATCATCTCAAAGGGATTCCATGCGTCGACAGACTGCATTGCACCCTGTAGCTGCAGCATGTCAGCCCAGCAATGGGAACCACCACCCAATAAATTTATCAATTACACTTCTACAGTGTAGGGATAGACGGCTGAACTCTTGGGCCCCCAGCTTCTCCCCACTCCCAGTAATCCATACCAGAAAACTGTTTTTGCAGTGGCCACAGTTGACACGCACACCAACCGGCTGGGGCTCAGGACTCAGGGGCCCAGGATGTACAGGGCCCAGGTTAATGATCCTTTTGCTGAGGAAGAGAGTTTGGGAGGTGGGGAGAGACATATTTATTGCAGTTATATCACAACTTCCTTCCAAGCAGCTTAGGCAGCAGATGTGGCATGCAGGGTCATCTTTCCCACCCAGATAAAAACTTCATCTTCTCCAATTTTCATGGATTCAACTCGCAAACAAGAGGAGATTTCAACTGGCATCTAAATAACCGAGGAAGTCGATGCCTGACAAATGTGCCGGGGAAGGGAGTCCTCCAGCCACGGAGCCACCTCAGAGAAGGCCTTGCTGCAGGGAGCCACATCACAAAGTGGGAGCACCATAGCAGGACTTCAACAGAAAATCTTTACCTCAAGAGGTCCATATGGACATTCAGCCCAGGCCACTCCCATTTTTCCTTTCCAACTGCTGGATCACATTAGAGGCTATGCCACATCATGTCTGGCACCCTTCATAGGATGTCAGAGACTCTGACAGATGCCCATCCAGGTTTTTTTTTTTTTGCAAACCTTTTTTTGCAAACCTTCAATGAAGGGAAGCCCACCACAGCATGAGGCAGACAGTTCCATTGTCAAACGGCTCTTACAATTAGGAAATTCTTCCCAAGGTCTAGCCCAGCTCTGCTTTCTTGTAATTTCAACCCAATGGTTGGATTTCAGGGGCATCGGAGAAGGTGTGCTACTTCTTATGCAAGGCAGCCCTTCCAATATTTGGATGGCTATCTTGTCTCCCCTTAGTCCTCTCTTCTCCAGGCTAAACACACCCACATTCTTCAACTATTCCTCATAAGATTTGATTTCCAATCCCCTTCACCATCTTGGCTTCCCTCCTCTGAACCCATTCCAGTTCATCAGCATCCTTTTTTTAAAAACAGGCTGCAGAAATGGACACAATATTCCAGAGCTGCCACCCCTCCCTCCACTCCTAAACATGCCACGCCTAGATTTTGAAATCATTAACAAAACAGGCTCATTACATTCACATCTGTCTTCTGGGCTGCAGAACTAAAAGTCTCATATCACAGCTCAAAGTACTGTAGGGCAGGGGCAGAGGTGACCTGGTCTCCTTAGAAGTTTATAGAATGCTACTGGGGTGGGGGTAAAGGTAATTGGCTAAAATTTAGCAGAGTCTAGGAACTGAACTTATTGATTTCATTAAGAGCCGCCCAACTTCCCCTCATAATTTGAACACTGCCACAGACAAGAATTCCACAGAGCGTGGAATTTGAGACCCAATCGTAACACAGCCACTGCACCCTTTCCCGGGAACCTTTGGACCCCATCCCCTTATTACCAGTATGTCCGAGGACAGGCAATGCGCTGAGATGTCACCTTGCAGATCAGGAGGCAGTTGCAGGGGCATCTCACATACTTCTTGCCAGGAGGAGCATTTTTTATTGGCTGGAGCAGAAAAAAGGGGGGAAAGGTATACCATAGTTAAATGGCAGGTGACTGGCACACACATTCCAGTTTAAAAAGAAGCTGGAGGCAGAGACCGAAGGAAAGGTGAAATGGATCTAACTGTCTAATCCACATGCCACGAACAGGACCCAGGTTACTGAAAAGACTCCTGCTGCTGCTGCAATGTCAAAGAATGTTCACAAACATTCCAACTACTCAAGGTTGAATTAAGATCTTTAGAAACAGTAGCGTGATTTCTGTGAACAAAGAAAAAGGTCTAAGAAAAATTCATGGCTAAGAAAAAATTCATAGGAGTGCAGACTAGGTGAAGCCAGACACAGATACCAGAACAGCTGTGGGAAAGGAGAAGTCAAACAAGCATTCTGTACTGGCTCAGGGAATTATGAACCAGGGAGCCAAAAAGGCAGAAGTGGGTGATGGTTTTCCGGAAAATTTCCCCATGCAAGTTTCCCCCTCAATTGCTCAAAGTTTGCATTAATTCCCCCCCCTAAAAAACACAACACAAAAAGGACACCTATGCATTTTTTTCCTGATGCCCTAAATAATTCATGATCTGATCTGGCATGTTTGACCTATTTATATAGTTGTTTTAAAAAACCTCCGCCATGTTAATTTCCCACACTGTATTGCTAATGTTTCTCAAGTTGCCAAGTAGTTCAACTGAAATATTTGATCAATAAAGACATTTCATGCACTTTAATTGATCTACTGAAAAATTCAAAGCTTTGTGGGGAATGTTTTTTGGAATACTCCATAAATCAACAAAACATATTTATCCTCTCCTACTTCCTTGATATAATCACTTCCTATGTATAACTGAAGAACATTAATTACAACTTTGAAATTACTGGACTTGCTTAATATTGCACTGGCATCCTTTCATTGTCCCCGATGAGTTTTATGAGACAATACTGGACATCCAGATCATGATGCCCTCAGGGACATATTTGGTGATGCGCTGTGGGATTGAGCGGGAAGCAAAGGTTGATAGAAGTTGCCCCTTGTCCTGATCAAGCAATAGCACAGTGGAATTCTGGAACTTGCACTGCCACATGTGCGTAATGCTAGTCTGGATGTCAGCCAATGAAATTTTAAAAGTGGAAAATTTTCCATCAGAAAAATAAGGGGAAATTTTTCTGCCCCACATCCCTAGGGAGCATCAATTTAACAAATCAATTAAATAACCAGCTAAATATTTTGGTCACAGATCTATAAAAACATATGTGCATGTCCTATGACAACCAAATTTTATGCAGTAAATGCAGAGCAAGTATTTTAGTCTTGGGAGACGCATCTGATATGAAGTTCACTGGATGGCCTTCAGAAAGTCATTAATTCTTAACCAAACTTATCTAGAGTAGATACAAGCAAAAACTGAAGTAACTGAAGCATTTTGTACTCCAGAAGCAAGAAACACTTCAGAAGGGCTTTGGAAAACGTGGGGGAGGATTTTCTACACTTATCTGGAACTTATTTTATTTATTACATTTATAGACCGCCCCATCCAAAGGCTCCGGGCAGTGCACAAGTTTTAAAAAACTAAAACAAACACTATCTAACACACACTGCTTAAAACAATATAAAAACAATTCTAACACAATTCAAAACCATTTAAAACCAATTAAAATACCCCAGAACAATTTTAAAACTTTGGAAGACCAGGCCAAACGAGCAAGTTTTCAGGGCTCTCTTAAAGGCCAACAGTGATCCTAAACTGCAGATATCAGCCAGGAGTGCATTCCATAGGCCAGGAGGCACTACAAAGAAGGCCCGGTTCAGAGTCGCCACCAGACATATTGGTGGTAACTGGAGACAGACCTCTCCAGATGACCTCAACATCAGTGTTCCTAGAGGGGACACTGTTAGAGACAGGGATTCCCATATGTTGACTACAACTCCCAGCATCCCCAGCTGCAATGGCCTTGGGCTGCAGATTCTGAGAGTTGTAGTCAACACATATGGGAATCCCTTTCAGAGGGGACACTGATCAACGTGCAATGGGGATCATACAGAAGAAGGCGCTCTCTAAGGTAGCCCAGACCCAAGCTGTTCAGGTCTTTGTATTTTGTCTGGAAACAAAATACAGGGCAACTAGCAGCCAGGGCAACTGTTTTAAAACAGGCTTAATATGGTCTCTCCGGGTTACCCCAGAGACCAGTCTGGCTGACGCATTTTGAACTAACTGAAGTTTCCGAACTACAAACTAAATGTTCAATTTGTGAGATTTCTGAAATATCTGTTTCTACAATAGACTAGAGTGCTGGAATTTAGTGCACAGGTTTAACATGATATGTTCTTAAGGTTAGTACATATAATGTTCTATCTACTACCACTATGAACTTGCAATTTCTCTATGATAAATCATTTCTCTTATTGCAAGTATGAGTATTCTGTTATGGTTAGTGGAACGGTAGAACCCCAAGGAGAAGAGACTAACAAGTGCGAAGTGAAAGGGTCAGATAGAGACCAATATCGTTTTCCTGATTCTCACACCAATCTTGTTAGGTAGAACTTTCTTACAAGACGACAACCTGGAAGAGGAAAATAAAGACACCACCAGGACTGCCCACTGAACTCAAAGAAAACCTTAGGTGTGAAACCAGGTCCAAAGTCTATCCTGAACCAAAATAAAATAAAATATCCTGGATAAACCTGTCCGACAGCTCTTAGTTTGCTTCCTGTCATCCACAAAGTGAAATCTAGTTTGCGGGTGTTAAAAAGGTGTGGTTCAGGATATGTACAGGATATTTATTTATTCACTCACTCAAGTAACATCAGGTACCTGCTCAGAAAGTGAACAGCAAAGCAGATGATAGAGAGAGTCTGGACTCTTAAGGTTTGATTTTAAACTCTGCAGAACACCAGCACTGGCTTCCATCTCTATGGAGTACAGTATGCTTATCTAAGAACCAAAGCCATTGCTTTATGACATTTATGTTGACTAAAATAGAGTCTACATATTTTAGTCAACATAAATGTCATAAAGCAATGCCTTTGGTTTCATACACCACATTGAACTCTGGAGGCTAAAAGGAAAATAGGAAAATAAATAAGGTGCCCAAGAGGACTGGAATGAGAAGCCTTTTGGAAGGGTGGTATAAAAGTTTTAATAATAAAAAATAAATAAATAAGCCAAGTATGGAAGCATTGGCCCTGGGCTAGATCCTGGTTTAACAGCAGCATTTCAGAGAGCCAGCATGGTATAGTGGTTAGAGTGCTGGACTAGGACCAGGGAGACCTGAGTTCAAATCCCCATTCAGCCATGAAACTAGCTGGGTGACTCTGGGCCAGTCACTTCTCTCTCAGCCTAACCTGTTTCACAGGGTTGTTGTGAAAGAGAAACTCAAGTATGTAGTACACCACTCTGGGCTCCTTGGAGGAAGAGCAGGATATAAATGTAAAAATAACAACAACAATATAATTTTGCATCCGTAAAGCACCTAATGAATACTCAAAGTGCCGCACTTAAATTATCTCATTGTTCTTTACAGCAACCCTGTAAGTAAATACCAGTTGCAGGGGAGCAACAGCAAGAGAGAGGGCATGCCCTCAGCTCTTGCCTGCGGGCTTCTCAGAAGCATCTGGTGGGCCACTGTGCGAAACGGGATACTGGACTAGGTAGAGTTCAGGGGGAAATTGGGGTTGAAGGATGTGCACTGATCCTTCTAGTCTAGTGCCCCCCCTCCCTTCCACCCCCCAATCCTTTTAAGCTGTTTGGGGATCTGCTCTTTTAAATAGGCCCGGTGGTGGCTTAGTTTGGATTGGAAGAAGCGCTTTCCCCTCCAACCTCAATAATCAAACCAAAGAATCTTTCAAACTGCAAAAGGGTTAGATGCCTGAACAGTTTTAAGGTCCTGGAAGGGAATGGTGGTAGGAATGGACAGCCAAGAATACATCCTCTATTAGATGCTAGGCCAAAAGGAAAGCAGAGGCAGCTTGCTTCCCTTCAACCTAACAGGCAGCCGGCACACGGAGAGCTTGCTGCTGTCTCAATGCTTTCAGGTTTGTTTTTTTTAAAAAGAGAGCGAAACACCTTCTTCTCTCCATAAAAAAACAGAATGACTTTCTGTATACCTCAAGTTTCCCCTGGGGATACAGAAGCCACCCCCTTTGTTTTTGTTGGCTGTTTCAGCACTATCCTGGCTGCAATAAATTATTGACCCAAATGATGCTGCAGTTAGAGTTGGAATAGCTGAGCCAGAGAAACAGCAGTTTGCCAAAAACCTCACACAGAACTCACGGCTGAGGTCAGATTTAAGTGGGGAGCCTCCCGGCTCACACTTCAACTTCTTCACCACTATTAGGTCTCAGCTTTTGACTGGTCAGCACCCACATGCTGCCCTCCAACAGTGCTCACCGTGGCTTCATTGCAGACGCTACATTTCACCACATGCTGGTGCATCTTGCCTTCCACATTGATGGGGCTCTGGCAAACCCGGCAGGTGATCATGGGAGCACTGCCGCTCTCTGGAGACGCCAAGGGTGAGTAGGGCGGGGGATCCTCTCCGGGAAGCACTGCAGCCTGGCCCCCATCACTGACCCCGCTGAACGAAGGAAACCCTTACCAAAAAGAAAAAAAGGGGGGGAAGATCATGGAAAGAGAGCAATGGGCACAGCTGCAAGTAGGGTTATGCAGCTCCTTCATCCATGCACTGCTCTCCAGCAAACTCTTGCTGAAAAGGGTTTTCCATGCACCAACATAAACCCTGCTGCCTCCATCATCGCTCATCTCCTCCTACCAGGACTACAACACCCCTCCCGGACAACACGTGATTCTGCTCAAGTTCTCACAAAAATATGAGTCCTGCTGGATTAGAATAAAGAGCCATCTAGCTTTGCATCCTGCTTCCCACAGGGGCCAACACTGGATGCCTCTCAAACATCCACAAGCAGGGCTTGAGGGCAGTGGTCTTTCCCTGCTGTTGTCTCCAGCCTGCAACTAACATTTAAAACATGGAGATTCCATGCTGCCACAGCCTGTTTTGATTCTTGCCCCCAAATGAAGTGCAACTCATCCCACAAAATCATATACTTTCTAATATTTGCTTGTGGGCCCCACTGCACAAGAATAAGAAAATATTTTGCTAGAACCAGGCCCATGCTGGAATTAGGGAGAGGAAAGTGGGGCAGCCTTTAATTAGATCAGCAAGACCCACCCCTGGATTCCCTTCCCACCCTTCACTCTTAGCTGTATTATGATCCCCCGTTTGCCTTCTAAGCAGCTGCTAAAGAAGTCCTCCAGCCTCTTAAAACTGAAGCACTGAAACTGAAGGACTCAAACGGGGCATAACAAAAACAAAAAGATCTTATGTTCACACTCAGGCTTTGGGAGGCCCCCATGTTGTCACATGCTCTCCTCCCTGACAGCAATACCCAAGATGCTTCCCAGCCAGTCGGGGCTCCACCCTACCCTCAGCCTACCCCTGCTTAGTCCTGGGCTTTTCCACCTAATAGTCTAATGCAGAGGTTCCCCACCTGTGGTCCTCCAGTTGTTACTGAGCAACAACTCCTGTCATTCCCAGCTAAAATTTATTGTGACAGAGGATGATGGAGGTTGTAGTTCATCAACATCTGGAGGGCCACAGGTTGGGAGCCCCTCTTCTAACCCCACCCCAGGGGGCACCCAAGCCCCACCCATGCCGTCTAGCCCCGCCCACTTTGAACAAGCCCCTCCCCTGCCATTTCAACCTACCAAAGCCATCTTACTCGTTTCCCCACCAGTCCCCACCCTTTCAGCACCTGGCTCTCATGCATATTCATGAGGGGGTGTGGCTCACCCTGAGGGGGGTTCGGTCTCCCAGGCGGGACCGAGGCCGAACCTGGCGGAAGCCCCGCAGGCCCCACCAGCCCTCCAGCACCCAGGCCATCCCCAGGCTCAGCTGGGAGCAGCGGCGAGCGCTCGCCATCCGCAGCCATCGCTGCTGCTGTTGCAACCGCCCTATTCAGCGTCCCTCACGGCTTCCGTAGCGTACAACCCCGCCCCTCTCTCGCCAACTATTGCGGTCACATGACAAACAGAGCCTTCCTCTTCCGGTGGGCTAGGGAGAAGCAAAGAGTCTTGTCACGTGCCGGGGGCGTTAACGCGATTATTCTCTCTCTTCTAATTGGCTAGTGGCGGACTGGACCATCGTTCTCCTGCTCTCATTGGCTACAAGATCGGCCTGCCCCCTGCTTTCCCCCTGGGCCTCGTCCAAGGTCCCCCGCTGGTCTTCCCATTGGCTGTTACTGCTCCTCGCTCTCCATTTGTTCCCTGAGTCATTGTTGTTCCTTCGCATTGGCTGCTTTATCACAGGATTCGGAGAGCGCTCAGAGCCTAGGGAGGGGGTTGTTACACGTGACAAGAAAAGCTCACTCCTCATTGGCCGAGAGGCGGCACCGGCCCATAGCATGATCCGGCTCTCCCAATGCCTTGGTCGAAACGGCCACCTCTCTCTCACATGGTGAAAATGCCGTTCTTCGATTGGATAGCCTCAAACCAAACCCCGATCTTCACTCAATGTAGCTCCTCCCCTTCTTGGACACAGGTTGCTTCTCACCTTGACATTGCCCCGCCTCTCGGGCGAGGAATGACGTCTCAGTCAGGATAGGTGGGGTCAATCCCCCCGCCCCCCATCACTATTTGTATATGCTAACTAAGCAACATGTGCTTTTTAAAATATAAAATCTGTATATGCAAAAGTGCACATGCTTTCCCCCCATACATGCGAGAGAGAGAGAGAGAGAGAGACACACACACACACACACAACATATATTATAACATTATTATTATATTTATTATTATTGCTATAATATATAAAACATGACTTTGCATATGCAGAGTTTACATATAAAAAGCACATGTGCTTTTTCATGCACAAATTATGGGTCACTCTCTCTGTGTGTATGTATTTAAATATATGCTAAGCTACACATGCTACTCATCCTCAGATCTGAAAGTGTGTATGTGTGTATGTGTGCATGTGTGTGGGTGATAGGGAGAACCAGTGTCCCCATTTTTTAAAATTGCACAAGTGAAGAACTATTCTTGACCTAAAAGCTAGCCTCCTCCTTCTGTATTCGTAGACACTGAACCAATAAAACATAAGTCTTCCTATTCTCAGCCACTTCTTTTTTTCTATGAGCTTTCGGGCCCTCCATGGAAATCTGCCTATGGCAGCCGGGAAATGACCATGTGACCAAAATTTTTAAAGAGGAGTCTGAGCTTAACAACAACAAGTAAAACCCATAGAAAAGCCTCCTCAGTTTCATGCTAAACTGAGGAGGTGGGGTGAGGAAGCCAATGGCAGCTTTGTCAGTATGTTCTTTTCCAACCCAAACTGTAAGAATGAAAGATGCTGCTTATCGAATACTAGTAAAAGGGCTTGCAGTTTCCAAGCTTGTGAATTATCTCTCTGTGACTCTAGGCTTTTCCTCGCTCTATGAGGTTTCATCTCCCTTGATTTCCAATGGAAGAGGTTTTGCCACACTTTCCGGAAAAATGTATTTTTCGGGGTTTTTGGATTGTTTTGGTAGTCTGGGTGAGGTCTGGAACCTACCTGCAAAAACAGCATGTTTCTATCTTTTGTGGTTTCATCTGGGAGTGTCATGTCATGTCAGTCAGTGTGTTAGTCAGTGAGGGCTTGCAGTTTACAAACTTATTAACTTCTTATCTCTCTGTGACTCTAGTCTTTTCCTAGCTCTATGAGATCTCCAATGGGAGAGTTTTCCTACATTTCGCAGGAAAGTAATTACTTTTTCCAGAATTTGGACGTTTTTGGTTGTCTGGGTAAAGTCTGGACCCTACCTGTAAAAATAGCATTTCTCTATCTTTTGTGGTTGGTCTCATTTCCCATTGTTTCCAATGGGAGAATTTGTCCAGTTTGAAAGTAATGAAAAAAATTCTTGGGTTTTGGATTGTTTTGGGTGGTCTGGTTAAGGTTTGGAACCTACTTGAGAAAACAGCATGTCTCTATCTATTGTGGTTTGGTCTGGGTGTTTCATGTCAATCAGTGAGGCCAAAACCACTTTATACTATAGATGCAGTAAAGGGCTTGCAGTTTGCAAGCTGGCCTCCAGGGGGCGACTGTGACTGTAGTCTTCCTGGAAGTCAGTGAAATCTCATTCTCCATTGTTTCTAATGGGAGAGTTTGTCTGGTTTTTCTGGGAAAGTAATGATTTTTAAATTTTATTTATTTAATTATTTTTTGGGGGGGTAGTCTGGGCAAGGTCTAGAACCTACCTACAAAACCAGCATGTCTCTATTAGGGGTGTACACACACCAGGTGGCGAGGTCCAGTCCAAATTCGAACTGCCCGTGGGTATGTAGACCGGTTTGGTTGAACTGATCGGCTGGGCTGGTCATTTCGACGAACCAGCTTGAAGCAGCTTGAAGCAGTTCATGATTGAATCGCTTGAACCAGCCCAATTCGTGGCAGCCCAATTTGCACTCGAACCAGTTCTGCACATCCCTAGTCTCTATCTTTTATTATTTGGCCTGGGAGTTTCATGTCAGTCAATCAGTGAGGCCAAAGCAGTTTTAATATTATAGATTATGTACAATGTACTAGTGCATCTGGTTTGCTAGAGCATTGACCCTGCCAGAGCTGCTAAGAAAAGAGGATGTGGCAATGGAAGATGGCATAAATATCCACAGAGCAACAGAGCGGGTTGCTTTATTCAACTGTCAGTTACAGCAGTGCTTGCTGGAAACATGGCTGCTGTGCCTCAGTTGTGCTTATGTATTTCATCATATTAGGATTGTAGGTCTCAGATTCCTTTCTAAGGAGATTGCTTCTTAATAGCCCCTGATATTTGGGTGATATTTCTTTATTGGGAACATATGTTGAGAGATAAATGGTAATTGTCTTGAGTGTTTTAATGGAAGAGCCATCAAAACATGGGGAAATGACTGCCCCTGGAACTTCTAGCCACTTGGAGAAGTGGGGAAAGCACAACAATACATTCAGCCGCCTTCTAAATGCTTCAGAATCTACACAATATAATGGCACCTGCCAAAATGTTTGATATGAATGAAGTTCGAGGATCTGCATGCAGACACATGATTGCCATTGGGCAGGAAAGCTGTAACCAATGGTAGCTCTCCAGTTTTTGTCTGTCATGTGTCCCCCATACAGACACAGGTCTTCCCTGCCAAGCTGATCACTTGAAGACACATAGAGATGGACCAGTGGCAAACCTATTGGTCACGTAAAGCACACAGCTGTATGTCCTTTGTGGTGGCAAGAGTTTCCAACAATGGGTCCCCAGCTGTGTTTGTCTACAGCTCCCATCTTCTCCAGCCACAATGGACCATTGTGGCTCAGTATGATGAGTTGTGGTACAACAATATCTGTGGTCCTGTTGGGAGTCAGGACCTCCACCTGGTCTGGTGAACAGACTGTAGTTCATTGGCCTCTGTTATAATCTCAACTCAGCTACTAGCTCATCTAGGGTTGCCAGTGCTCTGGATTGCCCTGGATTCTGCATCAATCAGCAGGTGACTACTGAAAGCAATCCTGGATATATTAATGGCTGGATTCTGGGTGAAGTATTGGAAGAATTATTGGGAAAATATTTCCAGGAAGAGATTTGGTCATAGCTGGCAAGCCAGAGCAGAAACAACCTCAGCACTTCAAGCGTGGGGTGATGAGAAGAAGGGGTTGCTTCTGGATATATTGGTCAGGTCTAAACTCTTAGGCCTTGAAACCAAGATGCCTGGATTCCTCAGCAAGGGACTTCCTGGTCATAGAGTTGCCATGCCCCCCGGAATTTTGGGTTCCCCCCGGATTTTAAGCATCTCACCAAGATTGCTTAGCCTGCCCAGATTTCAGCTTTATTTAACAACAACAACAACAACAACAAAAATCAAAGAAAGCAAAGTTCTGGCCCTTGTAGAAGTGGAGTTATGGAGCAAAAAGTGTAGTCGCTATTCCGCTCAAAATTATTCTCAAGCCAATTTACATAATATGCAAATTAGGCACCCGGATTTGGAAAGCCAGAACATGGCAACCCTACCTGGCCATGACCTTTTTATCCTGCCCTTCCCTCCAAGAATTCTGACAGAAGGGTTCAACCTTTGGCCACACATTGTCTGGGGCTGATGCAAGTTGTAGTCCAACAACACCTGGGGTCCCAACATCTGGGGACCCAAGCTTGGGACCCTATGATGTAGGGTTGCCAGCCTTCCAGGAAGGGGCTGGAGGTCTCCAGGCATCAGCCTCAATCTCCAGATCACCTTCAAAGCCATTCTGGAGCTTTTCATGCATTGATATTCCGGGAGAAATCCAAGGGAGTGGGGAGGAACTTCAGTAATGAGAACAGGAAACCCTAGGTGCATGGGGAAGTCACAGGCAATTTCCAGTCTAAATTCCCTGATTGCAAAATGGTCATGCCTGGCTTCACGTCACAGGTTTGCTATGACAATGAATGGAACAAGGGCATGCAGTGATCAGCCGGCCTGTCAGCCTCAAGGAATCAAATGAGCAGCACAAGGAGAGCAGGAAGTTATAAACGCCTGTCACAGATCACGGATTAAAACGAGGACACATGATTGACATTAAGTACTTCCTCGACCACTTCCATGGCACCCTCTTCACCCTCTGAAGGTTTCTGTGTTCAGAGAGGCTTTCTGGATTCTTTTCTATTTTCTTGCCGTCACGTTTCAAATGTAGGTCAGATTAGATACTGGTTGCTGTGGGATAGTGACTGGAGGAAACCCAGCTTCATATTCTAGTTTGACCAGAAAGCTTACTGTCCATGGCCTTGGCCTAGTCACCACATATCAGTCTCGCCTACTACTTCGCAGGGTTGTTGTGAGGAAAAGCGCACAGAGCCCCCAGGCATACATACACACACACACACACACACCAGTTTGAGCTCCTTGTAGGAAAAGTGTGGGATA
This sequence comes from Hemicordylus capensis, assembly GCF_027244095.1. NCBI lineage: Eukaryota > Metazoa > Chordata > Lepidosauria > Squamata > Cordylidae > Hemicordylus > Hemicordylus capensis. The sequence goes on from NC_069662.1 coordinate 12,475,956, forward strand.
CACATGTCATACATGAAAGCCATCTTTTCGTTATATTAAAAGTAGGCAGGAAAAAGGACTTCGCTGACACCCTTCCTATGCAATCATTCTTAAGCAAACTTGGAGAGGTTCGTTCTCTTTCAAAACCCTGCTGCCCTGCCCCGTAATTCAGCCACGGCACCCTTCTTGCCCCCATTCAGCCCCCAGTTTCCAAGTGGCACACTGTTATTGGCTTGGCACACATCGCCCAGACACCCTCCCCTCGCAATCCCAGGGACACTGTGGACGCAATCAAACTGCTTTGCCTCTTTGTTTGCTCCTGCCAACGGGGTTTTGTGTGTGTGTTACAGCTGTCCTTTTCTTCTTTTAATCTCTACCTTCTCGCTGATGCACTATCTTTATTGACTTAGGTTTCCTCACTTGAATAAAACGGGCAAGATATTATATAAAGCAGAATACTGTAAATAACGCAAGAGTGTAATCGCATTTGCTGTGTGCCAGCTGATAAGAGGGTCACTGAACTTTTACTGAATGGGCACATTAGAGTCCATGCTTCTGAGGGTAACCAGAAAAAAAACGCACATGAAAAAAGCCCACAAGAAAATTGTGCACAGAAAAAACCCCACTGTCAGAAAAGTGCACAAGAAAAATACCCACATGGAGTATTGCTCACACGGGAAAATGCCCACACGGAAAAATGCCCACATATATACTACGCTCCAATGCCAGAATTTTTCTGTGTGGGCATTTTTCCATGTGGGCATTTTTCGGTGTGAGCAATTTTACATGTGGGCATTTTTCAGTGTGGGCATTTTTCTGTGTGAGCAATTTTACATGTGGGCATTTCTCAGAGTGAGCAATGCACTGTGTGCGCATTTTTTGGGTGCACTTTTATGACAGTGGGATTATTTTTTCTGTGCGCAATTTTCTTGTGGGCTTTTTTCATGTGCGTTTTTTTCATAGAACCACTTCTGAGCATCTCGGTGGCAGTACTGTGCTTCCCCTTCCCCTTGTGCTGGAAGAGGGAGCCCTCTCTTAAGAGAACTTGGAGGAAAGCAGTGGGAGGGGACTACACTTCCCAGCATTCCGTGCACACCTTCCAAGATGGTTCAGGGTCTCATGAGGGCTCTATTTCCCTTAAAGGAGCCCCACTGGTGCCACCTCCTCATGGTGCCAGGGGGACTGTGCAGAGTATTCCGCTTTGGCCGAAGCGGCACACAGGCCCAGCAAACAATTGATCAGGGAGCCACACTTAAGGTGGATGTGGGCTGCCACTGGTCCCCAGGTCAATGAAGAATGCTGGCTTAGATGCTAAAGAGAGAGCTCTTCTGAAAGATAATTCCCTTTTTGGAAACATGGGTCCTGCTCTGAGCAACACAGTGGCCAGAAGAAGAATGAGAAACAGGATTGACAGAACACTGAGAACAAACCCCACTTAATATCAGGGCATATACAGTACAACCACCGTTTCTGCCAGGTCTTGTGGTTGCCAAAGGAATACCACTGCAGGGTGATCTGACTGTCATGTGCCAGGTGCATTGCCACCTGGCTGGTTTTTAATCAGTCGGGCTGACCTGTTTAATAGGAAGAAAGGAAGCTGCCATTTACTGAGTCAGACCATTGGCACATCTAGACAGTGTCATCACTGTCTGGCAGCAGCTCTCTGGAATTTCAGTCAGAGGTTTTTCCCTGTCCTACCTGGAGATGCCAGAGACTGAATCTGGAATCTTCTGCATACAAAGAATGTGCTTGACCGTTGAGCTACAAGCCCTCCTTGACAGGTCCTCTCTCTCTCTCTCTCTCTCTCTCTCTCTCTCTCTCTCTCTCTCTCTCTCTCTTCCTCCCTCTCTCTCTCTCTATATATATGTAAAAGGTTTTATTATTACAAAGAAGAAAGAAAATCCATCTCTTGGAATCAAAGCATACAGAGTGTTATGTCAAAAGTCAATTATCAGAATAAAGTAAATAGAAACAGAAAAGAATAACAAAAAAGACATCTTCCACCAACTGGATTAGATCAGAACAATCATGAAATCATAAATCCCAGATTGAAACCGGATCTCGGAAACAGACAATGACCTTGTTGAACATTATATTTTATGAAAGATTCCCAAGTTAATAAAAAGGACTCAATGATGGAGAATTATTCACATAATTCTCTGAAACTTTAGAAACAGAAGCATAGTCCCAAAATTTAATAAACCAGTCAGCCAAGGAAGGGATTGTAGAGGAGTGCCAACTGGCAGCATAAGGAATCCTAGCTGCTGCGAGCATATATAAAGACGATTCTGTATACTTTGCAGGAATATGAGATTTTGTCATATTTAAAAGAAAAATTTCTGGTAAAAAAAGGAAATTTGATACATAAATTTTGCTCCATTTTACAATGTATTTGTTTCCAAAATGATTGGGCAGTGTCGCATGTCCACCACATATGATAAAATGTCCCTCCTATATATATTTTAATAGACTCCTCCTTATGGCTTTGAAACTTAAAATATGGTCCATTGATTGCTTTTAGGGGTTCTGTGAGCTGGCAACTAAAATAATACAAGGCGACTCTGAAGGCCCCTTTCAAACAGATGGTGACAAATGATGGATGATGACGATGATGATCTTATTAATAATAAACTGATTTTCAAGAAAACATTTTCAAAAGTATAAGAAAGGGGTTCCCTGTTCCCAACGGGCTGAAGCTAAGCAGGCCTTGGTGTGGTCAGTATCTGGTTGGGAGACCTGTGTGTATGCCACCTTCAATCCCTGGCAGCATCTCCAAGATTGGCCTGGGAGAGACTCCTGCCAGAAACTCTGAAGAGCCACTGACAGTGCAGACCATATTGAGCTAGATGGACCAAAGGTCTGACTCGGTATAATGCAGCTCCTGATGTTCCATAAGAAAGCCATATTTTAAAAGGTGGCTCTTTGCCCATTTAGTCTGGCGAGGGGGGCAGGCAATGGGAACAGAGTGTGCATTAGAGGCCAGTTCCTTCCGCCTTCCAGTGCTGCTGTTCTAGAACAAGGGGTGATGGGAAAGGGAGACGTGTTGCTGATGGTGGGTTGTGACTGTGAACTAGCTTTGCACATCCCCCAGTGAGGAGACTGCCAGCTTGGGAGTGGCTGTAGTGCAGTTTTAATTTCACCAGCGTGGCATGCATACAGTCCCCGGTTCAGTCAAGGGCACCTCCACTTAAGAGATTTTGGATAGGAGTTCGGACAGCATACTTCCAGACGGGTGATCGGTTCTACCTTATTTGCTCTTTCCAGCGGGGAATGTCGCCCCTCACAAACTTCTCTGCCATGACTGCTCTGCCAGCCGGTGGCAAATCAAGGCATTTCCAGACAGAAGAGCTTCTTGCAGGAGCTTCAATGAACTCCCCCCTCCCCACTCCCGGGTCAATCTTGGGCATCCACACCTAAGCAGTTCTTGCAGCAGTGGAGTTCTTCCTATTTTTCTTTCTGCACAGGGGTAGACATTGTGGGTTGTCTTTTCTCCATTGGCAGCTGCAGACTGCAGTCCTTCCCTCAGTCACCGCCCCCAAAAGGTACTTACTGCATGCATATGTGTAGAAAGCCAGAACATTGCTTGTATGTGTTGCTGTGCAATTGTGCTCTTTCAGCACACTCAGCTTCCGGAAGTTCCCACCCCCGTGCCCACTTTGGTGGGGAGGAATGGGAGGACAGCTGGTCTTGTGGGAGCAAGCATGAATTGTCCTCTTTGCTAAGTAGGGTCCACCCTGTTTTGCATTTGAATGGGAGACTACGGTTTATGGCTGGTGTAGTATCAGATATGTCCAGTATGCATGACCCACAGTACTGTTGTTTGCTGTGATTACTGGTCATAGACCAAAATTACTGGTCATAGATTAATGGACCCAAACCCATCCATCCATCCAGGACTGTGCATACTGTTACCCAGGGCCAGCACCAAGGTCAGCATTGTTGAGCAGCTCTTGAGGGCCCAAACTCTCAGAAGGGCCACCTACATATCCCTGAGACCACCTCTGTGCCTAGAGCCTTAGTGTGCTGGTGGTGGAGAGGCTCTCCAGAGGCCTAGGTAAGTAGAAGCAGCCCAGGGGACGCGGTTTGCTAAGGACCCCCTGCACCTAGGTCTCCAGCCCTCCTCCAGGACTGGCCTTAAGCCTCCTCTGGCATCAATCTCCAGGTGACTCTTCATCCTGGATATTGTTGTAGCTGGATATTGGGGGGAGATGATTGGAAAATAAATATATATCTCCGGGAACAGCTTCCATCAGACTTGGCAACCCCATAGGCAGGGACAGAGGAGAGGAGAGCTGGTCTTGTGGTAGCAAGCATGACTTGTCCCCATAGCTAAGCAGGGTCTGCCCTGGTTGCATCTGAATGGGAGACTTGATGTGTGAGCACTGCAAGATATTCCCCTCAGGGGATGAAGCTGCTCTGGGAAGAGCAGAAGGTTCCAAGTTCCCTCCCTGGCAGCATCTCCAAGATAGGGCTGAGAGAGATTCCTGCCTGCAACCTTGGAGAAGCCACTGCCAGTCTGTGAAGACAATACTGAGCTTGATAGACCAATGGTCTGACTCAGTATATGGCAGTTTCCTATGTTCCTATGTTCCTATGACATAGCTATAATTGAGCGGATGGGTTCTAAGAACCTGGGGAGGGGGGTAGTTTCACCCTTCCCTATTTTCTTCATTATCTCCCTCACTCCTACGCCCCTGCCTATAGGAAAGTATATCTGGTTAACCATGCTGCAAGGTCCTCTCCCTCCCTCCCTCCCCTCTCTGCTTGGAATATCCCTGCCCTCTCCGGGTGTCTTGAGTTCTCACAAGAGGGCCTGCCCCAGAATTTCTGAATAATTAGTTGTTAATTAATAACCAACCAATCTTGAGAGAGCTGGAGTGGGTCACCTCCTCAAAACCCACCTTTTCCATGAAGCCTCCGGCAAAAACACTCAGTACCTGACCATAGCTAAGCCAAAGGGCATTCCAAAACGCGCACATTCCGTTCACCCTTGGCTTCATTCCTCTTTCTTTCCTCTGTGATCTCCCCTGGGTAAAATGTTAGATTCAAGTCCCTGCTGCAAGGATGGCCTCCGAGGCACAGCGGCAGCTCCTTTATACTGTACTCTAAAGCGCCAGGGATATAGGTGGTGCAATACTACTTAAATATCAGCCACCTAATGGCGCAGTGGAGAAAGGACTTTAGCAAGCCAGAGGTTGCCGGTTCGAATCCCTGCTGGTATCAAATCCCAGACTATGGGAAACACCTATATCGGGCAGCAGCGATATAGGAAGATGCTGAAAAGCATCATCTCAGACTGCATGGGAGGAGGCAATGGTATACCCCTCCTGTATTCTACCAAAGAAAGCCACAGGGCTCTGTGGTCACCAGGAGTCGATACCGACTCGACAGCACACTTTACCTTTAATACTACTTATATAAACAACAAAAACCAGCAATCTGACTGTTTCAGCTTTGCCGAATTATCCCCACCGATTCTTTCATACTCCTACCATCCCCTCTGCTTCCCCCACAACCCCATTTCCGTCCTTGGCCATTTGCCAATCCCCTCTGCCAAGACCTTTTCACCCCACCTTGGCCTCCAGGGTGATTTCCCCCCACACCCTACCTTTTTCTTCAGATGTGTCTTTAGCTGGGCTGGAGAAATCAGACTGTTGCAGGTTATAGGGAGCAGGGTTGTCATGGGCATCCTTCCCGCTTTCCAAAGGGGAAAGTCCAGAATTTGGGCCCATGGTGTCGGTCTGGGGTCACAGCGGCCTTGGAGGCCAAAGTTGTTCCTTTCAAGGTTGTAATTCGGAGAGGATTATTTTGTACAACCATTAATCAGGGCTGTAAGGAAGCTGCACGTCAGCTCTTGGGAGAAGACTACAGCCACAGCCATCCATGCCGGGTGAGATCAGTCATCCATTCCCAATATCCTGCCTACACCAACATCCAAGCACCCAAGGGAAACCATGCACTCTCATTAGAGACTGATTCACTTCCTACAATATCTGTGTCATTCCCAGCTTCAGGCACTTTTGGATTTATTTATTTTTTGCAGGGGGGGAGGGGGGATTTTGGCTAATGGGGCCAACGATCCAGTTAGTCACCAATCTGTTGGAACTCTTCAGTCTGCCTTGAATATCTTCCCAAAAGGAACTGGTCTTGCCTCAGGCTCTGAGTAGATTAACGCTTCAATTTGTCATCGGTTTCAGGTAATTACCCTTGTTCCTGTTTGCTTCCAAGAAAACTGTTCCTAGATTTCAATTATGGAATCGAACACCTTTAAGGGACTGCCTGCTCCAATCTCATGTTTTCAGACACACAGAGATGTTTTTGTTTTTAAAGGACTCAAATCCAGATACAGCCCTCATTGGCCCTTCCAGTCTAAAACTGGCCTGGTTGTCCTTGAAGTAGCTAAAATCCCAAAGGGTGTGTATTTGGGCAATCAGATTTTTAGCTTGAATCCTGCTGCACACCTAAGTAATATTACACTTTCTAAATTCAGACGTGCTCTATCGCTAGCGTGACTAAATGTGCTTCCATCAGCGGTGCTCTATGGGAGGTTTAAGGGGGTTCCTTATTCTTCCCGGCTGTGCCTGTGTGGCTCAGGCGCTGTGGATATCACTGATCATGTTATTTTATATTGTGACCTCCAGAAAGATATTCATTTAAATCTTATTTTACCTTGACTGAAGACATATCCTGGACATCCAGATGAATTCTATCTAAATGTCTTATTGTCTAAATTTAATTCTGAGTCTAATTAAGTGGCTAAATACTGTTATATTGTGTGCAAGCGCCGCTCTCTTGTTTATATTCTGTTTCTGGTCGATGACTGAAATAAAGTAACTGACTGACTGACCTGGTTGTCCACTCCAGTGCGAAGTATAGAGGGTCTTCACTAGGCCTGTGCTCCGGCCACTCCGAATCTGAATACCGTGCACTTTCCCCCCAGTGCTTCCATTGCAGGCAGCTGATTGCTGTGCGACTCTCTCTGTTGCAGGACTGTGCACTTCCAGTGGGGGGCTCTTTCATGGGAAGCCAAACCTTGTAGTGCCCCTGTGGCGGCTGGGTTGGCACATGAGACACATCTGGAGGGGCATGTGCGGAGGGCAGTGAGAGGAGTCGTTCTCCCACCTGCACCTGTTGCATGCACCTGTTCCATCTAAACTTTGAGGTCATTGCTCGAAGCTGCCATCTTGGGGCAGCCATTCCATGAGGCAGGCTGAGGTGGTTACTTCAGGCGCAGTGCAGGAGTGGCATGGGGCAGCCAGGGCCAGGCCTTTCCACCACGGACACCACCCTGCTGTCCACTGCCGCCATCTTCCCTTGTCCTGCTGGGGCACACCATTTTTCCCCTCCACTTCCTCCTGGTGAGGGTTACCCCTCCCCTTACTGCTTGAGATAGGATGGCCTCTGCTACCACTGCCTGAATTGACAGCAGTGTCTTAGCACGGCAGTGTCTTGATAGCCTTAGTGTGCTCATGGATCACCACTTCTGTCTGGGTAGGATGGCCTGAGAATGCTGAATACTCATAAGAACCACCCTGCTGGATCAGGCCCAAGGCCTATCTAGTCCAGCATCCTGTTTCACACAGTGGCCCACCAGATGCCACTGGAAGCCTACAGGCAAGAGATGAGGGCATGCCCTCTCTCCTGCTGTTCCTCCCTTGCAACTGGTATTGAGAGGCATCTTGCCTTTGAGGCTGGAGGTGGCTCACAGCCTCCAGACACCCACCAGCAGATGGGGGAGGGTGTCCTATTGTCCTTCGCCTCCGATCGCACGATGCCATGGGCCATCCCTGCTGTCATTTACTGATTTTTAAATCTGGCTGCAAGAGTAACCCTGATCACTTGTTAGGTGTAACACTAGTACATTCTGCGTACAGAGTACACAGGTACAGTCATTCACACATTCTGCTGAACGCAGGTACAGAAGCACACTTCCTATTTGTACTGTGTATTTGAAGGACCTGTGTGAGGGTTCATTTTTAAAATGAAGGCAGTCATTCATACAAAAACACGTGCAAGTATACGGGACATCTGTACACTCGCATGACATAATTCTGAACAGGGCTTCTGTGAAGAGCGTTCCCAGGTATAGTTACTCACATGTTGTTTAATGCAGATACAGCAGTACACTTCCTATCTGTAGCCTGCATTTCAGGGGACCTGTACCCAGGTTCACGTTTAAAATGAATGCAGGTACAGCCATTCACACAAACACGTATATGAGTGTACAGACAGTTGTATATTAGAACTGTTTATAATTCACCCGTGTTAGATTCATTCCCTTACTTGTGCCAGTCATTCTTCTACAAGGTGTGTTTAGAATAGAACTGAAATAGTGTACAGTGCTTTACTCTACTTGGTAGTAGATTTTGTTTTGTTTTATACAGACACCTTGATGGGGGAAAGTAGCTTTCTTATTTGCCTTTGGGCTTGTGGCTCTCTGTTTTCTTAGGCAGTAGCACAGCTTGGAAATTGGGCAGAACACCACCTTGGGCAATAGTAATTCCTCCAATAAGTTTGTTTAATTCTTCATCATTACGATTAGCCAAGTGGAGATGGTGAGGAATGATTCTAGTTTTCTTGTTGTCCCGGGCAGCGTTGCCAGCCAATTCCAAAACTTCAGCTGTGAAAAATCACACACGTACAACATGATGTTTGATCAGGGCTACCATTGTTAATTAGGGGTGTGTGTTAGGGCTGCCTTCATTTTAAAAGTGAACCCTCACACAGGTCCCTCAAATACATGGTACAAATAGGAAGTGTGCTTCTGTACCTGCATTCAGCAGAATTCTGTACACAGAATGTACACGTAACATGTGATCAGGGCTACTCTAGCAGCCAGCCAGCCTTGGCTGGTCCGAGCTTGAACTGAACCGGGCCCAGTCCGAACTGAGCCAGTCCGGAGCTCTACTGGTGAAGAGGAATCTGGTGAGGATTCTCTTTTACCATTAAAGGTGGGGAGGGGGGGGGCTTCCCTAAACCTAGAGGGAGTGGGAGGGGAATGAATTAGTACTTACAGGTCCCATTTGTGGAGGTGGCCCCAGGGGCAGTGGTGTCACCCCGCTACCCGTGTTAGCCTCCCCCTGTGTAGCCTGGACTGGCAGTGGCCCAATTTGGGCCTTCTTTGGCCCAGATTGGTCCTCTACTACACATGTACAGGGACCATTTTAGTGACCTCCACACATGCACAGAGGCCATTTGCCTGACCAGTTAGTACTTGTTCACAGAAATGACCTCTGCACATGCACGGAGGTCACTAGAATGTGCTCCTGCACATGCACAGAGGCCCGAACCAGGCCGCTGTGGGCCCGGGCTACGCTGGAGTAGGGTGGTGTGTGTGGGGGGGGAGCCACCCACGCAGCCCCCACTGTGGCTCCCATCACCATAAATGGGACTTGTAAGTAATAACTCCCTCCCTTCCTGCCCCCTCTAGGCTTAGGGAAGCCCCCCTGCCTCTTTATTGGTAAAGGGTAATCCTCACTGGAGTCCCCTTTACCAGTAGACCCCCCAAATTGGTCCGAACCAGTTCTGTATTCAAACCAGACCGGGTCCATTTCAACCGGAACGAAATGGGACTTGTAAGTACTAACTCCCTCCCCTCCTGCCTCCTCTAGAACCAAAACCCAGTCGGGTTGAATCCAGCCCTGGCCAGTTTTGTGCACATCTCTAGTGTATACGTTTTAATAGTTGCATGATGCCTTTGATTTTGTAAGCTGTTTAATTTATTTGAAAAGTAAACAAACCAGCCAAATACATCCATTTTGAAGTCTGTAAAACACTGAAGGCATGGAAAGAAATGTGTCAATTTGTCAATTGTAAAATTACTTATGTGGTGAGGAGTAATGTATCCATTTCAAGTATGAAAATATTCAGGGGTTGGATAGAAATTAATTGGTTTAATTGTATTCACGCTAAGGGAGTAAACAGAAATGTTTCGGTTTTGAGTACAAAATGTTAAGGGGACAGATAAAAAGTCCTTTGGCTTTCAGTATTAAAATGTTGAAAGGATGGACAAATACTTGCTAATTTCAAGTACACCAAGGCTGTCTGGAGAATATGTTAGTTATTATTTGGGTGGTGTAAATATGGTGTGCTGTAAATATGCAAATATTGCCAATCAGCACATTTTTTAAAATATAAATAAAATCAGAGTGGAAGATTTAAAGTAATGTGAAGAATGGATGGGACACATTTATATTTATTCAGGGATTTTAAAAATCTCATCATTTCGCTCAAAGACTGCCCAAGGGGGCTCACACTAATAAAAACACAATGTTAAAATATAATAAATAAATACATTGATCGATAGTGAATCTAGAGGAATGAAGTATGGGACCTCAAGTGGGGGGAATGTTTTTATTCTTAAGGCTGAGGAATATTTTGCTAACTATTCTTTTTTCCTGGTTGTTGTTTTTAAACGTTGATTGTTGTGCAATGCTTGCTTTAATCATTGTGTATATCTAAGATGATCAGGACTTTAAATTATTTTTACTCATCGCTGTCATCACCAGGCGAGGCAACCTCTTATCTTTTTAGATTCAAGAAGGAAAGAAAGGAAAGAGAAAGAGAGAGACTGAGAGAGAGAGAGAGAGAGAGACACGTGCTAGGGCATCCCGGCCTTATCTGCCCACTTGACTTCGGGCAATGCAAAAGAAGAAGAAGAAGAAGAAGAAGAAGTCATCAGGTTATGTTGTTGCTGCTGCTGCTGCTGCTGCTCTGTTTTGGCATCGCCATTCCTGCCTGCCTGCCGCGTGTGCGTCATGCGGACGGAGTCTCTTCCCAGCCAGCGGAGCTGCCTCTCCCCTTTGCCCCGCCCCACCCCGCCCCGGGATACACGGCTCCTCGTAGCCGCAGTGCTGCCCCCCAGCCAGACCCGCCCCGCTGCCGCCCGTGCTCGCTCCTCCTCCTCCGCCGCCGCCGCCAGGGCAGGGGAAGCCGCCTGAACGGCGTGGGCCGGGCAAAAGCGGTCCAGGGTGATGACGGTAGAACCCGTCGTCGCCAGGGCAACCTTTGTTGCCGGCCGGGGGAAGCCTCTGATTGGCCGGCGTGCCTGTGACGACACGCTCCCCTAGGAGGCCGGTAAAAAGACTCCCGGCGCTGGTGCAGCGAGCGCGAGTGAGTCTCCCCAGAGAAGAGGTAGGATCCGAGCCAAGCCGCAGCGCAGCAGCACCAAGCGGGGATCGGACCATGGAGTGCCACGGCGAGCAGAGGTCAGGAGCCCCTTGCGGAGTCTGGGGGCACAGCAGGGAGGGGGTTCCTGCCGGCACGTGGCGCTTTGGTCAATTAATCCAATGGATTAAGGAGGAGGAGGAGGTGGGGGCGGGGGAGGAATCCAGTGAGCCAGGGAGGCAAGGCGGGAGATCCGGACACCTGGGTGCTGTGCTTGGACCCAGCAGGAGTTCATGGATTCCGGAATCAGAATGTTTAATGACTGAATCAAAGACTCCGTTTTTTCCGAGTGTGTGTGTTTGTGTTTGTGTATGTGAGGTGGGGGTGTGTTCCGTCTTAAATTCAGAGGCCTCTTCCTTTTGGGTAAACGCAAGTATTTTCCGAGGGGTTCGTCTTAAAATCAGAGTGCACTTCTATTCGGGTAAATACGGTAGCCACTTTTCCTATGTGTCCATCTAGTTCACTTATATTATTTGTATCCCGTCATATATTTGTGTCTTCCACCGGTGACAAGGCCCACGATGTCTGTATGATTATCTTCTTCTGTGCCCTCTTATCTTCACAATAACTCTGGGAGGTAGGTTAGGCTGAGATCTAGCAAGCGGCTGAAGGTCACCTTATCAGCTTCATGCCTGAGTGGGGACTTGAACTCAGGGCCTCCATGGGCCTAGTCCAACACTCAGATCCTTACAACAACTATAAGGTAGGCTAGAATAGCCTCCACAGTTCTGGGGCTGAGTGGGGGGAAAACATGACTGAGATAGCAAGCAAAGAACAGCTCATGGCTGAGAGTTGAATCAGATTCATACTTTGGTGTGTAACATCTGCTAGAATGTAAGGGGATGGGCAGATCTTCATAGTTATAGTGGACAGGAAAGGCATTCAGTTCTATAGATGATGCACCACTTTGAAAGTGATGGTTTGGTTTTTGGTTTTACGTGTCTAACATGGGGAAACATCTGGTTTAAAGACTGTCTAGAAGTCATGCATTCAACCTGAAAGTAAAACGCCCTTTCTGTGACAACTCAAAGACTCAGTTTCAATTTCCTCCTCCCCTCTTCAAAAATATCCTGGCTTGGGGTCTATCATCCCTAACTCTTGGGAGGGAAGGGCTGTAGCCAAAAGTCCCAGATTTGATCCTGGTAACTTTGGTGCCACAGTCAATGTGGATGTCGGAGTGAAAGCCTTGAAGCTGGGTTGAATAGGAGGGCTTCCACAGATGAAAAGCCCATATGTCATGTTGAAACCTGAATGGAAGGACCTCATTTTATTTGTATTTTGGCATATGACCCTTGCAGTGTGTGGTTTGGAAGAAGACCAGCTTTAGGGTTGCCAGTTAGCAACCCGGGGACTATGCTTGTGTCTTTCTGGAGAAGAGAAAGCAGCGATAGTTTCTTGTGCCCTACTGTTCTTCTGGCCTTGTCATCCACCTTCTTCTCCAGGAGGACTCTTGTTTTGCCCCATGACAGACGTGATGGCATCTCCGGGATGCAACCTGGCATCCAGGGGCGTAGCAAGGTTGGAGTGGGCCCAGAGACAAGATTTTAAAATGGCCCCCTCGCTGATATACACACACAAACACACTTCACAATATATCGTGCACTCACACTCACATCCCCATTATGAATACGGTGAATATCTAGTTCACATTGAATCTAGTTTTTTCACTCTCTGCTCCTGCTGATCTCCAAAAGACTCAACATAATTCATAGGGGGTGCAACATGGGTGGGTGGGGCCCCAAGGTGACTGCCTCCCCTTGCCTAATGGTAGTTACGCCCCTGCTGGCATCCCTAGCTCCTACTTCAAGCCTCCCTTAAATATAAAAATTCTAATGCAAATCTCAGTACAGACATTACAGCATCTCTCTCTCCTCTCCATTTACCTCTCTGCAAAAAGTCTTTTTAAAATGTGCACCAGACACAAAATATGTTCTAAAAGAACATTTATGCCCTTAAAAATTTAACTTATACAAGGGTTGCATTGTGTTAGATAAAGTAAAAAAGTGATTTAAAGCAATGAGGAAAGTCAAGTGAGAGTGATCCAGGCTCCTCTAGAACCCAGACCCTGGTCAAGCATACCCAATTCTCCTTCCCCTGCCAAATACGCTTCCTGCAGACTCCACTGCTACTCCTCACATAATTTGCCAGTGAATAGGGCACTCTTCTCCTGTAGTGCCATCAGATTCCCAGTCCTGAGGATTTTCTCCCAATCTGTGTAGGCTCTAAATGTTATAGAATCTGACTCTTTGCACAAAGTGTCAACAGGAAAATGCACAGTTGTGTGTTGTGGTAGGGCATCATATAGGCACAAATTACTCACATACCATTGTGCACTTCTGAATTTTCCTTCTAAACACCCTGGAGGATATTCTGCCAATTCCCCAACTGGACAGGAAATTATTCTCTTTCCCTCTCCAGCCTTTTCCTTTTGGGCAGATAAGGCAGTGCTGCTACCCTTAGCATCATCTTACTTTCTAGCTCTTGTCCTATTTGGAATGCATGAATCACAATTTAAAAAACAAAACAAAACAAAAAACCCTTCATGTTGCAGTCCCAGACCAGCCCACTTAATACATACACCTTAGGACATAGGAAGTTGCCTTATACCGAGTCGGACCATAGGTCCATCTAGTTCAGTACTGTCTACACAGACTGGCAGCGGCTTCTCCAATGTTACAGGCAGGACTCTCTCTCAGCCCTATCTTGGAGCTGCTGCCAGGGAGGGAACTTGGAACATAGATGCTCTTCCCAGAACAGCCCCATCCTCTAAAAGGGGAATATCTTCCAGTGCTCACACATCAAGTCTCCCATTCATATGCAAACCAGGGCATGCCCTGCTTAGCAAAGGGGACAAGGCATGCTTGCTACCACAAGACCCGCTCTCCTCCCTTGTTAAGGTGTCTGTGACAACTTTGAATGATCACACAGGCATAGATGGGTTGAAGCGCCGTGTTATTTAGGACAACAGGCTATTTAAAAGTGCTGGGAAGTTTGGGGCGCATCCAGGGTATCTGTTCTGGCAAGGGTGTGGTCTTTGCTTGCGATATCTGTGCTCAGAGAAGAACTTTGTAAGATCTGGAAGCTTGCAGCGCTTTAGTGATTTGACCCAATAAGAGCTTTTATTGTGGAGAAAGTAGGTTCGGCAGATCTGGTGGGGATGGAGGCCTCGTTTTCTTGCCCATTGGTCACTGTTCATAGATCAGGCAATCTAGTTCCTCGTTTCCAAAATCTGGGACCCCATTTCATAGGAGGGAAGTGACTCAGGCAGTACTGAGAATACAAGGAGTATTCTCTGTGGAATGCTGGATGGAAGTTCCATTGTTTGTGGGAATATATTGAACACCTGGTTTTTCCACCCCATTGGTCATAGTCAATAAATAAGAAACCAGATTTCTTTCTCTGGGGAACCTTGGACTCTCCGAGTAGGATAAAGGTGGAGAAATGGCTTATTTCAGGAATGAGGGAAAGGGCATATGAGATATTTCCTCACCAGGAGCTTTTACACACATGGCTGTTAGTTCGAATCTCCTCCGGAATGGAGGGTGCGAGTCCACATATCAGCTGGATTCACCCCGAAGTCGCTGCGGGCTCTCATAGGAGCATAGGAAGCTGCCATATACCCAGTCAGACCCTTGGTCCATCTAGCTCAGTATTGTCTTCACAGACTGGCAGCAGCTTCTCCAAGGTTGCAGGCAGGAATCTCCCTCAGCCTTATCTTGGAGATGCTGCCAGGGAGGGAACTTGGAACCTTCTGCTCTTCCCAGAGCGGTTCCATCCTCTAAGGGGAATATCTTACAGTGCTCACACATCAAGTCTCCCATTCATATGCAACCACGGCGGACCCTGCTTAGCTAAGGGGACAAGTCATGCTTGCTACCACAAGACCAGCTCTCCTCTCCTATCAGTGACCAGTTCAGACATGACTCTGTCATTCTGGCTTAGCCCAAATTATGTCTGGTGTAAAAAAAACAAAAACCCTCTATTTTCAGCAGCTTTTGAAAAACAAAACCCAAGGCTTCTGGTATCCCCTGATGCTTATCGGCGATGTGTAGAGGGGCCATTGCCGATAATTCGGCTTTTTTCCAAACTCGCACCGCCAAACTAGAGGTAGGAAGGACAGAGAAGAGGCAGCACGTGAGCAGATTTTCAAAATGCTTTTAAGGCACTCCTGGCTGACAGAGGAACCTGCCAAGCAGGGGAGATCGCAGGGACCCACCCTGCTTTATACGCCAGGAGATAGCAGGGATGCACCCGGCTTTATATGAAGGGGGATGGAGCCCAGAGAACGACCCCCGGACCAGAACCTGCTCCCAGCCGCCTTGCGCTCTCTTCTGGGGGACGCACCAGCCTTGCGCCTTCTCTCCCGGTGGCGGCGCCTTCCTCTGAGCCGCCGCGCCGGGCAGCCCCGCTCCGCCTCCTCTGCCCGCAGGCTGCTCCTGCCGTTGCTGCTCCTCTCCGCGGGGCCGGCCTCTGCGTCTCGGACCCTGTGGCTGCACTCCGCTTTGGCAGCCTGGCCCCGGGGGCAGGGCGTCAGAAGTGCTCCAAGTGCTGCTGAGCCCGCTTGGCACCGCCGGGCCCCAGCCACCATGGGGCAAGGGGAGCTCACCAGCAGCCACAGGAGCCCATCGAGGTGTATGGGCAGGTAGGTGAACAGCTCTCCGGGCCGGCCTCCCGCTCTTGCCAGGCTGCGGTGAAGCACTGCGCGGGGAGGAGCAGCAGCAGCGCATCTCAGGGAATTAGGAGAAGCTTCAGGAAGGCTTGGTCCTTGCATTTGTTTTACAACCTCTTTTTCTCCTTCTCCACTCCCACCCCTACTCCACTGCAAAAGGGAACTTAGGTTGTGACCATTCTGCCCGGTGCAAGATTCCTTTTTTTTTTTTTTCGTGTTTAAATTTTTATTGATTTTAGCAGTATCTTAACATTTACATCACATTAATCAAATATTGACTTCCCACTCACACCTCCTCATGAACCACCAACTATAGAATTAACCCTTGCTTATAATAGTAATTCAAAACATATATCTTAAACCTTACAAACTTGATTTTGATCTACCCAACTTGCTATTATTACTAAATTTCAAACCCGCTTGTAGAATCAATATTAGGGAAATAGTTCTTTAAGTATAATAAAAATGGTTTCCAATCTTCTTTAAAACATTCCAAATTTTGATCTCTTATCAGTGCTGTGAGTTTTGCCATCTCCGCATATTCCAAATTTTTTATCAGCCAATCTTCTTTTGAAGGGAGTTCATTACTCTTCCATTTCTGCGCATCCCGGTGCAAGATTCCTGGCATGAATGCAAAGACACCGATACTTCCTCTTCCTCCTCCGCCTGTCAAACTAAAAACAATAAGTAATAATGAAGGGAGGCTTCCCTCGCCTCCTCCTCGGATGTGATTGGCTGGAGAAAAAACCCGGAGCAAGCAGTGGAAATGCACACAAGAGAAAGAATGCAGGGAATGCGGGGAGGAGCCGACGGCTATGTGAACGGTCCATTGAATCCCCCGAATTAAACTGCCTCGAATCTGCTGTGAAGTAGATTCGCTCCTCGGATACCCCACAGCATAAAGTCTGGATAACTCCCAGGGGGTGCAGGCATTGATTCAGAGTTAGACTGTTGGAAGCTCTTTTATTCATAGATGGAACCAGCCTGGTAAAAAAGCTCTTAGCTTTAGGCTTGAAATCCTATTCAGCCATGACACACAATGGATGGCCTTGGGCAAGACTTTGTCTAGTAGTAAGCCTGCCTTGCAGGGTTGTTGTGAACAGAAATGAAGGTGCGGAAGGCATCTTGTATAGAGGAAAATGTTATAGAAGTGATAGGTGATAGTGATGGGGAAAGCCATTTAGAAACACAGATATCTTAAGCCAAGGGTTCTCAAACTTCCCCAGATGTTGTTGGACTACAACTCCCATCATCCATTGCCACAGTGGCTCTACCTCCTCACTCACACCACTTTTCTGCACACACTTGGATCTGTCCATAATTCTAGGTCAGGCATTCTCAAACTTGGCCCCCAGACGTTCCTGGACTACAACTCCTATCACCCACACGCACAGTGGCTGAAGTCAGGGGATGATGGGAGTTGTAGTCCAGTACCATCTGGGGATGCAAGTTGCAGAAACCCTGATCTAGGCAGTTTGGGAGAGTGCATAACCCCTGTCAGGAACAAGGCACCTGTGTTGGGGAAGTAAACACAGAGGGATTCTGGCCTTAGAAAAAGGAAATGGCTTCTGTATATAGATGGATTTCTTTCTTTCATTCTTTACCTGACATTTCTCAAAACTCGGCTATCCTCCCTTAATTTTGAGTAAAACCATCTAACGTGCCATGCAAGTAAGAAATATCATAATGGAATTCATCCTTGTGAACAGAGACTGTATGCAAGTTGTGTGACAGATAGGATTGCAAACTGAAGTGATTCCTAGAGATTCCCCCCACAATATTTTCCCCCAGTATTTTCCCCAATATCAAGCCATTAAGTGCTGTATTGCTACACCGTGTAACTTGTGTCTGAGCTTTTTGCATCTGCAGTGTAGACGGCCCCAGGGCTGTAAGTTCCAACTATTAAAAAAATAATCAAAGGTTATGCACCAACAGAAAGGGAATCCCGCAATCTCCATACATTTATGCAAATGAAGCTCTGCACATACATTTCAAAATGCATTGCTAAGGGCTAGAAACTTGTCCTTTAAAAACAATGACCACAATGAAAGCCGAGATTGCCCAGATTTCTTCACCCTACACCAATTTCCTGCACTTGACAAGCTGCAGTTATAAAATGGTGGACTACACCTAACCTCAGTCACAGCACTTCCTTGTTCTCTACCTTTCGGTACCTGGCGCTGTTACGCCACTGCTGGCATAGGGCAGGGCTGCTCAGTTTCGGCTCTCCACCTGTTTTCGGACTCCAACTCCTATAACCCTAGCCACAGTGGCCAGTAGCCAGGGATTATGGGAGTTGTAGGCCAACATCTGCAGGAGGGCTGAAGTTGAGCAGCCCTGCTTTAGAGGTACATAGTCCTGCACAAACTATCTTGATTACAATCAAGCTCATAACAACAGCCCTGTGGGGTTGGTTATTCTCCCCGCGTTCTGTCCTGGAAAATGAGGGTGAGCGTTAATGACTGGCTCTGCTGCATCCATTAGGAGCTGAGATGTGTGGGTCCATTTCTTTTTCGTCTGAATTGCATCGGCTTCTGCTTGGCCACATCATTGCCCAAGTCAATCAAGGCTTGTGTCTGCAGTGGTGTGGGAATCTCAAAGGTCTGAAGTGCCTTTTTGATTTCTGGGATCTGCACCTTTCCTCATGCCCACAACCAGGGGCGCTGCTAGGTACTTAAAAGATCTGAGACCCGGGCCCACAGCCCCACTCAAGAATCATGAAAGTTGCACCATCGAGTCGGTGTCGACTCCTGGCGCCCACAGAGCCCTGTGGTTGTCTTTGATAGAATGCAGGAGGGGTTGACCATTGCCATCTCCCGCACAGCATGAGATTATGCTTTACAGGACCTTCCTATATCGCTGCTGCCTGATACAGGTGTTTCCCATAGTCTGGGAAACATACCAGCGGGGAATCAAACCGGCAACCTCTTCCTTGCTAGGCAAGTTATTTCCATCTCTAATCTTGTAATTTTTAATTGGTTTGGGATTCTCTTAATTTTGGATTGTTTTCATGGGTTATTTATTCTGCTTGTGTTTGCTCTTCTTCCTGTGAACCGCCTAGAGCCATCTGGGTTAGGCAGCGTCATAAACAAACACAATTAAACAATACAGCGCCTATGAACGTGGCGGCAGCAGAGAGCAAGGTGAGGCTGGGAGCCCTCTCTCCCCCATGCCCTGTGTGGGTGCCTCCACGGCTGCCCCTTCCTTTCTGGAAGAAGGTCTGGAGGAAGGAGGGGGCTGATGTGAGTCAGGGCTCTGGGTAATTAGTTGGGGGTCCTTGCCATGGATCACTCCCTGATGGACCCCCCCCCCACCACAATGCATGTGTGAGGTCAAATGGCATGCACCTGAGATGCATCCGCCCTTCTGGAACCATTGGAAACAAAACAAAGTACTTGGCTGGAACAGAGCAAAGCTGCCCCTCACTTCGATTGTCCTTATTAGCAGCCCCAGCAGATTCTTCTGGAAGTGAGGGGGGCGGAGGGGGATGGTCTCCCTTTCTTGCCCTCGGCACCCACCATTTAGAGGGAGGCCGCCCCTAAGCATGCCTCATTCTTCCCTGAGAGGCCCGGCCCGCCAAGCATTTAACCCTTTCTAGGGCCAGCCTTGCTGCAGTGCATCAGAGGGCCGCCATCTGCCTAGAGCATTGATTCTAGAGAATAGAATCTGGTCTATTCTCTAGGCTAGAAAAGCAGTCTAGAGGTCTCTGGAAGGGCGCCACCAGCAGGGCCAGATGGCGACCGAGGTCCCCACCCTGTTGTTGGTCCCCTGTGTGTGTGTGTGTGTGTGTGTGTGTGTGTGC
Source organism: Hemicordylus capensis (assembly GCF_027244095.1). Classification (NCBI taxonomy): domain Eukaryota; kingdom Metazoa; phylum Chordata; class Lepidosauria; order Squamata; family Cordylidae; genus Hemicordylus; species Hemicordylus capensis. Next base: position 12,495,572 of record NC_069662.1, read on the forward strand.
TGACTGACAGAGAGCTCTGGCGTGCAACACCAGCCCTGACCAAAGAGGAACTATTTGCCGCATTTTGGTTCCGTCAGCTTGAAATCTTCTTTCAGGGCGACGGTAGCGTCGATTCCCCTGTTGCAGCACAGCCCTTCCGAGCAAGAGGGTCTAGTCAGAAAGCAAGAAGGCAGACGAGTCACTTCTCTCTTTCCTCTGTGCACTGGCAATGAAGCATGTCCGTCTTTGTGGCCCCTCTCCCCTCCCTCTTCCTCTCGATTTCCCTGCAAGAGCACAATTTCCTTCCTGCTCCCCGCCCCCCACTTGCATCACAGGACCTTCCCACAGGCAGTGAGCAAATGAGGAAGTTTCCGGGCTCACACACCTCCCCGGCGGAGAGGCCAATCGGAAGCCAGAGATGCCGACACAACCTCTTCTTTCCCCGCCCCGGGTGAACTTAGGATGCAGGGCCTCCAGCTCAGAGTCCGAGTAGGAAGACACCAGCGGGAGCTCGTGCATTTTTCCTTTCTGTGTCCCCACGTCCCCCGCTCAGCTAATGCTGGTGCCCTCAGTCGGAACCCATCACCTCCTGTTTTCCATGCCCCCAAAGGCTGCTTCTCAGAGGCAGTCCAGCATATGCTCCGACAGTGCCCCTGCTTTCTGGGCTATGTCCTTAATAGATCTCTGGCTGGGGGGATCAGGATGCCGAACTTTGGTCAGTTCCAGCAAGGCCTTCTAAGCTCCTTAGATCAGGGCTTCTCAGCTTTGCATCCCCAGATGTTAGGTTCTCAGCCTTGAGTCCCTGGGTACTACAACTCCCATCGTTCCCTGCCTTCAACCATTGCGGCTGGAGATGATGGAAGTTGTAGTCGAACATCTGGGGGCCCGAGGCTGAGAACACACGCCTTAGATCAGAGGTGCTTCAGCCTTCCAGCCACTGTTGCACTACAACTCCCATCGTTCCCTGCATTGTGGCTGGAGGTGATGGGAGTTGTAGTCCAATATCTGGGGGCCCGAGGCTGAGAACACACGCCTTAGATCAGAGGTGCTTCAGCCTTCCAGCCACTGTTGCACTACAACTCCCATCGTTCCCTGCCTTGTGGCTGGAGGTGATGGGAGTTGTAGTCCAATATCTGGGGGCCCGAGGCTGAGAACACATGCCTTAGATCAAGACTACAAAACGTTGGCCCTCCAGCTCTTGTTGGACTACAATGCCCATCACCCCTAACCATTGGCCACTGTGGCTGGGGATGATGGGAGTTGTAGTCTGACAACAGCTGGAGAGCTGAAATTGTGTACTGTTGCCTTGGATGAAGGGTGGCATACAAATATTCTTAATAAATAATAGTCAATGTACGGTGAGTGGGGCGCCTGTATATTATGGCCAATGTTCCCTCTAACAGGGATTCCCAGATGTTGTTAACTACAACTCCCATAATTCCCAAGCAAAAGCCATTGCAGCTGGGGATGCTGGGAAATGTAGTCAACAACATCTGGGAAGCCCTGTTAGAGGTGATGGCGCAGTCAAAGAAGTTCACGGCATGCCTTGGATTGTGTGTACATGATTTGCTTAGGGTATCTTGGAGTCAAAATCCCCACCGCACCCCCCGCGGCAGAGATCACTGGTCGACAGCCAGACAATGAAGCTCACGCACAAATGTGTTGCACTAGTGGAAGGTTGTTTTGCTTATGAGTTGCACTAAGAGGCACTGGAGCTGGCATTCCAGACTAGTGGTGCACTAGTGTCGCAAGGTGCACAATCCGGGGTACGCCTCGTATGTCTTGCTAGGACAGTTTGTGCAAGAGTCCAAGAGTGCATTTCTGATAGTCCCCGTGACTTTGAGCAGCTATGCAATCTTCCTGTGCTAGCGCAACTGAGCTCATTGCACCGAAGAACACCGGAAGCTGCCTTCTATGAGTCAGACCCTTGGTCCGTCTGACTCAGCATTGGTTATACTGACTGGCAGTGACTCTCCAAAGTTTCAGACAGGATTCCAGCCCTACCTGGAGATATCAAGGGTGGGACTTGGGGTGTTCATGCAAACGCTCTTCCACTGAGCTCTGACCCCATCGCCTAAGGCAGGGATCCTCAATGTTGGGCCCCCAGATGTTCTTGGACTTCAGCTCCCATAATCCCCAGGCCCAGTGGCCTTTGGCTGGGGATTATGGGAGTTGAAGTCCAAAAACATCTGGGGGCCCAACGTTGAGGATCCCTGCCCTAAGGGACAGCATTCGCGTGTAGTCACCCATCCAAATGCAGACCAGGTTGGACCCTGCTTAGCAAAGGGGACCACTTAGGCTCGCTACCACGAGCCCAGCAAGTGCAGTGTTAGTCTGGATGTCAGCCTTTGTATAGCGAAGATAGTTGCGCCTGCTATCTGGACAGGACTGAACTCATTCTGGCTGTGAAGCACTTTGCCCCTTTCTGGCTCTGGGTGTTTATTATCACCGAAAGGGGTCAGTGACCCTGCGGTGTGGAGCGGAGTGTCCGAACAGTGTGTCCGCTCAGGGAGGGAGGGAGATCCATTGCGTCAAGGAGCCAGTGACTTGTTGGCTATTAACCTGGGGGTCTACTTGGGGTGGGGGGTGGAGTCCTCCTGAATAGTGAGACAGGAAGAAGAAGGTGAGAACTGAGGAGAGCTGGTCTTGTGGCAGCAAGCATGAGTTGTCCTCTTTGCTAAGAAGGGTCCACCCTGGTTTGTGTTTGAATGGGAGACTACGTGCGTGAGCACTGTAAGATATTCCCCTCAGGGCTGCTCTGGGAAGAGCACCTGCTTGTTTCCATGCAGAAGGTTCCACGTTCCCTCCCTGGCGTCTCCACGAGAGACTCCTGCCTGCAACCTTGGAGAAGCCGCTGCCAGTCTGTGAAGACAATACTGAGCTAGATGGACCAAAGGTCTGACTCAGCATTTGGTGGCTTTCCATGTTCCTGTGATGGGAGCGGTGGTTCAGCAACTTCCGGAAGGCTGGGAAGCCCTGCTCTGTTGCAAGCAGAGAGCTGGTGTGTTTTGGGAAATGGCCCGCAGAGGATTACATTTGTGTTTTACTCCATCCTTCCTCCCTGAGCTCAGGGCTCCCGGAGTCTCCCCCTCACAAAAGCCTTGAAGGGAGGCTTGGTTGAGAGAGAGCGTGGCTGGCACAAGGTCTACCCAGTTAGTTTGGTGGCGCAGCAGGGATTTAACTCCAGTCTCTCCAAAGCCAACACACACAATTGCGTCATACTGGTGAAAAGCTCCACTGAGCACAAAGGGTTGCCAACTCCCCCCCCACACACTGGCAGGGCTCCTCTGCCTGTAAAAGGCACATGACAGGTGAAGTTTCATCAGGAGAAGCTTTTCTTAACATGGAAGTACAGTGAGGAAAAAAAGCTCTTCCTGCTCACTTTGCTTCTGCCTGATGCAAACATAGGCACCTTGCCAAAAGGAAAACAATCAGATTTGGGAACCCCTTAAGCAAGCCGAGGCACACCCTAAAAATGAAAGGCTGTAAACAAGATTTGTCAGATGTCATGGGCAGAGCTTGGTTAAAGAGACGAATGCCACCATAAATCTCGTCCACTTCCCTTTTCTGGGTTTGTCTTAGTTGATCTTTATCCTGCAGGCTGCTCCATCACTTGCCAAACTGGGCTTATGTTGATTTTTATGCATGACTGATGGACAGTGGTGTTTTGTGAGAGCCGGCTGCTGTTTTGCACATCTTACTGTGGTGAGGTGTCTTAGACAGACTGCTCATTTCTGCAGACGAAGAGAAACATTTTTTAATTGCAGCATAGGAGTCTGGATGCTTTCCTAGAAGTGACAGACAAAACACAGCCAAACAGATGGAGATTTTTCACTCCCCTCCACCCATGCCTTAGAGATTCCAGTTCCATTGCAGCCTCAGCAGTGCGGATGCCAACATTTCTGGTGGCCCCTTGCTCCTCTGCCTTTCACAGCAGGTTGATTGGCAGACATGGGTAGGTGGTCGTGCTTCTCTCCAAGTTGGGAAAGGTTCACCGGTTGATTTCTGCCCATCCATGCACGGAGTAAGATGGAAGAGCAAGCCAGCGTGGCTTTCCCCCCTAGTCAGTTGGCAACTCTACTTGGCAAGAATGGAAACGGCAGAGGTCAGATCTTTATAAGCTCTTGGCACTAGGATCTTCTGTGGCCTCAGATGTAGGTGGGGCTGGGAAATTAGCAGCGCCAGAAAGTGGAAAAGGAACGTCATTTAGCAGGTGTGCATCCTTATGCATGGTTTGGAGAATGTGGAGAGATTCATTCGTAGAACTTGGGGTCATAGGAGCATAGAAAGCTGATTTCTACTGAGTCAGGCCACTGGGCCATCTAGCTCGTTATTGCCTAGATCCAACCTGTGGTGCTCCAGATGTTGTTGAACTACAACTCCCATCATCCCCTGCTACAATGTTTTGTGGCTGTGGGTGATGGGAGTTGTCGTCCAGCAACATCTGGAGTGCCACAAGCTGGGAACCCTCTGTCTAGCCAGCACTGACTGGGAGTGCTTTTCCAAGATTTCAGGCAGTTTCTCTACTCCCAGTTTCTCTACTGGGAGAGCTGGTCTTGTGGTAGTGAGCATGAATTGTCCACTTTGTGAAGCGAGGTGTATCCTGATTGCATATGAATGGGAGACTACTGTAAGTACTGTATGATATTCAATGTGAGCACTGTAAGATATTCCCCATAGGGGATGGAGCTGCTCTGGGAATAGCATCTGCATGCCGAAAGCTCCAAGTTCCCTTCCTGGCAGCATCTCCAAGATCGGGCTGAGAGAGACTCCTGCCTGCAACCTTGGAGAAGCCACTGCCAGTCTGTGTAGAAGATACTGAGCCAAATGGACCAATGGTCTGACTCAGTCTATGGCAGCTTCCTATGTTCCTACCTGGAGATGCCAGGGAGTGAACCTGTGACTTTCTGCGTGCAGATGCTTTACCACTGAGTTACGGCCCCATCCCCTAAGGAGAATCTCTTACAGTGCTCACATGTAGTCTCCCATCCAAAGGCAAACCAAAGCAGACCCTGCTTAGCAAAGGGGATAATTGATGCTCACTAATGACTTGCCTAGGAAGCATGAGGTTGCCAGTTTGAATCCTTGGTGGTATGTTTCCCAGACTATGGGAAACGCCTATATTGGGCAGTAGCGAAATAGGAAGATGCTGAAAGGCATCATCTCATACTGAGCAGGAGGATACAATGGTAAATCCCTCCTGTATTCTACCAAAGGGCTCTGTGGGCTCCAGGAGTTGACAGCGACTCAACTCGACAGCACACATTATCTTTACTGCAAGTCTAGCTCTCCTATCTCAACCAATGAAACGGATTTGTATCTGATTCGGAACATTTGTTATGTTCACATAACAAATTAATGTGTGGAATTCACTGCCATAAGATCTGTTGAGGATGTGTTGAAGATGTGGCTTTGGTGACTGTGATCGAAGTTAGACAAATGTATGGAGAAGAAGACTATCCCTGTCTATTAGTCATGATGACTATGTGGAACCTCCAGGCTCAGGGGCAGTCTATCTCAGAATACCACTTGCTAGGGGCAGATGAGACAGCAAGAGGAGGATATTTCTTTCATGCAAATGAAAGGCATCTGATGGAGAACGGAGTGCTCGAGGTCTCTTAGGTTCCTGTGGGCCACTAGTTTTATGTCGTAGTCAGAAAATGTCAATGCTGTACATGCCACATATTAAAAACATGCAAGGATCCTTCCTCAGAAAGGTTGTTTGTCTGTGCATGCATGTGCGTGTGAGAGGGAGACAGAGCGGGAGAAAGGAAGATTATATAGTTTTTCTTATCTGTTGCTTTCGGTTTCTAATCTGCTCCTGCCCGCCTCTCACAGAAGCAAACTGCAACTTTATGAGCTGACCACTGCCCTCAAGATAAACTTTCTCTTTCATTCAGAGCAGCTGCAAAGGGAGCGTCCTGTTATTCCTGCGCAAACCTATGACTGGGCTTGGGTGGTGTTCCTTTTCCCGCAGTGGCTTCTTCCACTCTGGTTGCACTCCCCACCACATCCCTCGCAACCTTGAGACGAGGCATTCTGGTTGCTTGAGGTTTTGCACAACAGGAAGTGAGAGGCTGCTTCTGTCTGGCTTGAGTATTTGCAGTGGTGCATTTATAAAGATGCATGGCGTGGGGGGAAAACAGACCAAGATTGTGCTTTCCTCTTCCTCTCTCAGAACGCTAGACCAAGTGACAGGATGAGCCGTTTCAAGGTGGACAAGAGTCTTTCTTTGTGCAACACAGAATTTAGCAGAATTTCTCCAACCTGGGGTCCCCCAACGCTGTTGGACTACAAATCCCATCATCCAGCACCACAGTGGCCCGGCTGGGAGGATGGGATTTGTAGTCCAAATCATCTGGGGAACCAAGGTTGGGAACCCCTGATTTATGGCATTTGTTGCAGTAAGTTGTCGAAATTAACGTGACATGAAACACATTGTTAAATCCTGGGCTGATGTGTTTCCCTGCCACCTCCAAAAGCAGTCATAGGCCCCCAGTCCAGAATGGGGCTGCAGGGCGGTTGTTTTAACACTCCTCCACCCATTTTTTGCTAGGCAAAAAAAATAAAAAATTACCCCACCTCTAAAGCTGCTATTTCCTGTGAGGAAATGGCTTTAAAAGGGGATGAGGTAAACTAATGGACAAAAAAAGCCCGAAGCAAGGGCTTTTAGCCATGTTGGCTATATGGAGCCTCCATGGACAGTAGCAGTATATCTCTGACTATCAGTTTTTTGGGAGCAGCAGCAAAGTAAGGCTGTTTCCTTCATCTCCTGGTTGTAGGCTTCCCAGAGACATCTGGCTGGCCCCTGTGACCCTCTATTAGACTAGAGAGATAAAAGGGTTCCCAACCTTGGATCCCCAGATGCTGTTGGACTACAACTCCCATCACCCACAGCAACTTAGGCCATTGTGGGATGATGGGAGTTGTAGTCTGGGGACTCAAGGTTGAGAACCCCAAGTTTAGTTGGATCTAGCAAGGCTCACCTTTTCCTCTTACATGGGGCAATGATACCAGGCTCGTGAAATCCTGTTCAAATATATTGAAAGCAAGCCTCTGAGAGGATGGGATCATGGCAATAGAAAACAGCCTCGGTTGCTCCTGGGTCCCATGGGGCTTTCTAGGAACTAGAGAAAAGCTTTTGGACATGGAGACGAAATTGGTGTGGCATCTTTGGGCGTGTTGCCAAACGGCAATATAAGGGTAATATTATTCCTGGACTGCATATGACCTCGTCCCGATGAATTACTTCCCCTTTCATTCTCTCAGGGTCTAGCAGCTCTTGCTTATGCAGCTTCCAGTGGCACATTCCCGCACCCATGAATGCTCTGTAAGGTTGCCAGCCTTAATTTGCTGGAGTCCTTGGCTTTGTTTTGAATGGCAGCTTCCTTTGCTGGGGATAATGCTTCTTATCTCCATGGCCTGGAGAGCTTCACCTGGGATTCCTCTGTCCTAAGGTCCTGTTAAAGGCACAGGTGCAGGCCAGGTCATTTTTTCCCTGGTCAGTTGGCAACTTAGAGGTGGCCCAAGACATTTTGCTGCTTGAGGCGAAGGACAATATGACGCCCGCCCTGCCTCTCTGGGCAGGTGGTGCATCCATGGTGGCAGGAGGAACAGTGCTCTTACTCCTGCTCCTTGGCTAGGCTTGCTATAGGAACTGTTCTTTATTTAGGATTTCAGTGTAGCATTCCTTTTCAAGTGAATAAGAAACACAGTTTGTTCCTTTCCCTGACCGTGGGGCTCATAAAGTACCGTATTTACCTGAATCCAAGACTAGTCCCCACCCCCAGATTCTTCGATGTTAGAAATTAGATGGGGTGGGGGTATTGTCTTAAATTCAGAGTCCTCTTCTTTTTGGATAAATACGAGTATAACTGTATTTGACCTCTGTATTTGAAGGGAGTCGTCTTAAATCTGGTCATCTTCTATTCGGGTAAATGCAGTACTGTTAATGTTCTGACACATGTCAGGTATGCCATTTTATTAGCCTACCTTCCTCAAGGAAAGTAAGCTTATGACATCACCCAGCACACACACTTTCTCCCCCCGCCCTCCATGTCTATCTGTGTGTGTCCCTATCAACTTTGCAATGCCTGGACATAGGAACATAGGAAGCTGCCATATACTGAGTCAGACCATTGGTCTATCTAGCTCAGTATTGTCTTCACAGACTGGCAGCAGCTTCTCCAAGGTTGCAGGCAGGAATCTCTCTCAGCCCTATCTTGGAGATGGAAGGGAAGGAACTTGGAACCCTCTGCTCTTCCCAGAGTGGCTCTATCCTCTAAGGGAAATATCTTACAGTGCCCATACTTCTAGTCTCCCATTCATATGCAACCAGGGCAGATCCTGCTTAGCTATAACGGGACAAGTCTTGCTTGCTACCACAAGCCCAATTTGGACCAAATTTGATGCAGTTGTGGGGACACATAAGGATGCCTCAATGGCGTAGTTTGTGATGATGTCACCCACCCCAATTCAAGATGCTGGATGCGTGAACATTTGAGGCGCAAGTGGGCTAACTAAGATTAATGAGCAAGTGGGCTAATTAAGATTATCGTGAAAGAAAGGTCAGCAGATTAGTTCTTACCAGACCTCCTTGTTAAGATCTTGCCATGTATTCCTTTATTTTGGAGCTTTTCGGGTGGTGAGCCTGGCTGCTCCTCACACCCACGACTGAGGCAACAGCCTCACCCTGCCTCATGAAAGGGCTGCCCCCTGTGGCAACCCCAAGTGCCTTCCACAGCATTGAAGTGGGGAGGGCTTTGTGTGGAGCCTGCCTGCAGGGTCTGGGATAGTTTCTGACTCCTTCTAGGACCAGGCCCTGGCTGTGGCAAACAGATTCTGGAGCTCATATTAAGCCCACCCCTGGTAGGGAAGGCCACTTATTTTCACATGAATGCACCAGGCAGAGAAAACTACTCTCCTGAGAACTGGCCCAGGAATGTGGCCTGAGGCCCAGGCGGGAGGAGCAGCACCCAAGCCAACAGCCCTTGCCTCCTGCGGTCATCTTGTTTAGGGAAAACTCCAGCCTGTTTGGGTCCTGCCCCCGTCTGAGCTTGCTTTTCCTTGCTTGGGTTCCCATGAGAATGTTGCCTTGGCTCTTGTGATTACGCAGAAGGTGACTTGTACGAGGCAGTCCGGGATTCATTTCCGCTTCTTTTAATGTGTGTCTCGGTTGTGAGAAGGATGTGGGGGTGTAGGAGAGAGCCGTCTGGGACCTGTGGTGGGAAGGGGATGCAAGGTTCATCAGTGAGGTTTGTTGAGTTGCAACCATGGAAATGGAATAATTGTGTAATCAGCCAGAGTTTGTGCCTGATTATAGAATCGTAGAATCATGGGATTTTAGAGGGGGAAGGGGACCTTGCTAGTCCAACCCCCTGCTCAGCACAGGAAGCGGCTACAGCATCTCTGGCAGATGGAAGCCCTTCATAAGGCTGCATGGAAACCTTCAGCGAAGGAGAGCCGACCACTGCATGAGGCGGACGGTCCCACTGTCGTCTTAGGCAGTTAGGCAGTTCCTGCATCTGCCTCCTTGCAATTTCAAGCCCGTGGTTCTAGACCTGCCCTCATAAGCAACAGAGAACAAGCCCGCTCTTTCTTGCATGTGGCAGCCTTTCAGGTTTCTGAAGGGAGCGGTCCTGTCGCCTTCACTCTTCTCTTCTCCAGGCTAAATGCACCCAGCTCCTTCAACTACTGTAGTTCTCATGGGACTTGAATGCTAGACACCACACCGTCTTTGCTGCCCGCCTCTGGGACCCATTCAGATGACTGCCAACTACTTTGAAGTAGCGCTTGACCTGTGCATAGTGGGATTGCTTATTTGTGCATTTAGATGACAATGCACTAGGTTGTGGGAAGGCATGCACATCTGTGCTTCTCTCCACATGTTGAATTGGGCCAGTCAAAATATGGTCTGTACCAGCCCTCTGAGTCAGACCATTGCTCCTAGGGGCGTATCTAGGGTAGGGCAGGCAGGGCACGTGCCCCGGGTGCCACTTGAAGGGGGGCGCCATTTTCTAAAATTAAAAAAATGGCCACCAAAAACACAGTGGCCACCGCATATGCTCAAATGGGCTCTGTGAGGCCCTAGGCCAGGCCAGGCCTCTCAGAGGCCATTGAGCATGCGAGGTGGCCATTTTCTTTTTAGCAGCCATTAAAAAAATTTTTTTAATGGCCATGACACATGCTCAAATGGTCCCTGCGAGGCCCTAGAGGCCAGCGGGGGGAGGGGAAACCTTTGTAGACCCCCCATAGTCTTTAGGAAGCCCCCCAAAGGGGCTATAGTATATATATATATAAACTGTAGCCCCTTTGGGTTACTGTACACATAATTAGTTTGGCACTAAGTACAGAGAATCGGCTTGTGAATACTGAGCTGATGCTTATGAGCTAGGATTGTATTCATTTGCTCTTACTTTGCTTCTTGTGATAAGTGAGTTAAATGTGATGTCTTAATAATATGGCTATTAATGGTGAGTTTGTCTTTGATTCTGTGTGAAATCCTTAGTATTAAGGCCCACTGGGTGTTCCTTGCTCTCTTTCTCTCATTTTAACTGTCTTTCTGAAATACTAGAATATATTCCAAGCAGTGACACAGTTTACTCTGCATATCCTTTAATTATTTTCAGAGTATCTGGGAAAAGCCAAATTCTCCATTTATTTTTAAAACTTATGTAATAGTGATGCTACAATGCGTAGCAGAGAATTAGACAGGCATTTTTGTTTAGTTTTCCAAGTACACCTCCACATAGTATTTGGGTATTTCATGAGCCCCAGCATACTGAAATTTGTAGTTTTCCAGCATTTTGTGGTCTGGCTACGTCCAATGCTAAGTAATTTTTGAAATATTAAAAGATTAACGAGCTTGACTTGTATTTTTGAGCTGATATTATGGTAAAGTTATCTGAAAGATGGGTGTCAGATGTTTGGACGGGGGCGCAATTTCAGTGCTTGCCCTAGGCGCTATTTTCCCTAGATACGCCTCTGATTGCTCCGTCTAGTATTGTCTGTTCTGATTGGCATCCGCTGTCCATGTGTTCAGTCAGAGGACTTTCCAATTGTATATTGGAAGCTCCTCAGGGCAGGGACCTGTCCTCTTCTCTTTTCTAAAGCACACACATACACACACACTGGGATGATGGGATCAAGAGAATGCCTTCCCCCCACCGCCACCACCGGCAGTTTTAAACATCTTTTAAAATGCTTTTTAAAAAGTATTCACTTCCCCTCAAAAAGAGCCCCATCTCCACCTCCACTGCATCTTCTGGCTGTCTACTTTTGAGTTTCAGTAGGAAGTCTGAGCCCCAGCCAGCTGCATCACCAAGAATAACATTTGCTGTATATTAGGATGTTGGCAGTAAAGGGGGGAAAAGATGAACATAGAGTATAAATGAAGTCCGGAAATAGACTTAAAAAAAAAACCTATTCAAGGAGCGATGTGCTTGGTCATGACAGCAAAGAAATAATTGTCTCCCTCCCTTGTTCTGAGAGAAAGTTGATTAGGTTCCTTTGAAGGTTAAAAAGAGGTGGAATTATCCGGTTAACTCTTTAAGAGGCACAGATCTGGAGACTGCTTAAGTGGAGAAGGCCAAATGTGACAGGCCAAATTGTGGAGCTTGGCTCATATTGTGAGTCCTGGAAAATGGGAAACGATCAATGGAGGCTTGTCTGAGCATGCACAGAGTGCATTATGCTCACCAATGAGTAAACCCCAACAGTACTCATATACCTGAAACAGGATGGGGGCTGTGTTTGTATCTGTGTGTGTGTGTGTGTGTGTGTGTGTGTGTGTGTGTGTGTGTGTGTGTGGCGGGGGAGGAGAGAATGCAACTAATAGGCAAATACATCTCTGTTCCCTATTCATTTGTGTTTAGACATTATAAATACCTCCCCCCCCACACACACAGTCTGGTTCCCCCCAAAAAACCGTGGGCTAAAGGTGGAAAGAAATCATACTCATGCTCTGAGTACCAGTTGCAGGGGAGTCACAGCAGGAGAGAGGGCATGCCCTCAACTCCTGCCTGTGGCTTCCAGTGGCATCTGGTGGGCCACTGTGCGAAACAGGATGCTGGACTAGATGGGCGTTGGGCCTGATCCAGCAGGGCTGTTCTTCTGTTCTTATGCTCAACAGCATCTCTTCCTCTTGATCGGGTCACATGGCCCAGTGCTAAGTACAACAATAAAACGATGGGTGCCTGGGCTAAGAACAACCTTCTGAAGGTCTGACTCTGAAAACTAAGGGGATTGGAGTCTGGGAGGTTAGGGGGTGGAGCTTGATGAGGGGATGGAGCCTGATTGTGCCTGGATCTTTAGGGGCAGGACCTGATAAACATGGGGTGGCCCACGCCCCAAGGCTAAGCAGAAAATGACCTGCCTGCCGCCTTCGTTCCAGCCCCGGAGTGGGTAACCTCGGGTGTTCTCATATCGGGGAATTGGAATGTGTGTCCCCCCCCACCCCCGCTCTTTGTAATCCGGCTAGTAAACCTATATGTCATTAACGCTATGTTCCTGCATAGGAATGGGGAGGTAAGACGTGACCAAGAGATACACATAGATAAGACAGTGAATTTTTTTCTGGAAGAGACTGTATGGTTACGTGCAGAAAGACAAATGTATCTCTTCCAAAATGCCATGGGCCAAGTTGTGTAAATGGACCTTAGACGTGACACCCCCGACCACCTGATTTGTTTTATACTCCTTTCCCTTGGGCTAAAGTATTATTTACATATACCTCACAACTCTGTTGGTTTCCAACCTCATATCTGCAAATCGGTGTGTGTGTGTGTGTGTGTGTGTGTGTGTATACACACACATACACATACACACACACACATATATATATACACACAATGTAAAAACAGATATTTTGTATATTTGTATATAATTGTGCTATTGTAATGTACTGTATGCTTTGGTAGTTTGTTGGTTCAATAAAAAAATTTGTCTTCCTCCAGCTGATGTTGAACTACAACTCCCATCATGCCCAGCCACAATGGTTGGGATTGATGGGAATTGTAGTTCAACAACAGCTGGAGGGCCAAGGTTGCCCACCCCCGTTCCAGCCTCCAACTCTGAGCTGTTTATTCCGCTTCCCTCCAGCTCCATTTGGTTACGGCAATACCCAAAGGTGTCGGTGCTGGCAATGCTGAGGCACATCACTGCCAAGAAGGAGTTTAATAGGTTTAAGGAACCGATTAGAGGGTGACGCCAACAACACAGCGTGGGACGCACAGATTTTCCAGTGCCTCTGAGCCCTTTCTCCTTCCAAATCCCTTTGAAGTCTGTCCCAGGACTTTCCCAGTGTCTACAGAGTCCCATTTCCTTGCTATTCATGTGGTCCCTGGCCCAGCTGGGCTCTCTTCCCTTGGCACTGTTACCCTAAGTTTGCCTGAAGTGGCCCTTGTACCCTTTCAGAGCCACATGGGAGGAGGGTGAAATGAACCATGTGTGGCTGTCCTCACCTCCACAGTGAGCTTCCTCCTTTTATCCCAAGTGTACGGCTCCCTGCTGGTACTATATCAGGCATCAGCGATATAGGAACATGCTGAAAGGCATCATCTCATACTGCGCGGGAGGAGGCCATGGTAAACCCCTCCTGTATTCTACCAAAGAGAACCACAGGGCTCTGTGGGTGCCAGGAGTCGAAATCGACTTGGTGACACATTTTACCTTACCTTTTAAAAGAGAGACGTTCTCCCAAGGTCTGGAGCTGCCTATCGGGATGGTTTTTAAACTCTCGGATCCCCCCCAACCGCCCCCGCCCCCACAAACCCTTTTTACATCAATTTCTCTGCTAAGGGGCCCCTGTGGGCCAGCCATGGGAGCCGAGCATATTGCAAAGGGTTCTGGGTTATGTTTTGAGGTTCAGGGCAACAAACATGGAAGTGATGGGTCTGCCTGGTGCCCGATGCACTGAGTTTGTTTGTTTGTTTAGCCTATTTTTATACTGCCCAAAACTTGCGTCTTAGGTTAGGGTTGCCACATGTCCAGGATTGTCCTGCACAATCCAGGACATGGATGTCCTGTCCGGGATGTAGGAAGTGTGTAGCCCTGGACACAGACTGTCCAAGAATTTGAGCAGGAAGATTGCAATAACAAGTTTCCCCCGTTTTTATGGTGCTTCTATCTCCAGACATTGTAGCTATATGATGTCGGTGTTTAAAAACCCCGTATTCTTACTGGGGCTTTTAGGAGAGCTGGCTTTGTGGTAGTAAGCATGACTTGTCCCCTTAGCTGAGCAGGGTCCACCCTGGTTTGCATATGAATGGGAGACAAAGTGTGAGCCCTGGAAGATATTCCCCTCAGGGGATAGAGCCACTCTGGGAAGAGCAGAAGGTTCCAAGTTCCCTCCCTGGCAGCATCTCCAAGACAGGGCGGAGAGAGATTCCTGCCTGCAACCTTGGAGAAGCCGCTGCCAGTCTGTGTAGACAACACTGAGCTCGATAGACCAATGGTCTGACTCAGTATATGGCAGCTTCCTGTGTTCCTACCCTTTCTCTGGCACCAGTGCTGCCTACTGGCTAGGCTGGCTCTATATATGGCCCCTTCCTCTCCTTTCTGGATTGACTCTAGAGTTAGCATGGGTGGTGGGGGCCTCTGGGTTTTTGCTGTGAAGTTGATGGACAGAGAAGAGACCCCTTTTCTCTTAGGGCATTGTTGTCTTTCCACTTCTCTCTAGAGACTCATTACTTCATGCTATGAAGCTCCACTGTCAAGCACTCTTTCCAATTCCAGTTAAAAAAAAAGTAGGTTTTTTTTAAACTCACGTACACCCTGATGATTTTGTCCAGGATTGGGGCCTAGCTGTTGCCGTAGGAACTGAGTTCAAGCCCTATAATGGGCCCAGTTCTCCCCTGAGACAGCCTATTGAAGAAAAGGCTGGTGATGACAGAGAAGCTGTTTCCCAGGCCACTTTGAGCCTTTTAGTTTTAGTTTAGTTTAGTTTAGTTTTTCCTGTACCATCAGTCTGCATGGCAGCTTACAGAGTTACACAGGCAACATAGACAAGTCCCTGCTCCCATGGAGCTTACAATCTCAAATTCTCATCGAGGAATATCTGACAGACAGACTTCTGAGGTACCTTGGAGTTTCAGATTACACATGGCAGTCTAGAAACCGGCTGCCTCACATCAACTCTAAAATAGAAAGTCAAGGCCACACACACACAAAAAGTCACTTCCGAGTCCGTTAAGGTCTCTTTATCTTTTCCATGTGTTTGTGAGGGACAACTTCTTTCCTAAAAAGGCTTTAATTCAGAAGAGAAAAACAGTCCTCCCCCTTCTTCTTCTTTTGTAATTGTTAACGGATCACAAATGCTGTCATCCGATATACAAAACATAAAGGACAGTAGAATGCACTTCAAATAAACAGAGATGGACTGTTTATCAGGAATTCTCAAATTAGGGTCTCCAGATGTCATTCGACTACAACTGCCATCATCCCCAGCCACATGGGGATGATGGGAGTTGTAGTCCAACAGCATCTGGGGACCCTAGTTTGAGAACTCTGCTTTATAAAATTGATACAATTTTTTGATTTGATTTGATTTATATACCGCCCTTCCAAAAATGGCTCAGGGCAGTTTAAAATTGATTTCATAAAATGGATAAAATCTCCAGCTGCACATTTCCCATAGGCATAGCCTGATGCCAGTAATTAAGAAAAGCAGCCCATTTTTGAGAAAACTGGATCTTCAGAAGGGAAAAGTCTTGTGTTGTGTGGTTTATGAGCAGGAGCTCTGTGTAATGATGATCTGGTGTAAGAGTTTAGCAAGAGGAATAATTTCAGCTTCTTCCTGCCTGAATGCATACAGTCATATGATGAGCTCTGGAACAGGAAGAACTCAGAGCAGCAAATTCTGCCCCATGACTTCATACTGAAAGGTTATGCAGAAGTGAGTGATGCTCTTCCCCTTGTGTGTACTGTGTGTTATGTTGCTGATTTTTGAGCAAAATAAAGGTATCTCTTCCCTCAAAGTGGCTGCTTTTTCAGAAATTGAACTGGAACCTTTGTTGTCTTTGCTCATTTCCATTTCTGTTCTATCAGTTTTGCATTTCAGAGCCCTTAAGACCGCAGAGATGTGATCCTTGCCTTGTAATTTGGAGCGTTTTGTAATGTTGCCAGCTGACCTGAAAAAAGCCAGCCTCACCTGCTACTGTGCCTTTAGCAACAGCTCCCAGACATCAGCAGGTGGAGTTTTTAACAGTGTGGAGATGAGCCAGGTTGTGTCTGCAGACAGAGATGCGGTTGAAAGCACAGGAACAAATACTGGTTTCAAAAGATGGCAGTGAGAAATGGGGTTGTGAGAGTGCCACAAGCACCTATTGGACGTTCCCTGTGCCGTCACTGATGACAACTGACACCCCCTTTGTCCATCACCATGTCATGTTGTGACCTTAATATTAGGAACATAGGAAGCTACCATATACTGAGTCAGACCATTGGTCTATCTAGCTCAGTATTGTCTTCGCAGACTGGCAGTGGCTTCTCCAAGGTTGCAGGCAGGAATCTCTCTCAGCCCTATCTTGGAGAAGCCAGGGAGGGAACCTTCTGTTCTTCCCAGAGCGGCTTCATCCTCTGAGGGGAATATCTTACAGTGCTCACACTTCTAGTCTCCCATTCAGATGCAACCAGGGCAGACCCTGCTTAGCTATGGGGACAAGTCATGCTTGCTATCACAAGACTAGCTCTCCTCTTCTAGATGGCACTCATCCTTGGAAAGAGGAGTCTGGGACAGAAGTTGAAGGCAAAAGTTGAAAACATTTGTGATGGAAAGTTACAAAAGGAAGTGCCACTGAGCTGGTTTGCCAAGTGGAAATTTTTAGCTCCAGTAGAGCTTAATTTATTAAAATGTCCTGAGGAAAAGGTGGGGGGGGGGGAAGCCACCTGTGTGAAGTTGCACCTATTAGCATATATAGATAGTGTCTACATAAATAAAAAAAAGAGATGTCCCCTTATTTTAAAGATCTGGTTGTGTGTCAGTGTTCTCTCTAGTTTTTTTTCATCTGTGTGCAGAATGGGTTTTGTTCTGGGTGGCAGTATCAAGGCAATGTGTGCGCATGTGCATTCAGAATGGGACCTTCCTGATTCAGCCTGAGCGGGATCTAAAATTAACTGAGCAGACATCAAAAAATGTGTAAGCACAAACATGTGCGCACGTCTTAGAGGGAACACTGGTGTGTGTGTGTGTGTGTGTGAGAGAGAGAGAGAGCGAGAGCATGAGAATGAATAATATCAGGTATTTTAAAGCGTGTGTGTGAGAGAGAGAGATGGGGGAGAACTGGGGGGGGGTATCTCTGGGGTTGCATATTTTGCAATGACTACACCAAAAAAAACATAGGCCAAGTTGTAGAAAGGAAGTCAGAAAACAACATATATTAAGAAAAACTGGTCAATTCTGAATAAATCTTGAGAGCTGGTGTGCGTGACCTAAAGAAGCGTTCTCAAACTTGGGTCCTCAGATGATGTTGGACTACAACTCCCTTCCACAATAGCTTTGGGGAGGATGAGAGTTGAAGTTCAGTAACATCTGGGGACTTAAGTTTGAGAAGCCCTTGCCTAATAGATGTAAGCCCGGATGTTTCCCATGGAGATCTCACCTCTGTTGCAAAGCCCTGAAATGGGAAGTAGTATATTGCAGTAGTTAAAGTGATAAGCTAGGCCCCAGAGACCCGAGTTCACATCCCTCCTGCTTGCTGTAGTCATGAAGTTCATTGGGTAACCCTGGCCTACCTTATAGGATTGCCAAGTGGGTTTTTTTTTTAAAATAAAAAAAACCCCATATATGTCACCTTGAGCTGCTTGGAGGAAGAATGGAATCCAAGTGCAATAAATAAATGAAATAATGGAAGCAGTGGAGTATTTCTTCACACCTTGCCTTGCACATATGCGGTAGCAATTATACTTTTTTTGCTTTGCAAGATTGTTTGTAAGGATTATTGGGATAATGGAATGCTTTTAACATAACAAACATCAAATATTTATATACTGCTTTTAAACAAAAGTGTCCAAAGTGGCTTACATAGAGAAATGGTAAATAAATAAGTTGGCTCCCTGTCCCCAAAGGGCTCATAATATAAAAAGGAACATAAGACAAACACCAACAACAGTCACTGGAGGGGTACTGTGCTGGGGGTGGATAGGGCCAGTTGCTCTCCCCCTGCTAAATAAAGAGAATCATCATGCTTAAAAGGTGCCTCTTTATCTAGTTAGCAGGGGTTAAGAAGAACATAAGAAGATTTATATCTTGTGAAGTGTTACTGTTATATAGATTCTGTTTGTGTGTATAATTTAAAATTTGAGGTAGGGTTTCCCCTACACTTTACCAGATTTGAAAAACTTTGGAAAAGCAGGTTTTTGACCCCCGAATCCTGTATTGGTGCTGTACTTAAAACGCTTTCAGTTCAACTTGAAGCATTTCCAGTGACTGCAAAACACTATCAATGTAAGACTCTAAAAAACCCTTGAGATTGAAGGAGACATACTGTATGTCTGTGTGTTCTTGCTGCCCCCTAGGGGCAAGAAACTAGTCCTGCTGTGAGTGCATTTGTTAGTCCTGCAGTATCCAGTTCAGCAGTCTCTCTTTCTTCTTTTATCAGATACACTTATGAGGATTGCAAGCGGACGGCAGACTGGCTACTGGCCAAAACGAAGCACCGGCCCAGGGTGGCCATCATCTGCGGCTCAGGCCTTGGAGGACTAGCTGACCTCCTAAAGGACCAAGTGGCATTTGAATACACCAAGATCCCCAATTTCCCCAAGAGTACAGGTGAGGCCAAATGAATCAGAAAGGACAAACTTTAGTGTAATGCATGGTGGCCACTAGGGGGCGGTAGAATGCAATGGGGGCAGGGAGAGAAAGTGCCACCGTGCCATATATCGGCCACTAGAGGCAGCAACAGGTGATGTAACCCTTCTTTCCCCTCACTCCAGTTGTAGGCCATGCTGGTAGACTGGTGTTTGGGAACCTCAGTGGGACGCCCAGTGTGGTGATGCAAGGCCGTTTCCACATGTATGAAGGTTACCCCCTCTGGAAGGTGAGTTATTTACACAGTTACAAATTTTTCAAAACCCAGCTGATTTTGGAGACCAAATGTTTGGACACTCCTATGCAGAGATTAAGTTTGAGCTAGGATGTAGGCATAGAAGCATTTTTGTGTGTGACAGGAATCAGCCCATATCCAAAGCAATATCAAGAAGCAGACATTTATGAGCATGTGCAAAGTTCCTTTGCATCAACACTGAGAGGCCATGGCTAATTCAACATATCTGGGAATAGTGGCAGAGGAGGTAAAAACTTTCAGGTCAGAAGGTATACCATCCAGACAGTTTGCATGGGGCTTTCCGGATAGCAGTTTGCTAAAGACTTTTTAAAGCTCCTGCACTTTCTCGCAGACTCTTGTGCAGGTTCCAGATGCTGGCACCATATTTCACAGATTCCCATGGTCCCTCATAGTGTGTTTCAACTCCACCACACTCTGTGCACAGCCCTTGCACTATTTTCACAGCGCCACCTGCTGGCCTGCGCTTGCAAACCTCTACTTTTCATTACTACAAAATCCACTTTGGCTGGGGATGATGCAGAGTTTGGGTCCAACAACATCTGTGTACCCCAAGTTGGGAACTCCTGACTTAGTGGGTGCCACAGGGATCTAGAGAAGATATTGGACATTGTTGCAAAGAAATTTTGAAGGTTCTGATCCACAGCTGTGAGTGTGGTCAGGATTCTGTTCCGGAAAATACCTGAAATCAGCTGTTTCTACCTAGCTCTATCCCAGACTCCAGGGAGCCACAATACCCAGAAATTTAACCATGGTGCCTAGATGACGATTTTCTCAGGCAGAGTTATTTAATAAAATTTGTATTTGCCCCAGCTCGCTTTCTAGATTAAACCCTACAACAGGACTAAAATGCTTCGGTTTGGCAGGTTCATATTGAAAACGACCTCCAGAATCTCAAACTCCTACAATGGGAAAATACAGCTACTTTTTTTACAATACACATGCAACGTTGTAGCACTGTGTCACAATCCAAAAGAAGGCATCGGAAATGTGAACGGCACCTTGTTGTCAGCGCAGAGACGGCGGGGTCACAACACAGAAGTACAGAAGTACACTTAGCAGATCCGTAGTGACACTGTGGTCGGGTTTAATCTGGAAAGCGCCCAGACAGTCCTCTTTCTGCTCTAAATACAGTACTTCTAAAGGGGATGAAGAGAAGCCCGTCCATCCTGCTCCTCGGCAGTGACCCTCACTAAGTTAGTAATTTTGCCCAGTGTGCATTGGCTGGCTCCTAAATTTTGCTAAATTTTGCTAAATTTTTCTGCTAGGTCCGAAGAAAACTCATCAAGGCCTGTCCTAGATGGACACGCCCTTCAATCAATCAGTCAATTTATTTATTATTTATCTATGCAAACCACTTTGGAAACTTTGGTTGAGAAGTGGCATATAAGTATTTGTCGTCGTCGTGTTTTTAAATTCCCTCCTGCTCCCCCTTCCAGGTGACCTTCCCGGTCCGCATCTTCCACCTGCTGGGCGTGGAGACCCTCATCGTCACCAATGCTGCTGGGGGGCTCAACCCTGAATACAACGTGGGAGACATCATGGTGATCCGCGATCACATCAACATGCCGGGGTTTTCTGGGCAGAACCCCCTGGTGGGGCCTAATGAAGAGAGGTAAGCTGGGGCTTCCTGTCTTCTGCTGCATCCGCCTCGATGGGTGGAGGCGTTGCCGCTTGGGACTAGTCTATTTAAGAGGGCGGTTTCTCCCATATTAAGATACAAGGACTGCAGCCCAGGGATGTAGCACTTGCTTTGCGTGCAGAAGGTCCTCGGTTCAATCCCTGGCAGCATCTCCAAGTAGGGCTGGGGAAGACTCTTCCCCTGAAACCTTGGAGAGCTGATGCCATTCAGTGTAGCCTCTGTATAAGGCGGCTTCCTATGTTCCTGTGCTTGCCAGTCCGAGAACGGTCTAAGGCGACATGATACAGCCTCCTTGCTGAAACTTGGCAGGTCTTGGTGTGGTCAGTGCTTGGATGGGAGACTCATGCGTGCCTTTGGGGGATGGGGCCATAACTCTGTGGCAGGGCATCAGCTCTGCATTCAGAGCGTCCCAGGTTCACTCCTTGGCAGCATCTCCAGGTAAGGTGGGGAAAGACGCTGAGACTCGAGAGCTGATGCCAGCCAGCGCAGGCAATACCGAGCTAGATGGGCCAGTGGTCTTACTCTGTATAAGGCAGCTCCATGGAAGCATAGAGCTGGAAGTGCCTACAGTCCTACTGTTCTAGTCCCCAAAGGCAGGACTGTGACCCCTCCAGCCAGGTAAGATTTTGCAATCCAATCCACATTGCAATGTGGCTCTCCCCCCAGTTATTGCATGCATCAGCCCAGAGCAGCTGGGATGACTGTTCTGTGGAGGCCCGTAAAACAAGCCACTCACAGATTCTGCACACTAGGGATGTGCCGAAATGTGATTTGGCTGCCAAATCACCAGCACAATCCCTTGGAAGGACAAGGGCTTCCACAGCCCCTTTAACAAGGAGACCAGGTCCATACCTGCTCCTCCCCTGCTTGCTGCCACTTCCATAATACCGGCGCGCCTCCTGGATATCTTTTTGGGCTGGTGGGGCGTCTCGCAGCTGCCCCTGCACTCGATGCCGGCACGCACGTGACCTCAGCCTACCACACAGCTCTTTAAAAATAGATCAGAATGGGATTAGATTGGATCAGAAGGGATGGGAGAAGGGATGGGAGACCCATCTAACAATTTTAGTAAAAAACTAGCAGTCAAAGTCCTGGGTAAATCCAGGACTTCATTTACCTCAAGATGACACTGATTGATGGCGTACATTTCAAATCTAGATACTGTAGCCTTACTCAAAACATATCAGAGTATATTGCCATTAAGAAATTACTTTAAAAAGCAAATACCAATTACTTTCAAAAGCAAAAGCAAATTTTCAATGTCATTTAAAATAATAATTAGAAACCTTTCTGATTTGGATTTTGCCACATTTTAAACACACAGAAAAGAAAGGGCCCAGAATATAAACCACACGAGAGGCTTTTAAATTATTGTATTGACTGTCTTCTCTCTACCTTTCTTCCTAAAAATAAAAAAAGAGCCACCTCGTCTTTCTCCCTCTGACAACCCATCTATGTCTGTCTGTCTGTCTCTGATCTCTCCCGTTCTCTTCCCTGCCCCCTTTACAGGTTCGGAGTGCGTTTCCCAGCCATGTCTGATGCCTACAACCAAGATTTGAGGAAGCTGGCACACTCGGTGGCGGCAGAGATGGACTGCTCCGGGTGCTTGCGTGAAGGAGTCTATTGTGCCCTGGGGGGCCCCAACTATGAGACTATCGCTGAATGCCAGTTCCTGCAGCGACTGGGTGCCGATGCTGTGGGTAAGTCAGGGGCAGAGTTAAGGGGAGGTGTGCATGTGGGAGGGGGGATAGTTTTTTGTAAGGTATGGCCAGAGGCATATCTAGGGAAAATAGCACCTAGGGCAAGCACTGAAATTGTGCCCCCTGTCCAAACATCTGACACCCATCTTTCAGATAACTTTACCATAATATCAGCTCAAAAATACAAGTCAAGCTCATTAATCTTTTAATATTTCAAAAACTATTTAGCAGTGGACGTAGCCAGACCAAAAAATGTTGGAAAATTATAAATTTCAGTATGCTGGGGCTCATTTTTTAAAAAACAACAACCTGTAGCCCCTTTGGGGGGCTTTCTAAAGGCCATGGGGGCAGGGTCTGCAAAGTTTTCCCCTCCCCCTGCCAGCCTCTTAATTCACAGCCACAGCCCATTCCAGGCTGATTTCCAGACCTGTTCGGGTCTGCAAAGATCAGCATGGTGGCCATTTTAGAGGCTGCCACACATGCTCACATGGCCTCTGCAAGGAATGGCAAGGCCTAGGGCCTCACAGGGACCATTTGAGCATGTGCAGTGGCCATTAAAAAAAAAAAAAAGCCCACCGAAAACAAAATGGCTGCCACACATGCTAAATGGCCTCTGCGAGGCCTGGCATGGCCTAGGGCCTCGCAGAGGCCATTTGAGCATGCATGGTGGCCATTTTGTTTTCGGCAGCCATCCATTCTTTTTAATTTTTTAATTTTAAAAAATGGTGCCCCCTTCAAGTGGCGCCCGGGGCATGTGCCCTGCCTGCCCCATACTAGATACGCCCCTGGGTATGGCCTACCACAGTTGTTTGGGTATTCCTCCTCATCTCTGCCAGGTTGATAGAAAAAAGCTGAAACTTGGTAGTGCATAATATAGTGGGGCAGCATATGCTATGGGGAAAGATAGTGTTCCTGTTCCTGTCCATCAGGCTCATATGGGTTACTTGCAACTTGATTTTTCTGCAGCTATTCACTTTTTGAAGTTCAGCTATTCACGTTTTAAAGTTCAGAGTATTGAAAACATCCTTCCTGGGCACCAGAGGCCTCTATCTTGACATTTCAAAATGGCTGCTCTCTTGTCAATGTGTTCATCATGCCGAACCTGGCAGATGCATCCTCACAGTTATAATGAGCCCCTACGCAGGCTCTTGATGAAGATAACTGGCACATTATACGGAGTCTGTTGAACGGTGCAACCTTGTTTTTGTCTTTTTGGGTCCCCTTTCCTTGAAATGAGCCGCAGGGCTCCCCACATTTTTGCTGTGCTTGGTAGCCAACCCTTGCTTCCATTTGCCAGCAGGACTTGGCTTTCTCACTTGGTGCTTGAGCAAGTGCATCCCTTTTTCACCTGCTTCCCTGCCAAAGGGTTTAAAGCCAAGGAGAAGCGGGCCGTATATGCGCTGCATCCCAGCCCAAGTTGCAGCCTGGCACCATTTTGAGAGAAGGTGTCTCCACCACTAGGTGTTGCCAGAAGCTTTTTAAAAAACTTTGTTTCACCTAGGAGCGAAAGCTTCCCTTGATAGTCAACAGAATTCATTTTCTTCTTGCTACTGGAGAGCATATTTTGGGACCCCGGCTCTGGTGCCATGAAAATCTGCACAACAGACAGAAATTCACCAGGTGCTGTTTTTCTTGGCACTGCAATGAGTCATGTGGGATAGCTCTCCTGGAGGGCTGCATTGCTGCAGAATATGAGTTGGGCGATAGTATGATTTCCTGACTGAAAACTCCCACAAAAACATCCTCCCTGAGGAAGACTAACCTGCCACAGCGAAGGAATCTAGCCTAGCTTTCTCTTTTACGTTCAGTTTTTCTATCAATGGAGAGTTTTTGACATCTGGGAGAACTCATTGGTACAAACCCCATCCTCACCTTCATTGTGCAGTGGTTCAGTCCCAGAAGGGCTGTGCGAGTCTGGTCATTGAGTCCTAATTCTCCCCCTCTCTCTCCTTCTTTCAGGCATGAGCACAGTTCCTGAGGTGATTGTGGCCCGCCACTGCGGCATGCGCGTCTTTGGCTTCTCCCTCATCACCAACAAAGCCATCCTGGACTACGAGACCAAGGAGAAGGCCAACCATGCCGAGGTGCTGGAGGCCAGCCGCCAGAGCGCCCGCACCCTTGAGAAACTGGTCTCCCTGCTGGTGCAACGCATTGAGCGCAACAACAACTTGGCCTAGCGCATGGTTTGGGCCAGCCCACCACGGATACCTCACCACCAGCTGCTCTGGTGGGGAAGCCGTCACCTCACAACTAGGACTGTCCACACAAGTCCGGGCAAGAAGAACCTGCTTGACTCTTCCATCCATCTTTCCCCAGATATGATCTCTCCTCTTGTCAAATCCTGCTGTTGAGTTTTGTACCATCAGATGGTACCCCAGATTTTTGTTCCGCTACTCTGCCTAACTGTCTTTGGGCTGTGATGGATTGTCCCTCTGTCTCCGGTCTCTGTCCTCTGGTTCAGTGGTCCACTCGTCTCTCCGGCTTCTCTTCCCAAGTTCCAGGGTTTTCCTTCTGGCTGCAACGTTACATCTGTCTCACCCTGTTGCTGGCACCGACTGTCAAGATAATATGGATTTTTATGGCCTTTCGCTGCTTGAAGTTCAGAATGCAGAGAATGTCCTTCTAAACGTTGCCTGGCCACCATTTTGAAGTTCAAAATGGCCGTTCTCTCATCAAAAGATGATCATGTAGAACCTGGCGAATGAACTCTTACCCACTTCCCACTTGTTCCTGAAGGCTACGACTCCGTCTCCTGGCTGTTAATTTGTCATCCTCTCCACTGGGCATCCTCCGTGCGATCTCTAGTTGTATGTCCTCACACACTGAGAGTTTGCCTCTGGTATTTGAAGTAACATCAGTTTCTCCTTCACGGGGGCCTACCTTTCATCTCCTTTTAAGCTGTTCATTTCTCTTCCTTGCTATGACTGTTCTTTCTCTCCACAGCCCTGGTGGATAGAAGTGGTGAGGGACAGGACACCTGTCCACTTGAACACCTTCAAGGTGAAGAGATTTTGTTTCCCCCCCACCATGCTTCTGTCTAAAAGCCTTTGGACTCTAACCATCCAGGGAGTCACTCCAGCCTTAATGGTATTCCCATGCAATAAGTAACAAAGGCCATACTCTCACAAACAGGAAGTGACGTAGTAAATTTGTATCTGGATTATATCACTTCAGCCTGCAGGTGAGGGCTCACATGCGGGCATGCAGTCCAGCCAATGATGACGAAAATCCCTGCACTTAGGAAACTAGCATGTCAGAGAGAAGTGCTAGTTTTCCAGGTGTAGGAATTTTTGTGTTTGTTTTAAATAGAGAGGCATTTAAGTGGTACAGTCTAGAAAATGTTTGGCCATCTTACCTGTGAGAAGTAGCCCTAAGATCCCCAAGAACCATTGCAGTCTCTGAGTCTCAGCTGCCTCCTGATTTGTGAAAGAGGAGCTGCAGCCATAGCAACTGCCTTTGCTGAATCATTCCTCAGTTTGCGGGGAATACCATAGACCAGGGCTGCACAACTTTGGCCCCCCAGCTGTTTTTGGACTACAGCTCCCATCATTCCCAGCAGTCGCAGGGCAGGGCTTCAAAGAGTTGGCCATTTCCTCATAACCAACAGAAACTCTTCTGTCCCTCTCACCAAGCTCAGGTGCCACCGGTTTTTTAGCATCTATGAATTGCTAGCCTAACAAACATGTACATTAAGTAAGACCAGTTATAGGGATGTGCACAAACCACAGTTCGAGCACATTTTGCGAGCGGAGCCCGGGAGCTTTAAGAAAGAGGAGAGCGGAGCCTTGCTTGCTGTCTGCTGTCCCATCCCTGCATGGTGTCAGCAGCAACACTATATGCGGACTCCATGTGCCTGCTGACACCTCGTGGGGATTCTAGGGATGTGCGTCAAGAGCAAGTTGGTGCTCCTCCCTAACCAGTTATTGGGAATGTGCACGGACCACGGAGGCGCGATCTGATGCCGGGGTGTGTGTGTGTCACTTTAAGGGTGTGTGTGTGTGGGGGGGGGTTACTTACCCCTCCTGCCGCTTTCCCCCCTCTGGCGCTCCATTTTAAAGTAAAATCTTCAGGGCAGCAGCGTTCCTCCCTGCCGCCCCAACCCCCTTTTTGACTGCAAAATGAAGTAACGTCTGCGCATGTGCACGCCGCACACGTCACACACACTACGCAGTGCGTGCATGCACGGACGTTACTTCCGCGTTTTGCAGTCAACAAGGGGGCAAGGGCGGCAAGGAGGAATGCTGCTGCCCCAAAGATTTTACTTAAAAATGGAGCACCAGAGGGGGAAAAGCAGAGGAAGGGGTAAGTACAACCCCCCCCCCGCCCTTAAAAGCGGCAGATGGCCTTTTTGGTAAAAGTTCTATAGATGCCTAGGAGAACAAAATTAATTCCAAACACTTTGAATGAAGTGATTAGTATAGATTGTTTTTAACTGTTACGGTTTTTGATTTTTCGTTGCAAACTGGCCTTGAGGCTTTGAGATTTAGTGGTAGTAAAATGCGATTGATTGATTAATTGAATAAAATAGTAGAGTTGAGGGGGCTGTGGTCCAACAACAGCTGGAAGGCTTTGCAGCCATGCCTTCAACAGTGGTTTGGTTGCGTTAGGGTGGAGGATGGAGGGAGGGAGGGAAGGAAGTAGAGATATCTACCTTTAAAAAGCACTCTTGGGTTAAGTGAACTTCACAGATGTGTGTTGGCACAGATATGTGCCAACTGACCAGAAAACAATCATTGCCCTGTTCTTATGTCTTTAACAGCAGTCAATAGGGGACAACATGCAGATAAACATTATTTGCAACATGCAGATAAACATTAATGCCTGCTAGTGTCTGGGCATATCAAGCTGTAGTCCAAGGCACAGCTGCAGTGATCAGCTGAAAAACTGGCAATCTTAGGCAGGGCTGGGCCGAATATTATTATTATTAAAAAATATTTATACCCCACCCCTCCAGTACATTACTGCTCGGGCTGACTCACAACATCAACAAAACAGATACAATGTAAAATTAAAGATTAATAAAGTCAAGTTAAAAGACCAGGCTAAAACCACACTTACGGTTTATGGCCTATGCACAAATGTGTCAAAGTTTGCCAATTGAATATAGGCACTTAACCTTACCTCACTACAGATGTAAACAGTCTCTGAAAGTAGCGTGATGGATGTGGCATTTATTTGGAAGCAAGTGGCTACCTTTGGAAACTGGATTCCAGGGGGGAGTTGTTTCCCCCTCAGTGTGCATCAGTTTGCACCCCCAAGCTGGTGTGTTCTGGGCATTGCCACTTAACCGCTTTGCAGATTGGGTTGTGTGTTTGCTGTGATTTCTGCTTGTGAGGACTCTTTCTGTCTTTCTGACCCTCTGTACTGTATATCCACCATGGACCAAGACAGCCCCTGTAACCTTGCAAGACTGGATTGTTATGAACACTGAGACATCGAAGGAGACTGAGAAGATCTTGGCAGTGTGTTTGTTTGTGTGTATGTGTGTGTGTGAAGAACAACAGCTCATATCCATCCAGTGGCCTTGAAGGTCTCTGCAGCTTTAGAAATATATAAAAACAATCTCTATTTTTTTTAGAGGACTCATTCACATTCTGCACTTTTTATTTTATTTAAATGAATGGAGCCCCTGTTTAATAATTATAATATTAGTAAATAATAAAGAAGTGAATAAAAGTGGCATGTTTGAGTTCTTATTTCATTTAGGGGGAGCATCTTTCAGTAGGATTTTGCAGGCTGGTGGAAGTTGTCCATGCAAGAGGATTTCCGCCCATGACAAGCCAGTGTGGAAAACCTGTTCAGTAACTGAGGAGATTCTGATTAACTCTGGGCAAAACTACATGTTTACATTTAACATGTCTCTGGTTCTGATATGCTTAGTGGCTGACGTACAGTGCAAGGATATACTGGTGCAGTGAGAGAGCAGTTTAACAGAACTTCCCAATTAATTGCATCAGAGCAGCAGGGAAGTGGCAGTTTTTGATGCCCTTCCCTTACCCAGAAGCCCTCTGTACCACCTGAAAACATGTCCGTGAGGCAGGGATGTAACAAGGGTAGGGCAGGCAGGGCACATGCTCTGGGCGCCATTGCAGGGGGCGCAAAGTGCCTGCCATGCCAACTGCAGTCCAGAGGTCCACCCCAACTGTGGTCCAGAGAGGCACCCCGCCCCCCCAGTGAGCACTTGCTGTTTATTTCAGGCAGCATTTGCTGCCTGAAAGCATCTATTCCCCTTTCTCTCTCTCCAGAGAGGGAGAAATTCAAGCGCTGCCTGAAATGATGCCGAAGAGCTTGTTCAGGCTCTTCAGAGCTCGAGGCCATGCCCCTTTGCATGTGATGTCAAGGGGGAGTGGCCTAAAGCTCCAGAGCTTGGGGCCATGCCCTCTTTGCATGTGATATCAAAGGGGGCATGGCCTCAAGCTCTGAAGAGCCTGAGCAAGCTCTTTGGCATCATTTCAGGCAGCACTTGCTGCCTGAAAGCATCTATTCTCTCTCCTTCTCTGGAGGGAGAGAAAGGGGAATAGATGCTTTCAGGCAGCAAACGCTGCCTGAAATAAACGGCAAGTGCTCGCAGGGGGGGGGTGATGTGGATTGGGCAATTAGGTGTGGATTAGGCAATCAGGTGCTGGTGCAAGCACCTAATGTGTTGGTTTTTCCCATGTATAACCTGCTTTTGCTTTAAAAAAAAAAAAAGCTCAGAGGACTGCGTGGTTATGTTTATCCTTGCAACAACCCCGTGAGAGAGGTTAGGCTGAGAGATAAATGGCTGACACAGAATCACCTGTAAGTTTCATGGCTTGAATGGGGATCTGAACTTGGGTCTCCCCAGCCCTAGTCCAACCCTCTAACCACTACACACAACCGTTTCCCTCAACCACCCTCTTCCCCCCACCCCCCGCTCCTGGGTAAACTAAAAGAATCCCCCCCCCAACTGTATCAATTGATCTGCTACAACATGGATGGGGATACTGACCGTTCATTTGCAAAAGAAATATTCAATTTCACCTTCAGTGAAAGAGAAGCCATATAATAGTGAACAGAAATCAATCTTTCTTTTGGAATGGATGTACTCATGCCTGATAAATATTAATTTTGTACTCATGCCTGATAAATCTTTAACACAATACAGGCATTTCCCCTTCCATTGAAAAATGGGTGTCAGATGTTTGGAAGGGGGGGCAATTTCAGTGCTTGCCTTAGGCCTATTTTATCTAGATATGCCCCTGCCCTTAGGGCTCTGCAATCATCAGGGACATATTTTTGTGTGGCACAGAGGCCTTGGGAAAGGGCAGGGCATCAAAAATTGCCACTTCTCCGCTGCACAGTTGCAGTTAGTTGGGAAGTTCTGTCAGGCTGCTCCCTTGCTGCACCAGGTCAGCCTTGCTCTGTATGCCAGCCAACTCTACTAAATTGTAACTTTGGCAGCTCTTCTGGATCAAGACTGGATCAAGATCTTGAGAACAAGAGGGGCTTTAACCACAGTTCCAATCTGGATCATGCCCTGTAGGTCTTTTCTGGAACCAGCATGAATGTCAGTCTCCTCCTCTAAATCAGTGAGTGAGTGAGTGGTGGGGAATGAACACTGAAGCACCGGATTTCAAGTCTTAATTTCCCCCACCCCTGCTTTGAAATCAGGTCTCATAACTTTGCCTCTAAAAACTTTCATTTAGTTCCATTTAGTTTTAGTTTTAGTTTTAGTTTAGAAAACTTTCATGAGTTTTCTGACTTATCTGTGGATTCCAAGATTCATGCAGGAGGGCAGGCCCACCAATGGCTATTGGTCATGCTGACTATATACAGTAGAACAGAGCTGCACAACTCTGGCCTTCTGGCTGTTGGACTACCACTCCCATCATTGCTAGCCACAGTGGCTAATGGTCAGGGATGATGGAAGTTATAGGCTAACATCTGCAGGAGGGTTGAAGTTGTGCAGCCCTGAAATAGAACCTACGTGTTCAGAGGCAGTGTACCTCTGAATACTATTGTTGAGGACAAATAAGCTGTGGGTTTCATGTCTGACTTGTGGGCTTCCAGGAAGCATCTGATTGGCCAGTGTGGGAGACAGGATGCTGGACTAGACTGACCTCTAGCCTGACAGTTTGTTCTTCATTTGGGAAATGAGACCAGGCTCAAGTGAAACCCTATTCAAATATATTGAAAACAAGCCACTATGCAGATGGGGGTGGTGGTGATGGAAGGTAGTCTAGATTGCAACTGGTCCCATTTGTCTTTGTAGGAACCAGAGGCATCTGGTTGGCCACTGATCCAGGATGCCGGATCAGATGGACCTTTGGTCTGATATTTCAGGGCTTTGCTTTTCTGATATTGCAGGGTTCCTAAATGCTGAGCTTGTTGGATCAAACCAAACCAAAGCTCAGCTCTTCTGGAAGCTTTTAAAAACTCCTTCTTTGCAAGTTATCAGTATTAATAATATACCACTTTTTGACAGGTTAGAACAATATCTGAATAATGCTTCATTTAATATTTAATCCTAACCACTGAGATACCGGTCACTAAAGCTGAGCTGCTAGCTAGTTCATTTCTAAGGTCTGCTTTCTTAGGTTTAGCAAAATTAATTGATGAATGCTAATTTAGCTTTATTCTTTTGCCTGCAAGTTAGCAAGGAGAGCTGCATATACAAAACAGGAAGTTCTGGTGAGAATAAATACACCTACTTTCCTTTCACTATAATTTTAATTGATAATTACCACCTTGATGCACTTTTTGTTGTTAAACACCAAATGCAATGCAGTTAAACAATCATTGCCAGAGCCCCATGAGGCAATGAGAATGATGTTATTTTGAAACTTCCTGTTGAAACATCCCTTTGGGGCACTCCACCCATACTAGATTTGATCCAAAATGGTCCAGGCATTGCAAAACTGTTGGTGGGGGTGGGTGGGGAGTGGACACAGGGACAACACACACACACAGGCAATCTCATAAGAATTGCTTTCCATGTGAAAAGTAGGCCAAAAACACGCTGTTGAAATGTCCCTATGGGGCAGTACAACAATTTGATCCAAAATGGCCCATCATAGCCGCCATCTTGAAATGGGTCCCAGAATTCATTCATGGGATATGAAGCTTTAATGTCCTCTATCTGTGATGGACTGGGACTAAAAAATTGTCCTGACAGTAGGGAAGAAGGGGCCTGTATTCACCCCCCCCGGCACACACCCCTGTGGTGGTGCCCACTTTGTGTGCATGCCCCCTTCACCCTGCTACCACTGCTCTTGCCACCCTGCCAACCACTTGGGTGCCACTTGCCTCCTTCCGAGTGGCCCTGGAGCCAGCTGGGAATGCAGGGAGCATACTCACCATCATTTTTCAGCTGACTCCGGGACCTCTCAGAAAAAGGTACGCGGTGTCAGAGCTAGCTGGCAAGGTGCCGGGCAGCAATGCAAGTGGCAACAATGGAGAGAGCTGTTAAAGGCACACAAATTGAGCCAGAAGAAAAGGTGATCTTACTTGAAAATCAGCACTGTGCCAGACTATGGGAAACACCTATATTGGGCAGCTGCAATATAGGAAGATGCTGAAAGGCATCATCTCATACTGCACGGGAGATGGCAATGGTAAACCCCTCCTACCAAAGACAACCACAGGGCTCTGTGGGCGCCAGGAGTCAACACTGTCTTGATGGCACAACTTTACCCTTACCTATTGAGTACTACTAGATATAGGTACATTTAAGATGCTGCATGGAACTTTGGACTAGCTATGACCGCATTCCCACATAACACAGAACTGGATTTTAAGGGGTCAGAGGTTGCCAAACCTGCATATGCAAATACAGGAAACTCTGGTGACCAACCTGAGGTTTTCATTTTGGAACTCAATTCTGAACCCTTGGTTGGAGTGAGTTTTATTGCCTCAACCCGAGGTTTATTGCGACTTCTGTTATGCCCGAATGTGGAACCACAGGCTGTGTTCCCTGTGACCAGAGTTGAGGGAGGAAGCTCCTCCCTCTCTTTCGCTGTGATTGGTTGTGCAAACTGTTTTTCATGCAAGAAGGAAGCCCACACATCCAATTCCCCCTCATCTCTGCAGTCTTCCTGCTCTCTGTTACATCTGAATTCGGAGAGTGGAGGTGGGGTCTGTTGGAACCACGGTTCTGCGTTCCGTGTGAATGCAGCCAGTGTTAGTGACTCTCTTAGAGCAAGCTTAAGGAAATGGATAATACAAGGAAAGCAAATCAAAACCTCATAATTCAAAATCAACATATATCTGCTTATCCCTACCACTCTCTCCCTCTCTCTCATGCTTCATTGCCCTCATGTATTCTACAGCACTTTTCTAAAATAACAAAGAAAATGTGCAATTACAAATAAATCTGTAATTCTTAATTGTAAATGAAAACAGTTCAACAATTAAAAAGAAAATTGTTCCAAGCCTAGAAAGTAACAATTATATACCATTAGGTGGTGCTAAAGCACCTCAGAGTTTAGGGGGTGCTATTATCTAGCAATGAAATGTGGCACCGAAAGACAGAGGGTGATACAGAAACTTTTAAACAACTTTTTCGGGGTGGTAGAAAAGCTGGGAACTGCACACACACACACACACACACACCCCAGCATGTATTAGTCTCTTGAGAACAATATTTTAGAACTGGAATTGATGGCACAACTTTACAATATTATCCTTTTATCAATCCCTTCACAGCCACAAACAGTGGCCCAGAATGGATATTTTATAAAAAAAATTTTTGCCAAATCCTTTTCTTCCTCCTCCTCCACCTTCACCTCCTCTTACTACTATTATTTATAACCACTTTTCAAAAAAATTTTTGCAAAGCAATTTACATAGAAAAAGAATTACAAGGCCCTGACCTCAAAGGGCTCATCAGGATGTGTTCCATAGACATCATGCAGACAATAACTTAGGAATGAAATCCACACATTAGTAAAACTGACAATTCCCGGCCAAAATCAGAACAGACCAGAATGGACCAGAAGAACAACCCTTTAAGAATAACACTGGGTGCAGAAAGCAGTGATATGTGTTGTAGATACTTAAGAAAAATGTTTTAGAACCGAAACCTATCCAATATTATACTTTTATCAAATCCATGCAGTGTCAAAAGATCAAGTAGCCTTAGTGATAGATAACCTCCAATAGGAGAAGCAACTAAAGAAGAAGAATTATCTCCAAACCGGAATGGAATGGACAGGAACCACACCTTGGCAAAGGACCATTCTCCCTCTATACAATATTACTTGGAAACCTCCATTCTGGTTGCCTTTGATTTCTTGCACAGTTTGCCTTAGGGGTGTGTGTGTGTGTGGTGGTGGTGGTGGTGGTGGTGGTGGGGGTCACCTAGGGTGCTTACCTGAGCTGGTCTTGAATGGTTCACTGTTTGTAGAGTGTACTCATGCCTGCAATGAACTAGGGAGTTAGAACAACAACAGTGATTAAAGAGGTACTGGAGTTTTGTGGCAATTTTGAGACTTATAATGGCGGAACTTTTTCTCTTTTTTAAAGCCAAAATTAGCCTCAAAATTGTATTGCATATAAATGTGATGCTGAGCTAATAATTTGAAACTTGGCATGCGTGATCTACCAGTAAAGGTCTACCAATGTGTCTAAGTTCAATGTGATCTGATAAGAAATGCTGCAGGTACCGGCAAATTAAAAAGTGCTGGAAATGGACATATATTCTGGTGCCGGGCATTCCAACGCCTCCATCTTGATTTGGTCCTCTCAAAGACCAAGGGAAAGTGAGGATGCATGGAGGGCAAGTTGGAAGTGAGCACAATTGCTGACATTGCACAACGTCATTACTGATCTCACAGCACATCTGTTGAGGCATCAGTCATCGGTTCCAAACCCCCCACTTTGTGGAGTTTGAGCCCAAACAAGGTCGTCTTCATTATGATCTTAAACCAGGAGGGGTTTTTAAACCATAAAATAAACTAACCATTGCGGGGTGAGGGGTGCGCTGCTGGAAGCACTTCCCTTGAACAAAGAAACCACACCTTCTGATGTTAAACACACCTTCAGCAGTATGCTTCGTATCTGTACCCTGCATTGGAGGGGGTCTGTCCATGGGTTAACTTTTGAATTAAGCACAGGTACAATCATCCACACACAACCATGGATATTTATACAGACATCTGTATGAATGTGCAAGCACATGTCTGAGCCAATGTTATTGTTCTATCTTTAACCACCACATGGATTGTCAAAGTGGGCTGATTCGGGCAATACTTCATCTGCTGTGTCTGCGCTGTGAGATCACACGTCCTTCCCCTGTTCTGGCCCACCACACTTTCCCCTAAGCTTGTGCCACAAATCTGTGCATGTAGAGGAGGGATTCAGATGAGCCACTTCCAGAAAACAAAATTTAAGGGAAAGGGTGGTAGGCCAGAGTGGTGGAATGGCATATGCTTTCACAGCGCAAACACAGCAGATAAAGTATTGCCCAAATCAGCCCACTATGACAATAGTCACTAAAATAGCCTCAACACATGTGCAGAGGTCAGAACCAGGCCGGAGAAGGCACAAATCAGGCTGCCACCAAACCTGAGGGAGGAGGCCGGCTACTATGGGGTAGGCCAGCGGGGTGGGGGGGTGGGAGTTGCCCCCGCCCCTCCCGCAGCCGCTGCCACTGCTGATAGTACTTGCAAATACTAAATGACTCCTCTCCTGTCCTGTCTTTGGGAAGGCGTTGGGAAGCCCCAGGTTCCCTTTTACCAGTAGAGCTCTGAATTGGTTTGGTTCGAGTTGGGCCCAGTTTGGATCGAACTTGGACTGGCTGAGGATGGTCTGGTTCATCCCTGAACCTGTCGAGCCGAGCCAGTTCAACATCAAGCCTGGCTCAAACCGGGTCGGCTCACACACCCCTATAGCCCTCCTGAATGCCAGTTTGAAATGGGTCTAGATAAACAGTTTCTTCCAAGACTACTTGGAGCTGGGAGGCCACCACCCTCTCAATCATCTTGCCAAATCATGGAAGGTTGGAGACAAGCCTGTAATTGCTTAACTCTGAGGGATCCAATGCAGGCTTCTTCAGAAGAGGTCTAATGATTGCCTCTTTAAGGCAATGAGGCATCCTGCCCTCCCTCAGAGAAGTATTTATATCATCTACCAGGCCATCTACAACAACCCCCTGCCAGCTAGTATAAGCCATATCAGACAAGGGTCAAGGGCACAGGTGTAGGCCAAACCATTTCAAACAGCTTGTCCACATCCTCACGAGTCATAAACTGAAACCGATCCTGTCTAACCAGTTTTAGAGACTGAAAGGGTAACGTCTGGAATTCTATACAGAGTGGTTAGGTTAAGTCTTAACCAACTTGCCCTAAAACTGTGCTTTGTCTTATTGAGTTAAACTTAGGATCACTGATAGCCCAAGATAGTTTGGTGCCTGTGGCCTCTGTGGTGCAAATGGCCTCTGTGCATGCATGGAGGTCACTAAAATGACAGGCAGATTACTGGGCCGGAAAATGCCTGAACTGGACCAACAGTGGCCCTGGCTACTCTGGGGGAGACCTGCAGGGGTGGGGTGGGAGTCTCCAGCACCCCCCCCCCGCCCATGGCTGCCACTGCTGGTAGTACTTGTAGCTACTAAATGACTCCGTTCTAGGTTAAGGAAGCCCCCCTGCCCCATTACTGGTAAAGGGGAATCTTCACCAGATTCCCCTTTACCAGTAGAACTCCGAACCAGTTTCAACAGGTTTGGCAGTCGCACCTGACTAGTTCTGGTTCAACTGGAACCCAAACCAAGCCCGGCCAGTTTGAATCCAGTCCGAATTCAAGCTGAACTGGCAAAACCAGTTTTGTGCACATCCCTAATGGGCTATGGGGTGGAGACTGCCTTGGTTAGCCTGATAGATGATCTCCAATCAGGAACTGATGGAGGGAGTGTAACTTTGTTGGTCCTGTTGGATCTCTTGGTGACTTTCGATACGATCAACCATAGTATTCTTCTGGAGCGTCTGAGGGGGGTTGGGTTGGGAGTCATTGCTTTGCAGTGGCTCTGCTCCTACTTCTCGGCCAAATTCCAGATGGTGTCCCTTGGAGACTGCTGATCTTCAAAATCTGAACTTTTAGATGGTGTTGCCCAGGGCACCATATTGTCTCCAATGCTTTTTAACATCGACATGAAACCCCTTGGAGATACCATAAGGAGATTTGGCACAGGACGTTATCCTGAAGACACCCAAATCTATTTCTCCATGTCATCAAGAGAAGGCATAACCCCACCCGCCCCACTGCCCCCAAATGCCTTCCTGGAGGAGTTGATGGGCTGAATGACAGATATCAAACTGAGACTGAATCCAGATAAGACAGAGGTACCTATTGTGTGGGGTTGGAACTTGGGAGACTTTTTTGATCTGCTGGTACTACTGTAGATGGGGTCACACTTACCCTGAAGGAACAGGTACACAGTCTGGGGGTGTTTCTGGATCCAAACCTCTCCCCCGTATTCCAGTTTGACGCAGTGGCCAGACGTGATTTCTTTCAGCTTTGGCTAATACGCCAGCTGTGTCCGATTCTTCAGATAAATGACCTCAGAACAGTGGTACATTATCTATCTATCTATCTATCTATCTATCTATCTATCTATCTATCTATCTATCTATCTATCTACCGTGTTTCCCCAAAAATAAGACAGTGTCTTATATTAATTTTAGCCCCCCAAAATGCACTAGGGCAATTAGCAGTACATCAGAAATTACTGCTAGGTCTTACTTTCAGGGAAACAGGGTATCTCTGTGATGTAGTCCAGAAACTGCAGTTGCTACAGAATGTGGCAGCCAGGTTGGTGTCTGAGTGATCTTGGAGAGACCATATTACTCCTATATTAAAAGAACTACACTGGCTCCCAGTAAGTTCTGGACAAAATACAATGTTACAAATATAATACAATACATACAATAGAACCCTAGATAGCTTAGGCCCAGGGTATTTAAGAGGACATCTTCTTCGCCATGAGACTCAGAGTCCACTGAGAACATCTGGAGAGGTTTATCTGCAGTTGCCCCTGGCTCGTCTGGTGGCTACTCGGGGACGGGCCTTCTCTGTTGCTGTCCAAGACTCTGGAATGCGCTCCCTGATGAAATAAGAACCTCCCCATCTTTGACATCTTGTGAAAAGTCTCTAAAAACTTATTTTTTTCACCCAAGCTTTTTAACTGTACTGTGGTTTTAAATTGTTTTAAGTGGCTTTCACTTTAATCTGTTTTATGTTGTTAACCACCCAGAGATGGAAGTTTGGGGTGCTCTAAAAATTTGAAGGAAAAATCTGAGGGAAAAACAAAAGGGAAAAACAAACAAACATACAAAATGAGGCTCCACAACTTCAGCCCCCCAGTTATTTTTGGACTGCAAATCCCATAATCGCCAGCCAAAGTGGCCCAGTGGTGGCTGGTGAGGACAGTGCAGGGTGGTGGTGGGGAATGAGAAGTTCCTCTAAAAGTCATTACTGATGATACCGCCGGCACCGGGAAGATGTAGGGAGCAGTGGCACCTTGCCTGCCATCCCAGGCATCAGAGGCCCTGCCCACAGCACTCACCTGGTCTCTGCACATGCCTGGTGACCATTTGCATGGCCAGCATGGTGTTGCTGGCCACACAAATGGCTGCTACACATGCAGGGAGGCCAGGTGAGTGCTGTGGGTGAGGCCTCAGCCGCACGGAATGCCGGGTGGGGCTCTGCTGCTCCCCACATCTTCCAGGTGCCAGCGGTATCACAGGTAACAACTTTTAAAGGTAACCTCACTGCCTCCCCCCCAACTGCCTTCATCAGCCACCACTGCAGAAACCAATAATAATCAGGGATTGTGTGAGTTTTGGGCCAACATCTGCAGGATGGCCGAAATTGTGCAGTCCTGGTCTAAAAGAACACACACATAGAGATGACTGAGTGCTACTGGCCCTGGTCCTGCTTCTCTAACAGCAGCCTGAAATTAGGTAAGTGGCTTTTAACCATCACACGATCTTCTCCGGGCTTGCAAAACTTCAATAGCGACATTTATGAAGGCCAAGTGGCTCTGAAAGGCCTGGCAAGAACAACTTGGCAACAATCCTAATTGACTTTTCTGAAAGAGAGCTGACTAACAACATTGCCTGAGAGTTGGATCTGTGGCTCAGGGGGGTTAGTGGGCTGGTCTTGTCAATACTGGGTCATGTGTTTGAATTCTCCAGGGTCGTGTTTTTATGTGTCACGACTGCAGAGTGCCTAGAAGGCTGGGCTTTGCTGTGGGAGGTTTCCCTGTGGACGTTCCTCCACTGCCCAGCAGTTGAACAATTCAATTGCTGCTATTAGCCCAATTAAAGTCTCTCTCAGGGGGGGAAACTCAGCGGCAGGAGCAGCTGGGGAGCTTTCCCACAATGCCACCTGCTTGTGCCAAAGCCACAGCCACGCAGACACATAGTTGTGAGCAATGGCAGCTGTTTGCATGGGGTTGTCTGGCCCTGTTTTTTCAATTACCAGACCCTGGGGCTTTGGACTTTCAGACGCAGGTGGAGGAAGGAGAAAAATTTCACTCTTCTCACCTGGCCAGCGCTGCTAAACAATTGCCAAGGGTAATGCAGTCTCCGTTAACTCATTAACCATGTCAGGGCTATTGAGGGAAGAACTAAAATGAGCTTCTTGGATCTATTTGGCGGACCCAGCTGAAAAAGCCTCTGCATTATGGGAGTTGTAGTCCAACCATGACCAGAGGGCCAAAATTGTGCAGCTCTGAACTTGGACACATTTCAGAACTAGCCAGTGAACCATCAGCTTTCGTTTGCCCATTTAACAATATGAACACAATCAGATGCTCAACAGGACAAGTCATTAAAAGAGAAACCAGACCAGATTCAAGCCAGGCTGCCAAAGCTACATTTCCCCATCTTTTCACAGAATCTGTGATCTGTCTCAGCTGTCGAATGGCAAGCATTAGGTCTACAGCTAGTCTGACACATTTATTTGTGTATGTATAAAAGAAAAAGGGTAAATTTAGAATTAAAGGGTTCAGTAAATTTAGAATTCCAGGGAGCAAGCACTTCCTCTGTCCGTGACACCGCCCCCACCCCATGAAAGTGACATCAGAAGGAGTTCATTGCAACAGAAGCATGTGTTTTTAATTGCCATTAGGGGTGTACATGGAACTGTTCTGGGCGGTTTGGTTCAAATCAGAACTGAATCCAGAATGAACTGCTTGAACGTGAACCGGTTCATTAGAATTGGTCGGGCGGTTCAGTTTGTGCACTTGAACCGGGTCGAACTGGGTCGAACCGGGTCGAACTGGGTCGAACCAGTTTGGCCCGGCTTGGAAATCATGGAAAGGGGAACTGGGTAAGGATTCCCCTTTACAAGCAAAGGGGGATCCCTAGCAACTAAAAGGGGTTTCAAAAGAGTGATGGGGCAGGTGGGCGGGAAGTAACCTTACACATGCGGTGGCTCCACCCCCCATCAGCCTGGGCCCTCATCATTTGACCCAGGCCCCCACTGGCTTGCGCTGGGGTGTGTGTGCTGGCAGCGTCTGGAGGAGCTGCCGCCAGCCCACCATTGCTGCTGTGGAGCCACCGCCCTCATCACTCTTTTGAAACCCCTTTTAGGTGTTAAATTGCTTGTAAAGGGGAATCCTTACCTGATGCCTCTTCACCGGCATTCCAAACCATCAAACCCAGGCCGAACCGGTTCGATTCAAACCGGTTCTGCACACCCCTAATTGCCATTTCCTGTTCCCTTTATTCTTTTATCATAACAATAAGCCTAAGAAGCTAGGCTGTGCTCAGCTTTGATCAGGATTTGAAACTGCTGAGAAGGGTAGGGTTGCCAACATTTCATTGCCAGAATGAGTGACACACGTTTGTGGGGTGGAGGGCTGGGGGGCTGGCTAGGGGCGGTGGGTGGGAGGTGTATGCAGTGGTAATCAAGAGACTGAGTATTATTGACATATTGAGTATTGACATATTGAGTATTGACATCATTGAGACAGCATGGTGTAGTGGTTAGAGTGTTGGACTAGGACCGGGAAGACCCGAGTTCAAATCCCCATTCAGACATGCTACTTGCTGGGTGACTCTGGGCTAGTCACTTCTCTCTCAGCCTAACCTACTTCACAGGGTTGTTGTGAGGAGAAACTTAAGTATGTAGGACACCGCTCTGGGCTCCTTGGAGGAAGAATGGGATATAAAACATGTCAAAATTTAAAAAAAAATCAAGAATATGTGTAATTGAAATATATGCTATTGAATAATGCCAGCATTGTTATTATTTAGAACACATTCAAGTTATACCACTTTTCAACCCCAAAGTTCTCAAAATAAGAAGTTGCTCGCCCCGCCACCAAAATGAGGGGCAAATGCTGTCCCTATAGGTACCGACTTTTCATCCCTGAAATGAGGGATGTCCTGCATAATGAGGGACAGTTGGCAACCCTAGAGGAGGTGAATGTGCAGACAATTAAACAAAACAACACACAGATTTTATCTCTTGTGTTACACTCATTCTAATGCCTTTCAGTTCCAGAAGAATGCCAACTGCACACACAGCTAAGCCGTGCAGGCAACGTGTTGCTATATTTACACCACAGCCTTAAGCGGCTACGATAATCACTTCCTCTCCCTGGGGTATCCTGGGAACTGCAAGTCTGTGAGAAAGGCAAGGATCTCAGGCAGAGAACTCTCAGCACCCTTGAAGCGAGGCTATGATGGCCAGGATTCGTTGGGGGAAGTCGTGACATTTAAAACAGATATAAAACAGCTATACATTTATATAAAAACTGATACAGAAGTGAAATAAACTTGATATCTCGAGCAGGGTTTCTTAGCCTTGGGCCCCCAGATGTTGTTGGACTACAACTCCCACCATCCCCAGACATGGCCTTTGTGGCTGAGGATGATGGGGGTTGTAGTCCAACAACATCTGGGGGCTCAAGGTTAAGAAACCCTGATCTAGAGTGTAGAGACGACCCTATCTGGTCAAAACAAGCCCTTAGAATCTGCACTGAGATGCTGGGATGGATACACACACACACTTTTACTGTATCCTGCTATGTGAGCATAACAGGGTAAGGTAATGTTGCCAACTTATGAGAGAGGAATGAGCCTGCTCTGCTCTTGTGCTTT
Organism: Hemicordylus capensis; assembly: GCF_027244095.1. Taxonomy (NCBI): domain Eukaryota; kingdom Metazoa; phylum Chordata; class Lepidosauria; order Squamata; family Cordylidae; genus Hemicordylus; species Hemicordylus capensis. The sequence continues at coordinate 12,537,018 of NC_069662.1, forward strand.
TAACCACCGCTTAGGAATAAGCAGTGGACATTTTTCTCAGCAGAGAGCGATAAATGACCACATGCTAATGGCTGCACACATCCAGCTGTGGTTAAAGGCACAATTACAAGGGGTGATTGGAAAGCTGGCAACCCTAGTCAAAGGCTATCGGGTGGTAGCCTTTGAAAACGTCTTCATAGCTTGCAGTGCTTGGATGTGCCCATGGTGTATAAGACATACAAAATACCAGGGAGTTGTGACTGATCACGAAGTTCCCCTCAACACTTACACGCCTCTTAAGCAAACAGGATTTGTCTCCTGGAATATGGGAAACGGTCTTAATTTACTTATTTTGGAGCATGTGTTTTGCAGTAAGGCGTAGAAGTTGCTGTATGTTAGGCAGGACACCCTGGGATAAGGGACACTGAAGAAGCATGCAGATTCCACACGTGACTACTACATGTATAGGTGAAAGTGGGCCCACTTGCCACACCCCTTAGTGGCCACAGGTTTGATGTTTTGTATGTAAGGGGTCTGATGCACATATTATTATTATTCACATTTTATATCCCGCTCTTCCTCCAAGGAGCCCAGAGCGGTGTACTACATACTTATGTTTCTCCTCACAACAACCCTGTGAAGTAGGTTAGGCTGAGAGAGAAGTGACTGGCTCAGAGTCACCCAGCTAGTTTCATGGCTGAATGGGGATTTGAACTTCAGTCAGTCCTAGTCCAGCACTCTAACCACTACACCACGCTGGCTCTCAATTGCTGAAGGAATGGCAATAGTCGCTGCATCATCATCATCATCATCATCATCATCATCATCATCAAACAACAACAACAACAACAACAGTTTGATCTGCAGGGGATAATCCTTGGCTCCATGCCCTGAAAAGCTGCGCCGGTTGATTTCTGCCTATCAAACCTCGGTTCAGTTCTGGGAAGCAGTGCAGTGTAGTGGTTAGCGTGTGGGCCAAGGTGCGAGGAGACCTGGGTTCCGATTCCCATTCTCACTGAACCATGAAACTCAGCAGCTGACTTGATGTGCAACATGGTAACTCTGTAATGCTGCACCCCGGGGCTGCTGTGGACAAAGGCAGCCTCGGTGGTGGTTGTGGAAGTGGTGTTTCTGCAGGTTTCTCTATTCACACATCATGTCAGCCAGTATGTGACTTGGGGCTAGTTGTGATCTCATAATGTAACCTACCTTGTAGGGTTGTTGTGGAAAATAAAATGCGGGCGGGAGAGACTTTGTATGCAGGAGATGCCTGAGCATAATGAAGAAAGGGCAGGATTTAAACGTTATTATATCAAAGGGTAGGAAAAGAGCCTGGTGTTTTTTGCATGGTGGTTCCCTAGCCAGGTAGCAACCCTACTATCAAATATTAAGAAGACAAGAATGGCTTTACTGGCTCAGACCGGGAATCACATAACCAAGTGCACTGTGTCTGCCTAATAAACTGGTTGCAAAGCTGCTGTATACAAATATGTGAGAACAAGGGTGCTTTCTGAAAGCGTTCTGATAAGAGGGACATCCCCAGTTGAAATTAAGAATGTCTCTGAGACTTTAAAAAATGGCTAGTGATACTCTCTGAAATCCAGTTCTGGCTTAATCTGGTTAAGATAGGGTTTCTTAGTCTTGGGTCCAGTTGTAGAAGGAGAATGGTAACTGAATTTATAGGATTGCCAACTTTTCTGCCCAGCTCCTGTGCCTGTGCCTTTAACAGCACCATGTTCCGCAGACATGTACAGGTGATAATGCTTATTAATTTCCATGCTCTGAAAAGCTTCAGCTGGTGATTCCTCCATACCAAGCCTCTCTCAAGAGCACAGAGGCATTTTTTCTAGTCAGTTGGCAACCCTATTTATGTCTTAACTCAGGGGTTCTCTGCGTTGGGACCCTAGAATTTGGACTACAACTCCTATCATCCCCAGCCACAGTGGCTGAAGGGTTAGGATCAGCCACTATGGAATCACCAGCTGAAGCTTTGCAGATTAATAAGCATCATCGCCTGTACAGGTCTGCAGAACATGGTCCTGTTAAAGGCACAGGCACAAGAGCCAGGCAGAAAAGTTGGCAATCCTAATCCTATAAACTCAGTGACCATAGGAATTCATTCTCCTCCACAGCACTATAGATTTTTTTTTTTTTTTGCATCTGACGTGTCATTAAAACCTGGGACCCTAGGGGTTGGAGTGTGTGACTGGAGCTTGGTGAGAGAAACGCCACCCCTCTACTCCAAAAATATCCCCAGTGCAACAAAGTTTTCTGACAAACTTTACAAGAGATAATGAGGTCCCTAGGCTAGCACTGGAGCACCTGCTTAATTAAAGGATAATAATTGGAGGGATGTGAGTCCACAGGGCTGGCTTGTGATTGGAGCACAATTATCTCTCCTTGGTGAGCAGCTCCAGGGGTGTTATTAAAGCAAGGGCAACTTGTGCATTTGTCTCGGGGATTTGGGGAGTTGATAAGAAGGCTGACGAGATTGTTAGTTACACAACTCAGGCCCTTTGGGTGTTAGTTTGGCCGGGTGGAAAAGAAAAGGAAAAAAAACCTCCCTTACAAGGAAGAGTTGGTCTGCAGTGAAGTTCAATTTCTTGACCACTGGAAGTTGCCTTAGATGCCTTCAGTCAGACCCGTGGGCCATCTACACAGGGACCTTGGAAGCTGCCATTTACTGAGTCAGACCCTTGGTCCAGCTAGTTCAGTGCTGCCTACAGTGACTGACAGCAGCTCTCTAAGGTTTCAGGCAGGAGTCTTCCCCAGCCTACCCGGAGATGTCAGGGCTTAAAGTTGGGGTCTTCTTCGTGCAAAATGACTTCATGCTCTACTACTGAGCTATGGCGTCATCTTGCTTAGTATTGTCCAGTGTCCACCCTGAATGACAGCCTCTCGCAAAGAAAGGTCATTCCCAGCCTGGCTATCTGAGATTTTTAATTGGCAATGGTGCTTAGGGCTCTCTGCCTGCAAGCTTGCGTGCCATTGACCTATGACCCATTGCCATGCCTCTTTTATTTATTTTTATTTAGTTTTACGTTTATATCCTGCTCTTCCTCCAAGGAACTTAGAGCAGTGCACATGGTTATGTTACTCCTCACAGCAACATTGTGAGGTGGGCTAGGCTGAGAGATCAATGACTGGCCCAGAGTCACCATCTGTGAGTTTCATGGTTGGACAGGGATTTGAACTCAGGTCCCCCTGGCACCAGTCCAGCACTTGAACCACTATACCATGCGGCCTTTGTAATATCTCTTCAATCCAGGATAGGCAGCTGCAAGCCATCAGTCAAATATGATGCCGAATGGCCTACATTCTCCAACCCTCTCTATTTCTTAGGACAGCCCCAAGTTTCTAGTCCCTTGTAAATCTCTGTCCCTGTTTGATTCTTTTGTGGGTGCAGTAAAATTTGGTTAGTGATTCAGGGGTGTCATGACAGAGGGCAAGTAGGGTCAGTGCCCACAAATGATAATTCTGCCCCCGCATGGATTGTGGGGACCTATCCCCCAACCCTCCTGCCCTTCCAAGGGGTAGCTGCCACCTTCACCTCCTGATAATCTGCTGCTTGAAGCGACTGCCTCTGGTTGCCTCATTATGGGCCTGGCCTCGACTTGGGTGGCCAGTTTTCAGGGTTCAGCTCCCTCCCCAGCACCCTTGGAAGTTAAATCACAAAGTGAGGAGTGGATACAGCACAGCCTGATCCAGACATTATCCTGTACGAGTGTACAGATGTCTGTGCACTCATACATGTGTTTGTGTGAATGACTGTACCTGTGTACATTTTAAAAGTGAACCTGGAGACAGGCCTTGCAAATGCATGGCACCGACAGGAAGCATACTTCTGTACCTGCATGCATCATACCATGTGAATGACTTTACCTGTGTACAGATCTGTACCTGTGTATACTGTACACTGGTTGTATGCATGTCAAACATAATGTGTGAATGGGCCTCATATCTAGTTTTCATGTGTGCACATGAACACACACACACACTGCAGCTGGGTACATTTTGGCCCATGGATAAAACATTGTAGGTAACTAGGTTCCCCTGGTATCGGTTTCTCCCAAAAGAACAGATACCCTCTGGATTCTTACATCCGTGGGAGACGAGTGACCGGAGAGCTAATGAGGACACCATGAGAAAGGCAGAGAACAGACTTCAGCAATGTGCTGCGGGGTGGGGGGGGGAGGCAATGGTCGGACCTTGGCATGAGAAGCAGAGTGTTACGAAAGTGTTTGTGAATTGTTGGAGGGCATGATTGTCAACCCTGCTTGGTTCAATGGCCCTCCTCTGCCTCTACTGTCTCCTGTGCAAATGAAAAGTCAAGAGCACACCAAAGCCAGAGGTTGTTGAAAGTACAGGTGCATTCCCTTCCTCTGAATGGCACATTGGCCTGTGCTGAGAACAAGTTATTTGGCCAGCTTCTGGCTATGAATATGGTAGTCCAGGGTTGCACGACCTTGTCCCTCTAGCTGCTGTTGGACCACAAACCCCATCATCCATGACTGTTGGCCACTGTAGCCAAGGGTGATGGAAGCTGTCATCGAACAACAACAACAACAAATATTTATATGCCACTTTTCAACAAAAATTTGCAAAGTGGTTTACAAAGAGAAACAATAAATAAATAAGAGGGCTCCCCGAAGGGTTCACAATCTAAAAAGAAACATAAGGTAAGACACCAGCAACAGTCACACACTGGAGGTATTATGCTGGGGATGGATACGGCCAGTTACTCTCCCCCTGCTAAATTAAAAGAATCACCATGTTAAAATGGTGCTTCTTTGCCCAGTTAGCAGGGGTAGCTGCTAACAACAGCTAGAGGATTGAAATTGGGCAGCCCTGTGATAAACCCTGCTCAGGGGTGAAGATCCCTCCCAATGTATTTGAGGAGTTCCTCCTTATTTTACTGGAAACCCGCCCCCACCCCATATTTTTCTTTTCCCCAAAAGTGTCTTTCCTCCCCCCTCCAAAATAAATTCACGAGAAATTGCTCTCCAAGCTTTTCCTCTGTCTGCACCCCTGACTCTGCTTCAGATCTCTTCTCAGCGATAGCCCTGTTCATAGGTTATATTCAACACTTATACAATGAATACACAGTGTTCACAGGCACAGAGCTGTTCACAGGTTACACTGCATACAAATAACATTTCCTAGTTCACATACATTTGAAGAGTGTGCTCAGGTTCACTTTTAAAATGAATGCAGATACAGTCATTCACACAAACATATGTACGAGTGTTTGTACACTCGTACATGTTCCGAGTGTGCATCAATTATGTACATTCGTACAATGTCATGCCTGAGAAGGGCTTATGAAGGCAGCTATAAGTAAGTCACTTTAGCCCCATTCACACGTTATGTTCAACACTCATACGGTGAGTGTACACTGTACAAGGTACAACTCTCTACACAGATTCTTCACATGTTACGCTGAACACAGGTTCAGGAGTATACTTCCTGTTTGTTCCATGCATTTGAGAAACCTGTACCCAGGTTCACTTTTGACATGAACACAGGTGCAGTCATTCCTACAAAAACATGTACGAATATACATACTTCTTTACACTTGTACAACATAATGTCTGAATGGGACTTTTCACTGAAATGAATCTACCTTTCAGAATGGTTGTGAGGAACACTTATGATCTGATCACGGGAGTTCCGATAAAGATATCCTAGGACTCTTTACATGTCATGTTGGGCACATATAGCAGAGGGAATGAGTGGGATTGTAGCCGCAGACACTGCCCTACCTCTATGCAGGTTTGGCATAACTTGTGAAAGAGCAAGCAATGTGTCTGTTTATGGATCCTAGTTATGTGCTCAGAGCCTATTTGTGAATACATTGCACACACTTAAGCTCTTCCACTGATCATGTATGGGGTGGGGGCAGGGACGGTGGGCATCCATGGGCCCAATCCCATTCCTGTTCCTCAGATCTGTTGATTGCATTAATAACCTTGATTACGATCCTCTGCATGCATTTAGCATCAAACGAGAAGAACCTTTGCGTCTTTGGTCGTAGTGCTAGAACGGAAGACTCCCAGACATGGATATTCAGTAGATTCATGGGAAGGAAGCAGGGATTTTCCTCAGGACCTCACTCTGCCGGAAGGTGGCAAGGCGAGGGAATTGCTTTCTGCACATTCCCAGAGGCCCTCTGCTTAATTACTGCTTCATATGCTCTGGGGTTTCTTATGTCTCTAGCTTTCAAAATAGGTTCCGGGCTGAGTGCCAACCTCATTACGACCTCATTAAAAGTGCCACAGACATTTGGAACGAACGTGGATATAGTTCCTCTTCTTGAAGTTGGGAGGACTTTGGTTTTGCAGTAAGTCTCCAAAGGCCTCTTTTGCCATTGCAGGTACAGAGTGGGGTTCAAAAGTTGTGAGGATGGTGGATGGAAAAGGACACTTAAATCCACCCTTTTCTTTTCTTTTTTTTGCTACAGACAGCTGATGAATAATTGCAGCATAGAAATTGGAAAATCAAAAATATCTCAGCAATGTTACCAACAGGATATGCAACCTGGTCTACCTCAAGTGATCAAAGGAAAGAAACAGGTGATTGCAAACATCCCATATCAAAATAAGGTAAGGGATGCGAGAGAGGAGAGAGGAGTGCTGAAAACTGGTTTGTTTTTCTTGTATAACCTCTAGAATTTCTGCAATATTATTTCCTTCCATTTCATAGTGCAGAATCTATGTTTGCAAACGCAAGCAACATGCCAGTGCTGCTGGATGGTACAAATTTATTTATTAAATTTGTAGACTGCCTCAGACTTCCATCTCTGGGTGGTTTACAAAAACATTTTTAAAAAATTAAAAATGAAAAGTTTAAAACAATTTCAAACCACAGACTTCCATCAAACCACAGTCAAATTAAAAAGCTTGGGTGGAAAAAAACCAGATGTGCTGGTGGCAGCTGTAGATGAACCTCTCCGGATGATCTGAGTGGGTCGTGGGGCTCATGTGAAAGAAGATATCTCTATATATAATTCTCTACGGTGTACCAGTGGCTAATCCCGTGCATAGCAGCTCTCGCGAGAGTTCGCAAGCAGAAGCACCTGATTAGGCAGTAGGGATTCCATATTCAGATAGGGAGGAGGAGCCTGTGATAGCAGAAGCACCATGGTAACTGGACAGTGGGGATTCCATATGCAGATAGGGAGGAGGAGCCTGTGATGGTTAAGGTTGTTGGAATGCAACTGTTACTGGTTATCTTAAATACCCTGGGCTGGCAGCCTAAGCTGTTTAGGTCTTTATAGGTTATAACCAGCACCTTGTATTTTGCCCGGAAACTTATTGGTGGTAGTCAGTATAGCTCTTTTAGTATAGAAGTAATATGGTCTCTTAATACTTCTCTCTTACTGAGGTATCATCTTAGTTTTGTCATCCAGGAAACTGCTATTCTGAATTGTGCAAAATAAAAATAATCACATTTCACTCTGTTTTAGATACCTCTGTAGAAATGGTGCTTTCCATATACTTCCAGATTAACCAAACTGTTCATATACTTTTGTAATTCTCATGCTAAAGCCTCTGTTTAGATAATATAACCAACAGAATTCAGGGGCTCCGTATGCTTTGCAAACTTTCTGACTTTAACCACGCTTCCTGTGGTAGGGGTTGATTCTTGTCAGTAGATGGCAGTAGTGCTCATTTCTCAAGAAACCCAGTAATGAACATGTCGAACGTAACCAGTTTTCCAACTTCAAATACTTGTTGAAGAATATACTAAACAGTTGGCTCGTTGGTCTAGGGGTATGATTCTCGCTTTGGGTGCGAGAGGTCCCGGGTTCAAATCCCGGACGAGCCCAAATATTTTTGTTGCTTGAAAGAAATCCTGATCGGCAAAAATGAACAGAAGCTAACTTTCTGCATTGGGAAATGGGGACAACATAAATCTGTTTTTAAAATAAATTGAGCATTGCTGCCTCACAAATCGGGACCAGGTGGCATGATCTTCACGGTAGCCTTGGATACCTGCACCAACCGTTATTTCAATATATTATGTTAATAAAAAATAAAATATGTAATGTAGAAGAAGGGGACACGCAGTGCTATTGGAAGAGTATTGTATTAGAAAACCCTCTTAAGAGCGTTTAAGCAGAGCGTTTAGGAGAACGAGACAACATCCATAAATATCACTAGAATGCTACAGGAAATGGCCGTAATCTATTTACAAATCTTACTAGTAGACTGCACGAAAATCGTTACTAAGCAGGGCTCCATAGCTCAGGGGTTAGAGCACTGGTCTTGTAAACCAGGGGTCGCGAGTTCAAATCTCGCTGGGGCCTTTGTTATACTTCTACTGCAGAAAAGTGGCAGGGTTATAAATCGTGGTATTTAATGAGGGTACTGAAAGGTGAGGGTTTCTTGATTCTTGCTTGTATTTTGCTATGTTTACTATCGAGTGACAAAATAAATTGTTTAGCTGGGACTGGACGTTGTTTTCGTTAGTCGCGGGTGCTTCTCTCTTTTATCCCTTTCAACCTTTTCTCCTGGTTTTTCATCACGGATGAATTAAGGGAGAGAGAAAGAGAGGAACGGAATCGGACAGACAATTTAATAACCCAGGGCTGTATAGGAGGAAATGTGATCAACTCTTTAGAGCAGTCGTGGCAAACGAGAGGCTCTCCAGCTGTGGCTGGGACTACAACTCCCATCATCCCCAGCTGCAATTGGGGCTGGAGTCGGGGGTTGTGGTCCAGCCACAGCTGGAGAGCCTCACGATGCACCCCGCTGCGTTATAGAGATCAAAGCCACAAATAAATCCCTAAAACGTTACAGTGGCTGCATTTCCAGAAGTAGAGGAGCTGTCATTGCTTCCCGGGGAAGGGCAAGCAAGGCGCTCTGTACATGCTCAGAGAAGCTTCCCTCCTTCTAGTTACCATCTCAGCGTGAATTCTTTTATTCCAATCCCATTCCGGGGTTTACATTCGCGGTTTTAGGGAGCACGTGGGGAACTCTTCCCTTAGGAACTGAGTCTTTTGTGATCTTAAGGGCTACTTTGTTGCTTTCTCCGCCCCTCCGTCCTTTCTTTCTTTCTAGTGAGAAGAAAGCGCTACTTGGTGATTCCTGTTGGAAAGGAAGGGAAAAAGTAGGATGTCTGATTTGATGTCACTCAGGCTCAGCGATGTGAATAATTTTATTTCCCCCCAAGGTTTGGATTCCTCCCACTGTTGGTTGTTTTTGGTTTTTTTAAAAAGAAAAGGCATGAATGAGTTTGATTTTCCCGTTCTGGACCTGACCTGAAAACTTCGTTGATGACGTTCCCCTACTGGACACAGAAGAACAGACATAGCACGTTACCATTAGGTGGCAGTAAACCAGGAACACTCATTGCAGACTCCACTTTGCAGCATGAGGCTCGTTGGTCTAGGGGTATGATTCTCGCTTAGGGTGCGAGAGGTCCCGGGTTCAAATCCCGGACGAGCCCTGTTTTTTGTTTTTTAAAAAAACATATCATGCATTTCCTCACAAAACCAACTGAACTTGTATCAAGTTTTCATCAACATGCTCTCTTCCTCCTCCTTGGAAAAGACTTTCTGCATATTGCCTTCATAAGATAATACTCTTCTGTTTTTGGACTCCTTTTTGTGGGGTTTTTTTCCTTCTTTCTTTTTATATATTTCATTGGGTGGTATTTTCTAAATGAACTGCTTTTTCATGACCGTAAGTCACTCTGAGTGTTTGTTTTTAGCAATGGAAAGGTGTGATTGACTTGATGAGGAAAATTACTTGAAGTTGAAATTACTTGAAAATTACTTGAAAATTCCATTGAAATTAAAAGGACAAGTTAAGGCATTGCCTAACTTGTTCTTTTAATTTCATGGGGACTGCACTGAGTAATTTTTCTCATCAAGTCAGCAAGTGTATATACATACATTTACTTGTTTGTTTATTTCTAGGACTTTCCACCACTCCTTCGTATCCCATAAGGGGCTCCCAAGGTGGCTCAAAATAATAAAGAACATTGCAAGATACATAACATCTCGTGAGGAACATTACAATATAATACAAGAAGTTCTGATAAGAACTAATCTGCCTACTTTTCTTTCACTATAATCTTAATTGATATTACCGTCTTCACAAGTTAGCCCACTTCCACCTCAAACATTCACACATCTGCCATCTTGAATTGGGGTGGATGACACCATCACAAACTATGTCGTTGAGGTGTCCCTATGTGTCCCTACAGGTGTTGCAAATTTTGTTCACATTGGTTAGGCGGTTCACAAGTTAGCCCAAATCGGTCTAAGCATTGCAAAGTTCACACACACACACCACACACAGAGTGCAGGGTGGTCTCATAAGCTTACTTTCCTTAAGTAGGCTAATAGTATAAAAATAACTAAAAACAAATGACTAGGCAGGGGCGTAACTATAATAGGGCAAGGGGAGACAGTTATCTGGGGGCCCACTGCCTTAGGGGGGCCCCCGGAGGCAAGTCACATGACTGACCCCCCCAGCTGCGCACCCACCCGGGCTTCCTTCAGTTGTGTTCATCCTCTGAAATTGACGGGAGTGTTAAGACCTGGAGCTACCAGAACAGCATTTCTTTCTTTAGTACCATGAAATGACTTGCATTGTCCACAATTTACAAAACCATTTTGAAAATTAGATAGATAGATAGATAGATAACTATGCTTTTTGTTACCGCTATTCAGCCTTATTTAAGATTTGTTTACTTCATGAGCTGAGCTTCAGTGAGCGGGGGGGGGGGCATTTTAAAATCTTGTCTCTGGGCCCACTCCAACCTTGCTATGCCCCTGTGACTAGGCATCAGCCTAGGAACAGAAGATACTATAGGGGAAAAGTATATGTTGTTGGACAACTGATCTTCTCAAGCTTAGAACTTCCTCCCTCCCTTAAATAAAAAATTATCCGCAATATCAACAAACAAAAAACCCCAATTCATTCCGAAGAAGGGAAGCAAAAACACCAGCATTAAATTCAGGTTAGTTTATTTTCAAGATAAAGGTGAAATATGTGAAGCAGTTTTTCGTTCTTAGTAAATAAGCAATCATGGGGAAATGAGAAAGAGTGGGTGGGGATATATATAATGAATAAATAACAAGTATCCTTTGCCCCACACCTCACTCTGGGACTTCTGTCTGCAAGTGGACAGGGTATCCGTTGGCACAGGCAATAATTATTCTTTCACTGCCGCTGGTCCTCTCGTACTGGCAACTGGTTGCCCAAGAGCCTCTTCGAAGCTTACACATAGTGAGGGAGAAGGGGGCATTGCTTTCCCGGAGATCGCCCGTGGTGGGTTGTCCTCCCTGGCCACACACATCTTGGATGTGGGAGGGGTCCGCGTGGATGAAAGTGTTGAGGTGTTTGCAGTGTTTGGGGGTTGCCATGTCACGGCGCTGCATCATGAGGTTGCAGTACTGCTGAGGATCAGGCACTTGCGTCGTTGGGTAGTCGATGTGTTCCCTCTGGAAATTCTGGTAACTTGCAGCGCTGGCCACAGCTAAGCAGGCCGCCAGCAGAGGGAACAAGGTGGTGAGCCTAGCATTTGGGACTTTCTGCTCCATGGTAGTCTCTGCCTCTTTCTGTTAGGGATGAGGAGAAAGGCATGAGCTGAAGCAGAAGAGGGCAGAAGCACAGACAGGCCCCAGGAACTTGGTATCTCAGGCAGAAATCAAAATGGCGCCTCCATGAGCAAAGAGAACCATGTGCTACCTAATTGATAATTTCCTGCTTTTTAATAACCTTGTGACCATAATAACCCTGTGCCACATGAAGTGGGGTGACTCAAATTGCTTAAAGGTAGGGATGGCTCTGAGCAGGAACTTGCTGAGGAAAAAAGAAATCCCTATGAGTGTCCCCTGCTCAATGGAAAAACATAACAACCAGCCACATCACTGGCTGATGTTAGTGAGGAAAAATGTTACCATGTGATGGTGATACATCCTGTGAGGTAGTGCTCCTAAAGAGTTAGGGCAGGAGAGGAGAAAATAAATGAACCAGGGACACCATTTTTAGGGGAGGGGAGGTTCAAAAGATTGAACCAGGGACACAATTTTTCATTTAAAATATGTTTATATTTTAAATGAAAAATGCTGTCCCTGGTTCAATTTTTTTTTAACTGTCCCTCCCCTAAATCTTTCAAAGCACTGCTTCATAGGATGTATCATAATAAAGTGATATCAACATTATGAATGGGTGGGTCAGATGAGACTTTATCCACTGGCTCAACACACATGATAAGGATATGCGCACAGCATGAACACACACATCCTCTGCCCATAGTATGTCGGGGCAAATTCCCAATCATGTGGGGGAGAAGGCTTAGAATTGGTATTAGTATCTGGGCCTCATGTATAGGAGCACTTTGGACAAACAGACACCCCGCATACTATCTTAGGGAAAGGTATTCTGGTGAGATGGGAAGGGGGCAGGGGTGTCAGGGGGTGGACCATGGGGTACAGACCCCCAATGAATTGTTCATAGCTCTGAATCTCATCAGTCACCTCCCTCCTCCATGACATCTTCCAGAATGGAAGTGCAGCCATGGAGAGCATCAGCACAGAGCATCTCAGAAAGAGCTCCCAGCCTCAACTCGCTCTCTGCTGCTTCCACCATCAGAGGTGCTGCATTACAATATTTAAAAACAGATGTAATTATTATTGGCGGGAATATTGTCCACGGCTAGCTGAGCAGAGAGGCACCTTATAAAAGTGGCGCTGCTGCTCTCTATTTAGCAGAGGGAGAGCAACCGGTTCTATCCATCCCCAGCACGGCATCTGTCCAGCGGCTGTTGCTGGTGTCTATCTTATGTTTCTTTTCTAGATCTGGGGACAGGGAGCCCTTTGAGGACAGGGAGCCTTTTATTTATTTATTTATATCTATGTAAATGGCTTTGGGGACTTTGTGATGAAAAGAGGCATATAAATATTTGTTGCATTCATACTGAGTTCAATTAATTATCAAAAATGGGGCTGTGGACCCAGATCTTTTAAGGACCAAGCAATGCCTCTGGAATGGGAGAAGAACATGTGCTTTTACAGCACACAAGTATCCTTATGACATGTGCTTGACCGAGCAGAAGTCATATCATTCTTCAAACCACTCCAACATAAAGTTCCCAAATGGGTGTACAAGGAATGTAAACACAATTTAACACTTTAAAACAATTGAAACATTTTAGCAATTATAGTATCCATCTTATTTATTTATTATTTATCTGTGTAAACCGCCCTGAGCCATTTTTGGAAGGGCGGTATAGAAACCGAATTAATAATAATAATAATAATAGTAGTAGTAGTAGTAGTAGTAGTAGTAGTAGTAAAACTACTACTTTAATGCCTAATTAGTGGAGCAAACTATCTCAAAATCTGTGGAGCAACTGGGATTAAACAGAGCAGGAGTGTCAAGACATCAGAGACAAACTACCTCCCTTTCTACCTCCTCTCAAGCCCCAGAAATACATCTTCCCATCCCCACTGTCCTTGATATTCTCCTTGTTCTGAAAGTGTGGTTTTCTTGTTTTTCAGATTATCTGGCCTGAAATTTGTATTTAAATAGGAAGCTTAGGAGCTCGTAGTTTTTCAACACACCTCCGCCTCCTTCCACTAAGTAAATATAGTGAATTGGTAATAACTGGGCTCCCCAAAAAAGGCGAAAAGGGAATGAAGTTAATTTTTATCCAATTCCTCCTTTTCTCAAATTAGTACCTCATATCCCCTCTCCCTGTCACTGCAACCTTGTTCCTCAAGTACAAGAAACTCTGCGACATAAAAATATACATTTCATCCAAACAGTTTCCTAAACATACCTCTGGATTAAGATGCTGCTGTCTCCTCTGACACTATCCCTGGATATGAAAGCAAGGGAAATAGTATTCCCCAGGGAAGGAAGTGCATTACTATTACTGACAAGCAGGCTGTGAGTCAGGGAAACTGGAAAGACCAGAAAAATTTCCAAGCAATAATGCAGAGCATTGGCAAATGCCAGAGGCACCGTCATGTTCCCAAGCCGTTCCTTGCCATCATGAGGAACAGACACCTTTGCCTGATAATGTGTGGCAAAAACCAGGAGAGACATTTGCCGTCATACACCAGGAGCTTTCCCACATGGTGCTGGGGGTTTGTGATTATTTAGCAAAGTCCAAGGAAGCTGGCGCGCTTCCAGTTACAGAGTGCAGCGTTCAGTGGTTGCAGCTATTTAAGGAACACACATGGAGATCACTGTAGAGTAAAAACTAAATTGATTTATTGGTGAAATACATTTGGGATAAGAAAGACCTATTCTATTAGCTATATAATGAATAGGTAGGGGGAGAGAGAGAGAGAGAGAGAGAGAGAGAGAGAGAGAGATGTTTCTACCTTCTCTCTAGGAGGAAAGGAAGAGGACTCACTCACTACAGGAAGTACCTGAGGAGTCAAAGCAGGGGCCATAGAGTAGAGGCAAGCAGGGACAGGTAAGGAGACCCTCACTAGCTACTAGGGATGTGCACAAACCTGTTTGGCATTCTATTCTTAGAACACCAAACAGGTTTGGAACCCCTGCGTTAGAACCAGTTCAAAGGCGGGGGTGGTTTTAAGGATGGGGGAGGGTGCACTTACCCCCCCCCACCTTCCCCCTTTGGCGCTCTGTGAATAAATAGTCTAGTGGGGTGGCAGCATACCTGCTTGCTGTCCCATTGTTTTACTGACCAGAAGTGACCAGATGTGGCGGGTGCATGTGTGCACATCGTGGGCACTTCACATGCACGCCCGGCGCACTTCCAGTCAGTAAAAGAACGGGGCGGCAAGGAGGTACCAATGCGGGTGGCAGCGGCCACTGCTTCTGCACCCACAGCTGCAGGGGGTTTCCGGGCAAGGGGGTGTCCCCCTCACCCTCTACATCCTAGGGAAATTTCTTCCCTCTTGTTCAATGGTGACTATGCCACTGCTTCAGAGGGGAGCATGACAGGGGTACCTGATCCCTCCCACAGCCCCCAGGGATTGCTCAAAACTGTTCTTTCTCAACCCCCACCAATATTCCCTCCACCCCCCCCCACTCATTTGCCTTCCTTGTGTTAGCAGCAAGAGAATGGATGGACATCTTGCCCCACTTCAATTTCATTCATTCATTCAACTGAGTATACTGAATTTTTGTCTGATTATCCAAAAGCCACTTACAAATGCAGTGAAACAATCAAACCACAGTAAAACAAAAGCAAATAGAACACCAGTCCCATATCCAAGGGCACTGATTGCCTGGCACACTGTGATGACTGTATTGCAGACCCAAGGAGCACTGGGAATCGTGCTTCCCCAGGGAAACTGCCCTGTGACATCAGCATGGGAATATTTCAATTCCCAATGCTCCTCAGTTCTAGCACATACTGATCACAGCAGGCCAGGCATCAGGGAGGGGAGGAAGAAGCAATTTGTCCTTCTATTCATCTGTTGCCATCACTGGAGCTACAAGAAAGGTATGTAGGGGAAATGTGGACTTGAGGCAGAGAGTCAGGGGATAGGTGGATAGGTGGGAGGCAACCAGAGAGGCAGGAAGGGCTTGGATTAATATCTAAACCATGGGAAAAAATATGTCATAATGCATTTCTCACAATGGAGGAACAGTACAATGAGAACAGTATATTGTTGCTAGGTTTGAGCGGTGGTTGCATAAAGCTCACCTCTTCACTAGACAGGAGGTGATCACATACAATCAGTGGTCATGAGTATAATCTCTCAGGCAGCATGGCCCATCAAGTAGAAGAGCTCTGGCATCTTTAGACACATCAGCAATGATGTTTATAACAGGACAAGCAAGAATTCTTGAGTGATTTTCTGGGATCTGCTCTGCTTCTAGTCTCCTGAAGTGGTGCAGCGAGGAAATGCTTGACTAATAAGCAGAAGGTTGCCGGTTTGAATCCCTGCTGCTACTCTGTCGGGCAGCAGTGATATAAGAAGATGCTGAAAGGCACCATCTCATACTGTGTGGGAGGAGGTAATGATAAACCTCTCCTGTATTCTACCAAAGAAAACCACAGGGCTCTGTGGGCACCAGGAGTTGAAATTGACTTGACGGCATACTTTACTTTACTTTTGCACTCCTGCTGCCTTCCATCTGCCCCTCTTTTTCAAACACATTTTCCTCCTTTCAGTCAGCCCTTCTCATGCCATGAATGCTTCTTTTCTAAACCAAGAAGTGCTGGTGCTCAGTCCTTCCTAGAGGACACAGCCATTCCTTACCCTAACACACAATGCTTGGGAATAGAACGTGAAGGAAGAGCACTCCAAACATCTTAAAAGGTACGCTCCTGTTTATGATTATTTGCCCATTCTTTTAATGCAAATTTCTTTTAAAGATACTGAAATGATATTCTTGTAATTCCATATTTTCTTTATTGTTCTCGATTTGGAATGCTTTTGAATCTAGTAGTATTAGTGGAAAGGAAATTCTCATTCTGGCTACTTACACATGAATGACATACATCCAAATTTATCAATAAATCTTACAATGGAAAGTGTTCTCCACTGAAATGGAGAAATTCAGTTTTAATAGAAACTGAAATTTCAATTTTTTAAAAAGAAAAACAACCTCTGAAAGTGTACACATATTAAAAGTCAGATCAATCTAGTAATTCTAATATGCTTCTGAATTACAAGATTGGATGGATCTTTGTTGCATAATATAATTTTATCCTGCCTTTTTAAAATCGCACAAAGTGACTTCATGAGCCTTGTTATGAGCCTTGTTAACTGCTTTGCAATCATGTAGGGGGAAAGGGATATAAATAAACAAGCATAAATAATAAGCAGCAAGTCTAACACTCTCTTCTGCTTACCACTGTCCTTTGTTACTGCAGCACAAGTACCGATGCCTTGAATAGTAAACCAGGCTTGGTAATCATACCTAGAGCCATCAGTCCATGTCCATCCAGAACACGAGAGGCAGGACAAGAAAAAGACAGGTGAGAAGGGAATTTATCCCCCGCCACCCCAAGAGAAGCTATTTTAAGGCATAAAGAGGAGCCTTTTCCGAACAACTATGTTTGTGGCTGGCAAGGAACTGAGGAGGCCAAAAGATAGAGATTACAGTTCAGAGATTCTTAGGCTTGGGAATCTTTAGGACTCATCCCCCGAATGTGCCCTCTATCTGGGCTTTCAGTGGGGTGGATGGTCAAAGTAACGAGAATTAGGGCAACCCCAATCCTTTTGAATAGAAGCTAGGTTAATTCTATATCCTTGAACTGTGTGTTTGGATGGAATTGTTCTGAACAAACTACTAATTCTAAGGAGGGGACTTCTATACTAATTCTAAGGTGCAGGCTTTTATACCCTAAAGATCAAGCTTTTGGTGGCAGGGCTGAGCAGTTCCCACCTTTTTGGTGCTGTGATTTTGCAATCTATTGTTTTCTGGGGAATTCAGATAAGCTGAATCACCCAAGGGTGGAGATCAGTATGGATGTGAGGGAGATTAATCTAATCATGAGGCTCTAGTCTCCAATGTGAATTTAATCAATAGTGGAGAGATTGCTGGTTACCTTTGGATGGGTAGATTGCTCTGTTGAGGAATTTATTTATTATTACCTTTAATTTTCTGGGGGAAACCTCATAGGATATGCATACCAAGCCCACCTGATTTTCATGTAAAGTCTTCCCAAGTCATCTGGGCTACTCAGACACTTGTTCAGCCCTTTTGTTCTTGAGATTCAGTATGGAGAGAGACACACACATTGCAGCCAAATCTTATCGCACATTCCATTACAAACGTCTGTTTCTGCTTGTTCTCTGGCAATACCAGTTTGGATCTGAAAAAGGTTCTGCTTCTGCCTAGGAGACTCTCAAGCATATAGTTTTGGGCTGGAAAGGGGGGTTACTCCTAACACTGAGCAATGACTTACAACAAGCAGATCCCTCTTTGCTTTTTAAGACTTCCTCAGATGTAAATAAGCCAACATGGGGCAGAGTGCTCTAAGGCATGTTGGAATGCAGTGGGGAGGAAGAGAAAAGCAGAAGAAGCAAGATGAATGACTGCAGCTCTGAAGGTGATTGTGGGTATCCTTCCTTCCTTCCTTCCCATATAAATAAATATATCTGACATCACTCTCTGGATCAAAACACGCCAAAGAGAGACAGAGCTGCAGTAATGGGTGACTTCAATTACCCTCACATAGACTGGACAAATTTATGTGCAGATATTGACAGAGAGGCCAAATTTCTAGACATGCTAAATGAATGCATTAGAACAGTTGATCGCGGAACCAGCCAGAGAGAAGGCGACCTTGGACTTAATCCTGAGTAATGCCCAGATCTGGTGTGAGATGTCGGAGTTGTAGAACCCTTGGAGAACAGTGACCATAGTATGATCCATTTCAGCTTTTATGAGAGTGGAGCATTGGCAAGGAACAGATGTACACTGCTAACGCAGATGTGTTGGACTTCAGAGGAGGAAACTTTTTTTAAAAGAGGGGACTGGTAAAAAGGAAGCAAAAAGGAGAGTCAGGAGTGTCAAATTACTCCATAAAGTATGGGACTTATTTAAAACCATAATAATAGAAACTCAGTTGGAATGTATACCAAGAAGGATGAAAGGTACCACCAAGTTCAGGAGGATGCCCGCATGGCTAACAAATAGCAGGTGCACACAGTTGCGCAAGAACGCTCCTTGGACCAATGCAGAAATTGTGCAAATGGCAATTCTGGGGAAGCATTGTGTTTTGTAGACATGCATCAGGCAGAAATTCATTAGGAGCATCTCTAGTATGCAGTTGGGGAAGCTGAACCTTTTGGAAAAAGATGATCTAGTTTACATAGTATACTTGGACTTCCAAAAAGCTTTTGATAAAGTTCCCCTCCAAAGGCTCTTGAGTAAACTTAGCAGTCATGGGGTAAGGGGACAGATTCATGTGTGGAACGGTAACAGGAAACAGAAGGTAGGAATAAATGGATAGTTTTCACAATGGAGGGGAAGTAAGAAGTGGGATCCCCCAGGGATCTGTACTGGGACCAGTGCTCTTTAACTTGTTCATGAATGATCTAGAAGTTAGCTGTCTAATACAACTGTCTAATACCACAGCCCATATAGCTGTCTAATACAACTGAACTTTTTACCACATTCATACAGTAGCTTAGGTATGCTCTTGAAATGTCCTTGGTGCACACTGAAAACACAGTGTGTGAGCTGACCCCAGTTATGCACCTAGGTAATTTGAGAGCCTGGACCTAAAGGCCTTTGGAGGCCCCCCCTCCAAGTTAAGCATCGTTTTTTAATACATAGAGGCTATTCTCACAATTGCAGAAAAACGGGCTAGCCTCCGCGAGCCCGATTTCCTGCAATCGTGAGAATCACCGGGCTTGGCTGTGAGCCCGGTGGTTCTAGAGCGGGTAACCCGCTCAAGTACCCCTCCCCTAAAACCTGGTTTTTTTGATCGTGAGTAGCCGTGGCTTTTGGGGTCTCGCGCAGGGCATGCTGGAGCTTGTGGGGGCCAACTGGCCCCTGCTCCCCCCAGCCCCTGCTGGCTCTGTTGCAGAGCCAGCAATCGTGTGGGCAGCCGATTTGGCCGCCCAGGGCTCCTGCCCGGATCGTCTGCGGAGAAAGCGGGCTTAGCCCGCTCTCCCCGCAAAACCAGCAAAACCGGGTCTCACTGATTGTGAGACCCGCCTCATAGGCTCTTGAAGACACAAACGACACCACCCAGGACAGACTAAAGGGGGTTTGGAGGCCCCCAGGGGGTG
Organism: Hemicordylus capensis; assembly: GCF_027244095.1. Classification (NCBI taxonomy): domain Eukaryota; kingdom Metazoa; phylum Chordata; class Lepidosauria; order Squamata; family Cordylidae; genus Hemicordylus; species Hemicordylus capensis. Next base: position 12,556,690 of record NC_069662.1, read on the forward strand.
TGGAGTCAATGGATTTTGACCCCGAAGCCCAGGGGTAAGAGTGCCTCTGGCTGACCCCGTCATGTTATTGTAACTAGTATCTAAACCCAGGATCAGATCTGGAGAAAGAAATGCAATGTAGCATGGACACAGACTTCTGCAGAATATTCATCCACTCACCCAAAGTCCTTGTCTTCATCCGTTGCTGTAGGCAATGGATGCAACAAGTGTATGGAAGCATCAGAAGATGTCTCGTCTGCCTGTCACCACTTTATGGAGCCCAGCAGGGACTGGCACATTAGCAGGGTGTCAACGTCAAAGGAAACCTGCTTCCCAACCATTTCCCCAAATCCTCATCATCTGGAAATGATAGAGTGATGCTGGCATACGAGAAGCAGGGATTCTTGCGCAACTTGTCCCATTAGCTTAGAAAGCAGCATTTGTACTAGAGGCAAGATTTGTCCAGGGCAGGAAAAGCAGAGGCTTGGACTGAACTGCTTGAAGATTATGAGCAACCAGGTGGGCTGGTATCCTTCTGGAGGGCTGATTGTTTGGCGAGCCAGACTACCCACCAAATCCTACTACACTGCACTGTGGGTCAAGCTAAAGAACTATTGATTGATCAATTTAGAATATTTATATGCAGGGAGAAGAGAGCTGGTCTTGTGGAGGCAAGCATGACTTGTCCCCTTAGCTAAGCAGGGTCCACCCTGGTTGCATATGAAAGGGAGACTAGAAGTGTGAGCCCTGGAAGATATTCCCCTCAGGGGATGGAGCCGCTCTGGGAAGAGCATCTAGGTTCCCTCCCAAGATAGGGCTGAGAGAGAATCCTGCCTGCAACCTGGGAGAAGCTGCTGCCAGTCTGCAAAGACAATACTGAGCTAGATAGACCAATGTAGGGGCGTAACCACAGTAGGGCAGGCAGGGCACGTGCCCTGGGTGCCACTTTGGGAGGGGGCGCACCAAGGTGCCATGACCCACCCCCACCCCCACCCAACTCAATGTATTTTGTAATCAGGCAGCCGCGCCAACGCGGCACCTCCCCCCTGCGAGCTCTTGAATCTGGCTGGCCTGGGCGCCTCGCTGCCCACGAGTCTGTTCACCCCACCCCCACCAAATTTATTTTCCAAGCAGCCGCGCTGCGCAGCCCCCCCCCCGCACCTGGCTCCGGCTGGCTGAGCATTTCTCACTGCCTGCGGGAGCGGCATTGTTGGTCAGCATGATGACCTTGGAGTCCTCCTCCCAGTCCTCTCCGCCCACCACTCACGCGCATGCTCAAGTTGATCCTAGCACGCACGTGCTGTTGAGAAGTGACGTGGAGAGGATGACGAGTGTTGCCTGCCTGTTGCTGCTGCTCTGAGTCCTGCCGTGGAAAGGAAAAGGTCAAGAGGATCTGCTTTGGTGGCCAGCACAACAACATCACCACCACCACCACCACCATCAATAAAGTTTTCACAGGAGGATCAGGTGTGTGTGTGTTTTTTAAAAAATTATTACTATTATTACAATGAATGAATGAATGAATGTATCTCTTTAATTCTTTAAAATACTGGAGCTGTGGGCTTGCTTTGGTTCGAGAGCTGGCTTGCTTGTTATTTGCTGGGGCCACCGGGGGTGTCTCGGGCTGGCGGGGGGTGGCAGCGGCTGGGCAGCTGGAGGGTGGTGGCGGGGGGTGGGCGGCATCCCCACCCCGAGTTTAAAAAAGCAGTGGCGGCGCGGGCCGCGGCATCATGTGCCACGCTGCTGCTGTGCCTGGGCGGCGGACAGAGAGAGGTGCAGCCTCTCCCTCCCCCTCCTCCTGCCCTTTCCCAGTGGGTGGTTGGTCGGCCTGGCCTCGGCGTGCCCTCAACACTCCAGAGGCCTCCCCCTGGCCCCCCTCCTGAGTCCTGCCCTTTGCTGGGGTCCTTCTTCCCCAAAATCCCACGGCGCGGCGGATCCCAAAGCAACGCCGAGGCCTGCTGCCGTGTCTGGGCCCGGCGCGTCACTTTCTTCTATTCGCAAGTCAACTGTGTTATGGCTGTGGGGCGGGCAGCCGGGGGGTGGGTGAGCAGGCCAGGGGTCCTCCATCCACCCCGGCGGTGGCGGGTGGCGGATGTACGACTGGAGTGACGCTGAGGCCTGCCGTTCGGCCCGGCGTTGCTTCTCAACTGTGCGGCGTGCCTGCAGTTTTTGGAATGGACATCCTGCTATTAGCAGGGAAAGGGAATTTAAATCCCTTTAAATGTCATTTAAGCCCTTCTGCTGACTGCAATTGCACCACTGTCTAGGAGTAGTGTAGGGACCTATCAGCTGTCAAACTCCATGTGCTCTTGTTTACAAACAGAAGCACGTGGCAGGGGAATGACATCATAGTGCCCACATGGGTGCTGACATCATGGGAGCTATCAAAATGTGCTTAAATCACCAGAAATTATCAAAGGAGGGGCTTACATCACAGGAAATGGGCAGAGGAGACTCTCATGTGACAGGAAAGGGTCCGAAGTAGGGGTACACCCTCACCCCAAGAAGTTTAGCCCTCACCCTCCATTCCTACCCCAGAATGTGTCCAGGCATGTCCCAAAGGTCGGCATGTGACCCCTCTACGAACGTGCCTAGCCATCCTGGACCAATAGGAACAGGTTTCAGGTCCCGGAAAGGTCTGAGTGTGCCAATGTAATAATAATAATAATAATAATAATAATAATAATAATAATAATAATAAATTCAATTTCTATACCGCCCTTCCAAAAATGGCTCAGGGCGGTTTACACAGAGAAATAATAAATAAATATGATGGCTCCCTGTCCCCAAAGGCCTCACATTCTAAAAAGAAACATCAGACAGACACCAGCAACAGTCACTGGAGGTACTGTGATAGGGGTGGATAGGGCCAGTTACTCTCCCCCTGCTAAATAAAGAGAATCACCCCATTTAAAAGGTGCCTCTTTGCCCAGTTAGCAGGGGTCAGGCAGCCATTATGTGTAACTTTATTTGCCAAAACGGGGTCAAGTGACCCCTCTATGAACAGGACTAGGCGTTGTGTGTTTAGAAAGAGCCCATTTTACTGCTGTACAGAGACGATGGCTGATGCTAAGACTCTGCTGAGTTCCATGGTCCTATCACTGCCACAGGCACCCATGAAGATTAGGCCTATGAAACTGTGGAGTCTGTCCTTCCCTCATACTGGACTGAAAACCCACCAGACAGCTGACCTTATTGCTGGTGAGGTTCTGGTTCCAGAAACTAACTTTGCAACAGAACCAATGGATGAGGATTATAAACTAGAATGTGATTGTGGCCACTGTAACACCAACCCTGCAGCCCCCATGGAAACTGAAGATGGAGAGTCTTCAGCTACTGCCTCCAAAGAGGGAAATGGGTGTTCATCAGATTCTGAAACAAAAGCTGTGTAGGAAAAAGAAAAAATTGGTGAAGAGCAGACTCCAATATACATGGTGCGATGAGCGTTGTTGTGATAGTTCATGTGGAGAGTATACTTATTCAGATGAGTGTGGGTGCAAATCTTTCTTGTCATCCAGGCCAAGGGTATCCTGTTGTGACTATAAGTGCTGTAGATTGAGCAAAGACTGGTCATCTTGTGATTGCCTGTCCCCAAGCCCTGGCAACCCAAGATCCGCTTACTGCAGGACAGTTTGCTTTACTTCATCATCCAAAGGTGGGGAGGAGGAAGTCATGGATGGCATTTTGCTTACAAAACCTGAAGAGCCAGAACCAGCTGAGGAAATCGACAAGCTGGTAACTTGGATGTGATTTAATCTGACTGCTTTGTCTGCCTGTGTTTTACCCAGCAATATTAAAATATTGCCCTCTTTTGTGCAGGTGCGGGTCTTTGAGAACATGCACCTCGGGGATGTCAACGTATCCTGCATTTCCTGTGCATATAGTGGTGGTAACCAATAAAAGAAATTTGCTTTAAATATGTGTGTTCATACCTGTGTTAAGCAGAACCATGGCTAGACACAAGGAAATCCTAGAGAACATATATTTCACCCCTGGGAGAGTGGGGAGTTTCGGGGGTGTAAATCCGTTATTTCAAGAGGCCATGCAGCACAGTAAAGAGCTGAGTAAAAGGCATGTTGAGGCCTGGCTTTCAGAGCAGGGTGCTTACATTCTACACACACCTGCAAGGATTCATTTTAAAAGAATCAAGACTGTTGTTTCAGGGGTGGATGCACAATGGCAGGCAGATTTAGTGGACATGCAACAGTATTTACAACAATGGCTACAAGTACATTTTGACCGTGGTGGATATTCTATCTAAATATGCATGGGTTGTACCTCTAAAAGACAAAACAGAGAAGCAAGTGGCCACAGCTCTTAAAGCTATTATCAGAGAAGGCCGAGAGCCTGGCAAGCTTCAGACCGAAAGAGGGAGTGAGTTTTTAAACAAGCCTGTAGGTGCACTGTTAAAGGAGCAAGGGATTCACCACTGTGTTACCAAAAATAATGTCAAAGCAGCCCTATTGGAGAGACTGAACAGGACATTAAAAACCTGTATGTGGAGATATTTTACTGCTCACAACACCTTCAGATATACTGATATCCTGCCTCAGCTCCTAAAGAGCTATAACCACAGCTTTCACAGAACCATGCAGTGCAGGCCGGTAGATGTCACCACCAGCAACAACCTGTCTGTTTGGAAAAGAGTCTATGGTAGCACTAGCCATAAAAAAAGCCAAGTCTCCTGTGTTAAGAAAAGAAGATTGTGTCAAGATTTCTAAAATTAAAGGAGTTTTTGAGAAAGGTTATGAACAGAACTACACCACAGAATTGTTTATAGTGGACCAAGTCATTGGAAGAGCTGAAAGGCCGGTCTATCTGCTGAAAGACTACCTGGGGGAGCCTGTTCTCGAGAGCTTCTATCTTGAAGAATTACAGAAAGTTAAAGTGGGGGTGGACAAAGTGTACAGGGTTGAAAATATTCTAGCTACAAAAGGGTGTGGTAAAATAAAACAACATTTAGTGAAGTGGGTAGGTTGGCCTGACAAGTTCAATAGCTGGGTGCCTGCTTCAGACCTCTGCAATGGGTAATCGGGGTTTTTACATTACACTCCCTAGTAATGCCAGCAAGAAGGTTTTTCCACAGAACACTAGCTCAGCCCTCACCATCTAGTTAGCCAGACCGCTGGATCTTCCTGGGGAGTGAGAAGTGGGGCTCTCGGAGATACAACACCCATGCACTTGGGACATCATCATGGCAGATACCCCCTTTCAATATGCTACGGGGTTAAAGAAATGGACCTTCTACTTACAAAAGGGGTATTACTCCTGCATTGCATATTTGCCACATGATATGAATGAAACCACAAGCACCCAGAGCACTCTAGAGGGAACACCCCTGCTTTATGACCTTGTTACTAGAAATATTCAGTTTATGAGTCCTAACAATGCATTCACCTTTTCTGCAGGGGCAGAATTAGCCTACATATTAGGGCTCATTCCCGACACCCCCCCCCCAAAGCATTGTCTTACCCTTCAAGCATAGCTGGTGGGGTCAAAACTCTGTTTGTAGAGTATCTGATAGTGGGGGATCACCATGCCCCCCTTTTGTGAAGTATCACCATGAAGGGGAAGAACGGTGAGTGTGTTTATGACAAGCCACACTACATCCCTGTGAGCAAGCACCACATTAACACAATCAGTATTCAAATAAAGTCAGTCCAGGACCAAGACAGGCCATTCCATTTTGGCAAGGTGATTGTGAAGCTACACTTTCATCCCAGGAGAGGCCTACAACTTTAAGAGAAAAATGCCAATTTAATGTCAATTGCCAAATGTCAATTTAAAAATGCCAATTTTAAGAAAAAATGCCAATTCTGAAAAAGTATGGTGACCGCATCCTCTACAAGAACTATTACAGGACCCAGGCTGGAAGTTCCCTTCCTGGATACATGGATGCCCCAGTTATGTATGGGGCAGGAATTGGTGGTATATTCCAGAACCTTTTCCAGAAAGCTGTCCCTCTTTTGAGACGGGGTTTGGAAATCATTAAGCCACACATTAAAACAGCAGCTTGGGGTCTTGCTAAAGATGTGGTGCGACACATCTCCCAAGCTGCTCTGAACAAGATGGATCATGTGCAGCTGTCAGAATCTCCCCAACCTCTTAAAAGAAAAGGGTTGTGCCAGAAAAATCATCAGAAGCATCAAAGGAGTCCTAAGGGGAAGAGGAAATGTGCTCCTGGTGACATCTTTTAAGCCATAATGGTTTTATAAACTGCAGCTCCAAAGAGTGCATAAAATCTGAACTAGACCTTTTCCAAATCACATCAACACAAACCGGTATTGAGAGAAGTGTACATGTTGAGGTGCCACCGCTGACCACGCTAACAGACACTGCACCTTAGGACTTCTTCATTGGAGGGGCTGGAGATTTTTAGCTGGATTTGAATAACACACTTTTATACGTAAAATTGTCAAGGAGGATGGAACCAACCTGGCACAGGATTCTGCTGTGGGGCTAGTGAACTACCCAATTGCTGCCTTGTTTAGCCAGATGGATGTGACCTTGGGAGACCGTCTTGTCAGTCAGAGCAGTAGCACTTACCCCTATAGGGCATTCATAGAAGCAATGATGAATTACAGCAAGACCACTCTATCTACAGAATTTTCAGCAGGCTTATTTTGTAAGGAAACAGCCAGATTCCATGGATCAATGGTGCTAGATGGAGAAAATGAGGGGTTTACTGACAGAGCAGCCTTTACATCTGAAAGCCAGAAGGTAGACCTACTGGGGCATCTACACACAGACCTTATGCTTCAAGAAAAAGCTACTTTTAAACAGTGTAGATGTGAAAATGAAACTAATGCCTAACAAGGACACATGCTGTCTGATGGCAGGGGGAGCTAACCCCCGCTACAGGCTGCAAATCTTATCAGCATCCCTCTTTATCAAGAAAAATTCCCTGAACCCAGCTGTGTGGTTAGCACACGCTGAGGCTTTGCTCACAGCCAATGCAAAATACCTGGTGGATCATGTGAGTATGAAAGTGTTTAGTATTCCAGCTGGAAGTCATGTCAGCAATCAGGAAAATTTGTATTTAAGACAGTTGCCAAAAACTGTCATAATCGGTTTTGTGGATAATGATGCATTTAGTGGCTCATAAAGCAAAAACCCCTTTAATTTCAAGCATCGTTCATTCATTCATTCATTCATTCAATTTCAATTAAGACATTAATTTTGCCTGCCTCTATATGGATAGTACCCCCATCCCAATGACATCTTACCAGCCAGACTTCACAGCTCGCAATCATGTTCGTGAGTATGTGGGGCTGGTACAGGCCACAGTCAAGCACCTAGAAAACAGACCTCTGCTCATTAACAGGGAAGAATATGGGAAAGGCTATGCACTGTTTGCATTTGATCTGACTCCTGACCAAGAAGGTGGGGGCCACTATTCCCTGATTAAAACAGGGAATCTGAGGGCTGAAATACATTTTGCTAGACCACTCCAAATAACCATCAATATGATTGTGTATGCGGTATTTGACAACTTCATTGAGATAAACCACAGGAGGGATGTACTGTATGCTTATATGTAACATGGATAGCATACAGCTAACACACTTGCTTTCTGCAAGTCCCTGCACCCAAAAGACTTTCTTTGGAGTTTTCCCTAGCGACTGGCTGCCTAGAAAGAGGCTGCTACAAAGACCTGTGGGTCATGTAGTTAACACACTCACCCATAACCTCCTGGGAGAGCACTGGTTAGCCATCTACCTGACAGAGGACAACCAGGGAGTTTTTTTTTATTCTTATGGACACCCACCAAATCACCCCTGGTTTCCCAAAGCTTTAATGAGTTTTAAAAGAAAAAATGCCTCTAAGACACTCTTTCAACTCCTCCAGCGTCAAGCTCCTGATTCTGTGACCACTGGTTACCAGTGTGTGTTCTTTCTACAGCAGCGGGGTAGGGCCTTAACATTTAAGCAGATTCAAGAATTGTATTGGGGGGATTTAGAAAGAAATGGCCAAATGGTTGAGCAATATGTTAAAAAAAGAAATGTATGCCCAAATGTGCCCCAAATTGTTTTCAAAACACAGAAGTGTGTGAATCTTGTACTGATTTTCACAGAACAATAAAGTAAGCCTAGAGGGCTTTTAAAATAATATATGTGTGTATTTGTTCCTTACCCGCAAAGCAGCAACTACCAGCCTGTAAAATTCAAGCAATCAATTTTATTTTACATCCGAAAAACATAAAGACATTAAAATTTTAGCCAAAAGATTATTGCCTCGGTTTTTTAGAAACCTGCAAGTGGCCGCAGGGGACACAGACACAGCACTTGGATTTTTTAGATATTCTAGAGCAAGTGTGTTGCTATGATCGCCGGCTACCAATTTCAGGACATTGAGTTCCACCAGTGCCCTCATAAACACATCCCAGCCTTTAGGAAAGCAGTTGGGAGGCAGTCCGTGAACTTGGGTGATTGCTTTGACCAGGTCCAGCATGTTAGAACCCACAACAGCCTCCCCCTTATATATAATTGTTCCCTTTCCATCCCATAATGTAACTGCAGCATTCTGCTTCAGCTTGTTTAACAAAATCTTTGCAGAGTTCTTAGATCGCACAGGCAGACTGTCCAAAACCTCTTGGAAGACGGCCTCAGAGCAATGGGAAACTTCATCAGAGGGCTGAAGTTAAACCTGTGGTAGAAACAGGTTTAGCTTTCCCTTTTCTGCTTCTCCCAGCCTCACGTGTTAAATATTTTTGAAGTAGGCCCTCATACAGTTTCGCCTTTTCATATTCAGTTAAGTCAGACCTCTGAAGTACCCCCTGCATTTCTGTGTCTAAAGCATAGATTATAGTCGTTCTGATGCTTTCCTCCTTAGGAGGGGGTCCTTTTAGATGCTCTAGCTGGTGTTTGGGGACCAGGTACATCTTCTCTGCATATTCCATTATTGCCTAGTTAAAAGTCCGGTTATCAAAGGAATCACGATGCATGTGTCACATAGATGACAAAATCTGTGTTGTCGTACAGGCAGCGGTCCTGCAACTTGTCCATGATGGAATACAAATGCAGGCATGCCTATGAAGTTGTAAAATGTGCAAGGAAGACATTAGTGTTACCTGAGGGTGTTAGATGCTCATTTGCATGTTTCCAAGACACGCAACTAGTTTTGTCATCAATGAATTCACACATATAGACCTCATAGCTGTTAGAAAAGAGGTACTGAAAAAGCTGGTCAGAGTCTCTCACAATGGAGGTATTAGCTAGGTTTTTCCTCTGAGCAAATTTACACCACAAGGAATTTAAGAAAAGTTTGGCAATTTGGTGCTTGGCAGGGTTGCTTTAATCTGATCGGGGGATAAGTGCACCCCATCTTTTTTGTAATAGCCATGGATGTACCCAGAAATGTTGGGGGCAATATGCTAAATCATTGTAAACCGCTTAGAGAGCTTCCAGCTATAGAGCGGTATATAAATGTAAGTGCTATTGCTATTGCTATGTATCTCTGTTTGTCCTCACTGCTAATACACCACTGGGGATAGCCAGATGCCTCCTGCTTCTGGGGGAGAAATGTTTTGATATACTCCGAAAAGAGACAGTCAAATCTCCTTTCAAAATGCCGGACCTCATCGATCTGTACAACCCTATACCTTTTAGCCATGGCAACCTCAAATTCCACTGTGCACCATGTCCCTACCAGGGCCCTTTCCTCATCATACTCACAGGGTTCCAGCTGTTGTGAGTCTTCACAGAACCTGCACAGGGGAAACATGAGCTTACCACCCACTTTGACAGGCAGGATGGGGGGAAAGAGTCTGTGGGGTGGGTAAACTTTCACTTTGGCATTCCAAAATAGTCAGAGAGCACCCCAAATTATCATAAATTATTTCCGGATGCCCCAGAGGAAAGTGGTGATTTCTCATAATAAAAGGATAGAGCAAAGTAAAGTCCACATAGTGGATCTGTTCTCCATCCTTAGCCTCATAATACAAGCATAAACATCCCATCCTACCCTCAAACAGAACATCTCTAGGTTCCAGTGGTTCTGGAAACTGTTGCTGCTTTAGAAAATATTTCACCTGATGGTCATCCTTGACCACCTCTGCCCACTCATGCTCCCATATGGAATGGACTTCAAAGCCCAGCTTTTTAAAAACACACCAGCCCTCCTCTCAGTGGCATTGTAGAGAAAGCCATCGGTTTCTGATAACATAGGATGTTGACTGTGTGGGCAATAACAGCTGGGACATCCATGCCAGAAGCAGCCATTAAATTTGAAGGCGATTTTCTTTTATCCCTTAACAGAATAGCCATCTAAATAATATTCCTTAACACCCCCTAATGCACTCTGCAGGGGTTGGGGGATCTCAGCCTTAAATTCGCCACTGTTCAGAGCATACTGAATATGGGCATTTTCCTTGTGTGCCATGTATTCCAACCATTAATGGAGGGGCTGGAGAATGTTTTACACTGTTTATGATAATTTTCTAGAGATGGGAGGGCGATCTCGTTATCCTTAAAATACTTGTAGCAGTATAGTTTTAAACACACATTAGCCAGTGTGGGATATTGGAAGTGGTCGATACCCACCATCTCCTTGACAGTTTTGTTCCCCTTGGGCACATTAGCTAGCTCCCATGTAATCTCAACCAGCTCATGTCTATATTTTGTACAGGCCTGCTCCAAGATATCTACATCTTGCTGACAATAATGAGCCAGTTCCCTCCGCATGTCAAAAGTCTTTGATTTGTTCTGTTCATATCACTTCATGAATTCCTCCCTTTCAGCAGGCATCATAGTGTCCACCCCATACTCCTTTGGTTCTGACATCTTCCCAACATAATTCTCATTTTCTTTTTTATTAAAGAAGTGTGAAAAATAGCCCTTGCACCCCTGAAAACCCATTTTGCTAGGGCCATGGGCAGGTGGCAGAGGAAATTTATAAATTTTATACCCATTGTTTTCACTGTGATACATAGCAGTTTTCCACCCTGAGTTCTCAAGTCTACATCAATCCCCTCTTTGATTAGTTAATTCAAAGTGAAGTTACCGCCATAGCTTTGAGAATTATGTGCCAAAAAACTACAGTCCTTAAAGCGTATGTCTGAAGTAAATGTCAGCACAAATTCATGCAAACATGATTCACCTCTAAATTTCCATTCTCCACCTTCATATTTCCACTCTTTCTTTTCCTATTTCTCATTATATACTTTAACGGGCTCTACCGTCTCCCCTTTAAAAGCTTTGCCATAAATATATTTTGGTACATGGACCCCACCTTCTGCGTGCATTCACAGTCATAAAATGCATATTTTACAGACAGTTTTCTGGGGAGATGGGGGGCAGATGCATTCTTCAGATGCATAAAGTGCAGTCATTTTGAACATGAAACGTAATTGCTGTGTGGAACCTGAATATGGCAGCCCTCTTATGGTCTGACGCAGTAGAAGGCTGCCTCCTGTGTCAAAATAGGGTCAAAATACACTCAGTGGTAGATCAGGGACAGGAAACAGAAGGTAAGGGCTGTCCCTGGAAACGAGGGTCTGTTGAAACATATGACATTTTCTGCTCAGTGATGTGGATCTGAAGTAGTATTCAGAAGAACAAAATGTAAAAGGTGTTAGGTGATAATAAGGCTACTACTCATTCATGCCTCAACTCAAGTATATCTAAGTGATTACAACTTGAGATGGCTCTTTCTCCAAAGAATACAGGGTGCCTGATGTGTGATTTCCAAGTTGTCTTTCCCTCCAGGCACCCCATAAGGGCATACCTGTTTAGCTTCTGTAGAAGAACAGCATAATCTGGCTACAGAACATTCCTTACATTAATACAACCATTTGCACAACAGCTCTGTAAGGGTGGTTGGGTTGCTATAAGCAGTAATTTCTGACAGTCTATGTGGCACAATCTTACCCTTCTATTAGACATGGACCAGAGAAAGAAAGAATGGTCCAGGTAGGAAATCATGACAGGCAGCACTTTCTATCAAAATATAAGAACATAAGAACATCCCTGCTGGATCAGGTCCAAGGCCCATTTAGTCCAGGATCCTGTTTCACACAGTGGCCCACCAGATGCCGCTGGAAGCCTACATGCAGGAGTTGAGGGCATGTCCTCTCTCCTGCTGTTACTCCCCTGCAACTGGTACTCAGAGGCATCCTGCCTTTGAGGCTGGAAGTGGCCTGTAGCCCTCCAACTAGTTACTTATGATAGACCTCTCCTCCATGAAGTTACCCAAATCCCTTTTAAAGCCATCCAGGTTGTTGGTTGTCACCACATCTAGTGGCAAAGAATTCAACAAATTGATTATGCATTGTGTGAAAAAGTATTTCTGTTTTTTGGTCCTAAATTTCATGGCAATCAATTTCATGGGATGACCCCTGGTTCTAGTGTGATGTGGCGCAGTGGTAAAACTGCCGCCCTGTAACCAGAAGGTTACAAGTTTGATCCTGACCAGGGGCTCAAGGTTGACTCAGCCTTCCATCCTTCCGAGGTCGGTAAAATGAGTACCCAGAATGTTGGGGGCAATATGCTAAATCATTGTAAACCGCTTAGAGAGCTTCGGCTATAGAGCGGTATATAAATGTAAGTGCTATTGCTATTGCTATGTGAGAGGGAGAAAAGTTCCTCTCTGTCCACTTTCTCCACAACATGCATGGTTTTATAGACCTCTAGCATGTCTCCCAGCAGTAATCTTTTTTCTAAACTAAATACAGCCCCAGGTGTTGTAGCCTTGCCTCATAGGAAAGATGCTCTAGGCCCCAGATCATCTTGGTTGCCCTCTTCTGCACCTTTTCCAGTTCTACAATGTGGTGACCAGAATTGTACACAGTACTTCAAGTGTGGCTGCACCATATTGTGCTAATGGGCAAATTTTAGATGGGTAAATGAGATAAGGGGAGCTGTCAATCATCCCTGGGCCCTGCCTCCAGGGTCAGAGTGGGGTTTAGGCTTTAGGGGAAAGGAGCTGTTCATGCTGATGGGCATATGTTACATGGGCAAATGAGCTAAGGGGAGTCATCAATAATCCCCCGGCCCCGCCTCCATGATCAAATGGAATGTTCATCATCTTTCAAAGCTGGGAGTCAAGCAGCTGGAGAGCAATACAGGCTTTCCGTTGTGGTAAGGAGCTGATCCAGGTGTGTTTTTCCAGATGGGGTCAGGAGAAGCAGGTGTGGGGCTCCGTGCTCTTCCCTGTGAATGCCTCAATGGCCCACCTGGGTTTTGGAAAGGACTCGGTGAAGTAAGTCTCAGCAGCTTCATAACCCAGTTCAGACTCATCTCCACCCAGCATTTTCTGCTTGGTCTGTTTCATAGGAATATATTTATTTATTTTATTATTATTTATTTTACATTTATATCCTGCTCTTCCTCAGACCATTGGTGGATCTAGCTCTGTTTTGCCTGCACAGACTGGCAGCAGCTTCTCCAAGCATTCAGGAAGGAGCTTCTCTCAGTGCTGTTTTGGAGATACTGCCAGGGAGGGAATTTGGAATCTTTGGCATGCAAGTGCTTGTAACTCAAAGAAGCAGAAACCCAAGAACTCCAATTTTTAAAAAATTCAGTTCAATTAAAGATAGTTAAAAGTACAGGTGGAATCCTATGATCTTCCTTTGCATCTAGTCACCCAAGAGGTGGTTAAGTGAACTGAGAATTTTCTTTAAAAGACACAAACATACTGAGAAATGTATGCATAATAGCTAGTTTATTAAGATTACAATGTGCTGCAGCCATGAAAAGGGATTAGTAGAAGATGTGGAAGACCCAAAAAGCAGCTCTTTGGGGTGGACATTTGGGAAAATATGGATGGGAGCCCGTTTGTTGATTTGTGAGATGGAGATATAATGGCAGTAGATGCTCATCCGAAAAGCCAGCCAATTTCTCGCTGTCAGGACCAGTCACGTCCCAGCAGGCACAGCTTGGGTTAATCTAGAGCTCGTGCTTGCAGATGTAGGCATTTCTTTTCTTGCATGGAGCATCATTCCACTGATTAAAACCTAAAATGCCAAAATAAGTATCTCATTAAGCACATTGAAGAAAAAAGGAAAACGTCTTTCACAAGTGGTTTGGAAACCACCACATTCAGACGAATGGTATGTAAATTATGGCAACTACATGCAACCAAATAATGGAGATTAGCCTTGGCCTTTGGACTCATGAAGTGCTCTATAAAGCTGAACAAGGAGACCATTGCCAATCAGGCAGGTTTACATAAAACTCAGCACTTTGGTTGAGCAAGGTAAATCACTTAGGATGTCAGCTTCCTTACCTGTAGAACGTCTCAGCTCCACACAATACTCAGCCTTCCTATAGTTGTCTGGCTGGCGTGGCATCCAAGCCTTATAGTTGTAGGTTGATTCATCAGCCCATCTCCATCTCCGAGTCTATAAATATGAGACAGAACATAGCCTATGATTAAGAAAATGAAAATCCCAGAAAGTGGAACTCACCGTCAGAGTAGTGCAAGAATAAAGATCAACTAGAGATGTTGGCAGCCAATGGGAAGCTGTTGCAAACACAGATGGAGAATGTAGAGGAAGACTGCCATAGAAAATGATGGAAAGTAGTGTACAGGGTTCAGTGTAGATGAGGCTACAGTGGCAGCTCTAAGGAACCACCAGTGACTGATCACCATAAATGGAGTATATGAAAGTTGCTCACCTGACTGACATCACTCAGCCCAATCCAGACATTGCTCAGGACTGTCTGGTAAGTGGAGATGTATTCAGACACCAAATGAGTCTCTTGCACAGTGAGAATGGAGGCGAGATGTGCCCCAGGGCCATAACTCTGGCACTCAATCTGAGGGTGAAGAAGAAACAAGAGTTTGACCCCACATTATTGCTTCCAGTCTGTAGGAACTGGTGCAGAATGGAAGCTTTCTGGATTTGAAACTTCTTTAACTAAGGACATGTTTACAAAGCATAATTGTTAAACTGCCCCTAAATGTGATAGGTCTGAATTGGGTGTGAATAATCAGGAAATTTGTGTTGTTGTGAATAGGTCAGTGAAAATATTGGTCCAGTGTGTCTCTGTTGTGAAAAAACGTCTCAAGGATTTGGAACAGGCCCCCTATGAAAAAGGACTTATGCATTTTAATTTACACCAAAAATGAAAGTACTGATAAAATTATGCACTATGGAGAGAAATAACATTTTCATGCCCTGATATTGAAGGAGAGGAGAGCTGGTATTGTGGTAGCAAGCATAACTTGTCCTCTTAGCTAAGCAGGGTATTTATACACGAGAGTTTTTCTGTCTCCCTGCTAATACCCCTGCTAACTTGGCACCTCCAGTGACTGTTGCTGGTTTCTGTCTTATGTTTCTTTTAGATTGTGAGCCCTTTGGGGACAGGGATCCATCTTCTTATTTATCTATTATTTCTCTGTGTAACCTCCGTGAGCCATTTTTGGAAGGGCGGTATAGAAATCAAATAAATCAATAAAAAAATAAACAAATAGAAATCTCCTCATCAACCCCGAAATGCAGGAACCATCATATTTGGAATGTTTGAAAAGGCTCAGATTAAGGGAACACAGAATGTTGCATTCTCTTATATATTTTTTTCCTGAGCATGTGATCTATTTGAATTGCTTCAAAGAAATTCAGGCTCTGAGAACTGGATTGTGAGTTTCCAGTTTGTTACAGCTTAAGTTCCGAGACCCACTTACAGTAACAGCCTCCCAAATGCCTGTATTCTATTCCGTGCTCTGGGGACCACCAAGCAAACAAATATGTCAGACATTCTATGACTTCAAGAAGAACGCTTCTTACTTCAGCCTCTTGCCAAGTTTTCTGATCATCGAAATATGCATAGCAGTTGCCCTGGTTTTGCAGCCATTCCCGGGCACAGGAATCAGCTTCCAGTGCATGGAGAAAGGAGATGAAGAGGAATACAAGGAAAGACAAAACAATTAGAGCGTCGTTTTTTTTTTAAAAAAAGCTCTTTCTTAAACAACAATTAAAAAAACCCCTCTGTCTTGTTTCCCAGTATAGTTTTCCCAGACTTGCATCCTATGAAATTCCCTTTGGGTAAAGCTACCTGGATCCCTCAAGACAGGGGCGGGCAACTTTTGGGACTCCAGCTGTTGTTGAACTACAACTCCCAACATCCCTAACAACAATTTACTGTGGCTGGGGATGATAGGAGTTGAAGTGCAACAGGAGCTGGAATGCCAGAGATTGCCTCCCCCAGGCTTTATGTCTAATAGATCACCTGATTTGCTGTCAGAGAGTTGCTGCTAGGCCATGGGTAGGCAACCTTCAGCACTCCAGCTGTTGTTGCCTACAACTCCCCTCATCCCCATCCAAAACAAATTGTGACTGGGGATGATGGGAGTTGTATTTCAGTGACAACTGGAGTGCTGGAAGTTGCCCACCCCTGAGCTAGGAATTTACTCATTACTACACCTGCCGATAAGAAGGCATCATCCCTGCCTACCTTTTCAAGCAGTGAGCTGCTACTACTATTTATATTCCACTTTTTACCAAAAAAAGTTTGCAAAGCAGTTTACATAGAAAGAGGAGAAGGAGAAGATAGTTCCCTGGCCCCAAAGGGCTCGCAATGTAGAAAGTAGCCCGAAGTAGACACCAGCAACAGCCACTGGAGGGATGTTGTGCTGGGGTTGGGTAGGACCATTTGCCCACCCTCTACTCTTTAGTATAAAGAGAATCTCTTTAACCACCACTTTGAAAGGTGCCTTTTGCCCAGTTAGCAGGAGTGCTAACTAGCAGATCTGTTGATGAATAAGTTGATTTCACATATGCAAAGAGCAGCATAGGGACATCCTGGGAGGACAAGGAGGGATATTTGGCTGCTGCATCTTTTTCTTTCTTTTTAAAAGTCTACTTTTTAGACAACAGACTGCTAGGCTATGCTGCAGAAAGTTTGTTTTGGATTGTACTTATTCACTGCCTTCTGTGATGTGACATCATTTGAGAAAGACCTGATCACTTGTAGGCAGTTATCTGTCCTGCTCCTTTGTTCTAATGAGCCAGAGATTTAGCTGGCTTGCCATTACTTAGCACCTGCTTTTGTTTTAATGAGTGCTCAAGTCTGACAAAGATTTCCCCATCATTCTGATTTTCAGTATTCCTCAGTCAAATAAAGGAATGTTAAGACAGGTATCTACATACAATGTGATCTAAGTAGGGTTGTGTCCCCCCCCCCGTTTTGTTTTTGTCCCGAATCCAAAACACCCCCATTTTGTTCTTTGTTTGAAATCAGCCAATCCGAAACACCCCAATTTTGTTCTTTGTTCGAAATTGCAAAATCTGAATCCAAAATGTGTTAAAAAAATGGCCCCAGGGCAAAACGAGTGGGTGGGGGTGGTAGTGCCCAATGGGTGGAAGCTACCACCCACATTTCAGAGGAACTGGGCAAAGGGCTGATTTTTGGTGAGTTTTTGAAGTTTAAGATTTTTCCCATAGGGAATAATGGAGGTTTCAGCAAAAGTATAGCTTCACGTTGGGTGGAAAGGGGTGGCCCAGAGCAGAGTTGGGTGGGTGGTAGTGCCCAGTGGGGGTAAGGAACCTGCCAAAATTATTTCAAAGGAATTGGGCAGAGGGCTGATTTGTAAAGATTTAATGGAGTTTACGCATCTTTAAGGTTCTTCCCCATAGGGAATGATGGAGGTTTCAGCAGCCCCATAACTGCACTTGGGGGGCACCAGGGTGGCCCAGAGTGAGTGGTAGTGTAGAGCATAGAGGGTGCCAACCACCCACATGGGTTGCTAACCCATGGGGAACTGGGTTATGTTGTTTTTGAGATGTTTTGAGTGTAGATTCTCTGGTAGCATATGAGAATGGATTCATGGTTTGTTGTTGAAAATCTCATATGCTACCAGAGAATCTACACTCAGAACACCTCAGAAACAACAGAACCCAGCACCCCATGAGTTAGCAACCCATGGAGGTGGTTGGCACCCTATGTGCACTACAACACCACTCACTCCCGGCTCCCCCAGTGCCCCCCAGCTGAAGTTATGGGTCTGATGAAACCTCCATTATTCCCTATGGGGGGAAACCTTAAAGATGCGTAAACTCCAACAATTCCTAAGAAATCAGCTCTTTGCCCCATTCCTTTGGGACAGGGCAAGTGGCAGGCACCCCTTGGGGCAACCCAACCCACTGTTTTGCCCCTCAGACCCCCTTTCTGCCCCAAATCTGCCCCAAAGACATGTCAACTTCAGAAATTCTTTAAAAATCAGCCCTTTTTCCAATTCCTTTGGAATCTGGGTGGCAGCAGGCACTCATTGGGGCGCTACCACCTGACCCACTCTTTTGCCCCCAAAGCCCCTTTTCTGCCCTGAATCCACCCGAAATAATATCAACATCACACATCAACAACAGCAGAGGTTTGCAAAGAACCAGGCAGATTTCCAAAGGTCATGCACATCCACACACCCCCCGCAGAAATGCAATTGATCTACACAAATGCAACTGATCTGTCCCATGCAGTGTGCACACTGCCCCACTGGCCAATGAGGGTAAATTTTACCCTTAAATTTCCTTAAAAGAAATAATGAGTGATTTCGAAATGGAGTTCCAAAACAGCCGAAACAACAAAATGTTTTGTATCCGAAACAGGGATGTTTTGTTTTGGCTACAAAATGTTCTTTTTTGAGCATTAGATGTTTTGTTTTGTCTACAAAACAGCCGAAATGGCCTGTTTTGTGCACAAAACATTTTGTATCCAAAACGAAACGCACATCCCTAGATCTAAGTGGACTCACCTCCTAAGAAACCGTTGGAGATCTGGATGCCGAGAAGGCAAAGGCCCAAGGACATGAAACACCTCATCTTCTTGATGACCTTTGGGAGGAATATACAGTAAACAGAAGAGTGGCGTTCATTGATTATCACTATGGCAAAGAAAGGGGGTGGGGGGGGGGGGAGGAAAATGGTTTTCTCCTCTTCCCGTCCCTGTTCTGCACATTTCCTCCTTCATTTGAACTGCATAGAACTGGGAAATGTGGAAAGATGAAAGAGAACATCACGGCACATTCCAGATATAAAAATTATTAACTTAAGCATCTTCTTTATCAATTACCTGCAGGCTTTTCCGTTAAAAGGAAAACTAATTGTTTCATCCTGAAGGGTGACCATTTTGGATATACACCAGAGGAAACAAGCCCTGCGCTGTGATACTTTCCTCAGATGTGATACAGCAAGCAGGAAAATAACACCTGTCACTAATGTAGGGGTAGGCAACCTTAGTTCTCCAGCTGTTGTTGAACTACAACTCCCAGCATCCCAAGCCACAATTTATTGCTGGACAGCCAAGGTTGTCTACCCCTGCATTAATGCCTTTAAGGACCATTTCACTCATTCGATGGGAGCTACCCCAGGTATGCCTCTTGGGTGCATATCCAAGAGGACCATGCAGACACTCCCTCACAAGTGTGGACCTTACATATTTACATATGCAAATATTTGTAAATCTTTGCATATTTACTCACAAGTGTGCACCTTACACCTGCACAGAATATATATTTGCAACTATGTGCCTGTCACATTCACACATTATACTTTAAGGTGCACATCTAAAAACTCATGTGTGAAGAGGCTCTCAGAGTCCCAAGCCCCAGAGCTGCTCCTTGTTACCAACTACAACTCCACCAACAAACTGAAGGCCAGATTTCATTCTGCACCTCACTAAATCAAGGTTTTCCACACTCCTTTAGATCTATATGGAAATGTCAAGTTCTGGATTAATTGGTCCTATTCAGAGCCCAGCATAGCATTTTTCCAGTGGTATCTGCTGGGGTCCACCTTGAGTTTCTTCCTTTTTAGATTGTGAACCCTTTTGGGCCAGGAAGTTGCCCTTATTTATTTATTCTATGTAAACCACTTTGAGAGCTCTGGATGAAGAGCATTGTATATATAATTCTAGCCACCTAATGGCACAGGGGGGAAATGTTGGACTAACAAGCAGAAGGTTGCCAGTTCAAATCCCCACTGCTACTATATTGGGCCACAGCAATATAGGAAGATGCCAAAAGGTATCATCTTATACCATGTGGGAGGAAAAAATGGTCAACCCCTCCTGTATTCTACCAAACAAAATCACAGGGGTCTGTGGGCATCAGGAGTCAAAATCAGCTTGACGGCACACTTTACCTTTAGTGGTATTTCTATTCAATCTTCCCTCTCAGGTTAATCAACCTCTTGCTTTCATTTAACATATCCCGTGATGTCTCTCATATGTTCTGGTTCATGAACCAGATCTTAAAGACTTTGAAAAAAAGTCTTTGAGGGGAAAAAAAAAATAATTCTGCACATCTACAGCATGCAGGAATTCACTCACCAAGGGCTACGAATCATCTTCCCATAATATTCAGGCACTCACCTGGAGATGCTCTTCTCTTCCACAGACAGGTGCTGTTGCCCGGTGAGCTGTGAGCTCTCTGACGGCCTCTCCCTTTTGGGGTGGCTGTTATATAGACCCCAGGCACACATGGTGCAATACCAGATAGGGGCAAACGCTTCAAGGAAGTCCTGGTCGGCAACCTTTTACTTTTGCACAATCTAAGGCTAAACCAGCATAAAGCAGCCTGTGACAGCTGCCATCAGCATTGCAAAAAGGGGGCCACTCTGCCCTTTCGTTAAGTAGGAAAATACATATTGAAACAATAGCCCTTGATCTATTTCCTTATGGCAGAACAGCATCATTATCACTGATGAATGTATTGGCAATTTTTCCGTATTTGCTTGGCCTTCTGCTCCAGGCAGTGATGTGATTTTCATGTCAAGCTTCAATATCTATCCCACCCCGCCCCACCATATCTGTCCAGGCTCTTTTCATTTATTTCATGAATATTTCACGTGTAGTGGGCAACCACAATGCTCATTAATGCCAAGAGAGCATCATAAAGATGACTTTAAGATTTTGCACCTGGGGCTTTTTTCTTGCAGAACAAAGATCAAAGTTTTATCCTGGGGCTTTTTGCTTGCAGAACAAGGATCAAAGTTTTATCCTGTGCACTTGCCTTGTAAAACTGTTGTGCTGAGGGCTAATCAGCACAATCACTAATAAATAAACAAGATGATGGCTAAATAAAGAGAATCACCACATTAAAAGTTGCCTCTTTGCCCAGTTAGCAGGGGATTCATCAATGCATTTTCCACTGATCCCAATAAAATAATATCCAGTGATTACATTTCTTAAAGTCCCTCAACCACAGATCACAATTTCCAATTCATTTTATGGTCCCCTGTTACTTGACACTGTATTGCATGCCTTTTCACTTCACAGTTCACTGTTCATTTTGTAATTGAGGAGGGATTGGGAATATTAAATTCACTGAACTGACTTGGAAAGCTTCATAAATGAATTCAATTTCTGAGCCGCAGCTAATTAAACTATATTTACTGATGAGATCATTTGTAATGAGAGAGACCTCAATGAAACTTGCAACCATACCATACTGCATTCAACACATGGGACAGGATTTCTTACACTATATGTGAGTAATTTGGATTTTTGCCCATTTTAATGTCAAAAACTGAGGAGCAATGATACAGCTAACCTCATGGCTTGAGTGGACCTGGATGTTCATCTGCTATGATACTGCTCTGCTAGCCTACTTCACAGGGTTGTTGTGAGGAAAAACCTAAGTATGTAGTGCACCACTCTGGGCTCCTTGGAGGGAGAGCGGGATATAAACTGTAAAAATAAATAAATTGAAATACTAAAAATAACTACTATTTTCTCTCAAAAAACAATAATAGCACCTCTGCTGACTGGAAGAACTGCAGGCACAACCAACCACAAACCAGTGCTTAGTAACAAGCCTTCTAATGTAAGTAAAGCAAACATTTCTAAGTCAAATGCAATTTGATGTTAAGCAGTGTAATTTATTGTAAATGAATTAATTGAAACACTTCAATCATGTCTTTCTCGAGTACTATTAATTGACTTGCATCATCCACAATTTAATAAACCTTTAAAAAAATAATTTAGGATGATGTTCTATTGTGGCACATATAGAGGTGTGTGTGTGTGTGTGTGTGTGTGTGTGTGTGTACACACACACACACACACACACACACACACACACACACTCTCTGCTTTTTGTTACCACTATTCAGCTTCATTTAAGATTTCTTTACTTCATGAGCTGAGCTTCAGTGATGGGTGTGTGTGTGGAATTTAAAATCTTGTCTCTGGGCCCACTACAACCTTGCTATGCCCCGACTTCAATACAGAAACAGGTGTGGGGGTGTGTTGGCTCTCCAGAATTCCAGTATACTGGGAAGCATTATTGTGTAACCAGGGGTGTCCAATGCAGACATAGGTGTGGGGGTGCTCTGGGCTCTTTGGAGGAAGAGTGGGATGTTGACATAATGAACAAATTCCCTTATAGATTCGAACATCATGATGCCATGGAAGAAGGCAAGCGGAGCTGAAGGATGGAAGAGGCGGAGGTTGGAGGCAGAGGAAGCCAAGAGGTTGAGCAGGTTCTTTGTGCCCTTCTTTACAAGGGCCGGAACAAGTAGCTCCACACCACCTTCCACAGAGTCGCCAGCACCTGCTCCAGTGTTTTCGGAATCCGAAGGTGGATCAATTGCACATCCGCCACAAGTGGAGGAGGAAGTCCAGTCAGATGAAGGTGGATCAAGTGCACATCTGCCACAAGTGGAGGAGGAAGTCCAGTCAGATGAAGGTGGATCAAGTGCACATCCGCCACAAGTGGAAGTCCAGTCAGATGAAGAGGCTGCCACAGAGAGTGTGGACATGACAGGAGGGGAAGCTGGTGGTGATGTTGAGTCTACTGATGAGAGTGAGACTGAACCCGAGGAGGAGGAGGACACTATGTGCAGTGAACCGGATGCTGCCCAAGAGCCTCTAACTGTTAGGCTGGAAGTGATTGATCGGCATGACATCGGACTTCTGCAGTTTGACAAGGATACTGGAAGACCAATTCTGCCTGACATGCTGAGAACAGAAATAATAAAGCTGGGTTCAAAGTATTTCCAGAACTCTGAGGGGCCTTTCCTACCAACAAATAACCGTGCAATGAACAAGACTTGGTTCAGGAAGAGATTGGGAAGTGGCCGTGGTGAGGAGGTGACTCGCAAATGGCTGGTCTATTCCCCTTCTAAGAAGTCTGCATTTTGCTTCTGCTGTCTTCTCTTTTCCCAGTCAGACCATCAGTCAACATGGAAAGTGTTGGAAAGAGCATGGAAAGAGCAGGAAAGTGGATTCAAGCACTGGAAAGCACCTGAAAGGATTTCTGTTCATGAGAATGCCAAGAATCATCGGGAGTGCTTCGCACAGTGGAAAGAAATGGAAAGAAATGTAGCTGGAAACAGAGGACTCATTGATGCGGAACTTCGGTCACAGATTGAGAAGGAGAAGCAGAGGTGGCATGAAATCTTGACAAGAATCCTTAACTGCATCAAATACCTTGCAACTCAGAACCTGGCTTTGCGAGGACATAGGGAGTCACTTCAGCTAGACAAGGATGACTCCAATGTAGGAAATTTCCTTGGCTTAGTAAAACTAATGGCTACTTGTGACCCAATCATGAAAGAACACCTGACCCATGTGGAAAGTCATCCTGGATCCACCTCTTATCTCTCACCGGCAGTCCAGAATGACTTCATCCACCTGATGGCATCCACTGCTTGCCAGAGTCTACTGAGAGGCATTCGCAAAGCAAAATACTATGGCCTCATGTTCGACTCGACTCCTGACCTGGCACACCGTGAGCAGATGTCACAAGTAGTTAGATATGTACAATTTGATTATGAGAGGAAAACAGTCCGTGTGAGAGAGTCATTCCTTGGTTTTATCCAGTTAAGCTGGAAGAATGCTGAGAGCTTGACTGAAGACATCTTGAAAAAGTTAGAGAAGGACGGAATGGAGCTACAAGATTGTCGGTCACAGTGCTATGACAATGCTGCTGTGATGGCTGGACACAGAAGTGGTGTTTCCCAATGGATACGTGAGAAAAACAACCTGGCAGTGTTTGTGAATTGTGACAATCATTCACTCAACTTGGTGGGTGTACATGCAGCCAAACAGGATGTGATGACGGTGACATTTTTTGGAACCCTTGATGCCATCTACGTGTTTCCCCCCCGCTCAGCACAGCGCTGGCAAAAACTCAGAAACTCCATGCCTGTGTCTGTTATGTCAGAGTCTGAAACCAGGTGGAATTCAAGGACGGAAGCAGTGAAGCCAGTCAACAACCACCTGGAGGAGATACTTCAAGTTCTTCAGGACATGACAGATGATGAAGACGAGAACCTTGAAACCAGAAGTGATGCAAGGCAGCTGTGCAACCACTTGTTGACTTATGATTTTCTGACTCTACTAGGATTTCAGAATAACATCCTCATTCAAATTGACCATGTTCAAAAGAGGCTGCAGGTTCCTAGCATGAACTTCCACAATGCTGCTGTGGATTTGAAAGGCCTCCAGGATCGTTTGGATGGTGAGAGAGAAGTGCTGGTCAGTGAGGCACTCAACGTAGGGCTTGGTCTTTGTCAAGAATGGGATGTTGACTTTGAAAGACGTCCGAGATGGAAGAAACGAATGGCTGGTGAGAAATCAAGAGACACTGGATTAACAGCTAGGGAGGAGATGGAAAGAGTCATGAAGGGAACACTCGACCGTCTTCACAGAGAACTGGATGAAAGGTTCACTCGTCTGCATGACACTGATGCCAAGTTTGGGTTCCTTCTCAATATCGAGGGACTGTGCTACAGTGCTAACTGAGAGAACCTAAAGAAGAACTGTGAAAATTTTTGCAAACTGTACAGCTCTGATGTTGATGTGGAGCTATATGATGAGATTTTGGACTGCAGAATGTTGCTAGCAGCGCGGACCAACATGACAGTAGCAAGACCGGAACAGCTTCTCGAATTTATAGTTCAATATGGGGATGACAGCGTCTTCCCCAACCTCCGCATTGCTATACAGATCATGCTGACCATTGCAGTTTCCATTGCCAGCTGTGAAAGATCATTCAGCAAATTAAAGCTGATACTTTCCTATCTGAGAGCTTCCATGGGTCAAGGCAGACTCTGTGATCTTGCTCTGCTGAGCACAGAGAGAGAGGAAACTGACAAAACTAACTTTGATAGCATCATAGACCAATTTGCATCCATGAAAGCAAGGAGGGTCCAGTTATGATTTTCAGGCATGTCATAGTTTGCTAATTAGAAAATTACTGAGTGTGAGTTGTAATTTCTGCATTTTTGGTTGTTTATTGCATTTCTGGTTGTTTATTGCATTTCTGGTTATTTATTGCATTTTGTAATTTTTGGTAATTTTTGTAATTTTTGTGGTAATATAAGTTTTCTGAAACATGTGTGTCAGATGTTGGGGGTGTGTGGCCAGCCGGGGGGGGGGGGGCGCAATTTCAGTGCTTGCCCTAGGCGCCGTTTTCCCTAGTTACACCTCTGGATGTGCACAAACCTGTTTGGAGGCCCATTTATGGGCCTCCGAACAGGTTTGAACACTGGGGGTGTGTGTGTCACTTTAAGGGTGGGGGAGGGTGTACTTACCCCTCCCTCCAGTTTAACCCCCACCAGGGTTCAGTATTTTACAGGTCCTAAGGGGCAGCAGCGTACTTCCCTGCCGCCCCGTTTGCTCTTCGGCCAGAAGTGACTGGAAGTAGCTGGCACTCGTGACATGCTCACTCACATGCCCGGCAGGTGCACATATGCCAGCTACTTCCAGCCACTTCCAGCCGAAGAGCAAACGGGGCGGCAGGGAAGTATGCTGCCACCCTGTAGGACCTGTAAAATACCAGGCACTGGCGGGGGGAAAGCGGAGAGAGGAGTAAGTGCAGCCTACCCTGCCCTTAAAGTGTGACACCCCCTGCCATCGAGCGCAGGGGGTGGGTGCGTTTCCATGCACATCCCTACCACCATCCTCGTAAGAGCCCCAGACCAACGCAGTCTTGCACAAGCACAATTTCTGGCAATGTGAGGGTTCTGAGGGGCACTATTTTCTGTTGCTCCATGAAGGGATCATGATGACTTCCTAGGTCATAATTTCCCTCTCCTCCTACCTTGCTTGCAGAATTGGTCATCATATCCCGCTCCTCCTACCTTGCTTGCACAATGGCCAATCAGTAGCACACACAGCTTCTGAACAAGAGCAAGAAGCATCCCCTACCCTAGTGATCATTGTGAGAACTGCCCTAGAGTCTTTCTAGGTCAGCTTAACCAGAAAGGAACAAATAGGGACTGCAGTTCATCAGAAGGAAAAGGAAGAATGGGAAGACAGAGATGTGACTTCACCAAACCAGGCTGGAGTAGGCAGGGCCAAAGTTATCTGTACAGCTAATAGGAAATGACACCCCACATATTCACAGAGCTAAGAACACAGTTGCTGGGAAGGAATCATCCGCATTGGTGGTTTATTTGATGGACAAGGCTTGGGGAGTCCCTTACATACATTCTCCATACAAAAGAGTTGGGGACTAGAGACAGGGCCTTTTTGCATGTGGACCCTTGACTCATCTTTCTTGTTTGAAATTTAAGGCTCGATTTATGATGTTTTTAATTGCACTTATATAAAATAAAATAAAATGAGTGAAGAGGAGAGAACCCCCCCCCCCAGTTTGGGTGGAAGTCCCTTGATCTTTGTTGACCGTCCATGAGTCATCAAATCTGTAAGAACATTTCCAGACATCACTCAAGTGTGGGATTTTGAAAGCTGCCAAACAGCATTCCAAATGTTATCTTATGAAAAGGATTCTGTCCTCCTTCCTAGTGGGACCATACTCTCTGGCCGCACACCACAGGGGCCTCACGTGATTTCCATGGTGCCACCTGCTGGCTCGTTTTTGCATTCTGAGAAGAACCTGTCCGTTTTCATTACTCCTTTTGAGTCTCAGCACAAGCTCAGTTTCAGGTTGAGGCTTATACTTAAGGCAGGCAGGTTGCAACATCTGGATGAGATTTATCAATCTGGGAGTGGGGGGTTGTCATCGGAGTGGAGGACATCTTCTGGTCCTTGCCGGACAGAAGAATGGAAAAGGGGAGGAGAAAGGGAGAGAAGCCCCTTTGGAAAACTTGTAATCTGCCAATTGAGTTGTGCATGCCAGAGAACTATGTCAGTTGTGAGAGAAGCCTGGTGGTCACTTGACCCTGGGTGGGAAAGTGCAGTGCAGTTCCTGAATGTTTCCATGGATCTTGTAGCATTTGTTGTAGTCTCTCTATTTAAGGTTGAGCAGCTGCAGATATGGGAGCAGGCAGTTCCTTTGCCCATTTCCGATCAGATGCCTGCCACTCAGCCAGTTGAGTTCTGCTCACTTCAGCAGACTCAGGAAGAGAACTGCGTTTGCTGTCAACTGATTTGGACACCAACACAGACACGCTCCCACATGTTTCAGAAACAGATCCTGCTAGAGTCGATAAGAGCAGCCTTTCGGAGAGTTCTTAAAGCATACTTTCTTAACCAGACTTTGGCTAGCTGCAAGTTGGTTTTACTGTTGTCATTGTTATTTCAGTCTCTTTGAATTGCTTGGTTTTAGTCATGTAAACTGCCATGAGACACACATTTTTGGTGGTACTGATATACCCACGCAAACCATCCACGTTGGGAGGGCAATCTAACCTAAAACTAAGGCCTCGGGAACCACAGCACAGCCATCTTAATATGAAGTCCTATAACTCTCTATGCCTCTTCCACACTGGAAACTAAGGGGTTAATTCCCCCAGCCCTCTCTGCATATAGGGAAGTAACCTTTGCCTCTTAAGGAGTAAATCTGCTGCAGCTGCTGGTATCTTACTCTTCCGCTGAGAGAAACCTAGACAGGGGCAAGGAATGGGGAAAACAATAAGCTATGAACGGTGGATGTTGGGAAACTGATATGAATTAAGGGATGGTCAATTGTTCATTCTGATGTAATCAAAGGTGGATCTGCGCTGATGATAGGCTTTGCATTCCTTCTAAGACTTTTGTTACAGCATGATAAGATGACTAAGCTACACTCTGTGTATAAATACTTACCTGTAACTGAGGGTCTTCGCTCTCGATTTGGGTGCGCCCCGAAAGCCTTACTTGCTAGCAGTAAACATCCCATAAGCTTTTCCCTGTGTGTGTGTATTATTTGGCGTCGTACACCACCCAGACAAGAACCGGCTTTCACGGTTATATCAGTACAAAAATGTGTAAAAGAAGCAGACAAAGAAATGCATTGGCTGTCATATGAGAATTATTTCACTTAGGGGGAATTGCTTGCCAAGAACGGATAGTTTTCCCTAATGAGGCTTAACATCTATTGTAAAACAAAAGCCCTTCGGGTAATTCCAAGGGGTAATTTGTGTGAACAAATTATAGGGTCATAAAACCTTTTCCTTTTAGTTCATTCTCTAACAAACGCTACTATAAACATTATAATACCAAGGTTTGATACAAAAGGGGAAAGGAGAAAACCTTTCCATTAAAAAGCCTTGTATCCAAAAGACAACTTGCCATCACGAAAAAAATTGCTTCCCAATAAATAAATGAGTTAAAAGAGATCTTCTTGGAGAATAAATAACCAATAATAACCAACAAATAATCAAGGCTTGAAAAATTCTCTCTCTCTCTCTCGATCCAAAAAGATTTTAGTTATAAGTTTATTCAGTCATTGACCAGCAAACATTTACAATAAACCAGTACGTATTTTACAAATAAAAACCTGGACATATATAACAAAACCTGGCCATAACAGAAATAATATCAGTGTCCTCATTAGTTAAAAGATAATTTAAATAAAATACATCAGACCAGCCAGGGAAATTGTCTAACATAGGAGATAAAAGTCTTAAACGGGGTTCCCTATAAAAATCGCAATAAAGAATAATGTGCGAGGTGGATTCTATAACCCCTTTGCCACATGGGCAAAGATGTAAAAAATAGCGGAACTCCCTTGAACCTGCCATCCAATACTGCTGTAGGAAGAACATTTAAACGTGCTAAAGTGAGGGCTCGTCTAAATTTAGGGACAAGCACCACATCAAAATATTTAGCTGGTTTGAGATTAATAGTTTGACTCCCTAAGTATAAACCCTGCTTGAGCCATGCACCTTCTTGTTGAACTTCTATATCCAGGACACGTTGCTTAACTAACTTCCTGGCTTGCTCAATTCCTACAGTATGCAAATCCTCTATGGAGAGGCCCAAAAAAGGAAAATTTGCTCAACACAGCTCGTTTCCAGCTCGAATTAAAACCATCATTCATAGACAAAGAGGCTAAACCCGCCTGTCCAAAACTCAATTTTAACCAAAATCGAAAAATACAGCACCAGTATAAGGATTCCAACCTAATAAGACCAACTTCTCTTCTGATGACAGCATTCGGATCACAACATGGAACTTGCAAAATTGATCTAATAAACTTAGTCTGGATAGCCTCCAGTAAGGCAAAATTACTTGCAGGTCCCAGTTGGGCTCCATATAAGAGCAAAGGCAGTACTTTGGCTGTATAAAGTCTCACTGTGGCAGGTATAAAAGCAGCACCATGTGTAAAATGATAAGATTTGATCTTATTTACAACCATTTGAGCAGACTGTCTGATGGAGTTAAAATGGGCATTTCTGGAGCCAACAGAGTGAAACGTAATTCCTAGATATTTAAAGGAATTAACCTGCTCAATCTTGTTTCTTGTATGGACCAATTATAACGCCTAGCTCGCTTGGCGAACACTAAGACTTTAGTCTTACTATAATTTATTTCAATAGACTCTTGGTTACAAAAGGATGAAAAGAGTCTTAGGGCACGCTTAAGGCCTACAGGTGTCTGAGACATAATAGCCATGTCATCCGCATATAATAATATGGAGACGTGCCTATCGGCTAACTTTGGTGGATGAATAGAGAGGGTGGACAAACAAGAAACCACAGAATTAACATAGATGTTGAACAGAATAGGAGCAAGTATACAGCCCTGACGTACTCCTCTAAAAGTTGGAATTTCCGATGTTAACTGTCCAGTTGGGCCATAACGAACTTTCAAACAAGTATGCTTATGCAGACTAACAATAAGTTTGAGTAATCTTTTATCTATTCCAAGGGCTTCCAGTTTAGACCACAGTCTCTCTCTAGAAACTGAATCAAATGCAGCTTTAAGATCAATGAATGCTACATAAAGTGCTGAACCTGGGAACCTAGAATACTTCTCTGCCAGAAATTGAAGGGTAAAAGCATGTTCCGTGGTGGAACAACCCTCCTGAAAGCCTACCTGCTTGATAGCTAAAATGTTATTTGCCTCAATCCAGTCTAGAAGTTTTATCAAAAGATGCCTCGCGTAAATTTTACTAATAACATTAAGTAAGCGAATGGGACGATAGTTGGCTGGGTCCTCACGCCTACCTTTTTTATAAAGAGGAATTATTATAGCAAGGCCCCAATCACTGGGTATGTTAGCAGTTGTATCTATATAGGTAAATAGCGAGGCTAAAACGGGGACCCACCAATCAAGATTCACTCTGATAGCCTCAATAGAAATGTTATCACTACCAGGGGCTTTACCATTACTAAATTTCTGAATAAGTTTTTCAATCTCTGCACAGGAGACTGGGTTCCACCTAAGAGTATCTCCATTTAGTTGTTCAGCATTATAAACCATATTATCAGCCTTACTATAAAGCTGTAGGAAATGTTGTTCCCAAACCTGAGCTGGAATCACAGAAGCTGGAAGTGTAGGTGTTTTCGACAGAGCAGGTGAAACAAGCCTCCAGAACTTAGACTGATTGTTAGATCCAAAAAGATACACGAAACGTATTTGGGCTCAAAAGGCTAACTTTAGCTTCCATACTAAAGACCATTCTTTAGATTTGCTTGGCATCTTAAAAATCCTTCTTCAAAACTCAGAGACGTAGGTTTGGGGTGGTATAAAAATATATTAAATCAATCAATAAGATAAATGAAACGTTCATTTCTAGCCTTTTAACAGACTGGCTCCATCTCGGAACAGATGACTAGTTCACTCTGCTCCTTGCATCTTTAGAAGGCCTTTTTTCCCCTCAGTCCGCCTTTTTGGTTGCAGTTAAACTACCTAGTCAGTCCATGATTTCAGTCTCTCTCCTGCTAACTGAACAAAGAAGCACCTTTTAAACACACACACGCACACACCTATTATTAGTCATTGCCTTACTGATTAATAAATTATTAAAAAGAAATCATGCAGCTTTAATAAAATACACTGAATGCTATCCTGCACAGAGGTCCCAGGATGTAGGATGTAGTATGACCTTCTCCTCCTCCTGCTCCTGTTTTAATATTAGGTATGAGTCCAAGTGGACACTAACTCGATGGCACAACCATTTTATTTTTATTTTTTAAAAAACAACTAAGGATAGACTTTTCATATTTACAGATCTTTCTTTGCTGGCTTCTTGGGGGCTCTCGGGAAAAGAAAACCAGCTTTCCCCTCTTTCACAGTAGTTTTATCAAACTGAGTTAATTCTCTACATGACCATGCTTGAGTTTTCTGATTGATTGTCATTCATGCTAGGAAGCGGGGCAGCAGAACCTGTTTGGCCACTCTTTATACGCTAATGAGAGTTTTTCCTTTGCAGGAATGCTGGATGAGATGATCTAGATTATCTATCATCACCACCCTAGACTGCTCTGATACACACCCAATCTGTAAATAAGGCAGAATTCCCCCCAAAATAAAATAGAGCATTTTGAGTGAAGGCTTTTTTAAAAAAACAAACAGAAGCATTCTGAAGCTGTGTTTCTGGCTTCCTCCCTTTGTATATTTTAAAAACAGTTTGGCCCACTTTTATGCTAATGAAAGTCTCTTTCACAGCATGATAGGATTATCTCAGCAGCCTCTGAGAGCAGTCTTGGACTAAACCTTCTGCAAATAATGTGTAGCATGTAGTAAGGAAAATACACCACAAGATGGCAGCAATGTGCAATACTACATTGATTTTTTAGTGAGGGAATTTCTGTTACAAGTCTGTGTTTCAGAAATGTTTTATATGCCCTCTTTTCAAGGATACAGTTTGCATAGACTAACAATCTTGAATCTTTTGTGTGCAAGACCTTTTATTCCTAGCACCTCTTGCAGCCTGTTTGTATCCTTGATCAGATTTAGAAGATGATCCACTGCTTCACTAATCAACATTAACATTTCCATACTATAAGTAATGATTGTGATAATATGAAGCTCTGATTTTAAACACATCTTTTAGGACGAAGATGTCTTTGAGTTGTTTCCTTGCTCAAATGTGGTCCGATTCATTCAATTGGGGTCCTAGGAAATTTTGCATAGTCACATGGCTGGCTTTCTGTGTTCTTACAGATATAGGATTCTGTGGGAGGGAGAAAAACCTATTATTAACTTTTCTTTCTTTCTTTTGAAAAGGGAGATTCCAACCCCTAATTCTTCACACGCACCCTTAATGCATATTTCCTGGTTCTGCCAAATTCCACATTGCTAGAGGCTGTGTGTCAAGGCAAGGATCCTCCTCCTTCTGCAAAAAGAATAAAGAACATGGTTTTAAGTTACACGTATGTTGGTTTCTAGATACCCTATAACATTACCCACACCAGTAACCCCAATTTACCAGCATTCTGGGAGGCTCTGCTGCTATAGCCTGCATAATTTCCTTCCAGATTTCATAAAAGTCTCAGTCTTGTTCTGGGCGCTTGGCTGGTGGGAACTTCTCTTCGTCATCAGAACTTGTGCTAATATATGACCCTTTCCGGCCATGTAATCCCCATTTCTGATCATTTCCTGTGATGTAAGCCCCTCCTTTGACCCTTTCCTGTGACGTAAGGACCTTCTGACAGCTCCGCACAAACGTTGTCCCTGTGACGTCGTTGCAAAGCCACGTGCTTTGGTTCGTTTAAAAAAAAAAAAAAAAAGCACATGGATTTTGACTGCTGGTGTGTCTCCTGAACTTCTAAGGATGGGTCAGAACCAGGAAAAAGGGTGCTGGAGTGCCTACGTCTTCACACTCCACCCCCAGCAGCACGATCACCACTGCTTCCCAGTCCAGCAACGTGGTGTCCCTGGCAGCACCAAACTAATTGGCAATTCCATCCGGGTGTTCTACCTTGTGCTTCACGTGGGGGTGTCTTGGCGCTTTGCCAGCAGGATGGGAGGAGCCCTATCCAAACGCTGTGGCAATGAGGAGCAGCCTGTTCTGCAGTACCTGCAGTTTGCCATTTTGTCGCCCACTCCCCCAGTTTGGAGAGATCCTTTTGGAGCGCCTCACAGTCTGTTTTGGATTTCACTACCCGGAAGACTTTGGTATCATCTGCAAATCTGGCCACCTCACTGCTTACCCCTCCTTCTAATTCAATTCTGAATAAATTAAAAAGCACCGGTCCCAGTACAGATCCCTGGGGGACCCCACTTCTTACTTCCCTCCATTGTGAAAACTCTCCATTTACACCTACCCTCTGTTTCCTGTCTTTCAACCAGTTAGCAAGCCACACATGTACTTGTCCCCTTATCCCATGACCGCTAGGTTTCCTCAGAAGTCTTTGATGAGGAACTCTGTCAAAAGCTTTTTGGAAGTCTGGATATACTATGTCAACTGGATCACCTTGATCCACACATTTGTTGACACTGTCAAAGAACTCCAGAAGGTTTGTGAGGCAAGATTTACGTTTGTGGAAGCCATGCTGGTTCTCCCCCAGCAGGGCCTGTTCTTCCATGTGCTTTACAGTTTTCTCCTTGAGGATGCTTTCCATCAGTTTGCCTGGAATGGACGTTAGGCTAACTGGTCTGTAATTTCCCAGATCACCCCTGGACCGCTTTTTGAAAATTGGTGTTACATTTGCTACTCTGCAGTCCTCCGGTACAGAGCCTGATTGCAGGGATAAGTTATATATTTTAGCAAGGAGGTTGGCAATTTCACATTTGAGTTCTTTGAGGATTCTTGGATGGATGCCATGCGGCCCTGGCAATTTGCTAGTTTTTATGTGTCAGTTTTCTGACACATGCAGACACGCATGGATGCACACTGCCAGGCCCGTGATGAGGGTTGATTGGTGCCCTGAGGCCCAGCAACAATCGTAGGTTGTGGTGGAGCAGGCAGGAGGTATGTTCTTTTCTGGAGTTAAGTATTTTTTCAACCCTAAGTAAGGGTTGATCTACTGACACAGAAAAAAACCCTCCCAAAATGCTTTAAAATCACCTGGTGGCCCAATTGTTGGGTAGGTTGGGTGGTAGGTGCCCAAGCCAAGATAACACCTTACCTATTCGTATCTATGCATACAGAACCTATTTCCTCTGCTATGAAGCTTACTGGGTGACTCTGGGCCAGTCATATATCTCTCAGCCTAACCTACCCCACAGGGTTGTTGTAAGGATAAAGATAAGCATGTACACCGCTCTGAGCTTCTTGGAGGAAGAGCAGGATGTAAATGTAATAAACAAATAAATAAATAAATAAAACATTTCTACACTGACCAAAGTTGCCCTTGCTCAAGGAATATTTTGTTTGGATGGCTGTGATACATTCTTTGTGGGGCTGCCTTTGTATATTGCATGGGACTGAGTGAATGGGCCATGTCATACCAATCTTACAGCAGCTACACAGCTCCCTGTCTATTTCTGAGCACATAAGTACATAAGAAGAGCCTTGCTGAATCAGACTGGTTCAATGAATGAATTGGACTGACTGGGTGGTTCTATCGAACCGGTTCACCAACTGGTGGTCCGGTTCGAATTCAGTTCAAATTGGAACCCAACTGTGGAAAACAGTTCCACGCACACCCCTAATCACTATATTGCCCTTAGGGGACGGGACCGCTCTTGGAAAAGCGTGGGCCTGCTTGCATGAAGAACGTCCCCGGTTCCCTCCCTGGCATCTCCAGATAGGGCTGAGGGAGCCTCCTGCCTACATCCTTGGAGAAGCTGCTGCCAGTTTGTGTAGATATTACTAAGCCTCTGATCCCGACACCATCGGCATTGGAATCGGGTTAGAGTTGACCTGATGTGAAGGACACACTGGCCCTGTGGGTCCTTTGTGGGGGGCTATCTTTGTCCCTCATACCTGAATTTGGGTTTACAGTCCTTTAAATCCACATCAGGAACCAGCTTGGACAGACTTCCTCTCCAAGCTGGCTGCCAGACTGGTTTTGGTCTGATAAGAATAAAATATCGGAAGCCTCCCAGCTGCTTGGCAGAGTGTAGGAGATGCAAATTGCAGGCAGAAGCTCCAACAACCACATTTTATCATCCTTCGGGTTGGGCTTGTCTGTCCAGGAACTGAAATAATTTAATACTGCATAATAATTTAACATTATTTACCTGAAGCAAAGGCAGATTTCTAGGAATTAAGCAAAAGCATTCCCAGTCAAGGTATCTCAAAAATGTGCACATTTTGAGGTTGCTTTTTTAAAAATTGAAGGAAATTCCATTTCAATCTTCTGTTCTGTGTTTTGGGAACTCATATTCAAGGCTTCCAGCCATATGCTCAGATTTCTTTGCCTCTAGACAGATCTCAGATTCTCAGAACAATTTCTCTTTTTAAAATCTTTCCCAAAAGGGTCAGTTTTACCCACCTGCTCCCAGAGAGAGGATGCAATATTCCACCACTTCTGTGTGGGGAGGGATTACCTTGCACTTGTAAAAGGTAATAACATAATAATAATACAATACTTGGCTGCATTCTAGTGAGAGCCATGTGCCATACAGATATATTAAAAGACACACAGCCTCTTTGAGTTCTGCTATAATGGCGCAGCGGGGAAGTAACTTGCCTAGGGAGCAAGAGGTTGCTGGTTCGAATTCCCGCTGGTGTGTTTTCCAGAATATGGGAAGCTCCTATATCAGGCAGAAGCGATATAGGAAGATGCTGAAAGGCATCATCTCATACTACCTGTAAGCAGGAGGAGGCAATGGTAAACCACTTCTGTATTCTACCAAAGACAACCACAGGGCTCTGTGGTCACTAGGAGTCGACACCGACTCAACAACACAACTTTACCTTTCTAAAAGGGATTTTGACACGACTGGCTGCATCCCAGATATGCAGGGATAACTCAAAGGGATAGCAAAGGGTACCCCCTCCTGCAAATTTTTCCCACTCCCCCTTTTGCTGCCCCATCCACCAGACTGGAACTTTACAGCAGTGTCAGACAACACAGCCACTGTATATTATGGTCATATAGGCTGAATGAATGACTTTACAGGGCCTCTCTTGTTCACTGAAGCCTCTTTCACTCACTCCCCTCCCCTCCCCTTACTTCTAATAAGAAGTATTAGCCAAGGCAGCCAGGTGGGAAGGAGAGTCCTCAAGCCTCCCAGGAGCCCAGCCAACCCCTTCGCTTCCTTCCTGGCTGGGAACAGGAGAGGAACATGCTTCCCCAATGGAAGCAGGGGGATGCAGAGGCATGTAGCCTGTAGATTTCAGCTGTCCTGGTACTGACGTCTCTCCCTACCACCAGCTTTCTAGCTACAGGATCTTTGACAGGAAAACTAATTTGGGAATCAGACTGGAAAGTTTGGCCCAATCCAAATACACAGTACCATATTTTCGCACCAAGAAACTGTGGGTAATACTCTCTCTCTCTCTCTCTCTCTCTCTCTCTCTCTCTCTCTCTCTCTCTCACCAATGGAAGGTGAGGCAGGAACTGAAAATGGTGTGGGCTGTCAAGCTAAACAAGAACCTCCATTTATCACCCCACCACCTCTATTGCTGTGCCTCCACCTTCTTCCCAACCATGTGGACAGAGAGGCAGGCTTGGAGAGGAGAGGTGGAGACTCCTCAGCAGAGCTGGGCAGCAGCAGGGCTGAGAGTCGCAGGAGCTGCAGCTCGTGTCCGGGCCCTGCTGTCTCTCTCTCTCTCCCACCACCTGCCAGGCCAGCTGCCACTGAGGCAGGCTGAGGAGAGGCCGCGGTAGAGGCTGCATATGCTTTCTGTTTGAAGCCCTGCTCTTTGCCCTTCCAGGTCTTTTGTATCCAAAATATCTTTGGGGCCTGAATGCCGGGTGGGGTGGGGAGCAACCATGGGAACACACACGCAGGCCAGATGGCAGATGGTCAGATGGCAGATGCCGTCCAGCCTTGTGGCTCAACGCAAGCCAGCCACGGGGACGGTTAACCTGGCAACAGCTATCCCTGTCTTGGTGACTGCCATGAAGAAGGAGTCAAAGCATGCCCTCTGCCAGTCCTTCCACCCATTTGAACATGTCCACCTTTATTCTTTCCTGGAACATGACCCCACTCTCCTGGGGTCACAGAAAACGATGACTCCCCTCTCCCACGATTCCCTGCAGTGGCAGTTCTGTCTACAGCCCGACGCCAGTCTAAATCCGGGAAATTTGAATGAGAGTAAAGGTCTGTCCCAGTGTTTCCCCCGTCTGCCCACCCAGATCCCCCTGGACACATGGAGCATCAAAATCTCCTCTCAGTGCATCAAAGGCTTCCCTGGAACAAAGGGGGTCACCGTGCAGAAGTTCTGTCATTCAACAGAGAGAATGGCGGCCCCATGCATACGCCACCCCCATTGATAGCTCAACTAATGAGTGTGCACTTGAATGGAAGACCAAAGGTTGATAAGCCGAAAGTCCTCCCCAGTAGCACCCTCAAGAGCATGCTAGTCCCCTGACAGCAAGCCACCAGAGGGGCAGGAGTGTGGTTTGGATTCCATGGCCTGCTTTGCAGGGGTGAGTAATCTCAAGAGAATCCTTGGTCACAGCAGGCCAGACACCAGGATCCTTGGCCCTCCCTCATATACAGATGACCCTCCTAGGGTCATCATGTTTCCTTCCCTTTCCTGAGGAACAGAAAAATAGTGCCCCACAGCATCCCTCCCCCTGCCAGAAATTGGGCATTTGTGAGACTGTTTTTTTTGTGAGGCTTTTACGCAGGTGGAGGTGCTCTCAGAAGAAAGGCTTTCATGTCATGGCATTTAAAGGGATTTCCATGCTCTTTTCCCGCCATGGGTGGGTGGACCATTCTGAAAATGCATGATTTTGCTTGTCATGGCCCCTTGAAGATGGTGGCCAATGGATGCAGTCCTGGATACATCCTAGCCTTCCCACACTCTGGTGATGCGAATGCTACAGAGCTGGCTGGGTTGCGGTTTCGGCAGACCAGGAAGAGGGAGGGGCTCCTCTGTGCTCAATATGGAGGTTGCCAGTCTGTGGCTGGGCAAACCTCTGCAATGAGATTCACGGTTTGAAAAATCAACCATGGGTTTGGCAACCACCAGTTTCACATTACGTGTAAATTGGGTCAGAGTCTTGCCATCCTTGACTACCTCCATACAAAATCCCAGAGCTATCTGCCCAACCATTATTCTGCTATGATTTTTTTGTTTCTTTTTTGGTTGCAAAAGGTACTCTTGTGCACAGGTGCCCCTTCCAATGGAGTGGTGTCTGTGTGTGTGTGTGTGTGTGTGTGCACAAAAGCACCTTCTCGAACCAATTAAAGAGAGAAGCGCGGACCAGTGGCTACTAAAAATTTGGGAATTTGCCTCGATGGCCAAAGTGATAACTTACCTATGTAACAATTCAGAAGAGACATTTTGTATCAATCGGGAATCTTTTATAAAATGCAACTTAGTGCAAGGTTTGCACCACACCCACGGCTTGGTTTTTGTTAACAAGGAGATAGATCTATGCATTATTTTTTAATAATTTGTAATCTTGTTATGATGTGTGGATTTGAGGGGGGAGGAGGTGAAATCTTTATAGGTTAATTGCAGCATCATATATATACCTGTCAGAACTGGAAGCTCGGAAAACGATGATGTGTCTTTCTACTGTACTTTTTAATTTCGTAATTTTTAAAAAAAAGACAGAGAGAGAGAGAGAGAGAACAGAGAGGTACTGTGTCCTTGGACACAGTTCAGTTGGCTGATTCACATAGCCACCCAAAAGTAAGTAGGATGGGAACTGGATAGGCCCTGAGAATATTAAATTAATAATTAGGGTTTTTTGTAATCTGAGGAGACTTACTAATACAAACCTTTTTTTTTAGAAGTAGGGAGGGTGTTCTGCCTTTAAAAAAAAATTGGCTGGCATTCACCTTTAATTTTGGAATCATTATTTATCTCAGTGCTCTTGTGCAAGATGGCCTGCAGGTGGTGGCAAGGAGGAAGGAGAAAATCCTGGAGAGGTGCAGAGATTCCTCTCCCCCACTCCCAGTCACAGACAGAAAGAATCAGCCCTCTGCGGCTGCGGAGAGCCAAAAAGGGGCCTTCACCTAATACTATAAGGGAGTTAAGAAAGCAAGACAGTGATCTGGTGAAATGTCACTCTAGTGCAAGAGCATGCAGGGGTTGGGAGGTGGAATTAAAAAGGGAAGAAAAAGAGAAAGAAAATCATAGAAGAGTAATGACTGCTCAGAGAGCTCTGAAATTTGGCACACAAGTAGTGGAGGATGGCAGGACTCTGTGCATTTAATATAAAGTAAATCAAGCAATCCATTGTTTTTAATGGAATTTTTAATGATTAAGCCAGAACTCCTGTATCACCAGAGAAAACTGGGGGAGAAAAGCAAAAGAAAAAAAAGCATGGGGGCGCGCCAAACTTTCAGGGCCAGGGCACACCCAGTTCCAGTCATGTAAGTGCCACCTTTGACCATTTCCCTTGAATTAAGTGCCTCCTTTCGGCATTTCCGGTGACGTAAGGACGTTCTAACAGCTGTGCACTCATGTGGTCCCTGTGATGTCATTCCAAAGCAACGTGTTTCTGTTTGTAAAGAAAAGTACATGGATTTTTTAAGCTGATATGTCTCCTAAACTACTAAGGATGGATTGGAACTAGGAGGAGGGGTGCTGGAGTGCATATTTCTTCACCTTCTGCAGCAGGATCACACTGCTTTCCAGCCCAGCAGCATGGTGTCCCTGGCAGCACCAACACAACTGGCAGTTCCACCTGGGCTGGAACCCAGTGGTTCACATGGGGGGTGCCTTGGTGCTTTGCCAGGGGAATGGGAGTGCAGTGGCAATGCAGAGCAGTCTATTCTGCAGTATCTGCAGGAGGCAGTGGTGGGAGACCTGGAGATGGAGCCGATTCAGTACTGAGCAATACTTCAGAAATTCTGGCTGTCCTTGGTGGCAGTTGCCGGACGGTTCCTCTCCTGCCCACCAAACAGGATCCAGACTGAGAGGGTGTTCTCCATGGCCGGGGATGTGTTGACTGGGAATGTGCAAACCTGTTTGATTTTAACCACATTTCTAATCGAACTGGCCCAGCCTGACTCAGGCTGTGCTTCAGGAGGCTGGCGGGGGTTTGGAGGATCCCCTGTTGCTGCCCATGCTGCCACCACCACTGCCAATGTCTCTGGCACTGCCTGCAAAGAGAAGGTACTAAGTACCCTTCTGTCTCCCCATGCATTAATATAGGGAATGCCTCTTTACTTCTAAAGGTTAATCCTCACTGGATTCCCCTTTACAAGTAAATCCCCCAAAATGCTATTGCCCAGTTCTGTGTCTCAACTGGACCAGACCTGGTGCGGCCAGACCCAGAACTGGACTAGGAAGGGTTCCATTTGAATTTGGTCCAAAATTGAAGCCAACCGGCCAAACTGGTTCCATGCACACCTGTTGCGGTGACATCCTATCACTCGCACTTGGATGCTGGCTTGGGTGACTAGCTGGTCTTCCACAAGCCTGAAGCTTCAGCATGCTCTTCCTGAAGCTATCCCAAACTGGATGCAGAGGTTGAGTGACTGATGATCACTCACACTCACTGTCAGGTCGCCCTACTCTGGTCAACCCCCGAACCAGATGTATCACAGTCATTGGTGCTGCTGACACATGTGTGTCAGGCCTGTGATGATGATGCATTGGTACCCTGAGACCCAGAACCAATCAGAGGCTGTGGTGGAGCAGGCAGGAGGTGTGTGTGTAGGCATTTTTTTCCAATAGCTAACGGTTGATCTACAGACCCAGAACCCCCCCCCCCAATTCTGTTAAAATTCCCCAGTTGACCGATGGCTTTGTCTGATAGGTAGCACCCATCATGTCTTATCACCAAACCTGCTTTGGTGTCCCTAGGTGCTTCCCATGGGGAATTATGGCATGGTTCAATTCTCCATCATTTCCCATGGGTGAACCTGTTCGACATATAAACCATACTGGTTGGGTGTTTCTACTGAACTGGTTCACAAACAGTTGGTATGATACAAATGTGGTTCCAATTCGAACCCAACTGTGGAAACTGGTTCCATGCACATCCCTGGTACGTTTGGCCCAATCAAAAAAGACAGTATATAATATATTTTTAACATATTTTTTTAAACCAAGAACCCACGGATAATACTTCCATTGCGCCCCACTCTCCTTCTCCCCCAACCATGTGAACAGTGAGGCAGGCTTGGAGGGGGAAGCTGAAGGATCCTCAGTGGAGCTGGGCAGGAGCAGGGGTGAGAATTCCCAGACTGTTCCTAGTCTCTTTGTCTCCGTCTCCCAGCACTTGTCAGGCCAGCAGCCAGTGAGGCAGCCTGAGGGGGAGCAGCAGTTGAGGAAGGACATGATCTCTTTTTAAAGCGCTGGGGTGGGGAGCATCCATGGAGAAATGCATGCAGGCCAGATGACAGATGCCCCCCAGCCTTGTTGCTTGACACAACAAGGAGATGGGTAACCTGGGAAGAGCTATTCCTCTCTTGGTGACTGTCATGAAGAATGAGTCAAAGCATGCCCTCTGTCAGGCCTTCCACCCTTTTGAACAAGTCTACCTTTATCCACTCCGAGTCCACTCCTGGGGCTGCAGACATGGAGGGCTCCCCTTTCCCATGATTCCCCGCAGCGACAGATCTGTATATGGTGTAATGCCCGTCTGAATCCAGGAAATTAACATGAGAGTATAGATCTGTCCTGGAGTTTCCCTAGTCTGCCCACCCAGATACACCCAGACACATGGAGCATCGGAATCTCCTTTGGGTGCATGAAAGCCTTCCCTGGAGAAAAGGGGGTCACTGTGCAAAATTTCTATCATGAACCAGAGAGATCGGTGGCCCCAATCAAGCTCTCTCCGTTTTGATAGCTTAACTCATGAGCACACAGTCTGACAGAAGACCAAAGGCGGGCGAGCCTAAGACCCTCCCCAGTACATTGGCCCTCTCTTGAGAGTGCTAGTCCCCGGGCTGCAAAGCGCCATGGGGCAGGAGTATAGGTTGGTCTCCATGGACTGCTTTGCAGGGGTGAGTAATCTCAAGAGCATCCTTGATCACAGCGGGTCAGTCTGGAGGATCCTTTGCTCTCCCTCATAGGGAATCTTGGTAGGTAATCTATGGTATGGCTGGCTAAACGCAGAATCATCGCTCTGGAGGAATTCCAGCCCAGCTGATCATGTTCAAGCACTTGTTCTCCTTGCTATTCTTCTCTGTTCTTCCAGCCTGGATCAAATCTTGACTGCAGCTGAAATATTGCTTTTTATGATCATGGGGCAAGTTGAGCACAAATTTCTGCTCCTCATATGACATTGTCATTTCATCATTCCCCGATTACAAGCAATTTTGGGAAATGGTTGAGGAGCAGCTTTTCTTGACACCCTGCCCATGTCATGCTGTTCCCAGCTCAGCTCTATATAACTGCAACTCTGAAAGACGGTTCCTAAGAAGCCTCTTCTATCCCACACACCTGCTACATAGTCTTTTGCCTACAGCGACCAGTGAAGACAAGGACTTTGGGTAAGTAGATGGATATTCTGTGAATGGTTGTGTCTGTAGTATGGCACATTGTGCTCTTTCTGCAGGTCCGATCTTGGGTTTAAATACTAGTTATGATAAGATGAAGGAGGCAATTCCTACATTGTGTTTGCAGTGTGCACCAAGGACATTCTAAAAGGGCACCTCAAGCTGCAAGGGATGGATGTGGTAAGTAAGCAGTTGTAGCATCCAACAAACTGCTGTCAAGGTCTTGATTGAGCAATGGGAGGAGAAGATAATTGCTGAACACTCCAAGCTGAATGAGGTGCAGCTAATTAGGAATGATTTAAACTTGAATTGTTTAGAGCACCTTTCAGCAGAATATGGTCTACAATGCTTACAGATAAACTTTCTTGACTGCTGAAAAAATGATACTGATCAAAATTTAAAAGCACTATACTATGCCAGGTGGGAGCCCTTCTGGAAATATAGAGAAGAGGGTAAGGACCCAATGCATGAGCTAATGCTTTAAACTACATTAACTCTTGGTGAAAGTGAATGTTCATCTGTAGAAATCAGCTGATTCTAGTCTGTATGTTTGAAACTGGTTGTTTAATTGAACCATGCCAGAGTAATTGATGTTATATGTGTTGTTATTATTCCATCATATGATACCTACCTGTCATTGTATTTTGTAGGGGGAAATTCTATTTTTTTTAAAAAACTCCTAATGTCAAAAGTAAACAACAGGAGATAATCCCAAACAAATACAAGACATCCAGATCTGGAAGTAGTGGTGTGCCCGAATTAATTTTTTTGTTTCGATTTGTAGTTGAATCGAAAGATCTTTGATTTGTTTTGGGTCCAAATCAGACGCATCCAAATCCACCCTGATTCAAGTTGGACCCATATTTTTCCGAAACCAAATCAATTCAAATCTTTAAAAAGCATCCCAGGGCCAAAAGGGAATTGGGCAAAGGGCTGATTTCTAGGCAGAAAAAATGCTGGAGAAAAGACAGGCTGGCAGCGAGCCTTATAATGGCAGCAATGCTGATGAACAATATCAGCAATGCTCAGCAAATGAAGGCAATGGTGGATGATGATGGGCAGTAAGGCTGAACAGGAAGGCAGTAGATCTCTCTTCTCCCACACGAGGCAGCAGAAAGGAAGAAAGTGAATACTGCTGATCCTTTAAATACCCTCCTGCAAACCCCTCCAAAATTCCCCCACCCATGCCCGTTCCTCCACCTCCCCTTGGCCA
Source organism: Hemicordylus capensis (assembly GCF_027244095.1). Classification (NCBI taxonomy): domain Eukaryota; kingdom Metazoa; phylum Chordata; class Lepidosauria; order Squamata; family Cordylidae; genus Hemicordylus; species Hemicordylus capensis. The sequence goes on from NC_069662.1 coordinate 12,600,403, forward strand.
ATTGTGGGGGGTTAATCGGCTCCAAAACTTTTGCATTTGTTTATCGTGTGATTTGTTTTGTCTACAAATCGCCCCAAACATTTCACATATCCTACTGTTGATATTGATTTATCCTACTGTTGATATTGATATTGATTTTTTACTGTTGATATTGATTGATACAAGGTTTAGACGAGTCAGGCAATGGTTAGAAAAATACTTCTTATATTCTACCAACCTGTTATATCTTTGATGTTCTTTAAAATGGAGACTTACTTGGCATTGTACCATATTTAATTGTGCAAAGTTAATGCTTCTTCAAGAGAAGACCTCTCTGGTAAGGGATCCAACTCAGCATATAAGGCTTCACACCCTGTAGACAGTCAGGGAGTTAGGCAATTTTTATTAAACAAGGTTAAGGAAATGGAAAGTAACATGTGAACTGGTGAAGAATTTGTCCATTGATTTGTCCATTGATATCTAAAGATTTCCTTGAGCAGAATACAGTACCATTGGCTAACTGCAGAGGAATGTTGAACAAGCAGTGTTACCAGGAATGGATTCAATCTGGATTTGCACAGATTGATTCCAGTCCTGGTAACACTGCACAGTAGGCTCTTTAGCCATCAATTGGTGTATATGAATCATATACACCAATTGATCGCTAAAGAGCCTACTTTTTTTTGGAAAAGACAGAACTATAACTAGGAGAAGAAAATCATGTAGAACCAAACTTTAGATGCCTGGACTTGGATTTGAAAGAAATCAGTAAAGAGGAATCCATGCACGATATGTTAATAGACCTCTGTGGGGTGGGGGAGGAGGAGAAGTATACATATTGAACAAGGACCAGGGAGACCCGAGTTCAAATCCCCATTCAGCCATGATACTTGCTGGGTGACTCTGAGCCAGTCACTTCTCTCTCAGACCTAACCTACTTCACAGGATATAAAATGTAAATGTATATGTAAATAGGTAAAATAACATCCATTTTTAATCAAAAATTTGCAGACCTGCTAATTCCGTACTTACAGTTGTTATTTAACTCTATTCTGCAGGGAAATTCTATCCCTGATTCTTGGTATCACTCTTGTTTAACCCTAATCCCAAAGCCAAATAAGGATAGGGGAATTAGTTGAGTCATATCTGTCTTATAGCTCTTTTAAATCAAGATTTAAAAAATTTCACTGCTAAGAGAGTTATTCATTTCATTGCATGTTACATTAATTCAGATCAAGTTGGATTTATTTAAAATAGAGAGATACCTGATCTACACTCCAGTTGTCAAATATATTAAAGGTAAGATCCGTTAATGGGATAATCATCATCAGTCCTGGTTGGGTCATCTTTCTGTAACTAAAATGTTCCTCCTACCAAAGTGGTTATATTTGTTTCAAGTCCTTCCTACTGATCTATCACACTCTACAGTTAACAGATGGCAGAAATTACTTTCAAGTTTTATAAATGTCAAGAATAGATCCAGACTGCCAAACAATGTCTTATAGACTAAAATCAAAGGTGGGGATGGTGTGTTGCCAATATTAAGATCCAGGCATCACAAATGAGAAATATAGTAGGTTTCATGGTTAATTCAGAACCTAAAATATGGTACGACCTTGAATTTGTATGACAGAGATATAATGACAATAGGTATATCCCCCCATAATGAACTTTTAAAATAATGGTGAAGAATATTATTAATCCTTATGTAAAAGTTCCTTTAACAATTTGGAAGAAATGGTTAATCCGTTTGTCATCTCTTAATTCCCCACTTACCCCAGTAATATTCCATCCCAAAATTAGAGAAATAATTGGTAGGGCTGTGCTCAAATTTATTTTTTAATTTAGATTGGTAGCTAAATTGAAAACCCCTGATTTTTTTTTAATGACCACTGATTCTATTTGTACCCAAATTTTTATCAATCTGAATCTGAATCAATTCAGATGTAAAAAAGGGTCCTGGGACCAAAAGAGTAGGGGTGGTGGTGAAGTGCCCAATGGGTGGAAGCTACCACCCAAATTTCAAAGGAACTGGGCAAAGGGCTGTTCTTTGTGTGAATGGTTGAAGTTTATTTGTGTTTAAGATTTTTCCCATTGTAGGGAATAATGGAGGTTTCAGCAAATGTACAGATTCACATTGGGGGGGGGAGGGGTGGCCGAGAGGTGAGTGTGGTGGGTGGTAGTATAGAAATCAATGAAATAAATAAACAAGCATGGAAATACTTGATCCTATGCTCTAGATATGGAATACTGAATGCTATCCCAAATGTGCAAAGACATTGCGGTGGTGCTCAGGAGCTCTCATTGTATCTCTCTGAGCTTGTGTTTGATTGCATTCTGAATGCGCTTGATATTTCCCCCCCAGTTTTGTGAAGCAGCTTGAAAAGGCACTGTAGACATACGCAAACACAAAATAAAATGAAATAAAACGATCTCTTTTGAAAATAGCATTTTGAAAAGCAGAAAGGTGTACACTTTCAGCAGCAACCTATGAAGGGAGATACAGTGACCAGAACTCCCCCCCTCCAACACACACACACTCCACCAAAGCACATGGCTGGTGAGATATGTGTTAGCTTTCAGGATGATCTTGTTGGCAAAAACATGATAAAAGACTCTACCCCTAGAGTTGGCATCTGGAGGGTTGCGGTGTTGGGACTCATCACCCTGCCCGCCACAGCTCAAATAATGCACCGCATGAGTATGCATTGCATTATGGGGATCGCCCCTCCCCTCTCTGAGTCTGATGGGTGAAGACGAGTCAGGAAACCAGCAGGGTGCCAATAGCAATGTTTAGGGTGGCCCTGCAAGGAGCCGCCTGATCCTACAGCAGGAAAATTCATGGGTGAGGAAATCAGATAACTTTTGCAAAGAGTAGCGAGGAATCACAGGTGGGAAAGAGGAAGCCCAGAGTGAGGAGGGAGGAAGTGATGCCCTCAAACAGGTTGGGGTTCAAGCAATACAGATATATGGAGATTATGTCTATATTTTTGCCCCACAAATGAAGAGAGGAGGAGTTTTCTCCCTTTAGCTCTTCTGGCATTGTAAAATGAAAGATACTCGACTGGCAGTCACACAGAACATATCGTTCTCCATCTTGGGTCAAAACAGTCTAGAAAAAGGTATTTCCTGGACCTTCGCTTTGGGTTGGGAAATCCTGGGCTGCTTCAGTCTCCACCATCATCTAGGCAGACACCAAAAGCAGCCACAAGGTCAAGGGTCAAACAAATCTATTGGTTTGTGACCCTGAAAGAACAAAGAAATAAGGTGAAAAGGTGACTAGATTTCCATGACTGGAGGTGGTCCATAACAAGACCTTGTCACTCCCAAACTTGGCCTGCACCTATCCTCTGCTCCCTGGATTTACTTACTGGGCAGGGCAGAAGAGACAGAGCAGTGGGGGGTGACAGAGCAGCAGTTGCTAAAGCCGCCATTTTTGGAAGGTTCCCAGCCAAGGTTTTTCTTTGAATCAAATGCACTCCTGAGAACGTCACAGGATATCAGAGGAATTCTTAGTCTTTCTTCTGTCATCGGCAACACTACTACTGCTGCTATTACAAATATTTATATGCTGTTCAACAAAGATTTACAAAGCAGTTTACATAGAGAAATGATAGCTAGATAGATAGATAGATAGTAAGAAAGACAGCTCCCTGTCCCCAAAGGGTTCACAATCTAAAAAGAAACCTAAGATAGACAACAGCAACAGCCACAGCCACTGGAGAGATGCTGTGCTGGGGGTGGATAGGGCCAGTATCTCCCCTCCTGCTAAATAAAGAGAATCATCACTTTGAAAATGTGGCTCTTTGCTCAGTTAGCAGGGAATGAAGTTGCTCAGTTAGCAACACTAAAACAAAATTAGCTACAAATTGGCAGAAACTATGGTATACTGTCACAGTGGCTCTAGTTAGCAACCTCTAAAGTTAGCAACCCCTTCTAACTTGGCAAAGAGGCACCTTTTAATGTGGTGATTCTCTTTATTTAGCAGGGGGAGAGCAACTGGCCCTCTCCACCCCCAGCACAGTACCTCCAGTGACTGTTGCTGGTGTCTGTCTGATGTTTCTTCTTAGATTGTGAGCCCTTTGGGGACGGGGATCCATCTTACTTATTTATTATTTCTCTGTGTAAACTGCTCTGAGCCATTTTTGGAAGGGCAGTATAGAAATCAAATGAATGAATGAATGAATGAAATGGGATGATCCTATATGGGTCACCTGACAACAATGAACCCACTGTAGGATACAACATGTGTTCAATAAAAAAGAAGGTTTGAGGAGGAAGGGGAAAATATGGGAGGGTGCTGCTCATCTTTTGTCCTTTTGTTTTGTTATTTCACACAGACAAACACTCATTGATGGCGCACGCAATGACTACAAAGGGGGCTTTTACCCTCTGGCTATTTTTGATGTCGGCTTGGATTGTGGTGGATATTGAAGCAGCTCTCGATTATGCAACCTTCCTAAGGAAGCATGTTGATTCTTCGAACCCTCAAATCCAGAATTGTGATCACTACTGCACTAAGATTATGAAAGAAAGAGGGATGGCTGGAAAGAAGTCAAATACTTTCCTTCTGGCCTCAGAAAGTGAGGTGAAAGCCATTTGCCGTCGAAATGGAAAACCATTGTCACACACCCAGAGAAGCGAATCTCCCATTCCTTCAATAGACTGTGTATTTCCACACTTTAGCCGTAATAGTGACATCATTTCATATTCTGGCTTTTACTTAAACTATCAACGAAATGTTCGGTGTCAGAATGGATTGCCAATCGACTGTCTCACACCTCACGTTTAACCCCCCTACTTAAGTTGAAAGGGCTTCCCTCCCTTAGGTTTTGGGGTAATAAACAAACAAACAAAACCCCTCCACTAGCTATATTCTGTTTAAATCCGTCCAGCCCTTGCATTTCAACCAATCTTTATTTATGATCAAAGATCAACTACAAAATGTAAGAACTAGTAACAGCAACCAGAACAAAACAATCACAACCAACTGGATCATGACTGAGTCATCTGTTGTATTTTCACTGCTGATACACATAACATAGCTACCAATATACAGGTTGTAAATTGGTTTGTATCAGAAAGAAGTAACATGATCGAAAACCCCTCCAATCTACCTGGATAGCGCCTGAACAATAGGGGAGCGATATACTTCACAGGAGAGTCCTTATAAAAGGGGCAATATAGAAAAACATGTTGAATATTTTTGATCTCCTCTGACCTGCACGGGCTAGTTCACTCCATTAATGGCACATTAGAGTATCTACCCTGCCTGAGTGCAGAATGGAGAACATTTTGTGGTTTATTTCCTTCCATGTCTGCTTTGAGGTGCCTTTTCAACTTTGCTAAAATAAATGTTTTCCTTGCTTAAGCATCACACTGTGTCTTGTCCTGGGTTATTTCAAAGCCTCTGGCCCAAGTCCTGAAAGACTGAAGGGAGACAATTCAGGTAGGGCACCCACAATGACAAACTTCTTTTGATAAACATTTTTAAAAAACCAAATCAAAAACTTGACGGCTCATATTGCCTCCAGGTAACAAGGTCAGCTGCAGAGCCACCTGAGCCACCTTTCAACAAGGCTTAGAAAAAGCACACCTGCATTTGGGAGAGTCGGGCGGTTCTGCTCCTATGAACTCTTGAAAGAGCACACATTGCGTTTTTACTGCTGTTATTCTCAATAGCATTGGAACATGTGCTTGTGCTACAGTCAGGAGAAGAAGTCAGGAGAGATAGTCTTGTACTAGCAAGCATGAATTGTCCACTTTGCTAAGCAGGGCCTGCCTTAGTTTGCATGTGGATGGGAGACCACATGTGGGCACTGTAAGACATTCTCCTTAGGGGATGGGGGCCATAGCTCAGGCTAGTGATGAAATACAACAGAGACTGTGAGGATCTCCAAAAAGATCTCTTCTAACTGGGGAGTCGGCAACAAAATGGCAGATACAGTCCAGTGTTACCAAGTGTGAAGTGATGTATATTGGGATAGAAAAGCCCCAACTTCACATATATATTTGTTCTGGACAGCTCCTTGGAACTGTTGACTCAATGTGCAGCAGTCGTGCAAAGGGCCAATTCCATGCTTGGAACTATGGGGAAGGGGTTTGAAAATAAAACTGCTAATATTATAATGCCCTTAGATATGGCAAACCCCTCCTTTTTCTACCAAAGACAACCACAGGACTCTGTGGTCTCCAGGAGTCAACACCGACTCAATGGCACACTTTATCTTTTATGCAAAACTATGGTGAATCCACATTTATAATACTGCCTTCAGTTCAGGTCACCATAGCTAAAGAAGGATGTTGTCAAACTGGAAAAGGTGGAGAAGAGGGAAAGAAAGATGATCAGGGGCCTAGAGCACCTTCATTATGAGGCAAGGCTACAACACCTGGGGCTTTTTAGTTTAGAAAGAAGACACCTGAGGGACCATGATAGAGGTCTATGAAATCATAAATGGTGTGGAGAAGGTTGACAGAGATAAATTTTTCTCCCTCCCTCATAACACTAGAACATAACACCGTTTCATAGTCATCCCATGAAATTGATGGCTAAGAAATGTAGGACCCAGAAAAGGAACTACTTTTCACACAATGCATAATTAACCTATGGAATTCTCTGCCACAAGATGTGGTGACAGCCTGAGTAGGGTTTAGGAAAGGTCTATCAATGGCTACTAGCCTGGTGGCTATGGGACACCTCCAGTCTCAGAGGCAAGATGCCTCTAAATACCAGTGGCAGGGGAGCAACAGCAGGGGAGTAGGAGGAGGGGGCATGCACACACCTCTTGCCCGTGGGCTTCCCAGAGGTATCTCTTGGACCAATGGGTGAAATAGGATGCTGGATTAGATTGGGACTGATTCAGCAGGGCTGTTCTTATGTTCCTGTGTTCAGTGGAAGAGCATCTTAAGTCCCAGGTTCACTCCCTGACATGTCCAGGTAGGGCTGGGAGAGAAAGGGAGAGATTCATGCCTATAACCTGGGAAAGCTGCATCTAATTAGTGCAGATGAACTTTACAGAACATACCACACAAATAATGGAAAATTCTGTAAGGGAAGAAAGAAAAGGCTGCTGACAGAAAACTAGAGTGCTAGGGAAAATGGCAGGACAGTCAGCAACCTCTGTGACATCTGGCCATAAAAGGACATTCAGTAAGGATGCAAAACAACATTCTGCAAGCAGAGCAGCAAGGCTCCCCCCAGGCCCCGCTCCCGGCACCTCTACAAGTTGAAAGAGTGATGAACTGACGACAACAATGGCGGCACAGAATTTTGGGGTGCATTTCTGCAACAGATCAGATCCTGTGGCAGGAGCCGAGCACTGTGAGCACAACCTATGTAGATGCAAGCAATCTTTGAATAAAAATGCTGGCCACTCAAAATATGACCCAATCTTCATGCAAGAACAGAGAAGTGAAGCTGTCCTTTGTCCACCGCACACCCATGAGGCCCCTCAATAGTTAATTAGGCACACAATTGCATTTGGGGATGGCATTGCAAGGCATACTGCATTGGAGTGGGGACAAACCCATTAGTAAGTATCCCTGTGCATGTGTGCTCTGTGAAAGGGTTAGTGGTTCTAGGGGTAAAAATGTGGCTGTAACCTCAGAATGCTCTCAAAGTCTGTGTGAGACAGACATTTGTGAGGGCAGCACCAGCAGCAAGCTCATCCTTGGCGGCAGCTATTTGGGGGCTGGGGGAAGGGGCGGGGGGTGCATGGGTGTATGTGCTGCTGCTTCAGTCACAGTCCTTCCATGGGTGGAAAAAAGCAAAGCAAAGCCTCAGACATAACAAACATAAATATGGACAAGTGATAGCCAAGCCACATTTGAAGAGAGAGATGCATGAACAACAGCTCACCATCACATCACCAGCATCAGCATCACATTATCACATGGACCCATACGCCATGCCATCAATATTCCAAAGAGTCATTAAAAGCAAATTATTTCACATTGAAGTTACCACAAGCAAGCAAACCCCCTGTGACAGTGTGCTCCTCCCTCATGTGCGAGAGTGTGTGTGTAATTCAAACATGGACAGCACACAGCATCCCAGAAACGTTCCTGTGACTGCACATGCAGCAGCATCCTCCCTCTGTGATGGATGTTGTGCCGCCTTAAGACCGGGCAAGCGGGTGCTCCTGCAAAAGGGAGGGATCCACCACAGATATGGTTTGCTGCTGAGACAGTGACTACAACTCCCATCGTCCCTAGTCTCGATGGTAGCCAGACATTGCAACAATGGGAAATGGGAGTTGTAGTCTCTCTAAGCAACATCTGGGAGAACTCCTCCCTGATACAGGGAGCACTCACCCACCCTAGCCCTGAGTACCAGCACAGCAGCAGTGCACCATCTTGGGCTGGCAGTGCAGCGGGGCCTGTGTGCCTGTCTGGATGGGTCAGCAGCACTAAGGGGCAGGGAGGGTGGGAGGGACTGTGACACCAGCTACCGTGGTGTGGGAGGGGCTGCATAGAGGGCTGACGGGAGACGTCACTCGCCCTCCACAGCCAGCTCGGGTTAGCCCAGCAGGGGGAGGTTCACCTTCCAGAAGACAAGCTGCTCAACCAACTAAGCATCCAGATGTGAGAGCAGAGGCTCACGTCACCACATCTCCGGCCATGGAGAACAACCACTTGCTTGAGACACTGGTTGGCGGGCACGAGAGGAACCGGACAGCAATGGTTGCCAAGTCCGGCCAGACCTGGCAACACGTTTCCCAAAATTGGAATGGCTCCATCTCCTCGTCCTCCACCGCCTCCTGCAGGTACTGCAGAACAATCTGCTCAGCAAAGCTGCAGCGAGGGGCAGGCTCCTCCCATCTCCCTGGCAAGTTACCAGCAAAGCCCTTTGCTGGTAGGGCTTTGCTGGTGGCGGCTCCGCTGGTGCCACTGCCAGAGAAACTGTGCTGCTGGGCAGGGAAGAAGAAGTGGCGGTGGCAGATCTGCTGGGGGTGGGATGCGCACTGCCAGGCTGTGACCCATCCCCCTCCTCCTGGACATCTGCTGCATCACTGAAGCCTAGCCTCCTATTTTCTCCATGCCTGACGTTTTCGACCAGGAGGCCCCTCCACTTGGACGGCTGGCCATGAGGCACAGCACAGCCCTTCATCCTTGGGTTGCAGATGCATGCCAGGATATGCCATGCAGATGCACCCAAGGGTGTCTTGAGCGTCTCCACTACCCCACTCCTCAACCGACCTGCCATGGAAATTGTGTTTCCAGTGGTCAGACTGGTCTCTGACCAGTGGCCTCAATCCACAAGCTGTTTGTGGCAGAATAGAATGGCTTGAGTACTGAGACCAGCTCGGAAATGAACGGCCATTTCGCATGGACCAGTGTGCACACATTCAAGCTACCATGCCTTTCCTGGCTGTGGAGGGCCCCCTCTTGCTCATCCATGTGCTGGAACAAGAGCAAAGTGGAGTTCCACTGGGTAGGAACATCCTGGGGTTTCAGGTGTTTGGGCAGGCCCTGCTCAATCTGCCTGGCCTTGAGCAGGCGCCTTGCCTTTAACTCCGATAGAAGCGGCCAGGATTCTTGTGGCACTTCTCCAAAAGAGCAATGGGTTCTCCAAAAGAGTGGCAACGGAAGCAGCAGGATTTGGGGCCTGACCTAAACCACCTGCCCTACCCTGCAAGTGCACCTTGTAGTTCGATGCCTCCTTGAGCCCGAGTGCATCCTGCACCACCAGGTTCAAGGTATGCGCAACACAAGCAATGTGCACAGTGTAAACCTGCTTGGCTGCCTTACAGATGTTGGCTGAGTTGTTAGTCACCATGAAGCCTCGGCGGAGGCTTGTCTCCATGGCCAGCCAATTCTCCACCTGCCGCTCCATGACAGCCACCTACTCATCCAACCTGTGGTCTGTGTCCATCACCTCCACATGCAACACTGCCCAAGAAGGTGTGCATGCATGGGAGGAGCTGGATATAGCACCAGCAGAGCCGGATGTCCCCTCATCCCCATGCCCCACCAGTGGGTTGTCAGGGACATGAAGGCAGTGTGTAGACCGCTGCAGCTCCTCGAGAGATCTGCAGTGAAATGCACACTGGTGCTGGGCCCGGCTGCACACAACCAGGCCAACATGTCCTCCCGGAACGGGCGGGACAAATAAGGCACAACCCTCCTACTGAATATACTGTGTGAGGGGATCTTGTACTCTGGGGCTGGCAATTGGAGCAGATGGAGGAAGCCACGTGCCAGCCACCTCCACCTGCACCACCTCCTCTGCAGACAAAAGAAGATCTTCTTCCCTGGCAAGCAGAGATGCCCTTCCCCCTAAATTCTGCCTGGCCACAGGCACTAGCATAGTACCAGGTAGATTCAAGAGGTCCAGCCGGCGTGCCAAAGCAGGGCCGGGGGTTACTTGGGGAGTAAGCCCCTCTTGCCAGCCCCTGCCACGACCAGCAGGGAAAGAAAGCCTCCCCCTTCCTTGCACCCTCCCTCTGTCTGCTGCTGCTCCTCTGGCCCTCCCAGCCCTCTGTTTGTTTGGGAGTTTCTTTTTAAAACCCTGATTAAAAAAACACATTTTCTTTAGAAAGGATGAAATGGGGGGCGAGGGGCAGAGTGGTTGGGGTTGTCTCAGGGGGCAGGGGACACTCAGACTCTAGATACTAGAACTTAAGTTACAATGTATCCAAGCTTAGTAGTGGACAGATGGATTGAGACAACATTGATGTCATTATCAATAGCAAGGCAAGCAGCCCCCGAAGAGATAATGTAACTAACTGTTGGTGTGGGCCTGACTTCAGCAGAGTTCCAATGCGTAAGGTCTGCACTCAGCCAGCAGAACTACAGTCTGAGAAAGTAGACTCTGGAACTTAGAAGTTACAAGTTTAGTAAGAGAGGACAGATGCATATAGAAGAGTTATTCTAATATCAGTAGCAAGGCGAACAGCCCCAGAAGATGTGGTGTGGGCCTACAGTATAATACACACAAGCAAGCAAGGTTTTAATTAAAAAATTATGGGCAGAGAAAGAACTGGGGGTGGGGGGTAGGGAGCAGCTTAAAAAAAGAACACAAAGTGTAGAGCCTAGCTTGCTGAATTAATTTCTAGTAGCACTGCTGGAAGAAAGGCTCCTTCCCTTTTTTGTTTTTGTTTAAATGCAAGTGCAAAAAAATATATTTATAGCAATAGCACTTACATTTATATACTGCTCTATAGCCGGAGCTCTTTAAGCGGTTTACAATGATTTAGCATATTGCCCCCAACATTCTGGGTACTCATTTCACCGACCTCAGAAGCATGGAAGGCTGAGTCAACCTTGAGCCCCTGGTCAGGATCGAACTTGCAACCTTCTGGTTACAGGGCGGCAGTTTTACCACTGCGCCACCAGGGGCTCTTGTTTTTATGGATGGCTGTGATAAGTTTGTTCTATTTAAGCTACTTTCTTAACTGAGTTTATGGCTAACATATTGAAAATGTTATAAAATTTAGGAGGGGGGAAAAGAATTATTTTAAAAACACCACTATGCTACTCTACCCTCTAAACCACCTACTACTAGCTAGTAGCGAATGGGGATTTTAAACTCTAGAGCTACACAATTGAACCCCTGTTTAAAACTTATTCTAAATATTACACAACTTTTTAAATTCAGTTAAAACCCAAAACCTCCCTCCAAACAGGAAAAAACCCCAAATACACAATTCAATATACTAGAGTGTGTGCGTATATTGTAATGGTGTGGTGTGTGTGTGTGTGTGTGTGTGTGCATGTGTTATAAATAAATGGGTAGCTAGGCACCCTGAGTTTCACAGTCCAAAGGCTTCTCCAAAATGCTGGGTCTCTGTAGTCCCACTTCTGAGGGTCTGGTGGTCAGTCTTTCTTCAGTCTTCCTTCCTCTTCTAGAGCACAAGGCAGGCAAGCCGCTGGATGGAGAACATTTCGGGATGGCAATCAGGTGTTTCGTTTCAGTGCTGAAACACCCAAAATGGGCTGTTTCAGGTACAGAACGTTCCGTACCCGAAAAGTGTTGCAAATCCCTAATTCTGACTCATCACAGGAAATGCCTGAGGACTCATATCAAGGGTCATAGAGTAGCGACAGCTAGGAACAGCCAGGGAGACCCTTACTCATTATCTCTATTCCCAATGGCCCTAGTGGTCATCAGGATAGTCAGTGCAAAAGGTCGATGCACTGGAACTCCATCTCCAACCAATCAGACATAATAAATGAACTTATTAAGGGGTTAAAAATGACTAAGGAACGTATACCATATTTTACGGACTATAAGACGCTACGGACTATAAGACGCATCTTAATTTTAATCCAGTTTTTCAGAGTTTTAAAATATTAAACTGTTAAAACATATAAGACGCACCTGAATTTTGGTGGATATTTTTCAAGGAAAAAAGTGAGTCTTATAGTCCATAAAATATGGTAATCAGTCACCTTGCAAATGATGTGGTCTTAGTTCCATCTGATCCTCTACAGGCCTTACCGATTATTCAAGAAGTTCTTTGAGACTTCAAAGACGTTTCTGGGCTCTCAGTTAATTACCAAAGGTCCGAACTACTCTGTATCAATATGGGTTCAAATGCTAACAAGAAGATGAATTCCATGTTGGGCTTATCTAAATCATATTCAACAATTAGTTATTTGGCTGTCAAAATCTCCAAAAAATTATCTGACTTCAGTAAATTAAACTACACTCCAGTTGTCAAATATATTAAAAGTAAGATCCATAAATGGGATAATCATCATCAGTCCTGCTTGGGTCATCTTTCTGTAACTAAGATGTTCCTCCTACTGAAGTTGTTATATTTGTTTCAAGTCCTTTCTACGTATCTATCACACTCTGCAATTAACAGATGGTAGAAATTACTCTCAAGTTTTATAAATGTCAAGAATAGATCCAGACTTCCAAACAATGTCTTATATATGAAAATCAATGGTGGGATGTGGGTTGTCACCAATATTAAGATCTAGGCATCACAAATGAGAAATATGGTAGGTTCCATGGTTAATTCGGAACCAAAAACATGGTACAACCTTGAATTTGTATGACAGCAATTAGGGTTGTGCATTTTGTACTTTTTCTGTTTCAATTTGTACCAAATCCGAATCAACCCCATTTTGTATTTTGTTTTTTGTGCTATAATGAAAATAGGTATATCCCACCATGACGATCTTTTGAAAGAATGGTCAAGAATATTACTAAGCCTTTTGTAAAAGTTACTTTAACGATTTGGAAGAAATGGTTAATCCATTTATCATCTCTTAATTCCTCACTGACCCCAGTAATATTCCATCCCAAAATTAGAGAAATAAATGGTAGGGGTGTGCCCAAATTTTATTTATTTATTTATTTATTTTGATTGGTAGCCGAATCAAAACACCCCCAATTTGTATTGAATCACCCCTGATTCGATTTGTATCCGAATCTTTCCGAATCGGAATCCAATTGGAAACCCCGTTATACGACAAAGGAAACACCACAGGGACCATAAAGTATCCAAAAGAGAATGGAGAAAACTTGGATCAAAATTCAGCTAATTAGGGCTGTGCGAAGTTTCAGTAGCTGAACTGAGGGGAAATCAAAGCAGGCTGATTCAGCATGATTTGACCCAAACAGAACCATTGACTAGTAGAGGTTGAATCAGGGCCAGTTCAATCGGCTTCACTTTGGCCTCAGTTCAGTAGCTTCTGCCCCCACCACCCTTGCCTCACCTCCTCCCCAACCCCTGTATGACTTGTGAGCAGGAGTGGTGACAGAGCACTGTCTGCTGCAGCATCTCTTCTAAACAGGCTTCCAACTTAGATTTCTTTTCTTTTTAAAAAAAGTTCTATAGTCTTGGGTAAGTTGCACGGTATCCTGGGAATTCTAAGTCATTTCTGGGACTGGTGCTTGGAATGAGTGGGCATTGTAGTTATTTCTGGCACTGATCTGAAGTCATTGCTTCAAAGAATGCTCTCTGTGCACCTTTCCTCCACCTTGTCTCTCCTCAGACTCTGTACCGACCCCCTGACCACCAATACATTGACATAGTGACATTGACATAGCAGATGCAGCAGGAAACAAAGGGTGGGGAACAATGTTCCCAATAAGAGGGATCCCCGGATGTGGTGGACTACAACTCCCATAATCCCCAGCTGCAATGGCCTTAGGCTGTGGCTTATGAGAGTTGTAGTCCACAACATCTGGGAATCCCTCTTACAGGGAACACTGGTGGTGGCGCACAAATTAAGAACATCTTATCTCTCCCCCAGGCCCCCACCTCTGGCTCTGACTTGACAAGAAGTAAGGTCTCCAGGACAGCTGTGAAGAGATAAATATCAGCCTCTCAAGCGATATTATTTTAAGGCATATCGAAAAACATGGGGTTATGAAATCTCATGGCTCCTCTCTGTCCCTTACAGAGACATTTGTACACATGCTACATGGAAGATGCTGAGAGGCGGCATCTCACACTGCGCGGGAGATGGCAATGGTAAACCCCTCCTGTATTCTAGCTAAGACAACCACAGAGCACAGTGGTCACCAGTAGTCGCCACCAACTCGATAGAACACTTTACCTTTACATGTCCAGAGTTTTGTGTGTGTGTGTGTGTGTGTGTGTGCGTGAGAGAGAGAGAGAGAGAGAGAGAGAGAGAGAGAGAGAGAGAGAGAGAGAGAGAGAGAGATCGAGATCTGTATGAATATTCTTTAAACTAAGGTGTAACATAGAAGCAAGGTTTTCATTTCACAGCAATTCACTGGCCAGCATAAACAACTACCTTCACCAAATTCTTCTGACTCCCCTCCATCTCATCATTGAAACTTACACAAGATCACACACAGGCTTTTTTCTTTGTGCCAATTAGTCTCAGTTTTGTGCATACATTCATGATTAAGCAGGCAAAATACTAAAGTAGCACTGGGGAGGTAGACGTTGAAGGACAGGGGAGGGTATACTTACCCCTCCTGCTGCTTTCCCCCCACTAGCGCGCCTGTTCTTTAAAGCATTTGAGGCGGCCAGGTACCTCCCTGCCACTCCTTCCACCGTTCCTCGGCAAAAGGCTTCATAAAGCCTGACTACACATGGGCACGTCACCCACGTGCATCGCTTCTGTGCGCCACGTGTGTGCATACGTTGGACATGCGCACGTTCGACACATGCACATGACGCACAGACGTGATGCACAGGTGCACATACACAGGTGCCACTTCCAATGGAATGGTGTATGTATGTGCACGAATGCACAAGAGCACCTTGTCGAACCAACGAAAGAGAGAACAGAGAAGTGAGGATGAATGGCTACTAAGCATTTGGGAATTTAACCTCGATGGCCAAAGTGACAACATCTCTACGTAACAATTCAGAAAAGACATTTTTTTCCAATTGGGAACCTTTTATCAAGTTTCACTTATTGCAAGGCTACCACACACACACACACACACAAACACACACACACGGACGGTTTGGTTTTTGTCAACTAGGGGATTGATTTATGCAATATTTTTACTGATTTGTAATCTTGTTATGATGTGTGGATTTGAAGGGGGGGAGGTTAAATCTTTGTAGGTTAATTGCAGTGTCGTATATATACTTGTCAGAACAGGAATCTCGAAAGATGATGATGTGTCTTTCTATGGTACTTTTTAATTTCTTAAATTTTTAAAAAAGACAGACACAGAGAGAGAGAGATAACAAAGAGGTACTGTGTCCTTGGACACAGTTCAGTTGGCTGATTCACATAGCCACCCAAAAGTAAGTAGGATGGGAACTGGATAGGCCCTGAGAGGGATAGGCCCTGAGAGTGCAATGCACACTCCTGGTGGCTAAATCATATGAACCCACCAACATCTGATTCCAGCTCCAGTTCCCACCTTCAGCCCAACTTTTGCCAAAGATTTTCTGTCCAACTTCAAATGTCAGTGATACGTTCAACAGAGACTTCCTTCGGTGGAAGTCAGGAATCATTCCAAGCACTGGTTTTGAGAAATAAAATGTGTACTTCATTCTTTTCAGGCGGGCATGATTATCAGACATTGTCTGGGGTGCACAAATGCCTGAGCTTGGCTCAGCTCAGCTCAGGGGCAGCATAATCTCCACCCCAACCACTTGGTTCTCATTAAGTCCTTAAGGCTGACAATATTTCCAGTCTGGCCAGACATACACAAAGGAAAGGCCCCCACTCCACCTGAATCTGACATTGTTCAGTTCAATTCAGTTCAGTTTTATTACAGTCATTGACCAGAAAAGAGAACATAAGAATACAATCTGACATGGTCTGTTATAATACCAATATGATGTGCTATTGCATGGAATGTTTTGGCAATGTTTTAGGAATTTCTCACTGGAATTAGTACCTCCAGTTGAGCCTGCATTACCTTTGAGACGATGATCAGGCTGATGAGGTGCACAGCCCTAATCAATAGTTCTTCGATAATGGCTACCAAGGATTTGGAAGGCACATCATTTCTGAAGAATGTGCATATATGATGTAGCGCTAATCAGAAATGACGACTCTGAGCGAAGATATAGATAGATTCTCTCCAGCTTGATCGGTCTTCAGCTTGGCCTTTAAGATTTCTCAGTGGTGCATTCATGCTATCGTAATCGAGTCCATACACCTTGCTGCCCCTCATCCTCTTCTTCAATTTCCTCCAACTTTTTCCAGTATTATGGACTTCTCCAGGGGAGCTGGGTTTTTGCATAAGGTGTCCAAAATATGATACTTTGAGCCTTTGAGTCACAGATAAAAACATCATCTAAATGATTTTGATCTTGGTAGGTCTAGAAACATCAGAACATCTAAATATCCTTTCCAAGGCATTCATTGCAACCCTACCAAGTGCTAGTCTGTGGCGTATTTCTTGACTGCTGGATCCTTTACTGCTGATGGTTAATCCTAAAAGGCAAAAACTATCCACCACTTCAATGTCTTCATTCTCATTTCTGAGGCTGGTTGCTCTACTCGGTGTCATTAGTTTAGTATTCTTTTCATTTTGTCGTAGTCCCATTTTTTCACTGTGCTCCTTGACTTGCAGTGTCATCAGCTTAATGCAGGTTATTGACGTTTCTTCTTCCAGCTTTAAAACCATGCCCATCTTCTTCCAATCCAGCTTCTTTCTGTTTATGTTCAGCATATAAATTGAAAAAATATGGAGAAAGAATACAGCTTTGTCTTACTCCTTTGCTGATGGGGAACTAGTCTGTTTCTCCATGTTCCATCTGGACTGTGGCTTCCTGTCCTGTGTATAGGTCTCTCATGAGTACAATCAGATGTTTTGTGACACCCATTTTCTTAAGTATATTCCACAACTTGACATGGTTGACGCAATCAAAGGCTTTTCTTCAGTCAATAAAGCACATATTGACTTTTTTTTGGTATTCTTTGTCTTTCTCAATTATCTTTCTCAATTATCCTGCCTGCATCAGCAATGATGTCTCTTGTTCCTCAGCCTTTTCTGAAAGCAGCTTGAACACCCGGCATTTCCCTTTCCACACAGGGCTCTAATCTGCATTGAATGATGCTGTGCATTATTTTGCTAGCATGTGAAATGAAGGATATTGTGTGATGGTTTGCGCAATCTGTTAAGTCTTCTTTCATTGGTGTGGGTATGTGGACTGTATTGTTGATAAAATAACTAGAGTTTATTGATTTTACAAAGCAGGAGGGTTTCCTGTCTTTTCTATCACTTAAGCCAATCATGCTTAGTTGTCACCCTCATAGAGTACATACTATTCTGACAAGGCAAACCATAATTCCCTCAATCAATATCATTAAGCCTGTTATAAAGTAAGACCACTGAACAACGGACGCTATACACCTTACATGACTAGTAGCACTTATTCCTTCAGATACATGAAACTCTTGTACATCTGTTGAACTCAAAAACACAATATTAATAACAGGATTACCAACAGCTCGCATTAAAATCACCACAGGGTGCAACACCAGATTTAATATTCCAGTCGCAGTTGGGCTACACCTATAGAATATGTCAGGCCAATGGTGTGCAGTAATGTCCTTAATTTCATTGGCGATTTTTACAATGTGGGCTTCCTGGTGGGTTAAAGCCACCGAAGCATGGTGTGTTTCCTCTTGTCAAGAGCCTGTCTGTCTGGGGTTGAAGCACTGCTTCTAGTGACACACCACAACCCATTGATTAAGACCACCAACTTGTTTTGCTACCAAACCTCCAAATGGCCACTCAATAGGGGTTGTGTATGTAACTCCTTCCACTCACAGACCTGTTAATGGAACTGGCCCTGGGGTGTTTGGTCAGCACCCCAATGTTTGGGCTTCATGGGCAATTAGCTGTAATGGAGTCACCACCACCACTTTTAATTTGTGCAAACATTGGGACTCAAGAAATGAATGGACTGAGGCAGGATATGGTTTCAAAATTAAAAAGAATTTATTTGAGAGAATAAAGCTACCGATTGGTTTCCGGAGAGGCCATATAACTTCTGTAATGACAGAGCTTCACTGGCTGCTGCTATGTTTCCAGGCAAAATACAAGGTGTTGCTTATAATCTATAAAGCCCTAAACAGCTTGGGCCCTGGGTACTTAGGAGATCTGCTGGAGAGGTCTGTCTGCATTTGCCACCGGCTCGTCTGGTGGCCACTCAGGGATGGGCCTTCTCCGCTGCTGCCCAGAGGATTTGGAATGTGCCCTCTTGTGAAATAAGAGCCTCACTATCTCTGACAGCTTTTTAAAAGTCTTTAAAAACACATCTGTTCACCCAGGTTTTTAATTACTATTATTGTAATGCTGTTTTAAAATATTGTTTTAATTTTTTTAAAATGGTTGTAATGTTTTAAACTTTTTGTTTTTGTTTTAACTAATGTTTTACCATCTGTTTACATACCATCTGCAGTATAAAATATGTTAAATAAATAAATAAATAAATAAATAAATATTAAATGCTGGTGATTACCTTTAAAGCCCTAAATGACTTAGAAATAGTTTACCTAGGAGAGCGCCTTCTTCTTTGTGATCCCCACCGCACATTAATCTAATCGAAAGAGGTCTGTCTCTGTTTATCACCGAAGCGTCTGGCAGTGACTAGGGAGCAGTCCTTCTCTGTAATCTTTCCTAGGCTGTAGAATGCACTCACTATATCTATCTATCTATCTATCCGCGGTTGAATTTCTTTGCCAGTCTTTAAGAGAGTCCTTAGGAAACCTTTATTTAGGCAGGCTTTTAGTAATCTCTGGACGTTTTTAAATTTTTAAATTGCTGTTTTTAACCGTTTGTTTTATTTTGTTTTTCTTTGGTTTATTTTTGTGAATAAACAAAAATATTAGGTTTTTTTAGAGCCCTTGTATAAACGTTAATTAAATAAATAAATAAGACGGTATAAGGGCAATGAAATACACATTTTCAAACTGCAAAGCTTTTTCAATGACCGCTTTTCAGCTTTTCAAAGCTTTTTCAATGAGTTTTTTTTCCAAGTTATAAACTTCTGAATGCTTTTAAACTTTTAACTTTTATTGTGCATTTTTGGGTCATTGAAAAAGCTTTGCAATAATTAAATAGCTAATTAAATAATTGATACAATTAAATGAATAACTAAAATCATCAAGAAAAAAGTTAAATAATGTCACTGGCTGTATGAACAACATCTTGCTTCATACTGAAGATGTTGTAAGTTCCTCATTGTATTAACACACTCTGGCCTCCAATGGGAAGCTGAAGCAAATGGCCAATTAAATTAATAATTAGTTTTTAAAAAAATCTGAGGAGACTTCCTAATCCAAACCTGTTCTTTTAGATATAGGGAATGTGTTCTGCCTTAAAAAAAAAAAAAGACCAATTAGTGTCCAAGCCCTGTGGCAGTGCAGAGCAGTCTGTTCTGCAGTATTTGCAGGAGGCAGTAGAGGGAGACGTGGAGATGGAGCTGATCCAATAATGAGCAACGCTTCACCAATCCTGGCTGTACTTGGTGGCCACTACACATGCCAGTGTCTCCACCCATCATGTCTTATCAGCCAACCTGCTTTGGTGTCCCTAGGCGCTACCCATGGGGAATTATGGCATGGTTCAATTCTCCATCATTTCTCATGGGTGAACTGGTTTGACATATAAACTACACTGGTTGGGTGTTTATTGAGGAAGCACATGATCTCTTTTTAAAGTGCTGGGGTGGGGAGCATCCATGGCGAAACGCATGCAGGCCAGATGACAGATGCCCCCCAGCCTTGTTGCTTGACACAACGAGGAGATGGGTAACCTGGGAAGAGCTATTCCTGTCTTGGTGACTGTCATGAAGAATGAGTCAAAGCATGCCCTCGGCCCGGCCTTCCACCCTTTTGAACATGTCCACCTTTATCAACTCCAAGTCCACTCCTGGGGCTGCAGACATGGAGGGCTCCCCTTTCCCACGATTCTTCCCTGGAGAAAAGGGGGTCACTGGGCAAAATTTCTATCATGATCCTGAGAGATTGCTGGCCCCAATCAAGCACTCTCCATTTTGATAGCTTAGCTCATGAGCATGCAGTCTGACAGAAGACCAAAGGCTGGTGAGCCTAAGACCCTCCCCAGTACATTGGCCCTCTCTTGAGAGTGCTAGTCCCCTGGCTGCAAAGCGCCACAGGGGCAGGAGTGTGGGTTGGTCTCCATGGACTGCTTTGCAGGGGTGAGTAATCTCAAGATCATCCTTGATCACAGCGGGCCAGACCAGAGGATTCTTTGCTCTCCCTCATAGGGAATCTTGGTAGGTAATCTATGGTATGGCTGGCTAAACGCAGAATCATCGCTCTGGAGGAATTCCAGCCCATCTGATCATGTTCAAGCACTTGTTCTTCTTGCTATTCTTCTCTGTTCTTCCAGCCTGGATCAAATCTTGACTGCAGCTGAAATATTGCTTTTTATGATCATGGGGCAAGTTGAGCACAAATTTCTGCTCCTCATATGTCATTGTCATTTCATCATTCCCCGATTACAAGCAATTTTGGGAAATGGTTGAAGAGCAGCTTTTCTTGACACCCTGCCCATGTCATGCTGTTCCCAGCTCTGCTCTATATAACTGCAACTCTGAAAGACGGTTCCTAAGAAGCCTCTTCTATCCCACACACCTGCTACATAGTCTTTTGCCTACAGCGACCAGTGAAGACAAGGACTTTGGGTGAGTAGATGGATATTCTGTGAATGGTTGTGTCTGTAGTACGGCACATTGTGCTCTTTCTGCAGGTCCGATCTTGGGTTTAAATACTAGTTATGATAAGATGAAGGAGGCAATTCCTACATTGTGTTTGCAGTGCGCACCAAGGACATTCTAAAAGGGCACCTCAAGCTGCTAGGGATGGATGTGGTAAGTAAGCAGTTGTAGCATCCAACAAACTGCTGTCAAGGTCTTGATTGAGCAATGGGAGGAGAAGATAATTGCTGAACACTCCAAGCGGAATGAGGTGCAGCTAATTAGGAACGATTTAAACTTGAATTGTTTAGAGCACCTTTCAGCAGAATATGGTCTACAATGGTTACAGATAAACTTTCTTGACTGCTGAAAAAATGATACTGATCAAAATTTAAAAGCACTATACTATGCCAGGTGGGAGCCCTTCTGGAAATATAGAGAAGAGGGTAAGGACCCAATGCATGAGCTAATGCTTTAAACTACATTAACTCTTGGTGAAAGTGAATGTTCATCTGTAGAAATCAGCTGATTCTAGTCTGTATGTTTGAAACTGGTTGTTTAATTGAACCATGCCAGAGTAATTGATGTTATATGTGTTGTTATTATTCCATCATATGATACCTACCTGTCATTGTATTTTGTAGGGCGAAATTCTAATTTTTTAAAAAACTCCTAATGTCTAAAGTAAACAAAAGGAGATAATCACAAACAAATACAAGACATCCAGATCTGGTAGAACTATGCAGTAGGGGTGTGCCCGAATTGATTTTTTTGTTTTTTGTTTTGGGTCCAAATCTGACCCATCCGGATCAGCCCTGATTCTATTTCGACCCATATTTTTCTGAATCCAAATCTGAATCAATTCAAATCTTTAAAAAGCATCCCAGGACCAAAAGGGAATTGGGCAAAGGGCTGATTTCTAGGCAGAAAAAATGCTGGAGAAAAGGCAGGTTGGCAGCAAGCCTGATAATGGCGGCAATGCTGATGAACAATATCAGCCATGCTGAGCAAATGAAGGCAATGGTGGATGATGATGGGCAGCAAGGCTGAACAGGAAGGCAGTAGAGCTCTCGTCTCCCACATGAGGCAGCAGAAAGGAAGAAAGTGAGCCAGTCACTTCTCTTTCAGACCTAACCTACTTCACAGGATATAAAATGTAAATGTATAGGTAAATAGGTAAAATAACATCCGTTTTTAATAAAAAAAATTGCAGACCTGCTAATTCCGTACTTACAGTTGTTATTTAACTCTATTCTGCAGGGAAATTCTATCCCTGATTCTTGGTATCACTCTTGTTTAACCCTAATCCCGAAGCCAAATAAGGATAGGGGAATTAGTTGAGTCATATCTGTCTTATAGC
This sequence comes from Hemicordylus capensis, assembly GCF_027244095.1. Lineage (NCBI taxonomy): Eukaryota > Metazoa > Chordata > Lepidosauria > Squamata > Cordylidae > Hemicordylus > Hemicordylus capensis. The sequence goes on from NC_069662.1 coordinate 12,622,816, forward strand.
TCTTTTAAATCAAGATTTAAAAAATTTCACTGCTAAGAGATTTATTCATTTCATTGCATGTTACATTAATTCAGATCAAGTTGGATTTATTTAAAATAAACAGATACCTGATCTACACTCCAGGTGTCAAATATATTAAAGGTAAGATCCGTTAATGGGATAATCATCATCAGTCCTGGTTGGGTCATCTTTCTGTAACTAAAATGTTCCTCCTACCAAAGTGGTTATATTTGTTTCAAGTCCTTCCTACTGATCTATCACACTCTACAGTTAACAGATGGCAGAAATTACTTTCAAGTTTTATAAATGGAAAGAATGGATCCAGACTGCCAAACAATGTCTTATAGACTAAAATCAAAGGTTGGGGATGGTGTGTTGCCAATATTAAGATCCAGGTATCACAAATGAGAAATATTGTACGTTTCATGGTTAATTCAGAACCTAAAATATGGTACGACCTTGAATTTGTATGACAGAGATATAATGACAATAGGTATACCCCCCCATAATGAACTTTTAAAATAATGGTGAAGAATATTATTAATCCTTATGTAAAAGTTCCTTTAACAATTTGGAAGACATGGTTAATCCGTTTGTCATCTCTTAATTCCCCACTTACCCCAGTAATATTCCATCCCAAAGTTAGAGAAATAATTGGTAGGGGTGTGCTTGAATTTATTCTGAATTGAAAACCCCTGATTTTTTTAATGACCCCTGATTTGATTTGTACCTAAATTTTTACGAATCTGAATCTGAATCAATTCAGATGTAAAAAAGGGTCCTGGGACCAAAAGAGTGGGGGTGGTGGTAGTGCCCAATGGTTGGAAGCTACCACCCAAATTTCAAAGGAATTGGGCAAAGGGCTGTTTTTTGAGTAAATGGTTGAAGTTTATGTGTGTTTAAGATTTTCCCCATTGTAGGGAATAATGGAGGTTTCAGCAAAAGTACAGCTTCACATTGGGGGCGAAAGGGGTGGCCCAGAGCTGAGTGTGGTGGGTGGTAGTATAGAAATCAATGAAATAAATATACAAGCATGGAAATACTTGCTCCTATGCTCTAGATATGGAATACTGAATGCTATCCCAAATGTCCAAAGATATTGCGGTGGTGCTCAGGAGCTCTCATTTTATCTCTCTGAGCTTGTGTTTGATTGCATTCTGAATGCGTTTGATATTTTCCCCCCAGTTTTGTGAAGCAGCTTGAAAAGGCACTGTATGAATGAAAGAATGAAAGAATGGAGGATACACGGGCCAGAGAACAAAAAACATATACAGGATAGTATATATACCGTGTATAAGAGTCTATTTCACACACACAAATTACATAAAATTACAAGAATGAAACACACAAATGGCTAAGAAACTGTCTGTGTTCCAGACCCCAAAACAGTGTAGCTGAAGGTCAATAATGTCCATTGTCCTTTTACATGTAGACATATAGTCCTTCCAGATCTTTTCTCTTTTCTCTTGCTGGTTCAGTATTTAAGTTGTTACTCCACATATTACTCACAATTCTTCCAGATCTTTTATCTTTACAAGTTCTTATTCTAAAGGTAGCTCCATGTACCAATGTTGCTCCTTCTGATAGATGCTCCTTGTCCAAAAAATTCCCAACAGGTATCCTAGGTAATTTTAAGCTGTTTCCTCCTGCTTGAACAGGACTTCATCAGGAGAAGTGAGCTGAATACATAATAACACATGCATCATTTTAAAATACCTTCAACAAATTACATTAACTTAAAGGGTTAGAAATCTTTTAGTAATTACTCACATCTATTTCTTCCAAAGTGACACTGCACCTACCAGTGGTTTCTAAATTAGAAATCCTACTGGATACCAAATTGTACTGGCTTCAATGGTACTGATAATGCTTAATATATCCTACAGCGTCTGCCAGATGTTTTCACTCCCCTTTGATCAAAAGGCATGTGTTTCATTATCCAATCTTGTCTAAATGACCGATTATTTTTATGTGCGTGTGTGAAGAAACAGCAATGCTAAGCTTCCGTGGACCTTTTGTCCCATTTAAATTTCCAATTATACAAATATAATATGGAACCAAAACATAGCTCTTATAAAAGTTTGTCAGAAATATATATAATAGTCCTGTTCTCGAACAGGAGAGACTTTATTCCTTTTAAGGGGATGTCCATCAATCTTGTGTAATGTTAAATCTCACCCCATTAAACCCCCATTCCACATCCAAGTCAGCTACACTGTTTTGGGGTCTAGAACACAGACAATTTCTTAGCCATTTGAAAAGGCACTGTAGACATACACACACACACACAAATGAAATAAAATGATCCCTTTTTTAAAAAAACAGCATTTTGAAAAGAAGAAAGGTGTACATCTTCAGCAGCAACCTATGAAGGGAGATACATTGACCAGAATCCCCCACCCAACACACACACACACTCCACCAAAGCACATGGCTGGTGAGAAATGTGTTAGCATTCAGGATGATCTTGTTGGCAAAAACATGATAAAAGACTCTACCACTAGAGTTGGCATCTGGAGGGTTGCGGTGTTGGGACTCATCACCCTGCCCCCCACAGCTCCAATAAGTGTGCAGTACATTATGGGATCTCGCCTCTCCTCCCTGAGTCTGATGGGTGAAGACGAGTCAGGAAACCAGCAGGGTGCCAATAAACAGTGTTAAGGGTGGCCCTGCAAGGAGCCGCCTGATTCTACAGCAGGAAAAATCATGGGTGAGGAAATCAGATAATAACTTTTGCAAAGAGTAGCGAGGAATCACAGGTGGGCAAGAGGAAGCCCCGAGTGAGGAGGGAGGAAGTGATGCCCTCAAACAGGTTGGGGCTCAAGCAATACAGATATATGGAGAATATATCTATATTTTTGCCCCACAACTGAAGAGAGGAGGAGTTTTCTCCCTTTAGCTCTTCTGGCACTGTAAAATGAAAGATACTCGACTGGCAGTCACACAGAACATAGCGTTCTCCATCTTGGGTCAAAACAGTCTAGAAAAAGGTATTTCCTGGACCTTCGCTGTTTAATGTGCAGTAGACTCCTGGGATGGAAAAATGGCTTCTGTGGCTACCTGTTTTGGGCTTGCCATGAAGAAGGCAAATGCATTTCAACTGGGTCTCTGAGGCATGAATGAGAGCATTGGGCTTCAAGGGACCCACACGTCTCTGTCTCATCATCTTAGTGCAGTAGACATCCACATTTGGGGCTTCGGTCTTCTACTATGAATATTGACATTCCGCTCTTCAACAAAATTCTCAAAGTAGTTTACATAGAAAAATAAATACATTAAAAAAGATGAACCCCTGTCCCCAAAGGGCTCACAACCTAAAAAGAAACATCCGGCAGATACCAGCAACAGCCACTGGAGGGATGCTGTGTTGGGGTTGCAAAGGGCCGGTTGCTCCCCCCCCCACCCCCGCTCAATATGAGAGAATCACCCCTTTGATAGGTTTATCTTTGCTCAGTTAGCAGGAATATACGTGATAACTTCATGATGATTAAAGATACAAAATGTCTTGGGAAGATCTATGTCCTTCAGTAGAAGGGTTGGGAAATCCTGGGCTGCTTCAGTCTCCACCATCGTCTAGGCAGACACCAAAAGCAGCCACAAGGTCAAGGGTCAAACAAATCTATTGGTTTGTTTCCCTGAGAGAACAAAGAAATAAGGTGAAAAGGTGCGTAGATCTCCATGACTGGAGGTGGTCCTTAACAATACTTTTTCACTCCCGAACTTGGCCTGCACCTATCCTCTGATCCCTGGATTTGCTTACTGAACAGGGCAGAAAATACTGAGCAGTTCGAGCTAACAGAGCAGCAGTTGCTAAAGCTGCCCTTTTTGGAAGGTTCCCAGCCAAGGTTTTTCTTTGAATCAAATGCGCTCCTGAGAATGGCACAGGATATTAGAAGAATTCCTAATCATTCTTCTGTCATGGGCAACACTACTACTACTGCTATTACAAATACTTATATGCTGTTCACAAAGATTTACAAAGCAAATTACATAGAGAAATGATAGATAGATAGATAGATAGATAGATAGATCAGTAAGTTAGTAAGTTAGTAAGAAAGACAGCTCCATGTCCCCAAAGGGCTCACAATCGAAAAAGAAACATAAGCTAGACACCAGCAACAAAAAAGAAGGTTTGAGGGGGAAGGGGAAAATATGGGAGGGTGCGGCTCATCTTTTGTCCTTTTCTTTTGTTATTTCACACAGACAAACACTCATTGATGGCGCAAGCAATGACTACAAACGGGGCTTTTACCCTCTGGCTATTTTTGATGTCAGTTTGGATTGTGGTGGAGATTGAAGCAGCTCTCAATTATGCAACCTTCCTAAGGGAGCATGTTGATTCTTCGAACCCTGAAATCCAGGATTTTAACCACTACTGCACTAAGATGATGAAAGAAAGAGGGATGGGTTTCATGAAATCAAATGTTTTCCTTCTGGCCTCAGAAAGTGAGGTGAAAGCCATTTGCAATCAAAATGGCCAACCATTGTCACACACCCAGAGAAGCAAATCTCCCATTCCATCAATAGACTGTTATTTAAACTCATATAACTATATTAAAGGCACCTTTTCCTATAGAGCAATGTACTTAAACTATCAACGAAATGTTCGGTGTCAGAATGGATTGCCAATCGACTGTCTCACACCTTACGTATAACCCCCCTACTTAAGTGCAAAGGGATTCCCTCCCTTAGGTTTTGGGGTAATGAACAAACAAACAAAACCCCTCCACTAGCTATATTCTGCTTAAATCTGTGCAGCCTTTACATTTCAACCAATCTTTATCTAGGATCAACTACAAAATGTAAGAACTTGTAAGAGCAATCAGAACAAAACAATCACAACCAACTGGATCATGACTGAGTTGTCTGTTGTATTTTCACTGCTGATACACAAAACATAGCTACCAATATACAGGTTGTAAATTGGTTTGTATCAGAAAGAAGTAACATGATATAAAACCCCTCTGATCTATCTGGATACCTGAACAAGATGGGAGCGATATACTTCATATGAGAATCCTTATAAAAGGGGCAATATAGCAAAACATGTTGTATCGTTTTGATCTCCTCTGACCTGCATGGGCAAGTTCGCTCCACTAATGGCGCTTTAGAGTATCTACCCTGCCTGAGTGCAGAATGGAGAACATTTTGTGGTTTATTTCCTTCCATGTCTGCTTTGAGGTGCCTTTTCAGCTTTGCTAAAATAAATGTTTTCCTTGCTTAAGCATCACACTGTGTCTTGTCCTTGGTTATTCCAAAGCCTCTGGCCCAAGTCCAGAAAGACTGAAGGGAGACAATTCAGGGAGGGCACCCACAATGACAACCTTCTTTTGATAAACATTTTTTTTTTAAATCAAAATCTTGAGGGCTCATATTCCCTGCAGGTAACAAGGAGAGCTGCAGAGCCACCTGAGCCACCTTTCAGCAAGGCTTACAAGAAGCACACCTGCATTTGGGAGAGTTGGGTGGTTCTGCTCCTATGAACTCCAAAACAAGCACACATTGCGTTTTTACTGCTGTTATTCTCAATAGCAATGGAACATGTGCTTGTGCTACAGTCAGGAGAAGAACTCAGGAAAGATAGTCTTGTACTAGCAAGCATGAATTGTCCACTTTGCTAAGCAGGGCCTGCCTTAGTTTGCATGTGGATGGGAGACCACATGTGGGCACTATAAGACATTCTCCTTAGGGGATGGGGGCCATAGCTCAGGCTAGTGAAATCCAAAAGAGACTGTGAGGAGCTCCAAAAAGATCTCTCCCAACAAGTGTAAAGTGATGTATATTGGGATAGAAAAGCCCCAACTTCACATATATATTTGTTCTGGACAGCTCCTTGGAAATGTTGACTCAATGTGCAGCAGCAGTGCAAAGGGCCAATTGCATGCTTGGAACCATGAGAAAAGGGTTTGAAAATAAAACTGCTAATATTATAATGCCCTTAGATATGGCAAACCCCTCCTCTATTCTACCAAAGACAACCACAGGACTCTGTGGTCGCCAGGAGTCAACACTGACTCAATGGTACACCTTCCCTTTTATAAAAAACTATGGCGAAGCCACATTTGGAGGACTGCCTACAGTTCTGGTCACCATAGCTAAAGAAGGATGTTGTCGAACTGGAAAAGGTGGAGAAGAGGGAAAGAAAGATGATCAGGGGCCTAGAGCACCTTCATTATGAGGCAAGGCTACAACACCTGGGGCTTTTTAGTTTAGAAAAAAGACACCTGAGGGACCATGATAGAGGTCTATGAAATCATAAATGGTGTGGAGAAGGTTGACAGAGATAAATTTTTCTCCATCCCTCATAACACTAGAACATAACACCGTTTCATAGTCATCCCATGAAACTGATGGCCAAGAAATGTAGGACCCACAAAAGGAACTATTTTTCACACAATGCATAATTAACCTATGGAATTCTCTGCCACAAGATATGGTGACAGCCTGAGTAGGGTTTAGGAAAGGTCTATCAATGGCTACTAGTCTGTTGGCTATGGGCCACCTCCAGCCTCAGAGGCAAGATGCCTCTAAATACCAGTTGCAGGGTAGCAACAGAAGGGGAGTAGGAGTAGGGGGCATGCACATACCTCTTGCCCGTGGGCTTCCCAGAGGTATCTCTTGGACCACTGGGTGAAAAAGGATGCTGGACTAGATTGGGACTGATTCAGCAGGGCTGTTCTTATGTTCCTTTGTTCAGTGGAAGAGCATCTTAAGTCCCAGGTTCACACCCTGGCATTTCCAGGTAGGGCTGGGAGAGAAAGGGAGAGAGGCGTCGCATCCCTGTAACCTCTGATAGTTGCAGCTAATCAGTGCAGACACACTGTACAGAACATACCACACAAATTATGGAAAATTAAGTAAGGGAAGAAAGAAAAGGCTGCTGACAGAAAACTAGAATGCTAGGGAAAATGGCAGGACAGTCAGCAACCTCTGTGGCATCTGGCCATAAAAGGGCATTCAATAAGGATGCAAAACAACATTCTGCAAGCAGAGCAGCAAGGCTCCCCCCAGGCCCCGCTCCCGGCACCTACACAAGTTGAAAGAGTGATGAAGTGACGACAACAATGGCGGCACACAATTTTGGGGCGCATTTCTGCAACGGATCCGAGCCTGTGGCAGGAGCTGAGCACTGTGAGCACAACCTATGTAGATGCCAGCAATCTTTGAATAAAAATGCTGGCCACTCACAATATGACCCAAACTTCATGCAGAAACAGAGAAGTGAAGCTGTCCTTTGCCCACCGCACACCCATGAGGCCCCTCAATAGTTAATTAGGCACACGATTGCATTTGGGGATGGCATTGCAAGGCATACTGCATTGGGGTGGGGACAAACCCATTAGTAAGTATCCCTGTGCATGCATGCTCTGTGAAAGGGTTAGTGGTTCTAGGGGTAAAAATGTGGCTGTAACCTCAGAATGCTCTCAAAGTCTGTGGGAGACAGACATTTGTGAGGGCAGCACCAGCAGCAAGCTCATCCTTGGTGGCAGCTATTTGGGGGGGTGGGGGAAGGGGCGGGGTGTGTGCATGTGTTTATGTGCTGCTGCTTCAGTCACAGTCCTTCCATGGGTGGAAAAAAGCCAAGCCAAGCCTCAGACATAACAAACATAAATATAGACAAGTGATAGCCAAGCCACATTTGAAGAGAGAGATGCATGAACAACAGCTCACCATCACATCACCAGCATCAGCATCACATTATCACATGGACCCATAGGCCATGCCATCAATATTCCAATGTGTCATTAAAAAGCAAATTCTTTCACATTGAAGTTACCACAAGCAAGCAAACCCCCTGTGACAGTGTGCTCCCCCTCATGTGCGAGAGAGTGTGTGTAATTCAAACATGGACAGCACATAGCATCCCAGAAACGTTCCTGTGACTGCACACGCAGCAGCAGCAGCCTGCCTCTGTGATGGATGGTGTGCCGCCTTAAGACCGGGCAAGTGGGTGCTCCTGCAAAAGGGAGGGATCCACCACAGATATTGTTTGCTGCTGAGACAGTGACTACAACTCCCATCGTCCCTAGTCTCCATGGTGGCCAGCCATTGCAACAACGGGAAATGGGAGTTGTAGTTGTAGTCTCTCTAAGCAACATCTGGGAGAACCCCTCCCTGATACAGGGAGCACTCACCCACCCTAGCCCTGAGTGCCAGCACAGCAGACAGCACCATCTCGGGCTGGCAGTGCAGTGGGGCCTGTGTGCCTGTCTGGACGGGTCAGCAGCACTAAGGGGCAGGGAGGGTGTGGGGGACTGTGACTCCAGCTGCCGTGGTGTGGGAGGCGCTGCATAGAGGGGTGAAGGGAGACGTCACTCGCCCTCCACGGCCAGCTCGGTTTAGCCCAGCAGGGGGAGGTTCACCTTCCAGAAGACAAGCTGCTCAACCAACTAAGCATCCAGATGTGAGAGCAGAGGCTCACGTCCCCACGTCCCTGGCCATGGAGAACATCCACTCGCTTGAAACACTGGTTGGCGGGCACGAGAGGAACCGGACAGCAATGGTTGCCAAGTCTGGCCCGACCTGGCAACACGTTTCCCAAAATTGGAATGGCTCCATCTCCTCGTCCTCCACCGCCTCCTGCAGGTACTGCAGAACAATCTGCTCAGCAAAGCTGCAGCGAGGGGCAGGCTCCTCCAATCTCCCTGGCAGGTTACCAGCAAAGCCCTTTGTGAACCACGTAGTGGCGGCTCCGCTGGTGCCACTGCCAGAGAAACTGTGCTGCTGGGCAGGGAAGAAGAAGTGGCGGTGGCAGAGCTGCTGGGGGTGGGATGCGCACTGCCAGGCTGTGACCCATCCCCCTCCTCCTGGACATCTCCTGCATCACCGAAGCCTAGCCTCCTATTTTCTCCATGCCTGACGTTTTCGACCAGGAGTCCCCTCCACTTGGACGGCTGGCCATGAGGCACAGCACAGCCCTTCATCCTTGGGTTGCAGATGCATGCCAGGATATGCCATGCAGATGCACCCAAGGGTGTCTTGAGCGTCTCCACTACCCCACTCCTCAACCGACCTGCCATGGAAATTGCGTCTCCAGTGGTCAGAGTGGTCTGGAGATCACCTATGGCTTTCTCGGGCAAAGCTGGCTCAGCATGTTTGCCTCAATCCACAAGCTGTTTGTGGCAGAATAGAATGGCTCGAGTACTGAGACCAGCTCGGAAATGAACTGCCATTTCGCATGGACCAGTGTGCACACATTCAAGCTACCATGCCTTTCCAGGATGTGAAGGGCTCCCTCTTGCTCATCCTGGCTCTGGAACAATAGAAAAGGGTGGTTCCACTGGGTAGGAACATCCTGGGGTTTCAGGTGTTTGGGCAGGCCCTACTCAATCTGCCTGGCCTAGAGCAGGCGCCTTGCCTTTAACTCCGATAGAAGCAGCCAGGATTTTTGTGGCACTTCTCCAAAAGAGCAATGGGTTCTCCAAAAGAGTGGCTACGGAAGCAGCAGGATTTGGGGCCTGACCTAAACCACCTGCCCTACCCTGCGAGTGCACCTTGTAGTTCGATGCCTCCTTGAGCCCGAGTGCATCCTGCACCACCAGGTTCAAGTTATGCGCAACACAAGCAATGTGCACAGTGTAAACCTGCTTGGCTGCCTTACAGATGTTGGCTGAGTCGTCAGTCACCATGAAGCCTTGGCGGAGGCTTGGCTCCATGGCCAGCTAATTCTCCACCTGCTGGTCCATGACGGCCACCTACTCATCCGACCACTGGTCTGTGTCCATCGCCTACACATGCAACACTGCCCAAGAAGGTGTGCATGCATGGGAGGAGCTGGATATAGCACCAGCAGAGCCGGATGTCCCCTCATCCCCATGCCCCACCAGTGGGCTGTCAGCGACATGAAGGCAGTGTGTAGACCGCTGCAGCTCCTCGAGAGATCTGCAGTGAAATGCACAGTGGTGCTGGGCCCGGCTGCACACAACCAGGCCAACATGTCCTCCCGGAACGGGCGGGACAAAGAAGGCACAACCCTCCTACTGAATATACTGTGTGAGGGGATCTTGTACTCTGGGGCTGGCACTTGGAGCAGATGGAGGAAGCCACGTGCCAGCCACCTCCACCTGCACCACCTCCTCTGCAGACAAAAGAAGATCTTCTTCCCTGGCAAGCAGAGATGCCCTTCCCCCTAAATTCTGCCTGGCCACAGGCCCTAGCATAGGGCCAGGTAGATTCAAGAGGTCCAGCCGGCGTGCCAAAGCAGGGCCGGGGGTTACTTGGGGAGTAAGCCCCTCTTGCCAGCCCCTGCCACGACCAGCAGGGAAAGAAAGCCTCCCCCTTCCTTGCACCCTCCCTCTGTCTGCTGCTGCTCCTCTGGCCCTCCCAGCCCTCTGTTTGTTTGGGAGTTTCTTTTTAAAACCCTGACTGAAAATAACACATTTTCTTTACAAAGGATGAAATGTGGTGCAAGGGGCAGAGTGGTTGGGGTTGTCTCAGGGGGCAGGGGACACTCAGACTCTAGATACTAGAACTTAAGTTACAATGTATCCAAGCTTAGTAGGGGACAGATGGATTGAGACAACATTGATGTCATTATCAATAGCAAGGCAAGCAGCCCCCGAAGAGATAATGTTACTAACTTTTGGTGTGGGCCTGACTTCAGCAGAGTGCCAATGCGTAAGGTCTGCACTCAGCCAGCAGAACTACAGTCTGAGAAAGTAGACTCTAGAACTTAGAAGTTACAAGTTTAGTAAGAGAGGACAGATGCATATAGAAGAGTTATTCTAATATCAGTAGCAAGGCGAACAGCCCCAGAAGATGTGGTGTGGGCCTACAGTACAATACACACAAGCAAGCAAGGTTTTAATTCAGAAATTATGGGCAGAGAAAGAACTGGGGGTGGGGGGTAGGGAGCAGCTTAAAAAAAGAACACAAAGTGTAGAGCCTAGCTTGCTGAATTAATTTCTAGTAGCACTGCTGGAAGAAATTCTCCCCCCCCCCTTTTTTTTTTTTGGTTTAAAAGCAAGTGCAAAAAAATTATTTAGGAGGGGGGAAAAGAATTATTTTAAAAACACCACTATGCTACTCTACCCTCTAAACCACCTACTACTAGCTAGTAGCGAATGGGGATTTTAAACTCTAGAGCTACACAATTGAACCCCTGTTTAAAACTTATTCTAAATATTACACAACTTTTTAAATTCAGTTAAAACCCAAAACCTCCCTCCAAACAGGAAAAAACCCTAAATACATAATTCAATATACTAGAGTGTGTGCGTATATTGTAATGGTGTGGGGTGTGTGTGTGTGTGTGTGTGTGCATGTGTTATAAATAAATGGGTAGCTAGGCACCCTGAGTCTCACAGTCCAAAGGCTTCTCCAAAATGCTGGGTCTCTGTAGTCCCACTTCTGAGGGTCTGGTGGTCAGTCTTTCTTCAGTCTTCCTTCCGCTTCTAGAGCACAAGGCAGGCAAGCCGCTGGATGGAGAACATTTCGGGATGGCAATCAGGTGTTTCGTTTCAGTGCTGAAACACCCGAAATGGGCTGTTTCAGGTACAGAACGTTCCGTACCCGGAAAGTGTTGCAAATCCCTAATTCTGACTCATCACAGGAAATGCCTGAGGACTCATTCAGGGGTCATAGAGTAGCGACAGCTAGGAACAGCCAGGGAGACCCTTACTCATTATCTCTATTCCCAATGGCCCTAGTGGTCATCAGGACAGTCAGTGCAAAAGGTCGATGCACTGGAACTCCATCTCCAACCAATCAGACATAATAAATGAACTTATTAAGGGGTTAAAAATGACTAAGGAACGTATAATCAGTCACCTTGCAAATGATGTGGTCTTAGTTCCATCTGATCCTCTACAGGCCTTACCGATTATTCAAGAAGTTCTTTGAGACTTCAAAGACGTTTCTGGGCTCTCAGTTAATTACCAAAAGTCCGAACTACTCTGTATCAATATGGGTTCAAATGCTAACAAGAAGATGAATTCCATGTTGGGCTTATCTAAATCATATTCAATAATTAGTTATTTGGCTGTCAAAATCTCCAAAAAATTATCTGACTTCAGTAAATTAAACTACACTCCAGTTGTCAAATATATTAAAAGTAAGATCCATAAATGGGATAATCATCATCAGTCCTGCTTGGGTCGTCTTTCTGTAACTAAGATGTTCCTCCTACCGAAGTTGTTATATTTGTTTCAAGTCCTTTCTACGTATCAATCACACTCTGCAATTAACAGATGGTAGAAATTACTCTCAAGTTTTATAAATGTCAAGAATAGATCCAGACTTCCAAACAATGTCTTATATATGAAAATCAAAGGTGGGTTGTGGGTTGTCACCAATATTAAGATCTAGGCATCACAAATGAGAAATATGGTAGGTTCAATGGTTAATTCAGAACCGAAAACATGGTACAACCTTGAATTTGTATGACAGCAATTAGGGTTGTGCATTTTGTACTTTTTCTGTTTCAATTTGTACCAAATCCGAATCAACCCCATTTTGTATTTTGTGTTTTGTGCTATAATGAAAATAGGTATATCCCACCATGACGATCTTTTGAAAGAATGGTCAAGAATATTACTAAGCCTTTTGTAAAAGTTACTTTAACGATTTGGAAGAAATGGTTAATCCATTTATCATCTCTTAATTCCTCACTGACCCCAGTAATATTCCATCCCAAAATTAGAGAAATAAATGGTAGGGGTGTGCCTGAATTTTATTTATTTATTTATTTCAAATGATAGCCGAATCAAAACACCCCCAATTTGTTTTGAATCACTCCTGATTCTATTTGTACCCGAATCTTTCCGAATCGGAATCCAACGGGAAACCCTGTTATACGACAAAGGAAACACCACAGGGACCATAAAGTATCCAAAAGAGAATGGAGAAAACTTGGATCAAAACTCAGCTAATTAGGGCTGTGCAAAGTTTCAGTAGCTGAACTGAGGGGAAATCAAAGCAGGCTGATTCAGCATGATTTGACCCAAACAGAACCATTGCCTAGTAGAGGTTGAATCAGGGCCAGTTCAATCGGCTTCACTTTGGCCTCAGTTCAGTAGCTTCTGCCCCCACCACCCTTGCCTCACCTCCTCCCCAACCCCTGTATGACTTGCAAGCAGGAGTGGTGACAGAGCACTGTCTGCTGCAGCATCTCTTCTAAACAGGCTTCCAACTTAGATTTCTTTTTTTTTTTTTAAAAAAGTTCTATAGTCTTGGGTAAGTTGCACGGTATCCTGGGAATTCTAAGTCATTTCTGGGACTGGTGCTAGGAATGAGTGGGCATTGTAGTTATTTCTGGCACTGATCTGAAGTCATTGCTTCAAAGAATGCTTTCTTTACACCTTTCCTCCACCTTGTCTCTCCTCAGACTCTGTACCGACCCCCTGACCACCAATACATTGACATAGTGACATTGACATAGCAGATGCGGCAGGAAACAAAGGGTGGGGAACAATGTTCCCAATAAGAGGGATCCCCGGATGTGGTGGACTACAACTCCCATAATCCCCAGCTGCAATGGCCTTTGGCTGGGGCTTATGAGAGTTGTAGTCCACAACATCTGGGAATCCCTCTTACAGGGAAAACTGGTGGTGGCGCACAAATTAAGAACATCTTATCTCACCCCCAGGATCCCACCTCTGGCTCTGACTTGACAAGAAGTAAGGTCTCCAGGACAGCTGTGAAGAGATAAATATCAGCCTCTCAAGCTATATTATTTTAAGGCATATCGAAAAACATGGGGTTATGAAATCTCATGGCTCCTCTCTGTCCCTTACAGAGACATGCTACATGGAAGATGCTGAGAGGCATCATCTCACACTGTGAGGGAGATGGCAATGGTAAACCCCTCTTGTATTCTAGCTAAGACAACCACAGATCTCTGTGGTCACCAGTAGTCGCCACCAACTCGATGTCACACTTTATCTTTACATGTCCAGAGCTGTCTGTGTGTGTGTGTGTGTGTGTGTGTGTGAGAGAGAGAGAGAGAGAGAGAGAGAGAGATCTGTATGAATATTCTTTAAACTAAGGTGTAACATAGAAGCAAGGTTTTCATTTCACAGCAATTCCTGGCCAGCATGAACAACCACCTTCACAAAATTCTTCTTACTCCCCTCCATCTCACAATTGAAACTTACACAAGATCACACACAGGCTTTTTTCTTTGTCTCAGTTAGTCTCAGTTTTGTGCATACATTCATGATTAAGCAGGCAAAATACTCAAGTAGTCCTTGCTCCTTATTTTCACCCTTAAAAAATAGTCCCTATCTATGCCTGTAAATGCGACTCAATTAAATGAGAATAATCCTACTGGAAATTAAATTGAACATCATACGGCATTAAGGAATTAAAACGTACTGCATTTCCCACTGGATTCCACAGGTGCTGCATGTTTTGCATTCAATGAATGGCCATCCCCTAAGGCCTTCACATTTTCTGTCACCTCCAGAAAATCTTAAAACACGATGGATGTCATTTGAAAAGGCAATATTTATAGATGAGGTTTATTTCATGCTCCAGAAACCCAGAAGCTCTATGACATTTCATCGTAGAGCAGCATCAGTGCTGACTATTCTGAGAGTTCACTTTTCTTCCCTATGAAGTGGCTATGAAGTTATAGGTTGTTCATTATTAGGCCAGCTTTACTGTTTATTGGCCGTCATTTAACAAACTAAGCAAACACAACAACAGTTGATAGCAAAAGCTTTCATCCTGTCCCACCTCACAGGACTGCCCTTAAGAATCAAAGTAGGAAGAAAGAATAATGTACGAAGCATCTTTGAAGGGAAGGGCAGGATACTAGGGATGTGCACAGACCTGTCCAGAGTCCATTCTTAAGACCTCTGGACTGGTCCAGACATGGGGCCGGTTCAGCAGTTCAGCACCGGGGAGGTAGACATTTAAGGACGAGGGAGGGTGTACTTACCCCTCCTGCTGCTTCCCCCCCACTAGCACGCCTGTTCTTTAAAGCACCACGTGTGTGCATACGTTGGACGTGTGCACATGTGCACGTTTGAAATATGCACGTGACGCACAGACGTGATGGACACATGCACATACACAGTTGCCATTTCCAATGGAATGGTGTATGTATGTGCAAGCATGCACAAGAGCACCTTGTCGAACCAACGAAAGAGAGAACAGAGAAGCGAGGATGAAAAGCTACTAAGAATTTGGGAATTTGGGAATTTGCCTCGATGGCCAAAGTGACAACATTTCTACGTAACAATTCAGAAGAGACATTTTTTTTCAATTGGGAACCTTTTATCAAGTTTAACTTATTGCAAGGCTTACACATACACACACACACACACACACACACACACACACACACGGTTTGGTTTTTGTCAACTACAGGATTGATTTATGCATTATTTTTACTGATTTGTAATCTTGTTATGATGCGTGGATTTGAAGGGGGAGGAGGTGAAATCTTTGTAGGTTAATTGCAGTGTCGTATATATACTTGTCAGAACTGGAATCTCGAAAGATGATGATGTGTCTTTCTATGGTACTTTTAAATTTCTTAAATTTAAAAAAAAGACAGAGAGAGAACAAAGAGGTACTGTGTCCTTGGACACAGTTCAGTTGGCTGATTCACATAGCCACCCAAAAGTAAGTAGGATGGGAATTGCATATGCCCTGACAGTGCAATGCATACTCCTGGTGGCTAAATCATATGAACCCACCAACATCTGGTTCCTGCTCCAGTTCCCAACTTCAGCCCAACTTTTGCCAAAGATTTTCTGTCCAACTTCAAATGTCAGTGATACGTTCAACAGAGACTTGCTTCCGTGGAAGTCAGGAATCATTCCAAGAAGTGGTTTTGAGAAATAAAATGTGTATTTCATTCTTTTCAGGCGGGCATGATTTTCAGACATTGTCTGGGGTGCACAAATGCCTGAGCTTGGCTCAGCTCAGCTCAGGGGCAGCATAATCTCCACCCCAACCCCCTGGTTCTCATTAGGTCCTTAAGGCTGACAATATTTCCAGTCTGGCCAAACACTCACTAAAGATAAGGCCCCCACTCCACCTGAATCTGACATTGTTCAGTTCAGTTCAGTTCAGTTCAGTTTTATTACATCTTGCATCACCTTTGAGACGATGATCGGGCTGATGAGGTACACAGCCTTAATCAATAGTTCTTGGATAATGGCTACCAAAAATTGGGAAGGGACATCATTTCTGAAGAATGTACACATGTAGAACTAATCACAAATGACGACTCTGAGCAAAGACATAGATAGATTCTCTCCAGGTTGATCGGTTTTCAACTTGGCCTTTAAGGTCTCTCAGTGGTGCGTTCATGCTATCGTAATCAAGTCCATCCACCTTGCTGCCGCTCGTCCTCGTCTTCAATTTCCTTCCACTTTTTCCAGTATTATGGACTTCTCCAGGGGAGCTGGGTTTTCACATAAGCTATCCAAAGTATGATAGTTTGAGCCTGGTCATTTGTGCCTGAGTGAAAATTTTGGATTGATTTGTTCTATGATCCTTTGCTTTGTTTTCCTGGCTGTCCATGAGATGCTCAAAAGTCTTCTTCAGCACCAAAGTTCCAAAAGTGTCAATACTTTTTCTATCTTGTTTCTTCAAAGTCCTGCTTTCGCATCCATAGAGTGTCACAGGAAAAAACACCGTCTGAATGATTTTAATCTTTGTAGGTCTAGAAACATCAGAACATCTAAATATGCTTTCCAAGGCCTTCATTGCAACCCTACCAAGTGCTAGTCTGTGGCGTATTTCTTGACTGCTGGATCCTTTACTGCTGATGGTCAATCCTAAAAGGCAAAAACTACCCACCACTTCAATGTCTTCATTCTCATTTCTGAGGCTGGTTGCTGAACTCGTTGTCATTAGTTTAGACTTCTTTTCATTTTGTCGTAGTCCCATTTTTTCACTGTGCTCCTTGACTTTCATTACTAGAGCTTGCAGATCATCCACTTTCTCAGCTATCAGAGTGGTGTCATCAGCTTAATGTGGGTTATTGAGGTTTCTTCTTCCAACTTTAAAGCCATGCCCATCTTCTTCCAATCCAGCTTCTTTCTGTTTATGTTCAGCATATAAATTGAATAAATATGGAGAAAGTATACAGCTTTGTCTTACTCCTTTGCTGATGGAACTAGTCTGTTTCTCCATGTTCCATCTGGACTGTGGCTTCCTGTCCTGTGTATAGATTTCTCATGAGTACAATCAGATGTTTTGGGACACCCATTTTCTTAAGGATATTCCACAACTTGACATGGTCGATGCAATCAAAGTCTTTTCTGTAGTCAATAAAGCACATCTGGACTTCTTTTTGGTATTCTTTGTCTTTCTCAATTATCCTGCCTGCATCAGCAATGATGTCTCGTGTTCCTCAGCCTTTTCTGAAAGCAGCTTGAACATCCGGCATTTCCCTTTCCACGTAGGGCTCTAATCTGCATTGAATGATGCTGTGCATTATTTTGCTAGCATGTGAAATGAAGGATATTGTGTGATGGTTTGCGCAATCTGTTAAGTCTTCTTTCATTGGTGTGGGTATGTGGACTGTATTGTTGATAAAATAACTAGAGTTTATTGATTTTACAAAGCAGGAGGGTTTCCTGTCTTTTCTATCACTTAAGCCAATCATGCTTAGTTGTCACCCTCATAGAGTACATACTATTCTGACAAGGCAAACCATAATTCCCTCAATCAGTATCACTAAACTTGTTGTAAAGTAAGACCACTAAACAATGGACGCTATACACCTTACATGACTAGTAGCACTTATTCCTTCAAATACATGAAACTCTTGTACATCTGTTGAACTCAAAAACACAATATTAATAACAGGATTACCAACAGCTCGCATTAAAATCACCACAGGGTGCAACACCAGATTTAATATTCCAGTCGCAGTTGGGCTACACCCATAGAATATGTCAGTCCAATGGTGTGCAGTAATGTCCTTAATTTCATGGGCGATTTTTACAATGTGGGCTTCCTGGTGGGTTAAAGCCACCGAAGCATGCTGTGTTTCCTCTTGTCAAGAGCCTGTCTGTCTGGGGTTGAAGCACTGCTTCTAGTGATACCACACAAAGGCACCACAACCCATTGGTTAAGACCAACAACTTTTTTTGCTATCACACATCCAAATGGTACTTCTACCACTCAACAGGGGTTGTGTATGTAACTCCTTCCACTCACAGACCTGTTAATGGAACTGGCCCTGGGGTGTTTGGTCAGCACCCCAATGTTTGGGCTTTATGGGGAATTAGCTGTTATGGGGTCACCGCCACCACTTTTAATTTGTGCAAACATTGGGACTCAAGAAATGAATGGACTGAGGCAGGATATGGTTTCAAAATTATAAGAAGAATTTATTTGAGAGAATAAAGCCACCAATTGGTTTCCGGAGAGGCCATTTAACTCCTGTAATGAAGGAGTTTCACTGGCTGCTGCTATGTTTCCGGGCAAAATACAAGGCATTGCTTATCCTATATAATCAAACCCTAAGTGAGTGTCTGTGGCTTTGGAACGTTGGCGTCTGCGTCCCTGTCTCCCTGGGCTGTTCTGGGCCTGCGTGAAGCGCAGGCCCAGAACAGCCCAAGGGAGACAGGACCGCCGACACCAATGTTCAAATACTATGTTGTATTTGTAATGTTCAATGTTCAAATACTATGTTGTAAAGAGCCCCTGGTGGTGCAGTGGTAAAACTGCCGCCCTGTAACCAGAAGGTTACAAGTTCAATCCTGACCAGGGACTTAAGGTTGACTCAGCCTTCCATCCTTCCGAGGTCGGTAAAATGAGTACCCAGAATGTTGGGGGCAATATGCTAAATCATTGTAAACTGCTTAGAGAGCTCCGGCTATAGAGCGGTATATAAATGTAAGTGCTATTGCTAAGTGCTAACTGCTATGTTGGCCAAAATTGCCCTTAACCTGCCCGCCCTCCCAGCTGCCCGAGTCCTCCTCTTCCGGCCCCACGGGCGAAATTGCTGCCGCGCCCGCTGATCACTCGCCCGTCCGCCCTCCCTCCCTCCCAACTGCCGAGTTCTCCTTACGCTGAAATTGCTGCTGCGGCTGCTGCCGCCGACCACCCTCCCAACTGCTGCATCCTCCTCATCCCCGTCCCGAGTCAGTTGGGCGATGAAAGTGTTTAATTTGATAGGAGAGAGGAGCTCACAAACAGAGCTCCTCTCTGTGCAAAGGCTCTGTCTGAACTGGCGCTTTGGACGCAAAGGACGCCTTTTGCGTCCAAAGCGCTGGTTTGGACAGAGGCTTTGCACAGAGAGGAGCTCTGTTTGCGAGCTCCTCTCTCCCTATCAAATTAAACACTTTCATCACCCGACTGACTCGGGCTGGGGATGAGGAGGACTCGGCAGTTGGGAGGGCGGGCGGTGGCGGTGGTCGCCATTCTCCCCCTCTCACGGATGTGGATGAGCAGCGCTGAGAAGGGAGAGGGAACTGCACGCGATCTCTTGCCTCAGGCGCTCGCAGCCAGCAGCTCTGTGGGAAGAGCCTCTCCTTGGGCTTTGTCAGGTATGCTACTTTTCTTGCACCTGAGCTGGCTTTGTTTTGTAAACAAACATTAAAATGTATTTGAGAGGAAAACAATGTCCATCCCCCCCCCCCAAAATTATGTAGCTTTGGTGCTGTTGTAATAAAAGCTTTGCTCTTTGCAACTGATGTTTCTCATCTTGCATGGTAAAGGCATGCAGTGCAGGGTGTGATGAGCTGGAACAAATGGCATGAAAGCCAAAAATGGTTTAGGGGTTACAGTGTTGCACAGGGGAACCTGCTTCAAATTCTTGCTCAGTCCTGCTGCTCACTTGATGGCCAAAGATCTGTCACTGTCTTTCATACCAGCCTACCTTGCAGAAATGTTGTGAGGATAAAAAGAAAGGGCCTGTATATGCTGCCTTGAGCTCACATGGTTCTTAGATTGTGAAGATATCTTGAAATAATTGATACGGGAGAGGGAAGGGTAAATTAAAAAAGAGTGGAGGAAGGAAAAGACAGAAAGAAAGAGAGAGAGAGAGAGAGACAGACAAACAGAAAGACAGACAGACAGAGAGACAGAAAATAAGGAGTGAGGAAGGGAGACAGAACAATAGATCAAAGAAAAGAAATAAAGAAGGAATAAGAGAGAAGAGAGAGAAGGGGAAAAAATAAACAAAGAGGGAAGAAGGGAAAACAGGAGAGATAGAAGTAAAGAACAAGGGGGGGGGAACGGCCCCACAGAGCACGCCCATTAGAGAAACAAAAGAGGAAAAGAGAAAGAAAAGAATAATTTTTTAAAAAGGAATAGAGAGAGAGGGAAAAGAAGAGTGAGAAAAGGAAGAAAAGGAGAGAAAGGAAGACAAACAGAAAGAAAAAAGAAACAAAACAAAACAAAACAAAAAGGCCAAGAGAAAGGAAGAAGGAATAAAGAAAAGAAAACAAACCTAGCGCACGTTATTATAACGGGCTTAAAATTACTAGTAATCTATAAAGCCCTAAACAGCTTAGACCCTGGGTATTTAAGAGATCTGCCGGAGAGTTCTGTCTGCATTTGCCACCGGCTCGTCTGCTGCCCAAAGGATTTGGAATGCGCCCCCTAGTGAAATAAGAGCCTCACTATCTCTGACCGCTTTTTTAAAGTCTTTAAAAACACATCTGTTCACCCAGGTTTTTAATTACTATTATTGTAATGCTGTTTTAAAACATTGTTTTAATTTTTTTTTAATGGTTGTAATGTTTTAAATGTTTTGTTTTTGTTTTAACTAATGTTTTACCATCTGCTTTTATTTTGTTGTAAACCACCCAGAGACGTACATTTTGGGTGGTATTAAAATATGTCAAATAAATAAATAAATAAATAAATAAATAAATAAATATTAAATGCTTGTGATTATATTTAAAGCCCTAAATGACTTAGAACCGGTATACCTAGGAGAGCGCCTTCTTCTTTGTGATCCCCACCGCACATTAATCGAATCGAAAGAGGTCTGTCTCTGTATATCACCGAAGCGTTTGGCAGTGACTAGGGAGCAGTCCTTCTCTGTAATCTTTCCTAGACTGTAGAATGCACTCATTATATATCTATCTATCTATCCATGGTTGAATTTCTTTGCCAGTCTTTAAGAGAGTCCTTAGGAAACCTTTTTTTAGGCAGGCTTTTAGTAATCTCTGGATGTTTTTAAATTTTTAAATTGCTGTTTTTAACAGTTTGTTTTATTTTGTTTTTCTTTGGTCTATTTTTGTGAATAAACAAAAATATTGGGGTTTTTTAGAGCCCTTGTATAAATGTTAATTAATTAAATAAATAAGACGCTATAAGGGCAATGAAATACACATTTCCAAACTGCAAAGCTTTTTCAATGACCGCTTTTCAGCTTTTCAAAGCTTTTTCAATAAGTTTTTTAAAAGTTTTAATCTTCTGAATGTTTTTAAACTATTAACTTTTATTGTGCATTTTTGGGTCATTGAATAAGCTTTTCAATAATTAAATAGCTAATTAAATAATTGATACAATTAAATGAATAACTAAAATCGTCAAGAAAAAAGTTAAATAATGTCACTGGCTGTATGAACAACATCTTGCTTCATACTGAAGATGTTGTAAGTTCCTCATTGTATTAACACACTCTGGCCTCCAATGTGAAGCTGAAGCAAATGGCCAATTAAATTAATAATTAGTTTTTAAAAAAATCTGAGGAGACCTCCTAATCCAAACCCGTTCTTTTAGATATAGGGACGGTGTTCTGCCTTAAAAAAAAAAAAGACCAATCAGTGTCCAAGCCCTGTGGCAGTGCAGAGCAGTCTGTTCTGCAGTATTTGCAGGAGGCAGTGGAGGGAGACGTGGAGATGGAGCTGATCCAGTATTGAGCAACGCTTCACCAATCCTGGCTGTACTTGGTGGCCAGTACACACGCCAATGTCTATTCCACTGCCTGCAAAAAGAAGGTACTAAGTACCTTTCTCTCCCCCAAACATTAGTATATGGAATGCCCCTTTACCTCTAAAGGTTAATCCCTCGAAATGCTTTTGCCCAGTTCTGTGTTTCAACTGGACCACACCTGGTGTGGCCAGAACTGGACTAGGAAGGTTCCATTTGAATTTGGTTCAAAATCAAACCAAATAGGCCAAACTGGTTCCATGTACACCTCTTCTGGTGAGATCCTATCATTCGCACTTGGATGCTGGCTTGGTGGAATAGCTGGTCTTCCACAAGCCTGAAGCTTCAGTGTGCTCTTCCTGAAGCTTCCTGAAGCTATCCCAGACTGGATGAGGAGGTTGAGTGACTCATGGTCACTCATACCCTCTATCAGGTCGCCCTACTCTGGTCAACCACCAAACCAGATGTGTAACAATTTACCCATTGGTGCTGCTGACACATGTAGACGTGCATGCACACGCACCACCAGGACTGTGATGATGATGCATTGGTACCTTGAGACCCAGCACCAATCAGAGGATGTGGGGGAGCAGGCAGGAGCGGTGTGTGTCTGTGTGTAGGCATTCCCCCCCCCCCAATAGCTAAGGGTTGATCTACTGACCAAGACCCCCCCCAATTCTGTTAAAATTCCCCAGTTGACTGATAGTTTTGTGGTTTGGGTGGTAGGTAGCACCCATCATGTCTTATCACCCAACCTGCTTTGGTGTCCCTAGGTGCTACCCATGGGGAATTATGGCATGGTTCAATTCTCCATCATTTTCCCATGGGTGAAATGGTTCGACATATAAACCAGACTGGTTGGGTGTTTCTATTGAACTGGTTCACAAACAGTTGGTATGATACAAATGTGGTTCCAATTCGAACCCAACTGTGGAAACTGGTTCCACGCACATCCCTGGTACGTTTGGCCCAATCAAAAAACACCGTATATAATATATTTTTTAACATATATATATATATTTTTACCAAGAACACACAGATAATACTTCCATTGCTCCCCACTCTCCTTCTCCCCCAACCATGTGAACAGTGAGGCAGGCTTGGAGGGGGAAGCTGAAGGACACAACGAGGAGATGGGTAACCTGGGAAGAGCTATTCCTGTCTTGGTGACTGTCATGAAGAATGAGTCAAAGCATGCCCTCCACCTTTTTGAACAAGGCCTTCCACCCTTTTGAACAAGTCCACCTTTATCCACTCCAAGTCCACTCCTGGGGCTGCAGACATGGAGGGCTCCCCTTTCCCACGATTCCCCGCAGCGACAGATCTGTATATGGTGTAATGCCCGTCTGAATCCAGGAAATTAACATGAGAGTATAGATCTGTCCCGGAGTTTCCCTAGTCTGCCCACCCAGATACACCCAGACACATGGCGCATCGGAATCTCCTTTCGGTGCATGAAAGGCTTCCCTGGAGAAAAGGGGGTCACGGTGCAAAATTTCTATCATGAACCAGAGAGATCGGTGGCCCCAATCAAGCACTCTCCATTTTGATAGCTTAGCTCATGAGCACACAGTCCGACAGAAGACCAAAGGCTGGCGAGCCTAAGACCCTCCCCAGTACATTGGCCCTCTCTTGAGAGTGCTAGTCTCCTGGCAGCAAAGCACCACGGGGCGGGAGTGTGGGTTGGTCTCCATGGACTGCTTTGCAGGGGTGAGTAATCTCAAGATCATCCTTGATCATAGCGGGTCAGTCCGGAGGATACTTCGCTCTCCCTCATAGGGAATCTTGGTAGGTAATCTATGGTATGGCTGGCTAAATGCAGAATCATCGCTCTGGAGGAATTCCAGCCCATCTGATTATGTTCAAGCACTTGTTCTTCTTGAAATTCTTCTCTGTTCCTCCAGTATGCACCAAATCTTGACTGCAGCTGAAATATTGCTTTTTATGATCATGGGGCAAGTTGAGCACAAATTTCTGCTCCTCATATGTCATTGTCATTTCATCATTCCCCGATTACAAGCAATTTTGGGAAATGGTTGAAGAGCAGCTTTTCTTGACACCCTGCCCATGTCATGCTGTTCCCAGCTCTGCTCTATATAACTGCAACTCTGAAAGACGGTTCCTAAGAAGCCTCTTCTATCCCACACACCTGCTACATAGTCTTTTGCCTACAGCGACCAGTGAAGACAAGGACTTTGGGTGAGTAGATGGATATTCTGTGAATGGTTGTGTCTGTAGTACGGCACATTGTGCTCTTTCTGCAGGTCCGATCTTGGGTTTAAATACTAGTTATGATAAGATGAAGGAGGCAATTCCTACATTGTGTTTGCAGTGTGCACCAAGGACATTCTAAAAGGGCACCTCAAGCTGCTAGGGATGGATGTGGTAAGCAGTTGTAGCATCCAACAAACTGCTGTCAAGGTCTTGATTGAGCAATGGGAGGAGAAGATAATTGCTGAACACTCCAAGGGAATGAGGTGCAGCTAATTAGGAATGATTGAAACTTGAATTGTTTAGAGCACCTTTCAGCAGAATATGGTCTACAATGCTTACAGATAAACTTTCTTGACTGCTGAAAAAATGATACTGATCAAAATTTAAAAGCACTATACTATGCCAGGTGGGAGCCCTTCTGGAAATATAGAGAAGAGGGTAAGGACCCAATGCATGAGCTAATGCTTTAAACTACATTAACTCTTGGTGAAAGTGAATGTTCATCTGTAGAAATCAGCTGATTCTAGTCTGTATGTTTGAAACTGGTTGTTTAATTGAACCATGCCAGAGTAATTGATGTTATATGTGTTATTATTATTCCATCATATGATACCTACCTGTCATTGTATTTTGTAGGGGGAAATTCTATTTTTTTTTAAAACTCCTAATGTCAAAAGTAAACAACAGGAGATAATCACAAACAAATACAAGACATCCAGATCTGGAAGAACTATGCAGTAGGGGTGTGCCCGAATTGATTTTTTTGTTTCGATTTGTAGCTGAATCGAAACACCTTTGATTGTTTTGGGTCGAAATCTGACCCATCCGAATCTGCCCTGATTCAATTTGGACCCATATTTTTCTGAAACCAAATCAATTCAAATTTTAAAAAAGCCTCTCAGGGCCAAAAGGGAATTGGGCAAAGGGCTGATTTCTAGGCAGAAAAAATGCTGGAGAAAAGACAGGCTGGCAGCGAGCCTGATAATGGCGGCAATGCTGATGAACAATATCAGCAATGCTGAGCAAATGAAGGCAATGGTGGATGATGATGGGCAGCAAGGCTGAACAGGAAGGCAATAGAGCTCTTTTCTCCCACACGAGGCAGCAGAAAGGAAGAAAGTGGATACTGCTGGTCCTTTAAATACCCTCCTGCAAACCCCTCCAAAATTCCCCCACCCATGCCCGTTCCTCCACCTCCCCTTGGCCAATGGTGGGGGGTTAATCGGCTCCAAAACTTTTGCATTTGTTTATCGTGTGATTTGTTTTGTCTACAAATCGCCCCAAACATTTCACATATCCTACTGTTGATATTGATTTATTATCATCCAAGGTTTAGACGAGTCAGGCAATGATTTGAAAAATAATTCTTATATTCTACCAACCTGTTATATCTTTGATATTCTTTAAAATGGAGACTTACTTGGCATTGTACCATATTTAATTGTGCAAAGTTAATGCTTCTTCAAGAGAAGACCTGTCTGGGAAGGGATCCAACTCAGCATAAAAGGCTTCACACCCTGTAGACAGTCAGGGAGTTAGGCAATTTTTATTAAACAAGGTTAAGGAAATGGAAAGTAACATGTGAACTGGTGAAGAATTTGTCCATTGACATATCTAAAGATTTCCTTGAGCAGAATACAGTACCATTGGCTAACTGCAGAGGAATGTTGTACAAGCAGTGTTACCAGGAATGGAATCAATCTGGATTTGCACAGATTGATTCCAGTCCTGGTAACACTGCACAGTAGGCTCTTTAGCCATCAATTGGTGTATATGAATCATATACACCAATTGATCGCTAAAGAGCCTACTTTTTTTTGGAAAAGACAGAACTATAACTAGGAGAAGAAAATCATGTAGAACCAAACTTTAGATGGCTGGATTTGGATTTGAAAGAAATCAGCAAAGAGGAATCCATGCACGATATGTTAATAGACCTCTGTGGGGTGGGGGAGGAGGAGAAGCATACATGTTGAACTAGGACCAGGGAGACCCGAGTTCAAATCCCCATTCAGCCATGATACTTGCTGGGTGACTCTGAGCCAGTCACTTCTCTCTCAGACCTAACCTACATCACAGGATATAAAATGTAAATGTATATGTAAATAGGTAAAATAACATCCAATTTTAATAAAAAATTTGCAGACCTACTAATTCCGTACTTACAGTTGTTATTTAACTCTATTCTGCAGGGAAATTCTATCCCTGATTCTTGGTATCACTCTTGTTTAACCCTAATCCCAAAGCCAAATAAGGATAGGGGAATTAGTTGAGTCATATCTGTCTTATAGCTCTTTTAAATCAAGATTTAAAAAATTTCACTGCTAAGAGAGTTATTCATTTCATTGCATGTTACATTAATTCAGATCAAGTTGGATTTATTTAAAATAGAGAGATAGCTGATCATAAAAGCCAGGTGTCAAATATATTAAAGGTAAGATCCGTTAATGGGATAATCATCATCAGTCCTGGTTGGGTCGTCTTTCTGTAACTAAAATGTTCCTCCTGCCAATGTGGTTATATTTGTTTCAAGTCCTTCCTACTGATCTATCACACTCTACAGTTAACAGATGGCAGAAATTACTTTCAAGTTTTATAAATGTCAAGAATAGATCCAGACTGCCAAACAATGTCTTATAGACTAAAATCAAAGGTGGGGATGGTGTGTTGCCAATATTAAGATCCAGGTATCACAAATGAGAAATATTGTACGTTTAATGGTTAATTCAGAACCTAACATATGATACGACCTTGAATTTGTATGTCAGAGATATGATGACAATAGGTATATCCCCCCATAATGAACTTTTAAAATAATGGTGAAGAATATTATTAATCCTTATGTAAAAGTTCCTTTAACAATTTGGAAGAAATGGTTAATCCATTTGTCATCTCTTAATTCCCCACTTACCCCAGTAATATTCCATTCCAAAATTAGAGAAATAATTGGTAGGGGTGTGCTCGAATTTATTTTTTCATTTAGATTGGTAGCTGAATTGAAAATCCCTGATTTTTTTTTAATGACCACTGATTCGATTTGTACCCAAATTTTTATCAATCTGAATCTGAATCAATTCAGATGTAAAAAAGGGTCCTGGGACCAAAAGAGTAGGGGTGGTGGTGAAGTGCCCAATGGGTGGAAGCTACCACCCAAATTTCAAAGGAATTGGGCAAAGGGCTGTTTTTTGTGTGAATGGTTGAAGTTTATTTGTGTTTAAGATTTTTCCCATTGTAGGGAATAATGGAGGTTTCAGCAAATGTACAGCTTCACATTGGGGCGGGGGGGGAAGGGGTGGCCGAGAGGTGAGTGTGGTGGGTGGTAGTATAGAAATCAATGAAATAAATAAACAAGCATGGAAATACTTGCTCCTATGCTCTGGATATGGAATACTGAATGCTATCCCAAATGTCCAAAGACATTGCGGTGCTGCTCAGGAGCTCTCATTGTATCTCTCTGAGCTTGTGTTTGATTGCATTCTGAATGCGCTTGATATCCCCCCTCCCAGTTTTGTGAAGCAGCTTGAAAAGGCACTGTAGACATACGCAAACAAAAAATAAAATGAAATAAAACGATCTCTTTTGAAAATAGTATTTTGAAAAGCAGAAAGGTGTACATTTTCAGCAGCAACCTATGAAGGGAGATACAGTGACCAGAACTCCCCCCCTCCAACACACACACACTCCACCAAAGCACATGGTTGGTGAGAAATGTGTTAGCTTTCAGGATGATCTTGTTGGCAAAAACATGATAAAAGACTCTACCCCTAGAGTTGGCATCTGGAGGGTTGCGGTGTTGGGACTCATCACCCTGCCCCCCGCAGCTCCCATAATGCACCGCTTGAGTGTGCATTGCATTATGGGGATCGCCCCTCCCCTCTCTGAGTCTGATGGGTGAAGACGAGTCAGGAAACCAGCAGGGTGCCAATAGCAATGTTTAGGGTGGCCCTGCAAGGAGCCGCCTGATCCTACAGCAGGAAAATTCATGGGTGAGGAAATCAGATAATAACTTTTGCAAAGAGTAGCAAGGAATCACAGGTGGGCAAGAGGAAGCCCCGAGTGAGGAGGGAGGAAGTGATGCCCTCAAACAGGTTGGGGCTCAAGCAATACAGATATATGGAGAATATGTCTATATTTTTGCCCCACAACTGAAGAGAGGAGGAGTTTTCTCCCTTTAGCTCTTCTGGCATTGTAAAATGAAAGATACTCGACTGGCGGTCGCACAGAACATATCGTTCTCCATCTTGGGTCAAAACAGTCTAGAAAAAGGTATTTCCTGGACCTTCACTTTGGGTTGGGAAATCCTGGGCTGCTTCAGTCTCCACCATCATCTAGGCAGACACCAAAAGCAGCCACAAGGTCAAGGGTCAAACAAATCTATTGGTTTGTGACCCTGAAAGAACAAAGAAATAAGGTGAAAAGGTGACTAGATTTCCATGACTGGAGGTGGTCCATAACAAGACCTTGTCACTCCCAAACTTGGCCTGCACCTATCCTCTGCTCCCTGGATTTACTTACTGGACAGGGCAGAAGAGACAGAGCAGTTGGGGGTGACAGAGCAGCAGTTGCTAAAGCTGCCATTTTTGGAAGGTTCCCAGCCAAGGTTTTTCTTTGAATCAAATGCACTCCTGAGAACGTCACAGGATATCAGAGGAATTCTTCGTCTTTCTTCTGTCATCGGCAACACTACTACTGCTGCTATTACAAATATTTATATGCTGTTCAACAAAGATTTACAAAGCAGTTTACATAGAGAAATGATAGCTAGGTAGATAGATAGATAGATTAGTAAATTAGTAAGAAAGACAGCTCCCTGTCCCCAAAGAGTTCACAATCTAAAAAGAAACCTAAGATAGACAACAGCAACAGCCACAGCCACTGGAGAGATGCTGTGCTGGGGGTGGATAGGGCCAGTATCTCCCCTCCTGCTAAAAAAAGAGAATCATCACTTTGAAAATGTGGCTCTTTGCTCAGTTAGCAGGGAATGAAGTTGCTCAGTTAGCAACACTAAAACAAAATTAGCTACAAATTGGCAGAAACTATGGCATACTGTCACAGTGGCTCTAGTTAGCAACCTCTAAAGTTAGCAACCCCTTCTAACTTGGCAAAGAGGCACCTTTTAATGTGGTGATTCTCTTTATTTAGCAGGGGGAGAGCAACTGGCCCTCTCCACCCCCAGCACAGTACCTCCAGTGACTGTTGCTGGTGTCTGTCTGATGTTTCTTCTTAGATTGTGAGCCCTTTGGGGACAGGGATCCATCTTACTTATTTATTATTTCTCTGTGTAAACTGCTCTGAGCCATTTTTGGAAGGGCAGTATAGAAATCAAATGAATGAATGAATGAATGAAATGGGATGATCCTATATGGGTCACCTGACAACAATGAACCCATCGTAGGATACAACATGTGATCAATAAAAAAGAAGGTTTGAGGAGGAAGGGGAAAATATGGGAGGGTGCTGCTCATCTTTTGTCCTTTTCTTTTGTTATTTCACACAGACAAACACTCATTGATGGCGCACACAATGACTACAAAGGGGGCTTTTACCCTCTGGCTATTTTTGATGTCGGCTTGGATTGTGGTGGATATTGAAGCAGCTCTCGATTATGCAACCTTCCTAAGGCAGCATGTTGATTCTTCGAACCCTCAAATCCAGAATGTTGATCACTACTGCACTAAGATGATGAAAGAAAGAGGGATGGCTGGAAAGACGACAAATACTTTCCTTCTGGCCTCAGAAAGTGAGGTGAAAGCCATTTGCCATCGATATGGAAAACCCTTGTCACACACCCAGAGAAGCGAATCTCCCATTCCTTCAATAGACTGTTCATTTCCACACTTTAGACGTAATAGTGGCATCTTTTCATATTCTGGCTTTTACTTAAACTATCAACGAAATGTTCGGTGTCAGAATGGATTGCCAATCGAGTGTCTAACACCTTACGTTAAACCCCGCAACTTAAGTTGAAAGGGCTTCCCTCCCTTAGGTTTTGGGGTAATAAACAAACAAACAAAACCCCTCCACTAGCTATATTCTGTTTAAATCCGTCCAGCCCTTGCATTTCAACCAATCTTTATTCATGATCAAAGATCAACTACAAAATGTAAGAACTAGTAACAGCAACCAGAACAAAACAATCACAACCAACTGGATCATGACTGAGTCATCTGTTGTATTTTCACTGCTGATACACAAAACATAGCTACCAATATACAGGTTGTAAATTGGTTTGTATCAGAAAGAAGTAACATGATCGAAAACCCCTCCAATCTACCTGGATAGTGCCTGAACAATAGGGGAGCGATATACTTCACAGGAGAGTCCTTATAAAAGGGGCAATATAGCAAAACATGTTGAATATTTTTGATCTCCTCTGACCTGCACAGGCTAGTTCACTCCATTAATGGCACATTAGAGTATCTACCCTGCATGAGTGCAGAATGGAGAACATTTTGTGGTTTATTTCCTTCCATGTCTGCTTTGAGGTGCCTTTTCAGCTTTGCTAAAATAAATGTTTTCCTTGCTTAAGCATCACACTGTGTCTTGTCCTGGGTTATTTCAAAGCCTCTCGCCCAAGTCCTGAAAGACTGAAGGGAGACAATTCAGGTAGGGCACCCACAATGACAAACTTCTTTTGATAAACATTTTTTAAAAACCAAATCAAAAACTTGACGGCTCATATTGCCTCCAGGTAACAAGGTCAGCTGCAAAGGCACCTGAGCCACCTTTCAACAAGGCTTAGAAGAAGCACACCTGCATTTGGGAGAGTCAGGCGGTTCTGCTCCTATAAACTCTTGAAAAAGCGCACATAGCGTTTTTACTGCTGTTATTCTCAATAGCATTGGAACATGTGCTTGTGCTACAGTCGGAGAAGAACTCAGGAGAGATAGTCTTGTACTAGAAAGCATGAATTGTCCACTTTGCTAAGCAGGGCCTGCCTTAGTTTGCATGTGGATGGGAGACCACATGTGGGCACTGTAAGACATTCTCCTTAGGGGATGGGGGCCATAGCTCAGGCTAGTGATGAAATCCAGCAGAGACTGTGAGGAGCTCCAAAAAGATCTCTTCTAAGTGGGGGAGTCGGCAACAAAATGGCAGATACAGTCCAGTGTTACCAAGTGTGAAGTGATGTATATTGGGATAGAAAAGCCCCAACTTCACATATATATTTGTTCTGGACAGCTCCTTGGAACTGTTGACTCAATGTGCAGCAGTAGTACAAAGGGCCAATTCCATGCTTGGAACTATGGGGAAGGGGTTTGAAAATAAAACTGCTAATATTATAATGCCCTTAGATATGGCAAACCCCTCCTTTTTCTACCAAAGACAACCACAGGACTCTGTGGTCTCCAGGAGTCAACACCGACTCAATGGCACACCTTACCTTTTATGCAAAACTATGGTGAATCCACCTTTATAATACTGCCTTCAGTTCAGGTCACCATAGCTAAAGAAGGATGTTGTCAAACTGGAAAAGGTGGAGAAGAGGGAAAGAAAGATGATCAGGGGCCTAGAGCACCTTCATTATCAGGCAAGGCTACAACACCTGGGGCTTTTTAGTTTAGAAAAAAGACACCTGAGGGACCATGATAGAGGTCTATGAAATCATAAATGGTGTGGAGAAGGTTGACAGAGATAAATTTTTCTCCATCCCTCATAACACTAGAACATAACACCGTTTCATAGTCATCCCATGAAACTGATGGCTAAGAAATGTAGGACCCAGAAAAGGAACTACTTTTCACACAATGCATAATTAACCTATGGAATTCTCTGCCACAAGATGTGGTGACAGCCTGAGTAGGGTTTAGGAAAGGTCTATCAATGGCTACTAGTCTGGTGGCTATGGGCCACCTCCAGCCTCAGAGGCAAGATGCCTCCAAATACCAGTGGCAGGGGAGCAACAGCAGGGGAGTAGGAGTAGGGGGCATGCACATACCTCTTGCCCGTGGGCTTCCCAGAGGTATCTCTTGGACCACTGGGTGAAAGAGGATGCTGGACTAGATAGGCCTTGGGACTGATTCAGCAGGGCTGTTCTTATGTTCCTGTGTTCAGTGGAAGAGCATCTAAAGTCCCAGGTTCACTCCCTGGCATGTCCAGGTAGGGCTGGGAGAGAAAGGGAGAGATTCATGCCTATAACCTGGGAAAGCTGCAGCTAATCAGTGCAGATAAACTTTATAGAACATACCACACAAATAATGGAAAATTCTGTAAGGGAAGAAAGAAAAGGCTGCTGACAGAAAACTAGAGTGCTAGGGAAAATGGCAGGACAGTCAGCAACCTCTGTGGCATCCGGCCATAAAAGGACATTCAGTAAGGATGCAAAACAACATTCTGCAAGCAGAGCAGCAAGGCTCGCCCCAGACCCCACTCCCAGCACCTACACAAGTTGAAAGAGTGATGAACTGATGACAGCAATGGCGGCACACAATTTATGGGGTGCATTTCTGCAACGGATCAGAGCCTGTGCCAGGAGCTGAGCACTGTGAGCACAACCTATGTAGATGCCAGCAATCTTTGAATAGAAATGCTGGCCACTCACAATATGACCCAATCTTCATGCAAAAACAGAGAAGTGAAGCTGTCCTTTACCCACTGCACACCCATGAGGCCCCTCAAAAGTTAATTAGGCACACGATTGCATTTGGGGATGGCATTGCAAAGCATACTGCATTGGGGTGGGGACAAACCCATTAGTACGTATCCCTGTGCATGCGTGCTCAGTGTATGTATCCCTGTGCATGCGTGCTCAGTGGTTTTAGAGGTAAAAATGTGGCTGTCACCTCAGAATGCTCTTGAAGTCTGTGTGAAACAGACATTTGTGAAGGCAGCACCAGCAGCAAGCTCATCCTTGGCGGCAGCTATTTGGGGGGTGGGGGAAGGGGCGGGGGTTCATGGGTGTATGTGCTGCTGCTTCAGTCACAGTCCTTCCATGGGTGGAAAAAAGCAAAGCCTCAGACATAACAAACATAAATATGAACAAGTGAAAGCCAAGCCACATTTGAAGAGAGAGATGCATGAACAACAGCTCACCATCACATCACCAGCATCAGCATCACATTATCACATGGACCCATACGCCATGCCATCAATATTCCAAAGAGTCATTAAAAAGCAAATTCTTTCACACTGCAGTTACCACAAGAAAGCAAACCCTCTGTGATAGTGTGCTCCCCCCTCATGTGCGAGAGTGTGAGTGTAATTCAAACATGGACAGCACACAGCATCCCAGGAACATTCCTGTGACTGCACACGGAGCAGCAGCCTGCCTCTATGATGGATGGTGTGCCGCCTTAAGACCGGGCAAGTGGGTGCGCCTGCAAAAGGGAGGGATCCACCACAGAGGTTGTTTGCTGCTGAGACAGTGACTACAACTCCCATCGTCCCTAGTCTCCATGGTGGCCAGCCATTGCAACAACGGGAAATGGGAGTTGTAATCTCTCTAAGCAATGACTGGGAGAACCCCTCCATGATATAGGGAGCACTCACCCACGCTAGCCCTGAGTGCCAGCACAGCAGACAGCACCATCTCGGGCTGGCAGTGCAGTGGGGCCTGTGTGCCTGTCTGGACGGGTCAGCAGCACTAAGGGGCAGGGAGGGTAGGCGGGACTGTGACATCAGCTGCCGTGGTGTGGGAGGGGCTGCATAGAGGGCTGACGGGAGACGTCACTCGCCCTCCACGGCCAGCTCGGGTTAGCCCAGCAGGGGGAGGTTCACCTTCCAGAAGACAAGCTGCTCAGCCAACTAACCATCCAGATGTGAGAGCAGAGGATCACGTCACCACATCTCCAGCCATGGAGAACAACCACTCGCTTGAGACACTGGTTGGCGGGCACGAGAGGAACCGGACAGCAATGGTTGCCAAGTCCGGCCTGACCTGGCAACACGTTTCCCAAAATTGGAATGGCTCCATCTCCTCGTCCTCCACCGCCTCCTGCAGGTACTGCAGAACAATCTGCTCAGCAAAGCTGCAGTGAGGGGCAGGCTCCTCCCGTCTCCCTGGCAAGTTACCAGCAAAGCCCTTTGTGAACCATGCAGTGGCTGCTCCGCTGGTGCCACTGCCAGAGAAACTGTGCTGCTGGGCAGGGAAGAAGAAGTGGCAGTGGCAGAGCTGCTGGGGGTGGGATGCGCACTGCCAGGCTGTGACCCATCCCCCTCCTCCTGGACATCTGCTGCATCACCGAAGCCTAGCCTCCTATCTCCTTCACGCCTGATGTTTTCGACCAGGAGGCCCCTCCACTTGGACGGCTGGCCATGAGGCACAGCACAGCCCTTCATCCTTGGGTTGCAGATGCATGCCAGGATACGCCATGCAGATGCACCCAAGGGTGTCTTGAGCATCTCCACTGCCCCACTAGACCTGCTATGGAAATTGCATCTCCAGTGGTCAGAGTGGTCTGGAGATCACCTATGGCTTTCTCGGGCAAAGCTGGCTCAGCATGTTTGCCTCAATCCACAAGCTGTTTGTGGCAGAATAGAATGGCTTGAGTACTGAGACCAGCTCGGAAATGAACGGCCATTTCGCATGGACCAGTGTGCACACATTCAAGCTACCATGCTTTTCCTGGCTGTGGAGGGCTCCCTCTTGCTCATCCATTCTCTGGAACAAGAGAAAAGAGGAGTTACACCAGATAGGAACATCCTGGGGTATCAGGTGTTCAGGCAGGCCCTGCTCAATCTGCCTGGCCGTGAGCAGGTGCCCTGCCTTTATCTCCGATAGAAGCGGCCAGGATTCTTGTGGCACTGCTCCAAAACAAAGAGCGGCTACGGAAGCAGCAGGATTTGGGGCCTGACCTAAACCACCTGCCCTACCCTGTGAGTGCGCCTTGTATTTCGATGCCTCCTTGAGCCCGAGTGCATCCTGCACCACCAGGTTCAAGTTATGCGCAACACAAGCAATGTGCACAGTGTAAACCTGCTTGGCTGCCTTACAGATGTTGGCTGAGTTGTCAGCCACCATGACGAGCCAGTTCTCCACCTGCGGGTCCATGACGGTCGCCCACTCATCCGACCTGTGGTCTTTGTCCATCACCTCCACATGCAACACTGCCCAAGAAGGTGTGCATGCATGGGAGGAGCTGGATATAGCACCAGCAGAGCCGGATGTCCCCTCATCCCCATGCCCCACCAGTGGGCTGTCAGGGACATGAAGGCAGTGTGTAGACCGCTGCAGCTCCTCGAGAGATCTGCAGTGAAATGCACACTGGTGCTGGGCCCGGCTGCACACAACCAGGCCAACATGTCCTCCCGGAACGGGCGGGACAAAGA
Source organism: Hemicordylus capensis (assembly GCF_027244095.1). Lineage (NCBI taxonomy): Eukaryota > Metazoa > Chordata > Lepidosauria > Squamata > Cordylidae > Hemicordylus > Hemicordylus capensis. Next base: position 12,658,093 of record NC_069662.1, read on the forward strand.
AGGCACAACCCTCCTACTGAATATACTGTGTGAGGGGATCTTGTACTCTGGGGCTGGCAATTGGAGCAGATGGAGGAAGCCACGTTCCAGCCACCTCCACCTGCACCACCTCCTCTGCAGACAAAAGAAGATCTTCTTCCCTGGCAAGCAGAGATGCCCTTCCCCCTAAATTCTGCCTGGCCACAGGCCCTAGCATAGGACCAGGTAGATTCAAGAGGTCCAGCCGGCGTGCCAAAGCAGGGCCGGGGGTTACTTGGGGAGTAAGCCCCTCTTGCCAGCCCCTGCCACGACCAGCAGGGAAAGAAAGCCTCCCCCTTCCTTGCACCCTCCCTCTGTCTGCTGCTGCTCCTCTGGCCCTCCCAGCCCTCTGTTTGTTTGGGAGTTTCTTTTTAAAACCCTGACTGAAAATAACACATTTTCTTTACAAAGGATGAAATGTGGTGCAAGGGGCAGAGTGGTTGGGGTTGTCTCAGGGGGCAGGGGACACTCAGACTCTAGATACTAGAACTTAAGTTACAATGTATCCAAGCTTAGTAGGGGACAGATGGATTGAGACAACATTGATGTCATTATCAATAGCAAGGCAAGCAGCCCCCGAAGAGATAATGTAACTAACTGTTGGTGTGGGCCTGACTTCAGCAGAGTGCCAATGCGTAAGGTCTGCACTCAGCAAAGTAGACTCTAGAACTTAGAAGTTACAAGTTTAGTAAGAGAGGACAGATGCATATAGAAGAGTTATTCTAATATCAGTAGCAAGGCGAACAGCCCCAGAAGATGTGGTGTGGGCCTACAGTACAATACACACAAGCAAGCAAGGTTTTAATTAAAAAATTATGGGCAGAGAAAGAACTGGGGGTGGGGGTAGGGAGCAGCTTTAAAAAAGAACACAAAGTGTAGAGCCTAGCTTGCTGAATTAATCTAGTAGCACTGCTGGAAGAAAGGCTCCTTCCCTTTTTTGTTTTTGTTTAAATGCAAGTGCAAAAAAATATATTTAGGAGGGGGAAAAAGAATTATTTTAAAAACACCACTATGCTACTCTACCCTCTAAACCACCTACTACTAGCTAGCAGCGGATGGGGATTTTAAACTCTAGAGCTACACAATTGAACCCCTGTTTAAAACTTATTCGAAATATTACACAACTTTTTAAATTCAGTTAAAACCCAAAACCTCCCTCCAAACAGGAAAAAACCCCAAATACACAATTCAATATACTAGAGTGTGTGCATATATTGTAATGGTGTGGGGTGTGTTTGTGTGTGTGTGCATGTGTTATAAATAAATGGGTAGCTAGGCACCCTGAGTTTCACAGTCCAAAGGCTTATCCAAAATGCTGGGTCTCTGTAGTCCCACTTCTGAGGGTCTGGTGGTCAGTCTTTCTTCAGTCTTCCTTCCTCTTCTAGAGCAAAAGGCAGGCAAGCCGCTGGATGGAGAACATTTCGGCATGGCAATCAGGTGTTTCGTTTCAGTGTTGAAACACCCAAAATGGGCTGTTTCAGGTACAGAACGTTCCGTACCCGAAAAGTGTTGCAAATCCCTAATTCTGACTCATCACAGGAAATGCCTGAGGACTCATATCAGGGGTCATAGAGTAGCGACAGCTAGGAACAGCCCGGGAGACCCTTACTCATTATCTCTATTCCCAATGGCCCTAGTGGTCATCAGGATAGTCAGTGCAAAAGGTCGATGCACTGGAACTCCATCTCCAACCAATCAGACATAATAAATGAACTTATTAAGGAGTTAAAAATGACTAAGGAACGTATAATCAGTCACCTTGCAAATGATGTGGTCTTAGTTCCATCTGATCCTCTACAGGCCTTACCGATTATTCAAGAAGTTCTTTGAGACTTCAAAGACGTTTCTGGGCTCTCAGTTAATTACCAAAGGTCCGAACTACTCTGTATCAATATGGGTTCAAATGCTAACAAGAAGATGAATTCCATGTTGGGCTTATCTAAATCATATTAAACAATTAGTTATTTGGCTGTCAAAATCTCCAAAAAATTATCTGACTTCAGTAAATTAAACTACACTCCAGTTGTCAAATAGATTAAAAGTAAGATCCATAAATGGGATAATCATCATCAGTCCTGCTTGGGTCGTCTTTCTGTAACTAAGATGTTCCTCCTACTGAAGTTGTTATATTTGTTTCAAGTCCTTTCTACGTATCAATCACACTCTGCAATTAACAGATGGTAGAAATTACTCTCAAGCATAGGCGTAACTATAGGGGGGGCAGGGGGGGCACGTGCCCCGGGCGCCATCTTTTCAGGTCACATGGGGGGCGCCGCCATGACCAATTTTAAAAAATATATATTTTAATACAAATTTCTCCTGCTCAGTGCAGCAGCGCTGCAGCAGTCAAGGGAGCGCGTCGGCGCCCCCTCCCCCACGAGTGGTCCCTTCCACGCTGCCCGCGCCCCCCCCCCCATTGCTTTGCTGGCGGCCAGTCAGTGGCCTGGCTTGGCGGCGGCGGGCGCCGCGGCGGGCACCTTTCATGCTGCTCACTGCACCTGCCCCCCCGCGCCCCCCCCATTGCTTCGCTTGCGGCCAGTCAGTGGCCTGGCTTGGTGGCGGGTGCCTTTCATGCTGCTCACTGCGCCTGCCCTTGGCTGAGGCTCACTCGCTCCGTCGCTCACTTAGTCTGGAACAGCCAGAAAGATGCCCTCTAGTGGCTTGCCAGCCAGAGGGTCTCTAGTCAGTGACGCACGCATGTGCGACTCGGCCGGCGTGCCGAGTTGCGCTGTGCATGTGTGCGGTGCATCCGTCCTCCTCTGTTTGCCTGCACGTGGTGGCGCGGTCGCCGTCGCAGAGGTTGCTGGGGCTGGGGCTGCACTGCAGCAGGTGCAGGCAGGATGACGAGGACACACACGGACACCCGCACGGAAGAAAGGATTCGGCGGCGGGCGGGTGGAAGCAGCAGACCAAGTGTCAGGGTGAGAAATTGAATGAGTTGCAAAAACTACAGAAGCCACATGTTGGGGGGGGGAACATATTAAAGAATCAGGCTTTTATTTAGCTGCCCAACTATGGTTCTCAGGTGCCTAACAGGTATTAATGTTTGCATTATATGCTCCTCTCTCCGCCCCCAAAGAAAGAAAAACAATCATAAAGATTCTTTGGCACTCAATCTTAAATGCATGCATGTATATGGAACTGAGAGTCAATTCCCACAGCCTGTTGTTGTTTGTGAGGTACAGCAGTGTGAGTTGACTCAAGCAGTGTAACATAGCTGCCTGTGCATTGTTACAAGGTGTTTCAAGAGAGTTTTACCATGAGTTCTGCTTGCTGGCATGCTCGTTTTTGCACTGTGAAAGCTTGCCTTGTGATCTCAGTTTACGCTGAAGTGCTCCTATAACAGCTCCATCTCAGAAAAACCTGCAGTGTTAGCTTTAACAAGTGCCTGTGGTATCCTGCTAAAGACACAAAGTTTGGCAAGAAAAATGGGGGAGGGGGTTATATGCCAGGACCTTTGGAGATATTCTCTTGCTTGTGAGGAAAAACCAAAGTATAATGTGGTGTGTATCATCAATCATTGCATCATAATTCTGTTGTTCGAGATACAAGCCAACTCCACAGGGTTGTTGCTTGTGAGGAAAAACCTAAGTATAATAGCAATAGCAATAGCAATAGCAATAGCAATAGCAATAGCAATAGCACTTACATTTATATACCGCTCTATAGCCGAAGCTCTCTAAGCGGTTTACAATGATTAGCATATTGCCCCCAACATTCTGGGTACTCATTTTACCGACCTCGGAAGTATGGAAGGCTGAGTCAACCTTGATGTAGTGTGTATCATCATTGCATCATAATTCTGTTGTTTGAGATTCAAGCCAACTTCACAGGGTTGTTGTGAGGAAAAACACATGTGTGTCAGTCAGATGTATGCTGGGGGTGCGGCGGTGGGGGGGGGGGCGCAATTTCAGTGCTTGCCCCGGGCACCGTTTTCTCTAGTTACGCCTCTGCTCTCAAGTTTTATAAATGTAAAGAATAGATCCAGACTTCCAAACAATGTCTTATATATGAAAATCAAAGGTGGGATGTGGGTTGTCACCAATATTAAGATCTAGGCATCACAAATGAGAAATATGGTAGGTTCCATGGTTAATTCGGAACCAAAAACATGGTACAACCTTGAATTTGTATGACAGCAATTAGGGTTGTGCATTTTGTACTTTTTCTGTTTCGATTTGTACCAAATCCGAATCAACCCCATTTTGTATTTTGTGTTTTGTGCTATAATGAAAATAGGTATATCCCACCATGACGATCTTTTGAAAGAATGGTCAAGAATATTACTAAGCCTTTTGTAAAAGTTACTTTAATGATTTGGAAGAAATGGTTAATCCATTTATCATCTCTTAATTCCTCACTGACCCCAGTAATATTCCATCCCAAAATTAGAGAAATAAATAGTAGGGGTGTGCCCGAATTTTATTTATTTATTTATTTCAAATGATAGCCGAATCAAAACACCCACAATTTGTATTGAATCACCCCTGATTCGATTTGTTTCCGAATCTTTCCGAATCGGAATCCAATTGGAAACCCCTTTATACGACAAAGGAAACACCACAGGGACCATAAAGTATCCAAAAGAGAATGGAGAAAACTTGAATCAAAACTCAGCTAATTAGGGCTGTGCGAAGTTTCAGTAGCTGAACTGAGGGGAAATCAAAGCAGGCTGATTCAGCATGATTTGACCCAAACAGAACCATTGACTAGTAGAGGTTGAATCAGGGCCAGTTCAATCAGCTTCACTTGGCCTCCGTTCAGTAGCTTCTGTCCCCACCACCCTTGCCTCACCTCCGCCCCAACCGCTGTATGACTTGTGAGCAGGAGTGGTGACAGAGCACTGTCTGCAGCAGCATCTCTTCTAAACAGGCTTCCAACTTAGATTTCTTTTCTTTAAAAAAGTTCTATAGTCTTGGGTAAGTTGCACGGTATCCTGGGAATTCTAAGTCATTTCTGGGACTGGTGCTAGGAATGAGTGGGCATTGTAGTTATTTCTGGCACTGATCTGAAGTCATTGCTTCAAAGAATGCTTTCTTTACACCTTTCCTCCACCTTGTCTCTCCTCAGACTCTGTACCGACCCCCTGACCACCAATACATTGACATAGTGACATTGACATAGCAGATGCGGCAGGAAACAAAGGGTGGGGGACAATGTTCCCAATAAGAGGGATCCCCGGATGTGGTGGACTACAACTCCCATAATCCCCAGCTGCAATGGCCTTTGGCTGGGGCTTATGAGAGTTGTAGTCCACAACATCTGGGAATCCCTCTTACAGGGAACACTGGTGGCGGCGCACAAATTAAAAACATCTTATCTCACCCCCAGGATCCCACCTCTGGCTCTGACTTGACAAGAAGTAAGGTCTCCAGGACAGCAGTGAAGAGATAAATATCAGCCTCTCAAGCGATATTATTTTAAGGCATATTGAAAAACATGGGGTTATGAAATCTCATGGCTCCTCTCTGTCCCTTACAGAGACATTTGTACACATGCTACATGGAAGATGCTGAGAGGCATCATCTCACACTGTGAGGGAGATGGCAATGGTAAACCCCTCCTGTATTCTAGCTAAGACAACCACAGAGCACAGTGGTCACCAGTAGTCAACACCAACTCGATGTCACACCTTTACATGTCCAGAGCTCTGTGTGTGTGTGTGTGTGCGTGAGAGAGAGAGAGAGAGATCTGTATGAATATTCTTTAAACTAAGGTGTAACATAGAAGCAAGGTTTTCATTTCACAGCAATTCCTGGCCAGCATGAACAACCACCTTCACAAAATTCTTCTTACTCCCCTCCATCTCACAATTGAAACTTACACAAGATCACACACAGGCTTTTTTCTTTGTCCCAGTTAGTCTCAGTTTTGTGCATACATTCATGATTAAGCAGGCACAATACTCAAGTAGTCCTTGCTCTTTATTTTCACCTGTAAAAAAAATAATCCCTACCTATGCCTGTAAATGCGACTCAATTAAATGAGAATAATCCTACTGAAAATTAAATTGAACATCATACGGCATTAAGGAATTAAAACGTACTGCATTTCCCACTGGATTCCACAGGTGCTGCATGTTTTGCATTCAATGAATGGCCATCCCCTAAGGCCTTCACATTTTCTGTCACCTCCAGAAAATCTTAAAACACGATGGATGTCATTTGAAAAGGCAATATTTATAGATGAGGTTTATTTCATGCTCCAGAAACCCAGAAGCTCTATGACATTTCATCGTAGAGCAGCATCAGTGCTGACTATTCTCAGAGTTCACTTTTCTTCCCTATGAAGTGGCTATGAAGTTATAGGTTGTTCATTATTAGGCCGGCTTTACTGTTTATTGGCTGTCATTTAACAAATTAAGCAAACACAACAACAGTTGATAGCAAAAGCTTTCATCCTGTCCCACCTCACAGGACTGCCGTAAGAATCAAAGTAGGAAGAAAGAATAATGTACACAACCTCTTGGAAGGGAAGGGCAGGATACTAGGGATGTGCACAGACCTGTCCAGAGTCCATTCTTAAGACCTCTGGACTGGTCCAGACATGGGGCCGGTTCAGCAGTTCAGCACCGGGGAGGTAGACATTTAAGGACGAGGGAGGGTGTACTTACCCCTCCTGCTGCTTCCCCCCCACTAGCACGCCTGTTCTTTAAAGCACCACGTGTGTGCATACGTTGGACGTGTGCACGTGTGCACGTTCGACATATGCACATGACGCACAGACGTGATGGACACATGCACATACACAGTTGCCATTTCCAATGGAATGGTGTATGTATGTGCAAGCATGCACAAGAGCACCTTGTCGAACCAACGAAAGAGAGAACAGAGAAGCGAGGACGAAAGGCTACTAAGAATTTGGGAATTTGCCTCGATGGCAAAAGTGACAACATTTCTACGTAACAATTCAGAAGAGACATTTTTTTTCAGTTGGGAACCTTTTATCAAGTTTAACTTATTGCAAGGCTTACACACACACACACACACACACACACACACACACACACACACACACGGTTTGGTTTTTGTCAACTACGGGATTGATTTATGCATTATTTTTACTGATTTGTAATCTTGTTATGATGTGTGGATTTGAAGGGGGAGGAGGTGAAATCTTTGTAGGTTAATTGCAGTGTCATATATATACTTGTCAGAACAGGAATCTCGAAAGATGATGATGTGTCTTTCTATGGTACTTTTTAATTTCTTAAATTTTAAAAAAAGACACAGAGAGAGAGAGAACAAAGAGGTACTGTGTCCTTGGACACAGTTCAGTTGGCTGATTCACATAGCCACCCAAAAGTAAGTAGGATGGGAATTGCATATGCCCTGAGAGTGCAAGGCACACTCCTGGTGGCTAAATCATATGAACCCACCAACATCTGGTTCCTGCTCCAGTTCCCAACTTCAGCCCAACTTTTGCCAAAGATTTTCTGTCCAACTTCCAATGTCAGTGATACGTTCAACAGAGACTTCCTTCCATGGAAGTCAGGAATCATTCCAAGAAGTGGTTTTGAGAAATAAAATGTGTATTTCATTCTTTTCAGCCGGGCATGATTTTCAGACATTGTCTGGGGTGCACAAATGCCTGAGCTTGGCTCAGCTCAGCTCAGGGGCAGCATAATTTCCACCCCAACCCCCTGGTTCTCATTAGGTCATTAAGGCTGACAATATTTTCAGTCTGGCCAGACAGTCACTAAAAATAAGGCCCCCACTCCACCTGAATCTGACATTGTTCAGTTCAGTTTTATTACATCTTGCATCACCTTTGAGACGATGATCGGGCTGATGAGGTACACAGCCCTTATCAATAGTTCTTGGATAATGGCTACCAAAGATTGGGAAGGGACATCATTTCTGAAGAATGTACACATGTAGAACTACTCACAAATGACGACTCTGAGCGAAGACATAGATAGATTCTCTCCAGGTTGATCGGTTTTCAACTTGGCCTTTAAGGTCTCTCAGTGGTGCGTTCATGCTATTGTAATCGAGTCCATCCACCTTGCTGCCGCTCGTCCTTTTCTTCAATTTCCTTCCACTTTTTCCAGTATTATGGACTTCTCCAGGGGAGCTGGGTTTTCACATAAGCTATCCAAAGTATGATAGTTTGAGCCTGGTCATTTGTGCCTGAGTGAAAATTTTGGATTGATTTCTTCTATGATCCTTTGCTTTGTTTTCCTGGCTGTCCATGAGATGCTCAAAAGTCTTCTTCAGCACCAAAGTTCCAAAAGTGTCAATACTTTTTCTATCTTGTTTCTTCAAAGTTCTGCTTTCGCATCCATAGAGTGTCACAGGAAAAAACATTGTCTGAATGATTTTAATCTTTGTAGGTCTAGAAACATCAGAACATCTAAATATGCTTTCCAAGGCCTTCATTGCAACCCTACCAAGTGCTAGTCTGTGGCGTATTTCTTGACTGCTGGATCCTTTACTGCTGATGGTCAATCCTAAAAGGCAAAAACTACCCACCACTTCAATGTCTTCATTCTCATTTCTGAGGCTGGTTGCTGTACTCGGTGTCATTAGTTTAGTCTTCTTTTCATTTTGTCATAGTCCCATTTTTTCACTGTGCTCCTTGACTTTCATTACTAGAGCTTGCAGATCATCCACATTCTCAGCTATCAGAGTGGTGTCATCAGCTTAATGTGGGTTATTGACGTTTCTTCTTCCAGCTTTAAAACCATGCCCATCTTCTTCCAATCCAGCTTCTTTCTGTTTATGTTCAGCATATAAATTGAATAAATATGGAGAAAGTATACAGCTTTGTCTTACTCCTTTGCTGATGGAACTAGTCTGTTTCTCCATGTTCCATCTGGACTGTGGCTTCCTGTCCTGTGTATAGATTTCTCATGAGTACAATCAGATGTTTTGGGACACCCATTTTCTTAAGTATATTCCACAACTTGACATGGTCGACGCAATCAAAGTCTTTTCTGTAGTCAATAAAGCACATCTGGACTTCTTTTTGGTATTCTTTGTCTTTCTCAATTATCCCGCCTGCATCAGCAATGATGTCTCTTGTTCCTCAGCCTTTTCTGAAAGCAGCTTGAACATCCGGCATTTCCCTTTCCACGTAGGGCTCTAATCTGCATTGAATGATGCTGTGCATTATTTTGCTAGCATGTGAAATGAAGGATATTGTGTGATGGTTTGCGCAATCTGTTAAGTCTCCTTTCATTGGTGTGGGTATGTGGACTGTATTGTTGATAAAATAACTAGAGTTTATTGATTTTACAAAGCAGGAGGGTTTCCTGTCTTTTCTATCACTTAAGCCAATCATGCTTAGTTGTCACCCTCATAGAGTACATACTATTCTGACAAGGCAAACAATAATTCCCTCAATCAATATCATTAAGCCTGTTATAAAGTAAGACCACTGAATAACGGACGCTATACACCTTACATGACTAGTAGCACTTATTCCTTCAAATACATGAAACTCTTGTACATCTGTTGAACTCAAAAACACAATATTAATAACAGGATTACCAACAGCTCGCATGAAAATCACCACAGGGTGCAACACCAGATTTAATATTCCAGTCGCAGTTGGGCTACACCCATAGAATATGTCAGTCCAATGGTGTGCAGTAATGTCCTTAATTTCATGGGCGATTTTTACAATGTGGGCTTCCTGGTGGGTTAAAGCCACCGAAGCATGCTGTGTTTCCTCTTGTCAAGAGCCTGTCTGTCTGGGGTTGAAGCACTGCTTCTAGTGATACCACACAAAGGCACCACAACCCATTGGTTAAGACCAACAACTTTTTTTGCTATCACACATCCAAATGGTACTTCTACCACTCAACAGGGGTTGTGTATGTAACTCCTTCCACTCACAGACCTGTTAATGGAACTGGCCCTGGGGTGTTTGGTGAGCACCCCAATGTTTGGGCTTTATGGGGAATTAGCTGTTATGGGGTCACCGCCACCACTTTTAATTTGTGCAAACATTGGGACTCAAGAAATGAATGGACTGAGGCAGGATATGGTTTCAAAATTAAAAGAAGAATTTATTTGAGAGAATAAAGCCACCAATTGGTTTCCGGAGAGGCCATTTAACTCCTGTAATGAAGGAGTTTCACTGGCTGCTGCTATGTTTCCGGGCAAAATACAAGGCATTGCTTATCCTATATAATAAAACCCTAAGTGAGTGTCTGTGGCTTTGGAACGTTGGCGTCTGCGTCCCTGTCTCCCTGGGCTGTTCTGGGCCTGTGTGAAGCGCAGGCCCAGAACAGCCCAAGGGAGACAGGACCGCCGACACCAATGTTCAAATACTATGTTGTATTTGTAATGTTCAATGTTCAAATACTATGTTGTAAGGAGCCCCTGGTGGTGCAGTGGTAAAACTGCCGCCCTGTAACCAGAAGGTTACAAGTTCAATCCTGACCAGGGACTTAAGGTTGACTCAGCCTTCCATCCTTCCGAGGTCGGTAAAATGAGTACCCAGAATGTTGGGGGCAATATGCTAAATCATTGTAAACTGCTTAGAGAGCTCCGGCTATAGAGCGGTATATAAATGTAAGTGCTATTGCTAAGTGCTAACTGCTATGTTGGCCAAAATTGCCCTTAACCTGCCCGCCCTCCCAGCTGCCCGAGTCCTCCTCTTCCGGCCCCACGGGCGAAATTGCTGCCGCGCCCGCCGATCACTCGCCCGTCCGCCCTCCCTCCCTCCCAACTGCCGAGTTCTCCTTACGCTGAAATTGCTGCTGCGGCTGCTGCCGCCGACCACCCTCCCAACTGCCGCATCCTCCTCATCCCCGGCCCGAGTCAGTTGGGTGATGAAAGTGTTTAATTTGATAGGAGAGAGGAGCTCACAAACAGAGCTCCTCTCTGTGCAAAGGCTCTGTCTGAACTGGCGCTTTGTACGCAAAGGACGCCTTTCGCGTCCAAAGCGCCAGTTCGGACAGAGGCTTTGCACAGAGAGGAGCTCTGTTTGCGAGCTCCTCTCTCCCTATCAAATTAAACACTTTCATCACCCGACTGACTCGGGCTGGGGATGAGGAGGACTCGGCAGTTGGGAGGGCGTGGGTGGCGGTGGTCGCCATTCTCCCCTTCTCACGGATGTGGATGAGCAGCGCTGAGAAGGGAGAGGGAACTGTGCGCGAGCTCTTGCCTCAGGCGCTCGCAGCCAGCAGCTCTGTGGGAAGAGCCTCTCCTTGGGCTTTGTCAGGTATGCTACTTTTCTTGCACCTGAGCTGGCTTTGTTTTGTAAACAAACATTAAAATGTATTTGAGAGGAAAACAATGTCCGTCCCCCGCCCCCAAAAAAGTTTATGTAGCTTTGGTGCTGTTGTAATAAAAGCTTTGCTCTTTGCAACTGATGTTTCTCATCTTGCATGGTAAAGGCATGCAGTGCAGGGTGTGATGAGCTGGAACAAATGGCATGAAAGCCAAAAATGGTTTAGGGGTTACAGTGTTGCACAGGGGAACCTGCTTCAAGTTCTTGCTCAGTCCTGCTGCTCACTTGATGGCCAAAGATCTGTCACTGTCTTTCATACCAGCCTACCTTGCAGGAATGTTGTGAGGATAAAAAGAAAGGGCCTGTATATGCTGCCTTGAGCTTACATGGTTCTTAGATTGTGAAGATATCTTGAAATAATTGATACGGGAGAGGGAAGGATAAATTAAAAAAGAGTGGAGGAAGGAAAAGACAGAAAGAAAGAGAGAGAGAGAGAGAGAGACAGACAAACAGAAAGACAGACAGACAGAGAGACAGAAAATAAGGAGTGAGGAAGGGAGATAGAACAATAGATCAAAGAAAAGAAATAAAGAAGGAATAAGAGAGAAGAGAGAGAAGGGGAAAAAATAAACAAAGAGGGAAGAAGGGAAAACAGGAGAGATAGAAGTAAAGAACAAGGGGGGGGGAACGGCCCCACAGAGCACGCCCATTAGAGAAACAAAAGAGGAAAAGAGAAAGAAAAGAATAATTTTTTAAAAAGGAATAGAGAGAGAGGGAAAAGAAGAGTGAGAAAAGGAAGAAAAGGAGAGAAAGGAAGACAAACAGAAAGAAAAAAGAAACAAAACAAAACAAAACAAAAAGGCCAAGAGAAAGGAAGAAGGAATAAAGAAAAGAAAACAAACCTAGCGCACGTTATTATAACGGGCTTAAAATTACTAGTAATCTATAAAGCCCTAAACAGCTTAGACCCTGGGTGTTTAAGAGATCTGCCGGAGAGTTCTGTCTGCATTTGCCACCGGCTCGTCTGCTGCCCAAAGGATTTGGAATGCGCCCCCTAGTGAAATAAGAGCCTCACTATCTCTGACCGCTTTTTTAAAGTCTTTAAAAACACATCTGTTCACCCAGGTTTTTAATTACTATTATTGTAATGCTGTTTTAAAACATTGTTTTAATTTTTTTAAAATGGTTGTAATGTTTTAAATGTTTTGTTTTTGTTTTAACTAATGTTTTACCATCTGCTTTTATTTTGTTGTAAACCACCCAGAGACGTACATTTTGGGTGGTATTAAAATATGTCAAATAAATAAATAAATAAATAAATAAATAAATAAATAAATAAATATTAAATGCTGGTGATTATATTTAAAGCCCTAAATGACTTAGAACCGGTATACCTAGGAGAGCGCCTTCTTCTTTGTGATCCCCACCGCACATTAATCGAATCGAAAGAGGTCTGTCTCTGTATATCACCGAAGCGTTTGGCAGTGACTAGGGAGCAGTCCTTCTCTGTAATCTTTCCTAGACTGTAGAATGCACTCATTATATATCTATCTATCTATCCATGGTTGAATTTCTTTGCCAGTCTTTAAGAGAGTCCTTAGGAAACCTTTTTTTAGGCAGGCTTTTAGTAATCTCTGGATGTTTTTAAATTTTTAAATTGCTGTTTTTAACAGTTTGTTTTATTTTGTTTTTCTTTGGTCTATTTTTGTGAATAAACAAAAATATTGGGGTTTTTTAGAGCCCTTGTATAAATGTTAATTAATTAAATAAATAAGACGGTATAAGGGCAATGAAATACACATTTCCAAACTGCAAAGCTTTTTCAATGACCGCTTTTCAGCTTTTCAAAGCTTTTTCAATAAGTTTTTTAAAAGTTTTAATCTTCTGAATGTTTTTAAACTATTAACTTTTATTGTGCATTTTTGGGTCATTGAATAAGCTTTTCAATAATTAAATAGCTAATTAAATAATTGATACAATTAAATGAATAACTAAAATCGTCAAGAAAAAAGTTAAATAATGTCACTGGCTGTATGAACAACATCTTGCTTCATACTGAAGATGTTGTAAGTTCCTCATTGTATTAACACACTCTGGCCTCCAATGTGAAGCTGAAGCAAATGGCCAATTAAATTAATAATTAGTTTTTAAAAAAATCTGAGGAGACCTCCTAATCCAAACCCGTTCTTTTAGATATAGGGACGGTGTTCTGCCTTAAAAAAAAAAAAGACCAATCAGTGTCCAAGCCCTGTGGCAGTGCAGAGCAGTCTGTTCTGCAGTATTTGCAGGAGGCAGTGGAGGGAGACGTGGAGATGGAGCTGATCCAGTATTGAGCAACGCTTCACCAATCCTGGCTGTACTTGGTGGCCAGTACACACGCCAATGTCTATTCCACTGCCTGCAAAAAGAAGGTACTAAGTACCTTTCTCTCCCCCAAACATTAGTATATGGAATGCCCCTTTACCTCTAAAGGTTAATCCCTCGAAATGCTTTTGCCCAGTTCTGTGTTTCAACTGGACCACACCTGGTGTGGCCAGAACTGGACTAGGAAGGTTCCATTTGAATTTGGTTCAAAATCAAACCAAATAGGCCAAACTGGTTCCATGTACACCTCTTCTGGTGAGATCCTATCATTCGCACTTGGATGCTGGCTTGGTGGAATAGCTGGTCTTCCACAAGCCTGAAGCTTCAGTGTGCTCTTCCTGAAGCTTCCTGAAGCTATCCCAGACTGGATGAGGAGGTTGAGTGACTCATGGTCACTCATACCCTCTATCAGGTCGCCCTACTCTGGTCAACCACCAAACCAGATGTGTAACAATTTACCCATTGGTGCTGCTGACACATGTAGACGTGCATGCACACGCACCACCAGGACTGTGATGATGATGCATTGGTACCTTGAGACCCAGCACCAATCAGAGGATGTGGGGGAGCAGGCAGGAGCGGTGTGTGTCTGTGTGTAGGCATTCCCCCCCCCCAATAGCTAAGGGTTGATCTACTGACCAAGACCCCCCCCAATTCTGTTAAAATTCCCCAGTTGACTGATAGTTTTGTGGTTTGGGTGGTAGGTAGCACCCATCATGTCTTATCACCCAACCTGCTTTGGTGTCCCTAGGTGCTACCCATGGGGAATTATGGCATGGTTCAATTCTCCATCATTTTCCCATGGGTGAAATGGTTCGACATATAAACCAGACTGGTTGGGTGTTTCTATTGAACTGGTTCACAAACAGTTGGTATGATACAAATGTGGTTCCAATTCGAACCCAACTGTGGAAACTGGTTCCACGCACATCCCTGGTACGTTTGGCCCAATCAAAAAACACCGTATATAATATATTTTTTAACATATATATATATATTTTTACCAAGAACACACAGATAATACTTCCATTGCTCCCCACTCTCCTTCTCCCCCAACCATGTGAACAGTGAGGCAGGCTTGGAGGGGGAAGCTGAAGGACACAACGAGGAGATGGGTAACCTGGGAAGAGCTATTCCTGTCTTGGTGACTGTCATGAAGAATGAGTCAAAGCATGCCCTCCACCTTTTTGAACAAGGCCTTCCACCCTTTTGAACAAGTCCACCTTTATCCACTCCAAGTCCACTCCTGGGGCTGCAGACATGGAGGGCTCCCCTTTCCCACGATTCCCCGCAGCGACAGATCTGTATATGGTGTAATGCCCGTCTGAATCCAGGAAATTAACATGAGAGTATAGATCTGTCCCGGAGTTTCCCTAGTCTGCCCACCCAGATACACCCAGACACATGGCGCATCGGAATCTCCTTTCGGTGCATGAAAGGCTTCCCTGGAGAAAAGGGGGTCACGGTGCAAAATTTCTATCATGAACCAGAGAGATCGGTGGCCCCAATCAAGCACTCTCCATTTTGATAGCTTAGCTCATGAGCACACAGTCCGACAGAAGACCAAAGGCTGGCGAGCCTAAGACCCTCCCCAGTACATTGGCCCTCTCTTGAGAGTGCTAGTCTCCTGGCAGCAAAGCACCACGGGGCGGGAGTGTGGGTTGGTCTCCATGGACTGCTTTGCAGGGGTGAGTAATCTCAAGATCATCCTTGATCATAGCGGGTCAGTCCGGAGGATACTTCGCTCTCCCTCATAGGGAATCTTGGTAGGTAATCTATGGTATGGCTGGCTAAATGCAGAATCATCGCTCTGGAGGAATTCCAGCCCATCTGATTATGTTCAAGCACTTGTTCTTCTTGAAATTCTTCTCTGTTCCTCCAGTATGCACCAAATCTTGACTGCAGCTGAAATATTGCTTTTTATGATCATGGGGCAAGTTGAGCACAAATTTCTGCTCCTCATATGTCATTGTCATTTCATCATTCCCCGATTACAAGCAATTTTGGGAAATGGTTGAAGAGCAGCTTTTCTTGACACCCTGCCCATGTCATGCTGTTCCCAGCTCTGCTCTATATAACTGCAACTCTGAAAGACGGTTCCTAAGAAGCCTCTTCTATCCCACACACCTGCTACATAGTCTTTTGCCTACAGCGACCAGTGAAGACAAGGACTTTGGGTGAGTAGATGGATATTCTGTGAATGGTTGTGTCTGTAGTACGGCACATTGTGCTCTTTCTGCAGGTCCGATCTTGGGTTTAAATACTAGTTATGATAAGATGAAGGAGGCAATTCCTACATTGTGTTTGCAGTGTGCACCAAGGACATTCTAAAAGGGCACCTCAAGCTGCAAGGGATGGATGTGGTAAGTAAGCAGTTGTAGCATCCAACAAACTGCTGTCAAGGTCTTGATTGAGCAATGGGAGGAGAAGATAATTGCTGAACACTCCAAGCGGAATGAGGTGCAGCTAATTAGGAATGATTGAAACTTGAATTGTTTAGAGCACCTTTCAGCAGAATATGGTCTACAATGCTTACAGATAAACTTTCTTGACTGCTGAAAAAATGATACTGATCAAAATTTAAAAGCACTATACTATGCCAGGTGGGAGCCCTTCTGGAAATATAGAGAAGAGGGTAAGGACCCAATGCATGAGCTAATGCTTTAAACTACATTAACTCTTGGTGAAAGTGAATGTTCATCTGTAGAAATCAGCTGATTCTAGTCTGTATGTTTGAAACTGGTTGTTTAATTGAACCATGCCAGAGTAATTGATGTTATATGTGTTATTATTATTCCATCATATGATACCTACCTGTCATTGTATTTTGTAGGGGGAAATTCTATTTTTTTTTAAAACTCCTAATGTCAAAAGTAAACAACAGGAGATAATCACAAACAAATACAAGACATCCAGATCTGGAAGAACTATGCAGTAGGGGTGTGCCCGAATTGATTTTTTTGTTTCGATTTGTAGCTGAATCGAAACACCTTTGATTGTTTTGGGTCGAAATCTGACCCATCCGAATCTGCCCTGATTCAATTTGGACCCATATTTTTCTGAAACCAAATCAATTCAAATTTTAAAAAAGCCTCTCAGGGCCAAAAGGGAATTGGGCAAAGGGCTGATTTCTAGGCAGAAAAAATGCTGGAGAAAAGACAGGCTGGCAGCGAGCCTGATAATGGCGGCAATGCTGATGAACAATATCAGCAATGCTGAGCAAATGAAGGCAATGGTGGATGATGATGGGCAGCAAGGCTGAACAGGAAGGCAATAGAGCTCTTTTCTCCCACACGAGGCAGCAGAAAGGAAGAAAGTGGATACTGCTGGTCCTTTAAATACCCTCCTGCAAACCCCTCCAAAATTCCCCCACCCATGCCCGTTCCTCCACCTCCCCTTGGCCAATGGTGGGGGGTTAATCGGCTCCAAAACTTTTGCATTTGTTTATCGTGTGATTTGTTTTGTCTACAAATCGCCCCAAACATTTCACATATCCTACTGTTGATATTGATTTATTATCATCCAAGGTTTAGACGAGTCAGGCAATGATTTGAAAAATAATTCTTATATTCTACCAACCTGTTATATCTTTGATATTCTTTAAAATGGAGACTTACT
Source organism: Hemicordylus capensis (assembly GCF_027244095.1). NCBI lineage: Eukaryota > Metazoa > Chordata > Lepidosauria > Squamata > Cordylidae > Hemicordylus > Hemicordylus capensis. The sequence goes on from NC_069662.1 coordinate 12,675,277, forward strand.
TGGCATTGTACCATATTTAATTGTGCAAAGTTAATGCTTCTTCAAGAGAAGACCTGTCTGGGAAGGGATCCAACTCAGCATAAAAGGCTTCACACCCTGTAGACAGTCAGGGAGTTAGGCAATTTTTATTAAACAAGGTTAAGGAAATGGAAAGTAACATGTGAACTGGTGAAGAATTTGTCCATTGACATATCTAAAGATTTCCTTGAGCAGAATACAGTACCATTGGCTAACTGCAGAGGAATGTTGTACAAGCAGTGTTACCAGGAATGGAATCAATCTGGATTTGCACAGATTGATTCCAGTCCTGGTAACACTGCACAGTAGGCTCTTTAGCCATCAATTGGTGTATATGAATCATATACACCAATTGATCGCTAAAGAGCCTACTTTTTTTTGGAAAAGACAGAACTATAACTAGGAGAAGAAAATCATGTAGAACCAAACTTTAGATGGCTGGATTTGGATTTGAAAGAAATCAGCAAAGAGGAATCCATGCACGATATGTTAATAGACCTCTGTGGGGTGGGGGAGGAGGAGAAGTATACATGTTGAACTAGGACCAGGGAGACCCGAGTTCAAATCCCCATTCAGCCATGATACTTGCTGGGTGACTCTGAGCCAGTCACTTCTCTCTCAGACCTAACCTACATCACAGGATATAAAATGTAAATGTATATGTAAATAGGTAAAATAACATCCATTTTTAATAAAAAATTTGCAGACCTACTAATTCCGTACTTACAGTTGTTATTTAACTCTATTCTGCAGGGAAATTCTATCCCTGATTCTTGGTATCACTCTTGTTTAACCCTAATCCCAAAGCCAAATAAGGATAGGGGAATTAGTTGAGTCATATCTGTCTTATAGCTCTTTTAAATCAAGATTTAAAAAATTTCACTGCTAAGAGAGTTATTCATTTCATTGCATGTTACATTAATTCAGATCAAGTTGGATTTATTTAAAATAGAGAGATACCTGATCATAAAAGCCAGGTGTCAAATATATTAAAGGTAAGATGCATTAATGGGATAATCATCATCAGTCCTGGTTGGGTCGTCTTTCTGTAACTAAAATGTTCCTCCTACCAAAGTGGTTATATTTGTTTCAAGTCCTTCCTACTGATCTATCACACTCTACAGTTAACAGATGGCAGAAATTACTTTCAAGTTTTATAAATGTCAAGAATAGATCCAGACTGCCAAACAATGTCTTATAGACTAAAATCAAAGGTGGGGATGGTGTGTTGCCAATATTAAGATCCAGGTATCACAAATGAGAAATATTGTAGGTTTAATGGTTAATTCAGAACCTAACATATGGTACGACCTTGAATTTGTATGACAGAGATATGATGACAATAGGTATATCCCCCCATAATGAACTTTTAAAATAATGGTGAAGAATATTATTAATCCTTATGTAAAAGTTCCTTTAACAATTTGGAAGAAATGGTTAATCCATTTGTCATCTCTTAATTCCCCACTTACCCCAGTAATATTCCATTCCAAAATTAGAGAAATAATTGGTAGGGGTGTGCTCGAATTTATTTTTTCATTTAGATTGGTAGCTGAATTGAAAATCCCTGATTTTTTTTAATGAACACTGATTTGATTTGTACCCAAATTTTTATCAATCTGAATCTGAATCAATTCAGATGTAAAAAAGGGTCCTGGGACCAAAAGAGTAGGGGTGGTGGTGAAGTGCCCAATGGGTGGAAGCTACCACCCAAATTTCAAAGGAATTGGGCAAAGGGCTGTTCTTTGTGTGAATGGTTGAAGTTTATTTGTGTTTAAGATTTTTCCCATTGTAGGGAATAATGGAGGTTTCAGCAAATGTACAGCTTCACATTGGGGGGGGAGGAAGGGGTGGCCGAGAGGTGAGTGTGGTGGGTGGTAGTATAGAAATCAATGACATAAATAAACAAGCATGGAAATACTTGCTCCTATGCTCTAGATATGGAATACTGAATGCTATCCCAAATGTGCAAAGACATTGCGGTGGTGCTCAGGAGCTCTCATTGTATCTCTCTGAGCTTGTGTTTGATTGCATTCTGAATGCGCTTGATATCCCCCCTCCCAGTTTTTTGAAGCAGCTTGAAAAGGCACTGTAGACATACGCAAACAAAAAGTAAAATGAAATAAACGATCTCTTTTGAAAATAGCATTTGAAAAGCAGAAAGGTGTACATTTTCAGCAGCAACCTATGAAGGGAGATACAGTGACCAGAACGCCCCCCCTCCAACACACACACACTCCACCAAAGCACATGGCTGGTGAGAAATGTGTTAGCTTTCAGGATGATCTTGTTGGCAAAAACATGATAAAAGACTCTACCCCTAGAGTTGGCATCTGGAGGGTTGCGGTGTTGGGACTCATCACCCTGCCCCCCGCAGCTCCCATAATGCACCGCATGAGTATGCATTGCATTATGGGGATCGCCCCTCCCCTCTCTGAGTCTGATGGGTGAAGACGAGTCAGGAAACCAGCAGGGTGCCAATAGGAATGTTTAGGGTGGCCCTGCAAGGAGCCGCCTGATCCTACAGCAGGAAAAATCATGGCTGAGGAAATCAGATAATAACTTTTGCAAAGAGTAGCAAGGAATCACAGGTGGGAAACAGGAAGCCCCGAGTGAGGAGGGAGGAAGTGATGCCCTCAAACAGGTTGGGGTTCAAGCAATACAGATATATGGAGATTATGTCTATATTTTTGCCCCACAACTGAAGAGAGGCGGAGTTTTCTCCCTTTAGCTCTTCTGGCATTGTAAAATGAAAGATACTCGACTGGCAGTCACACAGAACATATCGTTCTCCATCTTGGGTCAAAACAGTCTAGAAAAAGGTATTTCCTGGACCTTCGCTTTGGGTTGGGAAATCCTGGGCTGCTTCAGTCTCCACCATCATCTAGGCAGACACCAAAAGCAGCCACAAGGTCAAGGGTCAAACAAATCTATTGGTTTGTGACCCTGAAAGAACAAAGAAATAAGGTGAAAAGGTGACTAGATTTCCATGACTGGAGGTGGCCCAAAACAAGACCTTGTCACTCCCAAACTTGGCCTGAACCTATCCTCTGCTCCCTGGATTTACTTACTGGACAGGGCAGAAGAGACAGAGCAGTTGGGGGTGACAGAGCAGCAGTTGCTAAAGCTGCCATTTTTGGAAGGTTCCCAGCCAAGGTTTTTCTTTGAATCAAATGCACTCCTGAGAACGGCACAGGATATCAGAGGAATTCTTAGTCTTTCTTCTGTCATCGGCAACACTACTACTGCTGCTATTACAAATATTTATATGCTGTTCAACAAAGATTTACAAAGCAGTTTACATAGAGAAATGATAGCTAGGTAGATAGATAGATAGATAGATAGATAGATTAGTAAGTTAGTAAGAAAGACAGCTCCCTGTCCCCAAAGAGTTCACAATCTAAAAAGAAACCGAAGATAGACAACAGCAACAGCCACAGCCACTGGAGAGATGCTGTGCTGGGGGTGGATAGGGTCAGTATCTCCCCTCCTGCTAAAAAAAGAGAATCATCACTTTGAAAATGTGGCTCTTTGCTCAGTTAGCAGGGAATGAAGTTGCTCAGTTAGCAACACTAAAACAAAATTAGCTACAAATTGGCAGAAACTATGGCATACTGTCACAGTGGCTCTAGTTAGCAACCTCTAAAGTTAGCAACCCCTTCTAACTTGGCAAAGAGGCACCTTTTAATGTGGTGATTCTCTTTATTTAGCAGGGGGAGAGCAACTGGCCCTCTCCACCCCCAGCACAGTACCTCCAGTGACTGTTGCTGGTGTCTGTCTGATGTTTCTTCTTAGATTGTGAGCCCTTTGGGGACAGGGATCCATCTTACTTATTTATTATTTCTCTGTGTAAACTGCTCTGAGCCATTTTTGGAAGGGCAGTATAGAAATCAAATGAATGAATGAATGAATGAAATGGGATGATCCTATATGGGTCACCTGACAACAATGAACCCATTGTAGGATACAACATGTGATCAATAAAAAAGAAGGTTTGAGGAGGAAGGGGAAAATATGGGAGGGTGCTGCTCATCTTTTGTCCTTTTCTTTTGTTATTTCACACAGACAAACACTCATTGATGGCGCACGCAATGACTACAAAGGGGGCTTTTACCCTCTGGCTATTTTTGATGTCGGCTTGGATTGTGGTGGATATTGAAGCAGCAGCTCTCGATTATGCAACCTTCCTAAGGCAGCATGTTGATTCTTCGAACCCTCAAATCCGGAATGCTGATCACTACTGCACTAAGATGATGAAAGAAAGAGGGATGGCTGGAAAGACGACAAATACTTTCCTTCTGGCCTCAGAAAGTGAGGTGAAAGCCATTTGCCGTCGATATGGAAAACCATTGTCAAACACCCAGAGAAGCGAATCTCCCATTCCTTCAATAGACTGTATATTTCCACACTTTAGCCATAATAGTGACATCATTTCATATTCTGGCCTTTACTTAAACTATCAACGAAATGTTCGGTGTCAGAATGGATTGCCAATCGAGTGTCTAACACCTTACGTTAAACCCCGCAACTTAAGTTGAAAGGGCTTCCCTCCCTTAGGTTTTGGGGTAATAAACAAACAAACAAAACCCCTCCACTAGCTATATTCTGTTTAAATCCGTCCAGCCCTTGCATTTCAACCAATCTTTATTTATGATCAAAGATCAACTACAAAATGTAAGAACTAGTAACAGCAACCAGAACAAAACAATCACAACCAACTGGATCATGACTGAGTCATCTGTTGTATTTTCACTGCTGATACACAAAACATAGCTACCAATATACAGTTTGTAAATTGGTTTGTATCAGAAAGAAGTAACATGATCGAAAACCCCTCCGATCAACCTGGATAGTGCCTGAACAATAGGGGAGCGATATACTTCACAGGAGAGTCCTTATAAAAGGGGCAATATAGCAAAACATGTTGAATATTTTTGATCTCCTCTGACCTGCACGGGCTAGTTCACTCCATTAATGGCACATTAGAGAATCTACCCTGCCTGAGTGCAGAATGGAGAACATTTTGTGGTTTATTTCCTTCCATGTCTGCTTTGAGGTGCCTTTTCAGCTTTGCTAAAATAAATGTTTTCCTTGCTTAAGCATCACACTGTGTCTTGTCCTGGGTTATTTCAAAGCCTCTGGCCCAAGTCCTGAAAGACTGAAGGAGGACAATTCAGGTAGGGCACCCACAATGACAAACTTCTTTTGATAAACATTTTTTAAAAACCAAATCAAAAACTTGACGGCTCATATTGCCTCCAGGTAACAAGGTCAGCTGCAAAGCCACCTGAGCCACCTTTCAACAAGGCTTAGAAGAAGCACACCTGCATTTGGGAGAGTCAGGCGGTTCTGCTCCTATGAACTCTTGAAAGAGCACACATTGCGTTTTTACTGCTGTTATTCTCAATAGCATTGGAACATGTGCTTGTGCTACAGTCAGGAGAAGAAGTCAGGAGAGATAGTCTTGTACTAGCAAGCATGAATTGTCCACTTTGCTAAGCAAGGCCTGCCTTAGTTTGCATGTGGATGGGAGACCACATGTGGGCACTGTAAGACATTCTCCTTAGGGGATGGGGGCCATAGCTCAGGCTAGTGATGAAATCCAGCAGAGACTGTGAGGAGCTCCAAAAAGATCTCTTCTAACTGGGGGAGTCGGCAACAAAATGGCAGATACAGTCCAGTGTTACCAAGTGTGAAGTGATGTATATTGGGATAGAAAAGCCCCAACTTCACATATATATTTGTTCTGGACAGCTCCTTGGAATTGTTGACTTAATGTGCAGCAGTAGTGCAAAGGGCCAATTCCATGCTTGGAACTATGGGGAAGGGGTTTGAAAATAAAACTGCTAATATTATAATGCCCTTAGATATGGCAAACCCCTCCTTTTTCTACCAAAGACAACCACAGGACTCTGTGGTCTCCAGGAGTCAACACCGACTCAATGGCACACCTTACCTTTTATGCAAAACTATGGTGAATCCACCTTTATAATACTGCCTTCAGTTCAGGTCACCATAGCTAAAGAAGGATGTTGTCAAACTGGAAAAGGTGGAGAAGAGGGAAAGAAAGATGATCAGGGGCCTAGAGCACCTTCATTATGAGGCAAGGCTACAACACCTGGGGCTTTTTAGTTTAGAAAAAAGACACCTGAGGGACCATGATAGAGGTCTATGAAATCATAAATGGTGTGGAGAAGGTTGACAGAGATAAATTTTTCTCCATCCCTCATAACACTAGAACATAACACCGTTTCATAGTCATCCCATGAAACTGATGGCTAAGAAATGTAGGACCCAGAAACGGAACTACTTTTCACACAATGCATAATTAACCTATGGAATTCTCTGCCACAAGATGTGGTGATAGCCTGAGTAGGGTTTACGAAAGGTCTATCAATGGCTACTAGTCTGGTGGCTATGGGCCACCTCCAGCCTCAGAGGCAAGATGCCTCTAAATACCAGTGGCAGGGGAGCAACAGCAGGGGAGTAGGAGTAGGGGGCATGCACATACCTCTTGCCCGTGGGCTTCCCAGAGGTATCTCTTGGACCACTGGGTGAAAGAGGATGCTGGACTAGATAGGCCTTGGGACTGATTCAGCAGGGCTGTTCTTATGTTCCTGTGTTCAGTGGAAGAGCATCTAAAGTCCCAGGTTCACTCCCTGGCATGTCCAGGTAGGGCTGGGAGAGAAAGGGAGAGATTCATGCCTATAACCTGGGAAAGCTGCAGCTAATCAGTGCAGACAAACTTTATAGAACATACCACACAAATAATGGAAAATTCTGTAAGGGAAGAAAGAAAAGGCTGCTGACAGAAAACTAGAGTGCTAGGGAAAATGGCAGGACAGTCAGCAACCTCTGTGGCATCTGGCCATAAAAGGACATTCAGTAAGGATGCAAAACAACATTCTGCAAGCAGAGCAGCAAGGCTCGCCCCAGGCCCCACTCCCAGCACCTACACAAGTTGAAAGAGTGATGAACTGATGACAGCAATGGCGGCACAGAATTTTGGGGTGCATTTCTGCAACGAATCAGAGCCTGTGCCAGGAGCTGAGCACTGTGAGCACAACCTATGTAGATGCCAGCAATCTTTGAATAGAAATGCTGGCCACTCACAATATGACCCAATCTTCATGCAAAAACAGAGAAGTGAAGCTGTCCTTTACCCACTGCACACCCATGAGGTCCCTCAAAAGTTAATAAGGCACACGATTGCATTTGGGGATGGCATTGCAAGGCATACTGCATTGGGGTGGGGACAAACCCATTAGTAAGTATCCCTGTGCATGCGTGCTCTGTGAAAGGGTTAGTGGTTCTAGGGGTAAAAATGTGGCTGTAACCTCAGAATGCTCTCAAAGTCTGTGGGAGACAGACATTTGTGAGGGCAGCACCAGCAGCAAGCTCATCCTTGGTGGCAGCTATTTGGGGGGGTGGGGGAAGGGGCGGGGTGTGTGCATGTGTTTATGTGCTGCTGCTTCAGTCACAGTCCTTCCATGGGTGGAAAAAAGCCAAACCAAGCCTCAGACATAACAAACATAAATATAGACAAGTGATAGCCAAGCCACATTTGAAGAGAGAGATGCATGAACAACAGCTCACCATCACATCACCAGCATCAGCATCACATTATCACATGGACCCATACGCCATGCCATCAATATTCCAAAGTGTCATTAAAAAGCAAATTCTTTCACATTGAAGTTACCACAAGCAAGCAAACCCTCTGTGACAGTGTGCTCCCCCCTCATGTGCGAGAGTGTGTGTGTAATTCAAACATGGACAGCACACAGCATCCCAGAAACGTTCCTGTGACTGCACACGCAGCAGCAGCAGCAGCAGCAGCCTGCCTCTGTGATGGATGGTGTGCCGCCTTAAGACCGGGCAAGCGGGTGCTCCTGCAAAAGGGAGGGATCCACCACAGAGGTTGTTTGCTGCTGAGACAGTGACTACAACTCCCATCGTCCCTAGTCTCCATGGTGGCCAGCCATTGCAACAACGGGAAATGGGAGTTGTAGTCTCTCTAAGCAATGACTGGGAGAACCCCTCCCTGATACAGGGAGCACTCACCCACCCTAGCCCTGAGTGCCAGCACAGCAGACAGCACCATCTCGGGCTGGCAGTGCAGCGGGGCCTGTGTGCCTCTCTGGACGGGTCAGCAGCACTAAAGGGCAGGGAGGGTGGGGGGGACTGTGACACCAGCTGCCGTGGTGTGGGAGGCGCTGCATAGCTGGCTGACGGGAGACGTCACTCGCCCTCCACGGCCAGCTCGGGTTAGCCCAGCAGGGGGAGGTTCACCTTCAAGAAGACAAGCTGCTCAACCAACTAACCGTCCCCATGTGAGAGCAGAGGCTCACGTCCCCACGTCCCCGGCCATGGAGAACAACCACTCGCTTGAGACACTGGTTGGCAGGCACGAGATAACCGGACAGCAATGGTTGCCAAGTCCGGCCAGACCTGGCAACACGTTTACCAAAATTGGAATGGCTCCATCTCCTCGTCCTCCACCGCCTCCTGCAGGTACTGCAGAACAATCTGCTCAGCAAAGCTGCAGCGAGGGGCAGGCTCCTCCCATCTCCCTGGCAAGTTACCAGCAAAGCCCTTTGTGAACCACGTAGTGGCGGCTCCGCTGGTGCCACTGCCTGAGAAACTGTGCTGCTGGGCAGGGAAGAAGAAGTGGCGGTGGCAGAGCTGCTGGGGGTGGGATGCGCACTGCCAGGCTGTGACCCATCCCCCTCCTCCTGGACATCTGCTGCATCTCCGAAGCCTAGCCTCCTATCTTCTTCATGCCTGACGTGTTCGACCAGGAGGCCCCTCCACTTGGACGGCTGGCCATGAGGCACAGCACAGCCCTTCCTCCTTGGGTTGCAGATGCATGCCAGGATATGCCATGCAGATGCACCCAAGGGTGTCTTGAGCGTCTCCACTACCCCACTCCTCAACCGACCTGCCATGGAAATTGCGTCTCCAGTGGTCAGAGTGGTCTTGAGATCACCTATGGCTTTCTCGGGCAAAGCCTGGCTAGGCATGTTTGCCTCAATCCACAAGCTGTTTGTGGCAGAATAGAATGGCTCGAGTACTTATACCAGCTCAGAAATGAACGGCCATTTCGCATGGACCAGTGTGCACACATTCAAGCTACCATGCCTTTCCTGGCTGTGGAGGGCTCCCTCTTGCTCATCCATTCTCTGGAACAAGAGAAAAGGGTGGTTCCACCGGGAAGGAACATCCTGGGGTTTCAGGTGTTCAGGCAGGCCCTGCTCAATCTGCCTGGTCTTGAGCAGGCACCTTGCCTTTACCTCTGATAGAAACGGCCAGGATTCTTGTGGCACTGATCCAAAAGAGCGGCTACAGAAGCAACAGGATTTGGGGCCTGACCTAAACCACCTTCCCTACCCTGCGAGTGCGCCTTCTACTTTGTCGCCCCCTTGAGCCCAAGCCCATCCTGCACCACCAGGTTCAAGGTGTGTGCAACACAAGCGATGTGCACATTGTAAACCTGCTTGGCTGCCTTACAGATGTTGGCTGAGTTGTCAGTCACCATGACCAGCCAGTTCTCCACCTGCGGGTCCATGACGACCGCCTACTCATCCGACCTGTGGTCTTTGTCCATCGCTTCCATATGCAACACTGCCCAAGAAGGCATGCATGCATGGGAGGCGCTGGATATAGCACCAGCAGAGCCGGATGTCCCCTCATCCCCATGCCCCACCAGTGGGCTGTCAGGGACATGAAGGCAGTGTGTAGACTGCTGCAGCTCATTGAGAGATCTGCAGTGAAATGCACACTTGTGCTGGGCCCGGCTGCACGCAACCGGGCCAACATGTCCTCCCGGAATGGGTGGGACAAGGAAGGCACAACTCTCCTACTGAATATACTGTGTGAGGGAATCTTGTACTCTGGGGTAGGCAATTGGAGCAGACGGCGGAATCCGACATTCTCTACGATGCGAAAAGGCTGTTCGTTCAAAGCCATCATCTCACCAATGGCCTGAGCTATGAGATATGGTTTTGGGCGATCAGACCGCTTGCCCAGAGGCTGCACCCACCTTTCAGTCAGCTTTTCCTGCCTAGGAGCAGGAGCCACTGGCTGCTTTCTGCCACTAGGGCTAGTTGAGACACTTGGCCTAGAGCCATCGCCTGCAGAGGAGGTCTCCACCACTGCTGGGTGCCGCTGGCGCAGGTGCACCAACAGACCCGAGGTAGTGAAGTGCTTAGGATCCTTGCCTCTACTGACAAGCGCCTTGCAGTTGGTGCATGCAACATGACCGAGATCACAAGGGCAAAGCTCAAAGTGATCCCAGACCACACTGCGGGACTTTCCTGTGACACGAGGCCACTTGGGTGGTGGCGCTTTTACTGGTTCCTTCTGGGACACGCTACCACCACTGCCCTGAGCCCTGGCCTGGGAAGGCCCAGGGACAGGAGAGGCTACCTCCTCCTTGGCCTCCTGCTCACATGCAACCCTGGCTGCCCCCCCCCACAGGGACCGGTGGGAAGGGTGACAAGGTGGATGTGCCAGCTGCCTCCACCTGCACCACCTCCTCTGCAGACAAAAGAAGATCTTCTTCGCTGGCAAGCAGAGATGCCCTTCCCCCTAAATTCTGCCTGGCCACAGGCCCTAGCATAGGGCCAAGTCAATTCAAGAGGTCCAGCTGGCGTGCCAAAGCAGGGCCGGTTGTTACTTGGGGAGTATGCCCCTCTTGCCAGCCCCTGCCACGACCAGCAGGGAAAGAAAGCCTCCCCCTTCCTTGCACCCTCCCTCTGTCTGCTGCTTCTCTTCTCGCCCTCCCAGCTCTCTGTTTGTTTGGGGGTTTCTTTTTAAAACCCTGACACAGAAAACCATTTTCTTTAGAGAAGATGGAATGGGGGGGGGTGAGAAGCAGAGTGGTTGGGGTTGTCTCAGAGGGCAAAGGACACTCAAAGGGCCAAGAACAGGGACTGTGTTGCTGTAGGGGACTTCAGCAGAGAGCCAATGCTCCTTAAGGCTGGCACTCACTCAGCCAGAGAACAAGAGTAAGTAGATTCTAGAGCTTAACTTACAATATATCCAAGCTTAGTAGAGGACAGATGGATTGAGACATGACCGTGATGTCAATATCAATAGCAAGGCAAGGAGGCCCCGAAGAGATAATGTTACTAACTTTTGGTGTGGGCCTGACTTCAGCAGAGTGCCAATGCTTAAGGCTGGCACTCAGCCAGTAGAACTACAGTCCAAGAAAGGAGACTCTAGAACTGAGAAGTTCCAAGTTTTAGTAAGAGAGGACAGATGGATATAGAAGAGTTATTCTAATATCAATAGCAAGGCGAACAGCCCCAGAAGATGTGCTGTGGGCCTACAGTATAATACACACAAGCAAGCAAGGCTTTAATTCAGAAATTATGGGCAGGGAGGGAACCGTGTGTGTGTGTGTGTGTGTGTGTGTGTGTGGAGGGTAGCAGCTTCTTCTTTACAAAAGAAGACAAAGTGTAGAGCCTAGCTTGCTGAATTAATTTCTAGTAGCATAGCTGGAAGAAAGGCTCCTTTCCCTCCCCCACTTTTTTAAAATGCAAGTGTGAAAAAATTATTTGGTGGGGGGGGGAGAATTATTTTTAAAACACCACTGTGCTGCTCTACCCTCTAAACCACCTACTACAAGCTAGTAGCTAATGGGGATTTTAAACTCTAGAGCTGCACAATTGAACCCCTGTTTAAAACTTATTCTGAATATTGCACAACTCTTTAAATTCAGTTAAAATCCCAAACCTCCCTCCAACAGAAAAAAAACCCCAAATACAAAATTCAAGAGACTAGAGTGTGTATGTGTATTGTAATGGTGTGTGTGTGTGTGTGTGTGTGATAAATAAATGGGTAGCTAGGAACAGCTAGGGAGACCCTTACTCATTATCTCTATTCCCAATGCCCCTAGTGGTCATCAGGATCGTCAGTGCAAAAGGTCGGTGCACTAGAACTCCATCTCCAACAAATCAGACGTAATAAATGAACTTATTAAGGGGTTAAAAATTACTAAGGAACATATAATCAGTCACCTTGCAGATGATGTGGCCTAAATTCCATCTGATCCTCTACAGGCCATACTGATTATTCAAGAAGTTCTTTGAGACTTCAAACACACGTGTGTGTGTGTGTGTGTGATATATATATATATATATATATATATATATATATATATATATATATATTCCTCAGGAAACCTTTTTTTAGGCAGGCTTTTAGTAATCTCTGGATGTTTTTAAATTGCTGTTTTTAAGAGTTTGTTTTATTTTGTTTTTCTTTGGTTTATTTTTGTGAAGAAACAAAAAGATTTTCTTTAGAGCCCTTGTATAAACATTAAATAAATAAATAAATAAGACGGTATAAGGGCGATGAGATACACATTTCCAAACTGCAAAGCTTTTTCAATGACCTTCTTTAATGCTCAATAAAAGTTGACTGTTTAAAAAGATTCAAAAGTTTAAAACCTAAGAACTAAAGCACAGATGTAACAAAATGGCAGACATTTCAATGTAAGACCTCAGATGATCAGATGATGTCTTACATTGTAAGGCTGCTATTTTGTTACGTCTGTGGTTTAGTTTTTTAAGTTTTAAACTTTTGAATCTCTTTAAACTTTTAACTTTTATTGTGCATTAAAGAAGGTCATTGAAAAAGCTTTGCAATAATTAAATAGCTAATTAAATAATTGATACTATTACATGAATAACTAAAATCATCAAGGAAAAAGTTAAATAATGTCACTGGCTGTATGAACAACAGCTTGCTTCATACTGAAGATGTTGTAAGTTCCTCGTTGTATTAACACACTCTAGCCTCCAATGGGGATCTGGAGCAAATGGCCAATTAAATTAATGATTAGTTTGTTTTTTAAAATCTGAGGAGACTTCCTAATCCAAACCTCTTCTTTCACACATAGGGAGAGTGTTCTGCCTTAAAAAAAAAATCAATCACTGTTCAAGAGACACCTTGACACAGAAATGACCAGGCTATAATTGGAATGGTAGGTTTATTGTAGCTGTGAGAGACAGAATAACAACAAACAAACCCTCAAAAGCCCAGTGCCCAAAAGTCAGTGATGGATTTGCATTGTAGTGAGGGAAATTAGTATTCAATCCCTTCACAAAAGATGTCTCAGTACTTGGTGGCAAAACCCTTGTTGGCAATCACAGAGGTCAGACGTTTCTTGTAGTTGGCCACCAGGTTGGCACACAACCCAGGGGGGATGTTGTCCCACTCCTCTTTGCAGATCTTCTCCAAGTCAGAAAGGTTTCGAGGCTAATGTCTGACAACCCGAACCTTCAGCTCCCTCCACAGATTTTCTATGGGATTAAGGTCTGGAGACTGGCTGGGCCACTCCAGGACCTTCATGTGCTTCTTCTGGAGCCACTCCTTTGTTGCCTTGGCTGTGTGTTTGGGGTCATTGTCATGCTGGAATACCCATCCACGACCCATTTTCAATGCCCTGGCTGAGGGAAGGAGGTGCTCACCCAAGATCTGACGGTACATAGTCCCGTCCATCGTCCCTTCGATGCGGTGAAGGTGTCCTGTCCCCTTAGCAGAAAAACACCCCCAAAGCTTAATGTGTCCACCTCCATGTTTGACGGTGGGGATGGTGTTCTTGGGCTCATAGGCAGCATTCCTCCTCCTCCACACACGACGAGTTGAGTTGATGCCAAAGAGCTTGATTTTGGTCTCATCTGACCACAACACTTTTGCCCAGTTCTCCTCTGGATCATTCAGATGTGCATTGGCAAACTGCAGATGGGCCTGTACATGTGCTGCCTTGAGCAGGGGGACCTTGCGGGCACTGCAAGATTTCAGTCCTTCACGGCGTAGTGTGTTACCAATTGTTTTCTTGGTGACTATGGTTCCAACTGCCCTGAGATCATTGACAAGTTCCCCCCGTGTAGTTCTGGGCTGCTTTGTCACCGTTCTCATGATCATTGCAACTCCACGAGGTGAGATCTTGCATGGAGCCCAAGACGGAGGGAGATTGACAGTTATTTTGTGTTTTTTCCATTTGCGAGTTATCGTGCCAACTGTAGTCACCTTCTCACCAAGCTGCTTGGCGATAGTCTTGTAGCCCAGTCCAGCCTTGTGCAGGTCTACAACCTTGTCCCTGACATCCTTCGACAGCTCTTTGGTCTTGGGCATGGTGGTGAGTTTGGAAGCTGAGTGAATGCTTGCTTCTATGGACAGGTGTCTTTTATACAGGTACTGTAAAAAGCTGGGATTAGGAGTACTCCCTTACTGTACTCAACTCAGCTCGTTACCTGCATATAGTGAAAAGACACCTGGGAGCCTGAAATCTTGCTGGTTGATAGGGGATCGAATACTTATTTCCCTCACTACAATGCAAATCCATCGCTGACTTTTGGGCACTGGGCTTTTGAGGGTTGGTTTGTTGTTATTCTGTCTCTCAAAGCTACAATAAACCTACCATTCCAATTATAGCTTGGTCATTTCTGTGTCAGAGGGCAAACGGACAAAATCAGCAGGGGATCAAATACTTATTTCCCTCACTGTATGCATAATACTGCAGTAATTGGAGCAGAAAGCGGAAGCCGACATTCTCCATGATGCGCAAAGGCTATTCGTTCAAAGCGATCATCTCACCAATGGCCTGAGTTAAGAGATATGGTTTTGGGCGATCAGACCACTTGCCCAGAGGCTGCACCCACTGATTATCAGTCAGCTTTTCCTGCCTAAGAGCAGGAGCCACTGGCTGCTTTCTGCCACTAGGGCTAGTTGAGGCACTTGGCCTAGAGCCACTGCCTTGCATTGGGTGCATGCAACATGATCGGGATCACCAGGGCAAAGCTCAAAGTGATCCCAGGCCACACTGCTGGACTCTCCTGTGACACGACTCCACTGGGGTGGTGGTGTTTTACTGGTTCTTTCTGGGGTATGCTATCACCACCGCCCTCAGCGCTGGCCTGGGAAGGCCCAGGGAAAGGAGAGGGTCCCTCCTCCTTGGCCTCCTCCTCACATGAAACCCTGGGTGCCCCCTCCCCACAGGGACCAGTGGGAAGGGTGACAAGGTGGATGTGCCAGCCGCCTCCACCTGCACCACTTCCTCTGCAGACAAGAGAAGATCTTCTTCCCTGGCAAGCAGAGATGCCCTTCCCCCTAAATTCTGCCTGGCCACAGGCCCTAGAATAGGGCCAAGTCAATTCAAGAGATCCAGCCGGCGTGCCAAAGCAGGGCCGGGGGTTACACGGGGAGTAAGCCCCTCTTGCCAGCCCCTGCCATGACCAGCAGGGAAAGAAAGCCTCCCCCTTCCTTGCACCCTCCCTCTGTCTGCTGCTGCTCTTTTGGCCCTCCCAGCCATCTGTTTGTTGGGGGGTTTATTTTTAAAACCCTGACTTAAAAAACCATTTTCTTTGGAAAGGATGGAATGGGGGTTGAGGGGCAGAGTGGTTGGGGTTGTCTCAGAGGGCAGAGGACACTCAAAGGGCCAAGAACAGGGGCTGTGTTGCTGCAGGGGACTTCAGCAGAGTGCCAATGCTCCTTAGGGCTGGCACTCACTCAGCCAGGAGAACAAGAGGAAGTAGATTCTAGAGCTGAAGTTACAATTAGGGATGTGCGGTTTGATTTGGATCCGAACTGGTTCGTTCTGAACCGGTTCGGATTCGGAGGTTCGAATCCGGACCGAATCGGGCCCTTTCGGTCCGGATCTGAACCGAATCCGAATCGATTCGGATCAGAACCGGTTTGGATTTTCCGAACCGGTTCAGATGTACCATGGCCTTCAATTTACTGTCTAGAGTCTTTATTTTAAGTTTAAAGTGTGTCCTCCATTTTGTGGCTCCTTCCTGAAACTTTTGCTCCTGGCATCCATTTTGTGAGGCTATTTTCAGGCATTGCATTGGCTGTGCTATTGATCCTTTGATTGGCCAGAATGAGTCCTTTGGTCTGGTAGGCTGCTTGGCTGTTGTACTGTTGAGAGCTGGCACCCTGTTTGCCGTGGGGGGAGTGCAAAGGTGGGGGCTCCCAAAGGAGGGACTTTCAATCCTATATAAACCCAAGCCTCTTGCCTAGAAACTTCTCTTTGGCTGCAGTTGTGGGATCATCATCTGAGACCCTTGCTTGGTCCTTTGCTGCTGGTGTCTGTGAGTCCCTGGCTGTGTCCTGTGTCTCTCTGTGTGTTGTGTGCCACCTTCTTTAATCTTTTGTCCACCTGCCTCCTCTGTGACTCTGTGTGTGTGTGTGTGTGTGTGTCTGTCTGTCTGTCTCTTCTCTTTACTTACTTTACATTTTTCTTAAGTTCTCCCAAATTTCCCTGTTGTTTTTCTTCTGTTGTCTGTCCTGCTTTCCTCACCCTCTTTCTTTCCCTTCTCATCCTTGGGCTTACCTTCCCCCACCCCCACTCCCACCCATCTGCATTCATTGCTTTCAAAGTTCAATTTATTATTGCTCCCTGTGCTTTGCCTTGTTTTTGTTCAACTTTTTGATTTTCATTCCATTGGTTTCATTTATATATTGCTGCTGCTTTGGTTGTTTGCTTTAATTGTTAACTGGTTTGCATTTTGTGCTCTGTTGCTGCTGCCTGCCTGAGTTGGTCCCCCCCCCCGAGAGGATTCTGTTGTTATAGCCAATTTTTGTTGTGATTGTCCCATATTATCTATTTTGGTTCTCTGGTTGGTTGTGTCCTCCCCCACCCCCCGAGACTTGCCCAATTTGCTTTTGCTTGATTCTTTCAAAT
This sequence comes from Hemicordylus capensis, assembly GCF_027244095.1. Taxonomy (NCBI): domain Eukaryota; kingdom Metazoa; phylum Chordata; class Lepidosauria; order Squamata; family Cordylidae; genus Hemicordylus; species Hemicordylus capensis. The sequence continues at coordinate 12,691,991 of NC_069662.1, forward strand.
TGGTTTTCATTCTTTGTTCAACTTTTGCATTTGTTGATTGATTTGAATTGAGATTATTGCTCCTTGTTCTGTGTGGCCCCCCTGCTCCTAACTTGCCCCTCCCATCCAGAAAACCAAACCCACCGCACCCCAGTTTCACCCCCCTTCCATCCAGCCTTCTCCCCATCACTGCTGCCCGCCCGAGTTCAGTTTTGTTTGTGCAGACTTGCTTTGCAGTGCATATTATTATTGCAGCAATTGTTTCATTGTCTGTTTGCTTCTTAGTGGGCCTTTTTGTTTGGTCTCCCCCCACCCTCGAGATTCTGCTGGTTTATTATTATTTATTGTTTTAAAATTGGGTTTTAAACTGTTTGGCTTGTGTCTGTATCTGATTGATTTTGATTGATTTGCTCCCCTCCCCCTCTGTGTGGCCCTGCTTGCTCCCCCCACCCTCCCTCCTCCAAGACTCCCCACCCAGCCCAGTTTCTCCCCCCTCCCATCCACATCCAGCCTTCTCCCCATTCCTGCTGCCCGCCAGAGTTCTACTTTTTCATTTGCTCTTTGTTACCCCCTCCCCTTCCCCCCAACACCCCCTTGCCACACACTAACTCCCCTGAAACACACACCCCCTCTGGTCCCTCCACTTCTTGCCCCTGACTCCCTCTACATACCCAAGACCCCTTGCCACACACTAACCCCCCCCCCAACACACACTCCCTCTGGTCCCTCCTCTTCTTGCCCCTGACTCCCTCTAGATTTATTTATTTATTTATTTATTTATTTATTTATTTATTTATTTATTTATTTGATTTATATACCGCCCTTCCAAAACGGCTCAGGGCGGTTTACAATTAAAACAAACTTGTAAAACAATGAAAGCTAAAACAAATTAAAAACAATAATACAAGAATTAACAATTTAAAAACATTTTAAAACAAGAATTAAACATTGTCCCCAGACCCCAGCTCAAGAAGACACGTAGACTTAGTATGGATGAAAGGGCCACAACTTTACTAACTATTACACAAGGCAAGGCAGACTGAAACACCAGGTGATTAATCACCCTTAGAGAACAGTGCGGGCCAATAGAAGCAGGTCAGAACTCTGAAGTCCTACCCAGCACCCTACAGGGTGACACACCCTGACTCAGGAATGGGCAGGTACGACTCACCCAATTCCTTCAAAGCCAACCCCCCCTTCTGTAAGAGAGATTCTGGATACTTCTAGGCATCCGTCCACCCAGGACCACGCAGCCCAAGGTTGGAGAAGTCCTGAAGCAGGTTTCATGGCAATCACTTTCCCCGTGCCACACAGGCTACAAAGGAGCGATTAACCCAGGCATCCTCAAACAGCAGCCCTCCAGATGTTGCTGAACTACAACTTCCAGCATACCCAGCCACAAAAATTGTGTCTAGGGATGCTGGGAGTTGTAGTTCAGCAACATCTGGAGGGCCGCAGTTTGGGGATGCCTGGATTAACCAATCACCCCTTTTACATATCCAAGGGTGTTCACCGATGTTCTAACCCTCAAATTACCACCCCACCCAGGCGAAAAATCCCCAACAGTGGCCAATACGTTGGGAGCAAAAAATTCCTACTCGGCCCCTTCAGGCGACCAGTCACTAGACCCACTCTGTACTGGGGAGGGAGGGAGGGGAGAGCTCTTTCTCCTGTGACTGCCTAGCTCCAACTGAAAAGAAAATGGAGAATGGGGCAGGGATCGGCTGATCCTGGCCGAAACCCCGCCCCTTGACCAAAAGGGTCAAGCGGAACCCTACTTGGGCTTCATGCAGAACAGGCTGGAACAGATTGGAACAAACTCTCTCCACTCTGCACAAGGCCGGGGGGGGGGGGAGTTAAGTAATTAAAACCTCTAAATCAAGTTAAAAATGTAAAAAAATTTTAAAAATTAAAATTTTTTTAAACCCTGAAAGGCCAGGCCAAACAAATACGTTTTAAGGGCCCTCCTGAAGGCCAACAGAGAACTTGAATTACGGATTTCCACAGGGAGCGCATTCCACAGCCCCGGAGCAGCCACAGAGAAGGCCCGCCTCCGAGTCACCACCAGACGAGCCGGTGGCAACTGGAGACGAACCTCCTCAGATGACCTTAATGTGCGGTGGGGATCGCGCAGAAGAAGGCGCTCTCCAAGGTAACTTGGACCTAAGCCGTTACATACCCCAGACCCCTCACCACACACTAACCCCCCCAAACACCCCCCCCTCTGGTCCCTCCTCTTCTTGCCCCTGACTCCCTCTACATACCCCAGACCCCTCACCACACTAATCCCCCGAAACACCCCCCCCTCTGGTCCCTCCTTTTGGGACCACTGCTGATGCTGTCCTCCCCCCACACCTGAATCCCCCCTCCCTGCTGCGTTCCTCCTCTCTTCCTCCTCCTCCTCTCTCTCTCTCTCCCTCTCCCTCTCTCTTTTCTCTCTCTTCTCTCTTTCTCTTTCTCTCTCGCCCCCCCTCCTCCATCCCTTCACTTACTCCGTTCCTCCCACAGCTGCAGCCACACAGTAGCCTACCTCTGAACTCACCTGGTGGTCCCTGCCATCGGGTTTTTTTTCTTTTCTGAAAGTTGTTGTTCATTTGTCTCTGCTTGGGGGTGAGTTGAGCAACACAAATAGTGTTGTCTGTCTCCTCACTTCTGCCCCTCCATCGTTGAGTGACCTACCACGGCTGCCTGTGCCTCGTGTGGCCGCCCTGTCTGTGTCCCAACCCAGGGTGGCTGGCTGGCGGCGGCGCAGTGAGCAGCAGTGACCAGCAGTGAGCGGTAGGAGAAGGACTGGAAGAAGAGGGGTTAGTGCGTGTGCAATTGTGCACCTTTTGTTGCCCCCTTTCCCTCCCTAGTTGGCGGTTTTAAATAGGGACACCCCTATTTTGAACTGCATTTGGGTGTGGGGAGGAGGGAGGGACCCTTGGAGATGTACTGCTGTAACTTGTGTCTTGCTCAATGAAGAAATTGCTGCTGTGTGTTGCATTGCATTGCATGCGTCTTGCAGTTGGTTTTTTAACAGGTGCCTCTGCCAGTGGAGCCGGGCCCTTCCTGTGGTGTGGAGGGTGGAAGGGGCGGGTTGGGTGGCAGCAGTGGGCAGTCAGTGGTGGCTGCCCCCCCGGACTGCTGCCACCCAGCAAGAAATGGCCTAGGATGGCGCCCAGGGCGAGGAGGCCAAGGGCAGTGGTGTATGGGCACATTTTGAGGTCCCTCAAGATGCCCCATTCCACGCTCGCTGTGTCCACTGCAGGATGCAGGTCAGCCGTGGCAAGGACCCTGTGCACCTTGGTACGACGCCCATGTGGAGGCATATGGAGCGTCACCACCCAGGTCTCAGGGGACAGGCTGGCAGCGCTAGTGCGCCTTGTGCATCTGCCACTAGGGCGGACAGCGGCAGTGTGCCAGCCAAAAGGCAGGCTACACTGCCAGTCCAGCGGTGGACGCAGTTGTTGGGCAGCCAGCGTATTGTTTGTGTGGACCATCATCACCTCACCCGCCTCATAGGGGAGATGATGTCCACTGATGACCAGCCGTTTCAGGTGGTTGAGAACTCTGGCTTCCGTCAGATACTCCAGTACCTGGTGCCCGAATATGTCATCCCCTCAAGGACCACGTTCAGCTGGAATGTGGTCCCCTCCCTGTACCACCAGTGCAGGGAGCTCGTGTCGGCCGGCCTGTGTGCGGCTCCGGCGGGCGCCAGTGTGCATTTCATGACTGACCTCTGGACCAGTGTCAGTGGGATGCACGCTGCTTTCCTGGCCCTCACTGCCCACTGGTGGGGACCGGAGAGTGAGGGGACATCCTTGGGCGATGCTTCCGGGTCCAGAGTGGCTCCCGCTGCACTATGGCACAGGTGGGCCATTCTGCATGTGGAGACGATGGACACAAGGCACACCAGGGAGGAGGTGGCGGCCGTACTCGACCGCCAGATAGAGGAGTGGATTGGCGGGTGTCCACAACTCTCTAGGGGATTCATTGTCACTGACAATGGATCCAACGTTACCGCCGCTGTCGAGACAGTCATGGGCTGTGTGAACATACGGTGTATGGCACACATGCTCCATCTGACCCTCAGGGACGCCCTTGGCCTTAAGGTGCTGAAGGCGTCCCAGGAGAGGGGCCGCCCCCTCCTAGGTGCTGCTGCCGCCACGGCCACGCTTGTGTTGAGAAGTCTCGCAAGCTGGCCACCCACTTCCACTGCAGTGAGAAGTCCAGGAGACTGCTTCGCCACAAGCAGGATGACCTTGGGCTTCCTCGCCATCTCATCCCCATGGATGTTGAGACGCGGTGGAACTCCACCTTCCTCCTGTACCAGCACCTGTTGGAGCAGGAGATAGCCCTTGTTGCCCTTGCGAGGGACGAGTCCTTGGATGCCTGCGACCTCTCGAACGCAGAGTGGAAGCAGATGTTCGAGGCGGTGTCGGCACTCAAGCCTTTCCAGTTTGCCACGAAGGGCTTGTGTGGTGACACCACTCCCTTGAGAGAGGCGCTGCCCACAGCTATGGATCTCGAGAAGCTGATGGGTGAACTCCAGATTTCTCTGACCACGTCAGGGGGTCGTGCTCTGGCTGGAAGGCTGAAGTCTGGGGTTGACAGGCGGCTCATTCGTGAGCTTGGAGACAGGGAGGAGTATGTCCTCGCTTGTCTCTGTCACCCAGCCATTAAGGGCAATGCTGTTAGTGCCGGCACATTGCCCGGGTGGAGGGACCTCCTGGTATGGAAGGTCAGGGAGGAGGAGGCCACTAGGGCCTGTAGAGACCAGGAGGTTGGTAGTGGTGCGGGGGCAGCCCCCGCCGCCCAACCCGCACCCAGCAGCAGTGTGGGCGGCCAGCCGGCGTCAGCTTCCCCTTCCCCTCCCTCTTCCCAGTCCGGCAGCGTGGCATCCCAGGCAGCACCATCGCAGCAGCCATTTGCTCCCGCCGCGAAATCCGCCCAGTGGTTTCAGCGGGTCTGATATGGTGCCTTGCCTGGTATGCGGGAGGCTTGACCTGCCAGGCCTCTCTCCAGTGCTGAGCAATGCGTTGCGCAGTACTTGGAGGAGCCTGTGGAGGAAGGTGGTGTGGACTGTACACAGTTCTGGGTGACCCGCTGCCAAGTCTGGCCAGACCTGCCGGTGGTTGCTGTGCGCCTCCTCTCCTGCCCCCCAACCAGTGTCCAGAGTGAGCGGGTGTTTTCATGTGCCGGGGACGTGGTGACACCCTCTCGCTCCTGCTTGGACCCTGGTCTGGTGGAGCAGCTGGTCTTCCTTAAGGTGAACCTCCCCCTGCTGGGCTACCCCAAGCTGGATTTTGAAACAGGCGAGTGATTATCGTGGGTTGCCCCATGGTTGGTCACCTGCCTGGCTCAACCTCTGTGCTTATCCCTACCCTCCCCCCTTCCACCTCTAGCTGAGCTGACATGACAGATGCTGAGCCGTGTCAGCCAGTCACAGCATGTAGTGCCACACACAGATGCAGTAGTAGTTGTAGTGCTGCGACTGGCCAGACGTTTACAACGCCCATGCCCACCTAAAAAGAAACCCAATGCTGACCAGCAGCACAGGCCCTTATCTCTCCACCTGTCAGCATTTGGGGACCTGGCATGGGCACAGCACACACACCCAAAGTAGCACAGCCCTAATAGTACTAGACTCAGCGGCAGCGGTGGGTATACGTTCTAATGCAGTGTAAATATGTAAATACCCGTATGTAAATAAACATGTAAATAATTTTTTCTTTAAAATCCCATGTTAAAATCAACCCTCAAAATTATGCAAAAGGAAAAAAATTGGTAACAAAGGGAGAACAAAATGAATGCTGAATAAATTGATTTTATTGAAAATGTTACCAAAAATCATGTGTGGGGGGCTTGGTTTACATGGAAAAAAGAATGTAATATTTTTTTTAATGAAATGAATGAATTATCATCTTATGTTCATCTTGATTGTGGTCACTGTTGATGTTGGCTGATGGCAAAAAACCAAAAACCATCAGAATAGCAATGAACTGGCTGCCAACACAACATATTGATCGATAACTATGCAGGGGAAATTGTGTGTGTGTGTGTGTGTGTGTGTGTGTGTGTGTGTGTGTGTGTGGGGTGCAGGCTCTGTCTCTTCCTGTTGTGTGTCTGCCTGTCTGTGTGAATGGATGCCTAGCACTGTTTGTGTGTGTGGATGCTTTCTGTGTAGTGTGCTGTCTGTGTCTTGTCTTCTGTGTCTGTGCTGTGTGTCTGCCTACATGTTTTTTCCCCTTCCCCCCCTCCAAGACTCCCTCCCCCCATGCCTCCCTCCATCCCTCCCCTCCCCCTCCCTCTTCATCACCCTCCATCCTTCCTTCCACGCCCACCTCACCTGCCCCCATCCCGGTCTGGCAATGATGAGAATGTGGCCTGACTCTCTCCCACCGAAGCACACACGTGATCACGTGTGTGCATAATATATGGCCGACCAGCTCTGAGCCAGACCCTCCTCCCCCTTCAATCCCCTCTGCTGCTACATCCCTCTCCCCCTCCCACTCCCCCCTTCCCTCCCCCCTTCCCTCCCCCCCTCCCCCCCTCCTAGCTAGCAGCACACACACACAACACCTGGTGGCAAACACCAGCACACATGCACTCACACTGGTGCCACCTCTGTGCCTTGGGCCTCTCTGTGTCCTTGAGCAAATATGTGGTGGACCAGAGAACCATTTCTTTCAAGTAAGGCAAAAGGCATGCACTCACTGCGCACACACGAAGAAGAGGTGAACTGAAGACAAGAGACGACAACTACTAGAACCAGCAGCAGCAGGTGAGTGCTGTGTTGTGTTGCTTGCCAATGCCATTGCCATGCTCCATGCTCAGTCTGCTGAAACTAAACTAACTATCATCCTCACACGCAGCTCAGCTCAGCTGCACTCAATGCACTCACTACTAGACACTACAGCTGGTGGTAGAAGATGTCCTGGATTCTAACTTTCAAATCTGTGCTAGGAGTGCCTCACCTCCTCATGCCTGCCTGTAATTGTGTCCTCTCCCCTTGCAGTTGCACGTCGTGACGGGTTGGTGTGCGTGCACTGTCTACTTAGCTCTCCTCTTGTTGGCTTGGTTGACTTGCTAGACACTGGCTGGCAGCAGCTGTTGGCTGTGTGCTATGCTCAGGCTGTGGTGCGTGTGACTGGCAATGTTGGCGTAGCAACACTGGTTGTGGTGGTGGTAGTAGTAATAGTAGTCACTATTAAATGAGCCCCTGGTGGCGCAGTGGTAAAACTGCCGCCCTGTAACCAGAAGGTTACAAGATCGATCCTGACCAAGGAGCTCAAGGTTGACTCAGCCTTCCATCCTTCCGAGGTTGGTAAAATGAGTACCCAGAATGTTGGGGGGCAATATGCTAAATCATTGTAAACCTCTTAGAGAGCTTCGGCTATAGAGCGGTATATAAATGTAAGTGCTATTGCTAGTAGTAGTAGTAGTAGTAGTAGTTGTTGTTGTTGTTGCTGGCTGGGCTGGCCTGTGCTGACTCTGAGCGCTTGGTCTGGTTTGGATCGGTCCCTCTGGCCTGCCTGGACACAGATGTAGGGTGTGCGTGCATCATCCATGGGGAGGAGGAGCAGCAGAAGAGCAGAGCAGGTTGGCTGGCTTCTGTCTGTCTGTGGTGGCCTCAGTGGCAGGCACTGAGTGAGGCGGTGGCTTCTTTGGGCATCACATCACCCATCATGCAGAGCAGCAGGTCTGCTGCTCTGCTCCGCCTCCTGCTTCTTCTGTGTGTGTGCTGCTGTGCTGCTCCACTGCTGCTGCTGGCAGGCAGCAGCAGCAGTGGCCTGTTTTTGTTAGATAGAGAGTTGGTGTTGTCTCTCTGAGTGTCATCTTAGTTGCTTGGGTAGGTGGTAGGTAGGTATTAAGGTGGACTGACTGGGTGTTACGTGTAGGGCACCCAGAGAGAGGGGCAAAGAAGCTGGGGGGAGGGCAATTGATGGGTGCCCCTAGCATTGTTGGTGGGTTTCTGGAAGAGAAAAAAAAATCCCATTGGCTAGAATGGGGATTTGGGGCAGCCCCGTACCCGCCTCTGTGGGGCAGAAGCACCCCCAAAGTGGGTCCGGGGCCATGGCAAAAATGGCCTCAGTCCCTCCTGGCAATCCCCGGAGAGATAGGAGTGATGGTTTTTTTAATTAGGATTTCCTAAGGCATTAAATAACAGCCTCTCTCAGAGTTATGCTGGCTTTACCTTTCACCCACTGACACACATTCTATTCTTACAATTAGGTATTATTTAATGCTTTAGAAAATCTTAATTAAAAAACCTGTCACTCCTATCTCTCCGGGGATAGCCGGGAGGGACTGCAGCCATTTTTGCCATGGCCCCAGACCCACTTTGGGGGTGCAGCCTCCCCACAGAGGCAGGTACGGGGCTGCCCCAAATCCCCATTCTAGCCAAAGGGAAAATTTTATTTTCAAAAATTCACCAATAATACTAGGAGCAACCAATTGCCTTGGAATTCTTGGGGTGGGGGACACCCATGGGTGCCTACCACCCACCCCAGCTTCTTGCCCCTAAGTACTCTAGATAGGGAGTTATGGGCAAAATTTTAATTTTTTTAAAAAAATTGTAAAAAATCAGAGGAAGGTCCAAACGACTTAAGGTTTGGGTGGTAGGTGGAACACAAGGTCAGCTTAGCTACTTTTTGAGATCTGAACCAGTTCGCTTCAGATCCAAACCAGTTCGGATCCGAACCAAACCAGGGGGTGGTTCGGACAAAACCAAAACCAAACCACCCCCTCCCGGTTCAGATCCGGTTCGGATCCGAACTGAACCGGGCAAACCAGTTTTGTGCACATCCCTAGCATCAATCGTAGGTTGTGGTGGAGCAGGCAGGAGGTATGTTCTTTTGTGTTCTGGAGTTAAGTATTTTTTCAACCCTAAGTAAGGGTTGATCTACTGACACAGAAAAAAACCCTCCCAAAATGCTTTAAAATCACCTGGTGGCCAAATGGTTGGGTAGGTTGGGTGGTAGGTGCCCAAGCCAAGATAACACCTTACCGATTCGTATCTATGCATACTGAGCCTATTTCCTCTGCTGTGAAACTTACTGGGTGACTCTGGGCCAGTCATGTATCTCTCAGCCTAACCCACCTCACAGGGTTGTTGTAAGGATAAAGATAAGCATGTACACTGCTCTGAGCTCCTCGGAGGAAGAGCAGGATGTAAATGTAATAAACAAACAAACAAACAAACAAACAAAACATTTCTACACTGACCAAAGTTGCCCTTGCTCAAGGAATATTTTGTTTGGATGGCTGTGATACATTTTATGTAGGTCTGCCTTTGTATACTGCTTGGGACTGAGTGAATGGGCCATGTCATACAAATCTTACAGCAGCTACACAGCTCCCTGTCTATTTCTGAGCACATAAGTATCTAAGAAGAGCCTTGCTGAATCAGACTGGTTCAATGAATGAATTGGACTGACTGGATGGTTCTATCGAACCGGTTCACCAACTGGTGGTCCAGTTCGAATTCAGTACGAATGGGAAGCCAACTGTGGAAAACAGTTCCACACACACCCCTAATCACTATAAGATATTGCCCTTAGGGAAAGGGACCGCTCTTGGAAAAGCGTCTGCCTGCTTGCATGAAGAACGTCCCCGGTTCCCTCCCTAGCATTGCCAGAGAGGGCTGAGGGAGCCTTCTGCCTATATCCTTGTAGAAGCTGCTGCTAGTCTGCGACTGTGTAGATAATACTGGGCCTTGGCATTGGAATTGGGTTGGAGTTGACCTGATATGAAGCACACACTGGCCCTGTGGGTCCTTTGTGGGGGTTTATCTTTGTCCCTCATACCTGAATTTGGGTTTACAGTCCTTTAAATCCACATCAGGAACCAGCATGGACAGACTTCCTCTCCAAGCTGGCTGCCAGACTGGTTTTGGTCTGATAAGAATATCGGAAGCCTCCCAGCTGCTTGGCAGAGTGTAGGAGATGCAAATTGCAGGCAGAAGCTCCAACAACCACATTTTATCATCCTTCGGGTTGGGCTTGTCTGTCCAGGAACTGAAATAATTTAATACTGCATAATAATTTAACAACCTTTACCTGAAGCAAAGGCAGATTTCTAGGAATTAAGCACAAGCATTCAAGTTAAAGGTTTTCTCAAAAACGTGTACATTTTGAGGCTGCTTTTTTAAAACCTGAAGGAAATTCCATTTCAATCTTCTGTTCTGTTCTGGGAACTCATATTCAAGGCTTCCTATAAAAGGGATTTTGACACAACTGGCTGCATCCCAGATATGCAGGGATAACTCGAAGGGATAGCAAAGGGTACCCCCTCCTGCAAATGTTTCCCACTCCCCCTTTTGCTGCCCCATCCACCAGACTGGAACTTTACAGCAGTGTCAGACAACACAGCCACTGTATATTATGGTTATATAGGCTGAATGAATGACTTTACAGGGCCCCTCTTGTTCACTGAAGCCTCTTTCACTCACTCCCCTCCCCTCCCCAGAACAAGAAGTATTAGCCAGGGCATCCAGGTGGGAAGGAGACTCCTCGAGCCACCCAGGAGCCCAGCCAACCCCTTCGCTTCCTTCCCAGCTGGGAACAGGACAGGAACATGCTTCCCCAATGGATGCAGGGGGATGCAGAGTCATCTGGTCTGTAGATTTCAGCTGTCCTGGTACTGACATCTCTCCCTACGACCAGCTTTCTAGCTACAGGATCTTTGACAGGAAAACTAATTTGGCCCAATCCAAATACACAGTACCATATTTTTGCACCAAGAACCTGTGAGTAATACACTCTCTCTCTCTCTCTCTCTCTCTCTCTCTCTCTCTCTCTCTCTCTCTCTCTCTCTCTCTCTCTCTTACAAATGGAAGGTGGGGCAGGATCTAAAAAGGGTGTGGACTGTCTACCTAAACATGAACCTCCATTTATCACCCCACCACCTCTATTGCTGTGCCTCCACCTTCTTCCCAACCATGTGGACAGAGAGGCAGGCTTGGAGGGGAGAGGTGGAGACTCCTCAGCAGAGCTGGGCAGCAGCAGGGCTGAGAGTCGCAGGAGCTGCAGCTCGTGTCCGGGCCCTGCTGTCTCTCTCTCTCTCCCACCACCTGCCAGGCCAGCTGCCACTGAGGCAGGCTGAGGAGAGGCCGCGGTAGAGGCTGCATATGCTTTCTGTTTGAAGCCCTGCTCTTTGTCCTTCCAGGTCTTTTGTATCCAAAATATCTTTGGGGCCTGAATGCCGGGTGGGGTGGGGAGCAACCATGGGAACACGCGCACAGGCCAGATGGCTGATGCTGCCCAGCCTTGTTGCTCAACGCAAGCCAGCCACAGGGATGGTTAACCTGGCAACAGCTATCCCTGTCTTGGTGACTGCCATGAAGAAGGAGTCAAAGCATGCCCTCTGCCAGTCCTTCCACCCATTTGAACATGGCCACCTTTATTCTTTCCCGGAACATGACCCCACTCTCCTGGGGTCACAGAAAACGATGACTCCCCTCTCCCACGATTCCCTGCAGTGGCAGTTCTGTCTACAGCCCGACGCCAGTCTAAATCCGGGAAATTCGAATGAGAGTAAAGGTCTGTCCCAGTGTTTCCCCCGTCTGCCCACCCAGATCCCCCTGGACACATGGAGCATCAAAATCTCCTCTCAGTGCATCAAAGGCTTCCCTGGAACAAAGGGGGTCACCGTGCAGAAGTTCTGTCATTCAACAGAGAGAATGGCGGCCCCATGCATACGCCACCCCCATTGATAGCTCAGCTAAGGAGTGTGCACTTGAATGGAAGACCAAAGGTTGATAAGCCGAAAGTCCTCCCCAGTAGCACCCTCAAGAGCATGCTAGTCCCCTACAGGGGCAGGAGTGTGGTTTGGATTCCATGGCCTGACTTGCAGGGGTGAGTAATCTCAAGAGAATCCTTGGTCACAGCAGGCCAGACACCAGGATCCTTGGCCCTCCCTCATATACAGATGACCCTCCTAGGGTCATCATGTTTCCTTCCCTTTCCTGAGGAACAGAAAAATAGTGCCCCACATCACCCACCCCCCAGAAATTGGGCATTTGTGAGACTGTTTTTTGTGTGTGAGGCTTTTACGCAGGTGGAGGTGCTCTCAGAAGAAAGGCTTTCATGTCATGGCATTTAAAGGGATTTCCATGCTCTTTTCCCACCATGGGTGGGTGGACCATTCTGAAAATGCACGATTTTGCTTGGCACGGCCCCTTGAATATGGTGGCCAATGGCTGCTGCCCTGGATACATCCTAGCCTTCCCACACTCCGGTTATGCGAATGCTACGGAGCTGGCTGGGTTGCGGTTTCGGCAGACCAGGAAGAGGGAGGGGCTCCTCTGTGCTCAATATGGAGGTTGCCAGTCTGTGGTTGGGCAAACCTCTGCAATGAGACTCACGGTTTGAAAAATCAACTATGGGTTCAGCAACCACCAGTTTCACATTACGTGTAAATTGGGTCAGAGTCTTGCCATCCTTGACTATTTCTATACAAAATCCCAGAGCTATCTGCCCAACCATTATTCTGCTATGATTTTTTTGTTTCTTTTTTGGTTGCAAAAGGTACTCTTGTGCACAGGTGCCCCTTCCAATGGAGTGGTGTCTCTGTGTGTGTGTGTGTGTGTGCACAAAAGCACCTTCTCGAACCAATGAAAGAGAGAAGCGAGGACGCCTGGCTACTAAAAATTTGGGAATTTGCCTCGATGGACAAAGTGATAACTTATCTATGTAACAGTTCAGAAGAGACATTTTGTATCAATTGGGAACCTTTTATAAACTGCAACTTAGTGCAAGGTTTGCACCACACCCACGGCTTGGTTTTTGTTAACAAGGAGATAGATCTATGCATTATTTTTTAATAATTTGTAATCTTGTTATGATGTGTGGATTTGAGGGGGGAGAAGGTGAAATCTTTATAGGTTAATTGCAGTATCATATATATACCTGTCAGAACTGGAAGCTTGGAAAACGATGATGTGTCTTTCTACTGTACTTTTTAATTTTGTAATTTTTTTAAAAAAGACAGAGAGAGAGAGAGAGAGAGAGAGAACAGAGAGGTACTGTGTCCTTGGACACAGTTCAGTTGGCTGATTCACATAGCCACCCAAAAGTAAGTAGGATGGGAACTGGATAGGCCCTGAGAGTACAATGTACACTCCTGGTGGCTAAATCATATGAACCCATCAACATCTGGTTCCTGCTCCAGTTCCCAACTTCTGCCCAACTTTTGCCAAAGATACTCCGTCCAACTTCAAATGTCAGTGTTACGTTCAACAGAGACTTCCTTCAGTGGAAGTCAGGTATCATTCCAGGAACTGGCTTTGAGAAATAAAATCTGTACTTTATACTTTTCAGGTGGGTGTGATTTTCAAACTTGGTCTGGGGCACACAAAGGCCTGCGTTCAGCTCAGCTCAGAGACAGTATATTCTCCACCCCAACTCCCTGGTTCTCATTAGGTCCTTAAGGCTGACAATTTTTCCAGGGTGGCCAGACCTTCACTAGATATAAGACCCCACCTCCATTGTTTGTTAGATGTCCTATTGCACTGAATGTTTTGGCAATGTTTTAGGATTTTCTCACTGGAATTAGTATCTCCAGTTGAGCTTGCATCACATTTGAGACGATGATCGGGCTGATGAGGTGCACAGCCCTAATTAATAGTTCTTCGATACTGGCTACCAAGGATTTGGAAGGCACATCATTTCTGGAGAATGTACACATGTGGAGCTAATCACAAATTACGTTCCGCTCAGATACAATAGCATGTTTCCAATCTAGCATGCTCCGTTAGAGGGGGCCTCTGTTGCGCACAAAGCTATAGTCATTCAACAGGCATGTGCTTTTGATTGATTGATTGATTGATTAAGTGCCGTCAAGTCAGTGTCAACTCTTAGCGACCACATGGATAGATTCTCTCCAGGTTGATCTGTCTTCAACCCGGCCTTTAAGGTCTCTCAGTGGTGCATTCATTCCTGTAGTAATAAAGTCAAATGGCAGCAGCAGGGGTGTAACAATAGAGGGGCAGGCAGGGCAGGTGCCCTGGGTGCCACTTTGTTGGGTCACGTGGGGGGGGGCCAAAAAGTGCCATGCCCCCGATCCTCCCCTGCATCACGTGGCAGTGCCGGGCGGTGGCGGATCGTGTGCCCCATGGCTTGTGGCGGCGTGGGAGTGACTGAGTGAGTGCGGCGGTGGCGGGCGGTGGCAGATCGCGCAGTGGTGGCGGGCGGCGGCAGGAGTGAGTGCGGTGGTGGCGGGCAGGGTGGCGGCAGATCGTCGAGTGCACAGAGCGATGCCGAGGCCTGCCGTCTGGCCCAGCGTCACTTCCCAATTGCACAGGCGCGCCTGCGCAGTTCATAGAATGAAGTGCGCAGGCGCGCCTCGCAGTTGGGAAACAACGCCGGGCCAGATGGCAGGCCTCGGCGTTGCTCTGCGCACTCGGCGATCCGCTGGATCCATTGCTGGAAGGAGTGGCACAGTGCGCCCCCCTTCAAGTGGCACCCAGGGCACTGCCTTAGATACATCTCTGACTCCAGGGGACCCACGGTACACCTTAGGGTACTTTGCTCTGCTTTTATTTGAATTTGAGGGCTCTTTTTTGGCCAAATTATTTTTAAAAATAAAATAAAATAAAAACCATTATGGCTGTTTTGGGGATGGTTTTCTGTACTTGGGGGGGGGGGACTGAAGGAGCATGGTAGAGTACTTTGCCCTGCTTTTATCTGAATGTTGGGGTTGTTTTTTGGCCAATTTCTTTTTTCTTTTTTTAAACCCACCATTTTTGGCCAATTCCTCCTGCTTAGGTCCATAACCATTAGAGGGTATGTGATATGATAAGAGGATATGATTAGAGGGTATGATTAGAGAATATGTGCTGAGATCACATCCATCCTAATGTCTTTTGTGGATGTCCTGACATCCTCCCAATGAGTTCCTTTATCACATGGGCTAAAAAAGTATCATTAGAACCTGCCTGTTGCAATCTGCAATTACTCCAAGGAGGTGAGATTGTCCTATGTGTAAGCATTCCAGTTTAGGCTCATTTGAATTAGCCTGTGAAATAGATCTTGTTGAGAAATACGGGATCATTCAAGGCTAGTAAGATTTGAACCCAGATATTCCAAGCCAAAGTCCAAAGATCTATTTATTTACGTTTGAAAAAATTAACCTGATTTTCAGCTTAGCATGTCTTTCAAATCCCAGAGGACCTCAGAAGGTACAGATCCTTGTCTATTCCTTAAAACAAAGCCCACAGCCAGACTCATCTATTGATTGATTGATGATTGATTAAGTGCCATCAAGTCGGCGTTGAGTTGCTCCGTTAGAGGGGGCCTCTCTTGTGCACAAGATATATTCATGCTACAGGCATATGTTTTTGATTGATTGATTGATTAAGTGCCATCAAGTTGGTGTCTACGCTTAGTGACCACATAGATAGATTTTCTCTAGGTTGATCTGTCTTCAACTTGGCCTTTAAGGTCTCTCAGTGGTGCATTCATTGCTGTTGTATTCGAGTCCATCCACCTTGCTGCCGCTCATCCTCTTCTTCTCTTTCCTTCAACTTTGTCCAGCATTATGGACTTCTCAAGGGAGCTGGATTTTCACATAAGGTATCCAAAGTATGATAGTTTGAGCCTGGTCATTTGTGCCTCCAGTGAAAATTCTGGATTGATTTGTTCTATGATCCATTGGTTTGTTTTCTTGGATGTTCAGGGTATCCTCAAAAGCAGGCTTCCCCAACCTGCAGCCCTCCAGATGTTGCTGAACTACAACTCTCAGCATCCCTAGCCACAATTTATTGTGGTTTGGTATGCTGGGAGTTGTAGTTCAGCCATATCTGGAGGGCCACAGGTTGGGGTAGCCGCTCAAAAGTCTTCTCCAGCACCAAAGTTCAAAAGTGTCAATCCTTTTTTCTATCTTGCTTCTTCAAAGTCCAGCTTTTGCATCCATTGAGTGTCACAGGAAAAAAACATTGTCTGAATGATTCTAATCTTTGTAGGTGTAGAAAGATCATTGTATCTAAATATCCTTTCCAAGGCCTTCATTGCAATCCTACCAAGTGCTAGTCTGTGTCATATTTCTTGACTGCTGGATCCTTTACTGTTGATGGTCGATCCTAAAAGGCAGAAGCTATCCACCATTCCAATGTCTTCATTATCATTGCTGATGCTGGTTGCTGTGCTCATTGTCATTAGTTTAGTTTTCTTTTCATTTCGTCGTAGTGCCATTTTTTCACTGTGCTCCTTGACTTTCATTACTAGCTTGCAGATCATCCACATTCTCAGCTATCAAAGAGATGTCATCAGCATAGCGCAGGTTATTGATGTTTCTTCTTCCAACTCCAAAACCAAGCTCATCTTCTTCCAATCCAGTTTCTATCAGTTTATGCTAAGCATATAAGTTGAATAAATACAGAGAAAGTATACAGCTTTGTTTTACTCCTTTGCCGATCTGGAACCAGTCTGTTTCACCATGTTCCATCTGGACTGTGGCTTCCTGTGCTGCGTATAGATTTCTCATGAGTACAATCAGATGTTTTGGGACACCCATTTTCTTAAGGATATTCCACAACTTGACATGGTCGACACAATCAAAAGCTGTTCTGTAGTCAATAAAGCACATATTGACTTCTTTTTGGTATTATTTGGCTTTCTCAATTAGCCAGTGTGCATCAGCAATGATGTCTTTTGTTCCTCAGCCTTTTCTGAAAGCAGCTTGAACATCCAGCATTTCCCTTTCCACGTAGGGCTCTAATCTTCTTTGGTTGATCCTGAGCATTATTTTGCTAGCATCTGAAATTAAGGATATTGTGAGATGGTTTGCACAATCTGTAAAGTCTCCTTTCTTTGGTATGGGTGTGTAGACTGTATTGTTGATAAAATAACTAGAGTTTATTGATTTTACAAAGCAGGTGGGTTTCTTGTCTTTTCTATCCTTTAAGCCAATCATGCTTATTTGTCCCCCTCATAGAGTACATACTATTCTGACAAGGCAAACAATAATCCCTACAAACAATATCACTAACCCTGTTATAAAGTAAGACCACTGAACAACAGAAGCCATACACCGTATATTACTAGTACAATTCCCCCGTATCTAGATTAATTATACTTACACAAACAGTCCAGCAAATTGGCCAAAATTGTTGGGACTGGTGGCAGAGCACGTGCAGAGATTAGACTTTCTGTGACAGGTCAGCTTGACCCTAGTTACACAGGCCCAAAGATCCTCATTTCCCTCTTATGTCCAAAAACTTGTAGATCATGTCCCCCTCTTGTGGGCTTTCTGCCTGTATGAAGGAAGGAGGAATGGACACACACTCTGTCCCTCGCAGAAGGACGTTTGGCTGTCCACATCTATTTCATGGTCCCATGGAGTCAAGGCTTGGCTGCTTGCCTTCCCTCATTATTAAGCTATAATGTGAAGCAATAGTTAAACGTGTTACAAGGATATATCAATACATCATACAATACATATTGGATTATATGTTCTACACCAAAGTACATCCTTCTGTCAGCACAGACATGATAGGAAGGAGGTGTATCATGCCTTGCACTTATTCCTTCAAATACATGAAACTCTTGTACATCTGTTGAACTAAAAAACACAATATTAATAACAGGATTACCAACAAAACAATAGCTCTCATTAAAATCACCACAGGGTGCAACACCAGATTTAATATTCCAGTCGCAGTTGGGCTATACCCATAGAATATGTTAGTCCAATGGTGTGCAGTAATGTCCTTAATTTCATGGACGATTTTTACAATGTGGGATTCCTGGTAGGCTAAAGCCACTGAAGCATGGTGTGTTTCCTCTTGTCAATATACTGTCTGTCCTGTGTCAAAGCCACAGTCTCTGTCAACGTCACTGGAAGGTCCTAGGAATCTTCTTCAGTCTGCAAGAAAAACAGACAAATACAAGTACAATGCGAGGCTACAGTATGAAGTTCAGACAGCCTCCCCCGCAAACTCAGTTTGTTCACTAGATTGTACGGTTCCAGAGCAAAAGGGGTGCAAGGCATTCCCAGGGGAGATGTTGCAGCTAGGTACTATTGTCAGGTAGCAGCTAGGTACTATTGTTCAGGTAGCAGCAACAAACCAGAAAAAGCTTGATCTCTAGAGGCCAACATGAAACTGGGGTTCCTCTGAGTCTGAGGCTCAGATGAAGCAGGCTCCAAGAGACACGTTGTCTTTCAGTCTTTAGCTGCAGCCTTCAGACTTAATTTATAGCTTGGCATAATTGATCTCACCCTTTGGCCAGCTGGCACAAATTCAGGGTTTATCTGGCTTGTTGAGCAGCTGCCAACTTCTCCAGAGTTCTTCCACCTGTTAGAGTTCCTTCAATCTTCTCTCACAAGGAGGCATAGGAGATTCGCTGTTTGCCTCAGTGTTCTGCTCTGTTGTAATGTTTTAAACTTTTTGTTTTTGTTTTAACTAATGTTTTACTTTATCTTGTTGTAAACCACCCAGAGTTATAAGTTTTGGGTGGTATAAAAATATGTTAAATAAATAATAAATAAAATATTAAATGCTGGTGATTACCTTATAATCTTTCCAAGGCTGCGTAATGCACTCCATAGATAGATAGATAGATATCTCCGTGGTTTAACTTCTTTGCCAGCCTTTTATAAAGTCCTTAGGACACCTTTTTTTAGGCAGGCTATTAGTAATCTCTGGATGTTTTAAAATTTTTAATTGCTGCTTTTAACTGTTTGTTTTATTTTTAATTTTGTGTTTATTTTTGTGAACTGCCTAGAGCTCTTGGATTTAGGTGGTATATTAATTAACTAATTAATTAATTAAGATGGTACAAGGGCAATGAAATAATCGTTTCCAAACTGTAAAGCTTTTTCAATGACCTTCATTAATGCACAATAAAAGTTAATGGTTTAAATGTTTACAAAGATTCAAAAGTTTAAAACTTAAGAACTAAACCACAGATGTAACAAAATGGCAGACGTTTAGATGTAAGACATCAGATGATGCCTTACATTGAAACATCGGCTATTTTGTTACATCTGTGGTTTAGTTTTTAAGTTTTAAACTTCTGAATCTTTTAAATTTTAAACTTTTATTCTTCATTAAAAAGGGCATTGAAATAGCTTTGCAATAATTAAATAGCTAATTAAGTAATTGATACAATTAAATGAATAACTAAAATTGTCAAGAAAAAAGTTGAATAATGTCACTGGCTGTATGAACAACATCTTGCTGATGCCATATTGAAGATGTTGTAAGTTCCTCATCTTATTACCACACCCTGGCCTCCAGTGGGAAGCTGGAGCAAATAGCCAATTAAATTAATAATTAGGGGTTTTTTTGTAATCTGAGGAGACTTACTAATACAAACCTTTTCTTTTAGAGGTAGGGAGGGTGTTCTGCTTTTAAAAAAAAATCATTTACGTAATGGCTGGCATACACCTTTAATTTTGGAATCATTATTCATCTCAGTGCTCTTTTGCAAGATGGCCTGCAGGTGGTGGTAAGGGGGAAGGAGAAAATCCCGGAGAGGTGCAGTGCTTCCTTTCCCCCAATCCCAGTCACAGACAGAAACAATCAGCCCTCTGCGGCTGCTGAGAGCCAGAATGGGGCCTTCACCTAATACTACAAGGGAGTTAAGAAAGCAAGACAGTGATCTGGTGAAATGTCACTCTAGTGCAAGAGCATGCAGGGGTTGGGATGCGGAATTAAAAAGGGAAGAAAAAGAGAAAGAAAATCATAGAAGTGTAATGACTGCTCAGAGAGCTCTGAAATTTGGCACACAAGTAGTGGAGGATGGCACGACTCTGTGCATTTAATATAAAGTAAATCAAGCAATCCATTGTTTTTAAAGGAATTTTTAATGATTAAGCCAGAACCCCTGTATCACCAGAGAAAACTGGCAAAAAAAAAAAAGAAAAGAAAAGAAAAGAAAAGAAAAGAAGAGCATGGTGGGGGCAAACTTTCAGGGCCAGGGCACACCCAGTTCCAGTCATGTAAGCACCACCTTTGACCATTTCCCTTGAATTAAGTGCCTCCTTTCGGCATTTCCGGTGATGTAAGGACGTTCTGACAGCTCTGCACCCACGCGGTCCCTGTGATGTCATTCCAAAGCCACGTGCTTCTGTTTGTAAAGAAAAGTACATGGATTTTGTTAGCTGATATGTCTCCTAAACTACTAAGAATCAATTGGAACAAGGAGGAGGGGTTCTGGAGTGCATATTTCTTCACCTCCCGCAGCAGGATCACCACTGCTTTCCAGCCCAGCAGCATGGTGTCCCTGGCAGCACCAACACAACTGGCAGTTCCACCTGGGCATCCCACCCAGTGGTTCACATGGGGGGTGCCTTGCTGCTTTGCCAGGGGAATGGGAGTGCAGTGGCAATGCAGAGCAGTCTATTCTGCAGTATCTGCAGGAGGCAGTGGTGGGAGACCTGGAGATGGAGGTGATTCAGTACTGAGCAATACTTCAGCAATTCTGGCTGTCCTTGGTGGCAGTTGCCGGAAGGTTCCTCTCTTGCCTACCAACCAGGATCCAGAATGAGAGGGTGTTCTCCATGGCCAGGGATGTGTTGACTGGGAATGTGCAAACCTGTTTGATTTTAACCACATTTCCAATCGAACTGGCCCAGCCTGACTCAAGCTGTGCTTCAGGAGGCTGGTGGGGTTTTGGAGGATGCCCTGTTGCTGCCCATGCTGCCACCACCACTGCCAATGTCTCTGCCACTGTCTGCAAATAGAAGGTAGTAAGTAGCCTTCTCTCCCCACATGCATTATTATAAGGAATGCCACATTACTTCTAAAGGTTAATCCTCACTGGATTCCCCTTTACAAGTAAATCCCCCAAAATGTTATTGTCCTGTTCAGTGTCTGAACAAAGCCTGACCTGGTGCAGCCACACCCAGAACTGGACTAGGAAGGGTTCAATTTGAATCTGGTGCAAAATTGAAGCCAACCGTTCAAACTGGTTCCATGCACACCTCTTGTGGTGACATCCTATCACTCGCACTTGGATGCTGGCTTGGGGGACAAGCTGGTCTTCCACAAGTCTGAAGCTTCAGCTTGCACTTCCTGAAGCTATCCCAAACTGGATGCAGAGGTTGAGTGACTGATGGTCACTCACACCCACTGTCAGGTAGCCCTACTCTGGTCAAACCCCGAACCAGATGTGTCAAAGTTTGTCCATTGGTGCAGCTGACACATGTGTGTCAGGCCTGTGATGATGATGCATTGGTACCCTGAGACCCAGCACCAATCAGAGGCTGTGGTGGAGCAGGCAGGAGGTGTGTGTGTAGGCAATTTGATCTACTGACCCAGAAATCCCCCCCCCCAATTCTGTTAAAATTCCCCAGTTGACCAATAGTTTTATGGTTTGGGTGGTAGGTAGCACCCATCATGTCTTATCACCCAACCTGATTTGGTGTCCCTAGGTGCTACCCATGGGGAATTATGGCAGGGTTCAATTTTCCATCATTTCCCTTGTGTGAACTGGTTCAACATATAAACCAGACTGGTTGGGTGTTTCTATTGAACGGGTTCACAAACAGTTGTTATGATACAAATGTGGTTCCAATTCAAACCCAATTGTGGAAACTTGTTCCACGCACATCCCTGGTACATTTGGCCCAATCAAAAAAACACATTTTATAATATATATTTTTTTAAACTTTTTTTTTTTACCAAGAACCCACAGATAATACTTCCATTGCTCCCCACTCTCTTTCTCTCCCAACCATGTGAACAGTGAGGAAGGCTTGGAGGGGGAAGCGGAAGGCTCCTCAGCGGAGCTGGGCAGGAGCAGGGGTGAGAATCCCCAGACTGTTCCTGGCCTCTTTGTCTCTGTCTCCCAGCACTTGTCAGGCCAGCAGTCCAACAGCCAGTGAGGCAGGCTGAGGAGGAGCAGCAGTAGAGGCTGCACATGATCTCTTTTTAAAGCGCTGGGGTGGGGAGCATCCATGGACAAACGCATGCAGGCCAGATGACAGATGCCCCCCAGCCTTGTTGCTTGACACAATGAGGAGATGGGTAACCTGGGAAGAGCTATTCCTGTCTTGGTGACTGTCATGAAGAAGGAGTCAAAGCATGCCCTCTGCCAGGCCTTCCACCCTTTTGAACATGTCCACCTTTATCCACTCCATGTCCACTCCTGCGGCTGCAGACATGGAGGGCTCCCCTTTCCCACGATTCCCCGCAGCAACAGATCTGCATATGGTGTAATGCCCATCTGAATCCAGGAAATTAACATGAGAGCAAAGATCTGTCCCAAAGTTTCCCTAGTCTGCCCACCCAGATACGCCCAGACACATGGAGCATCAGAATCTCCTTTTGGTCCATGAAAGCCTTCCCTGGAGAAAAGGGGGTCACTGTGCAAAAATTCTATCATGAAGCAGAGAGATTGGTGGCCCCAATCAAGCACTCTCCCTTTTGATAGTTTAACTCATGAGCACGCAGTCCGACAGAAGACCAAATGCTGGCGAGCCTAAGACCCTCCCCAGTACATTGGCCCTCTCTTGAGAGTGCTAGTCCCCTGGCAGCAAAGGGCAATGGGGGCAGGAGTGTGGGTTGGTCTCCATGGACTGCTTGCAGGGGTGAGTAATCTCAAGAGCATCCTTGATCACAGCGGGCCAGACCAGAGGATTCTTTGCTCTCCCTCATAGGTAATCTCGGTAGGTAATCTATGGTATGGCTGGCTAAATGCAGAATCATCCCTCTGGAGGAATTCCAGCTCAGCAGATCATGTTCAAGCACTTGTTCTTCTTGCTATTCTTCTCTGTTCTTCCAGCCTGGATCAAATCTTGACTGCAGCTGAAATATTGCTTTTTATGATCATGGGGCAAGTTGAGCACAAATTTCTGCTCCTCATATGTCATTGTCATTTCATCATTCCCCGATTACAAGCAATTTTGGGAAATGGTTGAAGAGCAGCTTTTCTTGACACCCTGCCCATGTCATGCTGTTCCCAGCTCAGCTCTATATAACTGCAACTCTGAAAGACGGTTCCTAAGAAGCCTCTTCCATCCCATACACCTGCTACATAGTCTTTTGCCTACAGAGACCAGTGAAGACAAGGACTTTGGGTGAGTAGATGGATATTCTGTGAATGGTTGTGTCTGTAG
The DNA here is from genome assembly GCF_027244095.1 of Hemicordylus capensis. Taxonomy (NCBI): domain Eukaryota; kingdom Metazoa; phylum Chordata; class Lepidosauria; order Squamata; family Cordylidae; genus Hemicordylus; species Hemicordylus capensis. The sequence goes on from NC_069662.1 coordinate 12,715,016, forward strand.
TATGGCACATTGTGCTCTTTCTGCAGGTCAGATCTTGGGTTTAAATACTAGTTATGATAAGATGAAGGAGGCAGTTCCTACACTGTGTTTGCAGTGTGCACCAAGGACATTCTAAAAGGGCACCTCAAGCTGCAAGGGATGGATGTGGTAAGCAGTTGTAGCATCCAACAAACTGGGCAAATATGCACCTTTTGCAAGTGACGTCTCTCTTCCATTTCACAGGGTAAGAGCAACTGTCCCTCTTCAGCCCAGCACAGCATCTTCCTGATGTCCCTTGCTGGTGTCTCTCTTGTATTTCTCTTTAGACTGTGAGTCCTTTTGGGGACATGGGACACAGAGGGAAAGATATTGGGATCAGTTCTTATTACCTTTCCCCAGCTAACAGCTCTCCTGATTCAGACCCAGGTCCAGCATCCTTTTTCCTACAGTGGCCCACCAGATGCCACTGGGAAGTCCTCAAGTAGGAGATTTAGGCAGGAACAATCTCCTGCTGTTGTTCCCCTGCAAAAAGTATTTAGAGGCAGCCCATAGATATCAAGTCTTATAGCCACTATGGACCTCTCCTCCATGAAGTTGTCTAAGCCCCTTTTAAAGCCTTCCAAGTTGGTGACCACCAGCACATCCCATGACAGAGAATTCCATAGATCAATCAAATACCAATGCAATGGAGATGGCATAAGAGTGAAAGGGTATATAACATCGTCCTCCTCTTGCTTTTACTTTGTACTTTTTTACTTTACTTTTGCTTGTACTTTGTAACTTTATTTTTTACTATGTGTGTCGGAGATTACAGTTTTTAAGGACTTTGTTTTGAAATCTTTGGCAGTTTTTCTGCTGTTGTTTTCCCATTTGTGAGACCTTCCTTGCTCAAAAACAAAGCATATACTTTAAAAAAAGATTAAAAAATTCTTTTTTAAAAAAAAGGAAAAAAATGCAAAAGAAATCGCCCTGAGATCTCTGCTGAGAGAAACAAGCTACCAAAACAAGCCAAGATGGATAAATATTTAAATTCTGAGGAGATTGTGAGTATCTTGGAAATGCTTGAAACATCCCATGATTTTGAAGCTATACAAGATAATCTCCCAGAGGTCAACAATCCAAGTAGCAATATTATTAATTTGGAGACCAATTATGAGAGGAGTTCATCAGAGATCATTGAAGACAATTGGATTGATTTAAATAATCGTATTAATAACACAAGAGGTCAAACAAGTGAGGATACATTCTTGAGCAATGATAAAGTTCAGGCCGTCAAAACTGGATAGGATGGACAAGCAGGGAGACGTAACAATTTTAAAGGAGGAGGATTTAGCAGTCTCTTCTTGCTTTTTGACGGCTCAGACCGTCAGAATATATATTCAAAAATATCAGAAGTTCTACAAAAACTAGATGCTGGCAAGGTCTTGATTGAGCAATGGGAGGAGAAGATAATTGCTGAACACTCCAAGCTGAATGAGGTGCAGCTAATTAGGAATGATTTAAACTTGAATTGTTTAGAGCACCTTTCAGCAGAATGTGGTCTACAATGCTTACAGATCAACTTTCTTGACTGCTGAAAAAATGATACTGATCAAAATTTAAAAGCACTATACTATGCCAAGTGGGAGCCCTTCTGGAAACATAGAGAAGAGGGTAAGGACCCAATGCATGAGCTAATGCTTTAAACTACATTTATTCTTGGTGAAAGTGAATGTTCATGTGTAGAATCAGCTGATTCTAGTCTATATGTTTGAAACTGGTTGTTTAATTGAACCATGCCAGAGTAATTGATGTTATATGTGTTATTATTATTCCATCATATGATACCTACCTGTCATTGTATTTTGTAGGAGGTAATTCTAATTTTTTTAAAAACTCTTAATGTCAAAAGTAAACAACAGGAGATAAATACAAACAAATACAAGACATCCAGATCTGGAAGAACTATGCAGTGGGGGTGTGCCCGAATTGATTTTTTTTGTTTTGATTTGTAGCTGAATCAAAACACCTTGATTTGTTTTGGGTCCAAATCTGACCCATCCGAATCTGCCCTCATTCAATTTGGACCCATATTTTTCTGAATCCAAATCTGAATCAATTCAATTTTTTTTTTAAAAGCGTCCCAGGGCCAAAAGGGAATTGGGCAAAGGGCTGATTTCTAGGCAGAAAAAATGCTGGAGAAAAGGCAGGCTGGCAGCGAGCCTGATAATGGCGGCAATGCTGATGAACAATATCAGCCATGCTGAGCAAATGAAGGCAATGGTGGATGATGATAGGCAGCAAGGCTGAACAGGAAGGCAGTAGAGCTCTCTTCTCCCACACGAGGCAGCAGAAAGGAAGAAAGTGGATACTGCTGGTCCTTTAAATACCCTCCTGCAAACCCCTCCAAAATTCCCCCACCCATGCCTGTTCCTCCTCCTCCCCTTGGGCAATGGTGGGGGGTTAATCGGCTCCAAAACCTTCGCATTTGGTCATCCTGTGATTTGTTTTGTCTACAAATCGCCCAAAACATTTCACATATCCTACCTGTTGATATTGATTTATTATCATACAAGGTTTAGACGAGTCAGGCAATGGTTAGAAAAATACTTTTTATATTCTACCAACCTGTTATATCTTTGATGTTCTTTAAAATGGAGACTTACTTGGCATTGTACAATATTTAATTGTGCAAAATTAATGCTTCTTCAAGAGAAGACCTGTCCGGGAACGGATCCAACTCAGCAGATATGGCTTCACTCCCTAAAGACATTCAGGGAGTTCGCCAATTTTTATTAAACAAGGTTAAGGAAATGGAAAGTAACATGTGAACTGGTGAAGAATTTGTCCATTGACATATCTAAAGATTTCCTTGAGCAGAATACAGTACCATTGGCCAACTGCAGAGGAATGTTGTACAAGCATTGTTACCAGGAATGGAATCAATCTGGAATTGCACAGATTGATTTGATTCCAGTCCTGGTAACACTGCACAGTAGGCTCTTTAGCCATCAATTGGTGTATATGAATCATATACACCAATTGATCGCTAAAGAGCCTACTTTTTTTGAAAAAGGCAGAACTATTACTAGGAGAAGGAAATCATGTAGAACCAAACTTTAGATGGCTGGATTTGGATTTGAAAGAAATCAGTAAAGAGGAATGCATGCACGAAATGTTAATAGACCTCTGGGAGAGGGGAGAGGAGGAGGAGAAGTATACATGTTGAACTAGGACCAGGGAGACCCGAGTTCAAATCCCCATTCAGCCATGATACTTGCTGGGTGACTCTGAGCCAGTCACTTCTCTCTCAGACCTAACCTACTTCACAGGATATAAAATGTAAATGTATATGTAAATAGGTAAAATAACATCCATTTTTAATAAAAATTTTGCAGACCTGTTAATTCCATACTTACAGTTATTTAACTCTATTCTGCAGGGAAATTCTATCCCTGATTCTTGATATCACTCTTGTATAACCCTAATCCCTAAGCAAAATAAGGATAAGGGAATTAGTTGAGTCATACTGTCTCATAGCTCTTTTAAATCAAGATTTAAAAAATTTCACTGGCTGTCTAGCTAAGAGAGTTCTTCATTTCATTGCATGTTACATTAATTCAGCTCAAGTTGGATTTATTTAAAATAGAGAGATACCTGATCTACACTCCAGTTGTAAAATATATTAAAGGTAAGATGCATTAATGGGATAATCATCATCAGTCCTGGTTGGGTCATCTTTCTGTAACTAAAATGTTCCTCCTACCAAAGTGGTTATATTTGTTTCAAGTCCTTCCTACTGATCTATCACACTCTACAGTTAACAGATGGCAGAAATTACTTTCAAGTTTTATAAATGGAAAGAATGGATCCAGACTGCCAAACAATGTCTTATAGACTAAAATCAAAGGTGGGGGATTGTGTGTTGCCAATATTAAGATCCAGGCATCACAAATGAGAAATATTGTACGTTCCATGGTTAATTCAGAACCTAAAATATGGTACTACCTTGAATTTGTATGACAGAGATATAATGACAATAGGTATATCCCCCCATAATGAACTTTTAAAATAATGGTGAAGAATATTATTAATCCTTATGTACAAGTTCCTTTAACAATTTGGAAGAAATGGTTAATCCGTTTGTCATATCTTAATTCCCCACCGACCCTAGTAATATTCCATCCCCAAATTAAAGAAATAATTGGTAGGGGTGTGCTCGAATTTATTTTTTCATTTCGATTGGTAGCTGAATTGAAAACCCCTTATTTTTTTAAATGACCCGTGATTCGATTTGCACCCAAATTTTTATGAATCTGGATCTGGATCAATTCAGATGTAAAAAAGGTTGCTGGGACCAAAAGAGTGGGGGTGGTGGTACTGCCCAATGGGTGGAAGCTACCACCCAAATATCAAAGGAATTGGGCAAAGGGCTTTTTTGTGTGAATGGTTGAATTTTATGTGTGTTTAAGATTTTTCCCATTGTAGGGGATAATGGAGGTTTCAGCAAAAGTACAGCTTCACATTAGGGGGGAAATTGGTAGCCCAGAGCTGAGTGTGGTGGGTAGTAGTATAAAAATCAATGAAATAAATAAACAAGCATGGAAATACTTGCTCCTATGCTCTAGATATGGAATACTGAATGCTATCCCAAATGTCCAAAGACATTGCGGTGCTGCTCAGGAGCTCTAATTTTATCTCTCTGAGCTTGTGTTTGATTGCACTCTGAATGCGCTTGATATTTTCCCCCCAGTTTTGTGAAGCAGCTTGAAAATAGCAATAGCACTTACATTTATATACCGCTTTATAGCCAGAGCTCTCTAAGCAGTTTACAATGATTTAGCATATTGCCCCCAACATTCTGGGTACTCATTTTACCGACCTCGGAAGGATGGAAGGCTGAGTCAACCTTGAGCCCCTGGTCAGGATGGAACTTGTAACCTTCTGGTTACAGGGCGGCAGTTTTACCACTGCGCCACCAAAGGCACTGTAGACATACACAAACAAAAAATGAAATGAAATAAAACGATCTCTTTTGAAAATAGCATTTTGAAAAGCAGAAACTTGTACATTTTCAGCAGCGACCTATGAAGGGAGACACAGTGACCAGAATCCACCCCCCACACACACACACTCCACCATAGCACATGGCTGGTGAGAAATGTGTTAGCATTCAGTGTGATCTTGTTGGCAAAAACATGGTAAAAGACTCTACCACTAGAGTTGGCATCTGGAGGGTTGCGGTGTTGGGACTCCTCACCCTGCCCCCCGCAGATCCAATAATGCACCACATGAGTGTGCATTGCATTATGGGGACCCCACCTCCCCTCTCTGAATCTGATGGGTGAAGAGTCAGGAAACCAGTAGGGTGCCAATTACAGTGTTAAGGGTGGCCCTGCAAGGAGCAGCCTGATCCTACCACAGGAAAATCCATGGGTGAGGAAATCAGATAATAACTTTTGCAAAGAGTAGCGAGGAATCACAGGTGCGAAAGAGGAGGCCCCTAGTGAGGAGGGAGGAAGTGATGCCCTCAAACAGCTTGGGGTTAAAGCAATACAGATATACTAGTGGGCCCGGGCACAGAACATCTGCGCGGCCGGGCCGAGTCTTGCCGCCAACAAGGATGGAGGAAGTTATGCCCTCAAACAGGTTGGGGCTCAAGCAATACAGATATATGGAGAATATGTCTATATTTTTGCCCCACAACTGAAGAGAGGAGGAGTTTTCTCCCTTTAGCTCTTCTCGCATTATAAAATGAAAGATACATGACTGGCAGTCACACAGAACATATCGTTCTCCATCTTGGGTCAAAGCAGTCTAGAAAAAGGTATTTCCTGGACCTTCGCTTTTTAATGTGCAGTAGACTCGTGGGATGGAAAAATGGCTTCTATGGCTACCTGTTTTGGGCTTGCCATGTAGAAGGCAAATGCATTTCAACTGGGTCTCTGGGGCATGAATGAAAGCATTGGGTTTCAAGGGACGCACACGTCCCCTGTCCCCAAAGGGCTCACAACCTAAAAAGAAAGATCCGGGAGATACCAGCAACAGCCACAGGAGGGATGCTGTGCTTGCGTTGCATAGGGCCAGTTGCTCCCCCCCTGCTCAATATAAGAGAATCAGCCCTTTTATAGGTTAATCTTTGCTCAGTTAGCAGGAATGTACGTGATAACTTAATGATGATTAAAGATACAAAATTTCTTGGGAAGATCTATGTCCTTCAGTAGAAGGGTTGGAAAATCCTGGGCTGCTTCAGTCTCCACCATCATCTAGGCAGACACCAAAAGCAGCCACAAGGTCAAGGGTCAAACAAATCTATTGGTTCGTGTCCCTGAAAGAACAAAGAAATAAGGTGAAAAGCTGCATAGATTTCCATGACTGGAGGTGGTCTATAACAAGACCTTGTCACTCCCGAACTTGGCCTGCACCTTTCCTCTGCTCCCTGTATTTACTTACTGGACAGGGCAGAAGATACTGAGCAGTGGGGCGGGGGGGGAGGTGACAGATCAGCAGTTGCTAAAGCTGCCATTTTTGGAAGGTTCCCAGCCAAGGTTTTTCTTTGAATCAAATGCACTCCTGAGAACGGCACAGGATATTAGAGGAATTCCTAGTCATTCTTCTGTAATCGGCAACACTACCACTGCTGCTATTACAAATATTTATATGCTGTTCAACAAAGATTTACAAAGCAGTGTACATAGATAAATGATAGATAGATAGATAGATAGATAGATAGATAGATAGACAGATAGATAGATCAGTAAGTTAGTAAGTTAGTAAGAAAGACAGCTCCCTTTCCCCAAATACTCACATTCGAAAAAGAAACCTAAGATAGACACCATCAACAGCCACAGCAACTGGAGAGATGCTGTGCTGGGGGTGGATGGGTCAGTATCTCTCCCCCTGCTAAATAACGAGAATCATCACTTTGAAAAGGTGGCTCTTTGCTCAGTTAGCAGGGAATAAAGTTGCTCAGTTAGCAACACTAAAACAAAATTTTGTAAATTGCTCTAAGCCATTTTTGGAAGGGCGGTATAGAAATCAAATGAATGAATGAATGAATGAATGAAATGGGATGATCCTATATGGGACAACACTGAACCCATTGTAGGATACAACATATGATCAATAAAAAAGAAGGTTTGAGGAGGAAGGAGAAAATATGGGAGGGTGCTGCTCATCTTTTGTCCTTTTGTTATTTCACACAGACAAACACTCATTGATGGTGCATGCAATGATTACAAAGGAGGCTCTTACCCTCTGGCTATTTTTGATGTCAGCCTTGATTGCGGTGGAGATTGAAGCAGATCTGACTTATGAAACCTTCCTAAGGAAGCATGTTGATTCTTCGAACCCTGAGATCAAGGATTTTGGTCACTACTGCACTAAGATGATGAAACAAAGAGGGATGGCTGGAAGGGATTCAAATGTTTTCCTTCTGGCCTCAGAAAGTGAGGTGAAAGCCATTTGCCGTCATTATGGCCTAATATTCACAAACACCCACACAAGCAAATCTCCCATTCCATCAATAACGTGTGTGTTCCCATCATATGACGATAATAAACGCACCTTTACCTATTCTGCAATGTACTTAGACTATCGACAAAATGTTCGGTGTCAGAATGGATTGCCAATCGACTATCTCACACCTCACGTTTAACCCCCCTACTTAAGTGCAAAGGGATTCCCTCCCTTAGGTTTTGGGGTAATAAACAAACAAACAAAACCCCTCCACTAGCTATATTATGCTTAAATCTGTGCAGCCTTTACATTTCAACCAATCTTTAATTAGGATCAAACATCAACTACAAAATGTAAGAACTTGTAAGAGCAACCAAAACAAAACAATCACAACAAACTGGAACATGACTGAGTCATCTGTTGTATTTTCACTGCTGATACACAAAATGTAGCTACCAATATACAGGTTGTAAATTGGTTTGTATCAGAAAGAAGTAACATGATATAAAACCCCTCCAAACTACATGGATACCTGAACAAATTGGGAGCGATATACTTCACAGGAGAGTCCTTATAAAAGGGGCAATATAGCAAAACATGTTGAATATTTTTGATCTCCTCTGACCTGCACGGGCAAGTTTGCTCCACTAATGGTGCTTTAGAGGATCTACCCTGCATGAGTGCAGAATGGAGAACATTTTGTGGTTTATTTCCTTCCATGTCTGCTTTGAGGTGCCTTTTCAACTTTGCTAAAATAAATGTTTTCCTTGCTTAAGCATCACACTGTGTCTTGTCCTTGATTATTCCAAAGCCTCTGGCCCAAGTCCAGAAAGACTAAAGGGAGGCAATTCAGGGAGGGCACCCACAATGACAACCTTCTTTTGATAAACCCTTTTTAAAAAAAAAATCAAAATCTTGAGGGCTCATATTCCCTGCAGGTAACAAGGACAGCTACAAAGCCACCTGAGCCACCATTCAGCAAGGCTTAGAAGAAACACACCTGCATTTGCGAGAGTTGGGTAGTTATCCTCCTATGAACTCTTGAACAAGCACACATTGCGATTTTACTGCTGTTATTCTCAATAGAAGTCGCATTGGAACATGTGCTTGTGCTACAGTCAGGAGAAGAACTCAGGAGAGATAGTCTTGTACTAGCAAGCATGAATTGTCCACTTTGCTAAGAAGGGCCCACCTTTGTTTGCATGTGGATGGGAGACCACATGTGGGCACTCTAAGACATTCTCCTTAGGAGATGGGGGCCATAGCTCAGGGTAGTGAAATCCAAAAGAGATTGTGAGGAGCTCCAAAAAGATCTCTGCTAACTGGGGGAGTCGGCAACAAAATGGCAGATACAGTCCAGTGTTACCTAGTGTAAAGTGATGTATATTGGGATAGAAAAGCCCCAACTTCACATATATATTTGTTCTGGACAGCTCCTTGGAAATGTTGACTCAGTGTGCAGCAGTAGTGCAAAGGGCCAATTCCATGCTTGGAACCATGAGGAAGGGGTTTGAAAATAAAACTGCTAATATTATAATGCCCTTAAATATGGCAAACCCCTCCTGTCTTCTACCAAAGGCAACCACAGGACTCTGTGGTCACCAGGAGTCAACACCGACTCAATGGTACACCTTCCCCTTTATGCAAAACTATGGTGAAGCCACATTTGGAAGACTGCCTACAGTTCTGGTCACCATAGCTAAAAAAGGAAGTTGTCGATCTGGAAAAGGTGCATAAGAGGGAAAGAAAGATGATCAGGGGCCTAGAGCACCTTCATTATGAGGCAAGGCTACAACACCTGGGGCTTTTTAGTTTAGAAAAAAGACACCTGAGGGACCATGATAGAGGTCTATGAAATCATAAATGGTGTGGAGAAGGTTGACAGAGATAAATTTTTCTCCATCCCTCATAACACTAGAATATAACACCGTTTCATAGTCATCCCATGAAACTGATGGCTAAGAAATGTAGGACCCACAAAAGGAACTACTTTTCACACAATGCACAATTAACCTATGGAATTCTCTGCCACAAGATGTGGTGACAGCCTGAGTAGGGTTTACGAAAGGTCTATCAATGGCTACTAGTCTGGTGGCTATGGGCCACCTCCAGCCTCAGAGGCAAGATGCCTCTAAATACCAGTGGCAGGGGAGCAACAGCAGGGGAGTAGGAATAGGGGGCATGCACACACCTCTTGCCCATGGGCTTCCCAGAGGTATCTCTTGGACCATTGGGTGAAATAGGATGCTGGACTAGATAGGCCTTGGGCCTGATTCAGCATGGCTGTTCTTATGTTCCTGTGTTCAGTGGAAGAGCATCTAAAGTCCCAGGTTCACTCCCTGGCATGTCCAGGTAGGGCTGGGAGAGAAAGGGAGAGATTCATGCCTATAACCTGGGAAAGCTGCAGCTAATCAGTGCAGATAAACTTTACAGAACATACCACACAAATAATGGAAAATTCTGTAAGGGAAGAAAGAAAAGGCTGCTGACAGAAAACTAGAATGCTAGGGAAAATGGCAGGACAGTCAGCAACCTCTGTGGCATCCGGCCATAAAAGGACATTCAGTAAGGATGCAAAACAACATTCTGCAAGCAGAGCAGCAAGGCTCGCCCCAGGCCCCACGCCCGGCACCTACACAAGTTGAAAGAGTGATGAACTGATGACAGCAATGGCGGCACAGAATTTTGGGGTGCATTTCTGCAACGGATCAGAGCCTGTGCCAGGAGCTGAGCACTGTGAGCACAACCTATGTAGATGCCAGCAATCTTTGAATAAAAATGCTGGCCACTCACAATATGACCCAATCTTCATGCAAAAACAGAGAAGTGAAGCTGTCCTTTACCCACTGCACACCCATGAGGTCCCTCAAAAGTTAATTAGGCACACGATTGCATTTTGGAATGGCATTGCAAGGCATACTACATTGGGGTGGGGACAAACCCATTAGTAAGTATCCCTGTGCATGCGTGCTCTGCTAAAGGGTTAGTGGTTTTAGGGGTAAAAATGTGGCTGTCACCTCAGAATGCTCTCGAAGTCTGTGTGAGACAGACATTTGTGAGGGCAGCACCAGCAGCAAGCTCATCCTTGGCGGCAGATATTTGGGGGGTGGGGGTAGGGGGTGGAGGGTGCATGGGTGTATGTGCTGCTGCTTCAGTCACAGTCCTTCCATGGGTGGAAAAAAGTAAAGCCAAGTCTCAGACTTAACAAACATTAATATAGACAAGTGAAGGCCAAGCCAGGTTTGAAAAGAGAGATGCATGAACAACAGCTCACCATCACATCACCAGCATCAGCATCACATTATCACATGGACCCATATGCCATGCCATCAATATTCCAATGTGTCATTAAAAAGCAAATTCTTTCACATTGAAGTTACCACAAGAAAGCAAACCCTCTGTGATAGTGTGCTCCCCCCTCATGTGCGAGAGTGTGAGTGTAATTCAAACATGGACAGCACACAGCATCCCAGAAACGTTCCTGTGACTGCACACGGAGCAGCAGCCTGCCTCTGTGATGGATGGTGTGCCGCCTTAAGACCGGGCAAGCGGGTGCTCCTGCAAAAGGGAGGGATCCACCACAGAGGTTGTTTGCTGCTGAGACAGTGACTACAACTCCCATCGTCCCTAGTCTCCATGGTGGCCAGCCATTGCAACAACGGGAAATGGGAGTTGTAGTCTCTCTAAGCAATGACTGGGAGAACCCCTCCCTGATACAGGGAGCACTCACCCACCCTAGCCCTGAGTGCCAGCACAGCAGACAGCACCATCTCGGGCTGGCAGTGCAGCGGGGCCTGTGTGCCTCTCTGGACGGGTCAGCAGCACTAAGGGGCAGGGAGGGTGGGGGGGACTGTGACACCAGCTGCCGTGGTGTGGGAGGCGCTGCATAGCTGACTGACGGGAGACATCACTCGCCCTCCACGGCCAGCTCGGGTTAGCCCAGCAGGGGGAGGTTCACCTTCCAGAAGACAAGCTGCTCAGCCAACTAACCATCCAGATGTGAGAGCAGAGGCTCACGTCACCACATCTCCGGCCATGGAGAACAACCACTCGCTTGAGACACTGAGGCACGAGAGGAACCGAACAGCAATGGTTGCCAAGTCCGGCCCGACCTGGCAACACGTTTACCAAAATTGGAATGGCTCCATCTCCTCGTCCTCCACCGCCTCCTGCAGGTACTGCAGAACAATCTGCTCAGCAAAGCTGCAGCGAGGGGCAGGCTCCTCCCGTCTCCCTGGCAAGTTACCAGCAAAGCCCTTTGTGAACCACGCAGTGGCGGCTCCGCTGGTGCCACTGCCAGAGAAACTGTGCTGCTGGGCAGGGAAGAAGAAGTGGCGGTGGCAGAGCTGCTGGGGGTGGGATGCCCACTGCCAGGCTGTGACCCATCCCCCTCCTCCTGGACATCTGCTGCATCACTGAAGCCTAGCCTCCTATTTTCTCCATGCCTGACGTTCTCGATCAGGAGGCCCCTCCACTTGGACGGCTGGCCATGAGGCACAGCACAGCCCTTCATCCTTGGGTTGCAGATGCATGCCAGGATATGCCATCCAGATGCACCCAAGGGTGTCTTGAGCGTCTCCACTACCCCACTCCTCAACCGACCTGCCATGGAAATTGCATCTCCAGTGGTCAGAGTGGTCTGGAGATCACCTATGGCTTTCTCGGGCAAAGCTGGCTCAGCATGGTTGCTTCAATATGCAAGCTATTTGTGGCAGAATAGAATGGCTTGAGTACTGAGACCAGCTCGGAAATGAACGGCCATTTCGCATGGACCAGTGTGCACACATTCAAGCTACCATGCCTTTCCTGGCTGTGGAGGGTCCCCTCTTGCTCATCCATGTGCTGGAACAAGAGCAAAGTGGAGTTCCACTGGGTAGGAACATCCTGGGGTTTCAGGTGTTTGGGCAGGCCCTGCTCAATCTGCCTGGCCTTGAGCAGGCGCCTTGCCTTTAACTCCGATAGAAGCGGCCAGGATTCTTGTGGCACTTCTCCAAAAGAGCAATGGGTTCTCCAAAAGAGTGGCTACGGAAGCAGCAGGATTTGGGGCCTGACCTAAACCACTTTGGGAGTTTCTTTTTAAAACCCTGACTGAAAAAAACACATTTTCTTTACAAAGGATGAAATGTGGTGCAAGGGGCAGAGTGGTTGGGGTTGTCTCAGGGGGCAGGGGACACTCAGACTCTAGATACTAGAACTTAAGTTACAATGTATCCAAGCTTAGTAGGGGACAGATGGATTGAGACAACATTGATGTCATTATCAATAGCAAGGCAAGCAGCCCCCGAAGAGATAATGTTACTAACTTTTGGTGTGGGTCTGACTTCAGCAGAGTGCCAATGCGTAAGGTCTGCACTCAGCCAGTAGAACTACAGTCTGAGAAAGTAGACTCTAGAACTTAGAAGTTACAAGTTTAGTAAGAGAGGACAGATGCATATAGAAGAGTTATTCTAATATCAGTAGCAAGGCGAACAGCCCCAGAAGATGTGGTGTGGGCCTACAGTATAATACACACAAGCAAGCAAGGTTTTAATTCAGAAATTATGGGCAGAGAAAGAACTGGGGGTGGGGGGTAGGGAGCAGCTTAAAAAAAGAACACAAAGTGTAGAGCCTAGCTTGCTGAATTAATTTCTAGTAGCACTGTTGGAAGAAAGGCTCCTTCCCTTTTTTGTTTTTGTTTAAATGCAAGTGCAAAAAAATATATTTAGGAGGGGGGAAAAGAATTATTTAAAAAACACCACTATGCTACTCTACCCTCTAAACCACCTACTACTAGCTAGTAGCGAATGGGGATTTTAAACTCTAGAGCTACACAATTGAACCCCTGTTTAAAACTTATTTTAAATATTACACAACTTTTTAAATTCAGTTAAAACCAAAACCTCCCTCCAAACAGGAAAAAACCCCAAATACACAATTCAATATACTAGAGTGTGTGCGTATATTGTAATTGTGTGGTGTGTGTGTGTGTGTGTGTGTTTGCATGTGTTATAAATAAATGGGTAGCTAGGCACCCTGAGTTTCACAGTCCAAAGGCTTCTCCAAAATGCTGGGTCTCTGTAGTCCCACTTCTGAGGGTCTGGTGGTCAGTCTTTCTTCAGTCTTCCTTCCACTTCTAGAGCAAAAGGCAGGCAAGCCGCTGGATGGAGAACATTTCGGGATGGCAATCAGGTGTTTCGTTTCAGTGCTGAAACACCCAAAATGGGCTGTTTCAGGTACAGAACGTTCCGTACCCGAAAAGTGTTGCAAATCCCTAATTCTGAATCATCACAGGAAATGCCTGAGGACTCATTCAGGGGTCATAGAGTAGCGACAGCTAGGAACAGCCAGGGAGACCCTTACTCATTATCTCTATTCCCAATGGCCCTAGTGGTCATCAGGATAGTCAGTGCAAAAGGTCGATGCACTGGAACTCCATCTCCAACCAATCAGACATAATAAATGAACTTATTAAGGGGTTAAAAATGACTAAGGAACATATAATCAGTCACCTTGCAGATGATGTGGTCTTAGTTCCATCAGATCCTCTACAGGCCTTACCGATTATTCAAGAAGTTCTTTGAGACTTCAAAGACGTTTCTGGGCTCTCAGTTAATTACCAAAAGTCCGAACTACTCTGTATCAATATGGGTTCAAATGCTAACAAGAAGATGAATTCCATGTTGGGCTTATCTAAATCATATTCAACAATTAGTTATTTGGCTGTCAAAATCTCCAAAAAATTATCTGACTTCAGTAAATTGAACTACACTCCAGTTGTCAAATATATTAAAAGTAAGATCCATAAATAGGATAATCATCATCAGTCCTGCTTGGGTCGTCTTTCTGTAACTAAGATGTTCCTCCTACCGAAGTTGTTATATTTGTTTCAAGTCCTTCCTACGTATCTATCACACTCTGCAATTAACAGATGGTAGAAATTACTCTCAAGTTTTATAAATGTAAAGAATAGATCCAGACTTCCAAACAATGTCTTATATATGAAAATCAAAGGTGGGTTGTGGGTTGTCACCAATATTAAGATCTAGGCATCACAAATGAGAAATATGGTAGGTTCCATGGTTAATTCAGAACCGAAAACATGGTACAACCTTGAATTTGTATGACAGCAATTAGGGTTGTGCATTTTGTACTTTTTCTGTTTCGATTTGTACCAAATCCGAATCAACCCCATTTTGTATTTTGTGTTTTGTGCTATAATGAAAAAAGGTATATCCCACCATGACGATCTTTTGAAAGAATGGTCAAGAATATTACTAAGCCTTTTGTAAAAGTTACTTTAACGATTTGGAAGAAATGGTTAATCCATTTATCATCTCTTAATTCCTCACTGACCCCAGTAATATTCCATCCCAAAATTAGAGAAATAAATGGTAGGGGTGTGCCCAAATTTTATTTATTTATTTATTTCGATTGGTAGCCGAATCAAAACACTACCAATTTGTATTGAATCACCCCTGATTCGATTTGTTTCCGAATCTTTCCGAATCGGAATCCAATTGGAAACCCCGTTATACGACAAAGGAAACACCATAGGGACCATAAAGTATCCAAAAGAGAATTGTTAAAACTTGCATCAAAACGCAGCTAATTAGGGCTGTGCAAAGTTTCAGTAGCTGAACTGAGGGGAAATCAAAGGAGGCTGATTCGGCATGATTTGACCCAAACAGAACCATTGACTAGTAGAGGTTGAATCAGGGCCAGTTCAATCGGCTTCACTTTGGCCTCAGTTCAGTAGCTTCTGCCCCCACCACCCTTGCCTCACCTCCTCCCCAACCCCTGTATTACTTGCGAGCAGGAGTGGTGACAGAGCACTGTCTGCTGCAGCATCTCTTCTAAACAGGCTTCCAACTTAGATTTCTTTTCTTTTTTAAAATTTCTATAGTCTTGGGTAAGTTGCACGGTATCCTGGGAATTCTAAGTCATTTCTGGGACTGGTGCTAGGAATGAGTGGGCATTGTAGTTATTTCTGGCACTGATCTGAAGTCATTGCTTCGAAGAATGCTTTCTTTACACCTTTCCTCCACCTTGTCTCTCCTCAGACTCTGTACCGACCCCCTGATCACCAATACATTGACATAGTGACATTGACATAGCAGATGCGGCAGGAAACAAAGGGTGGGGAACAATGTTCCCAATAAGAGGGATCCCCGTATGTGGTGGACTACAACTCCCATAATCCCCAGCTGCAATGGCCTTTGGCTGTGGCTTATGAGAGTAACAATTCAGAAGAGACTTTTTTTTCAATTGGGAACCTTTTATCAAGTTTAACTTATTGCAAGGCTTACACACACACACACACACACACACACACACACACACACACACACACGGTTTGGTTTTTGTCAACTACGGGATTGATTTATGCATTATTTTTACTGATTTGTAATCTTGTTATGATGTGTGGATTTGAGGGGGGAGGAGGTGAAATCTTTGTAGGTTAATTGCAGTGTTGTATATATAGTCAGAACTGGAATCTCGAAAGATGATGATGTGTCTTTCTATGGTACTTTTTAATTTCTTAAATTTCTTAATTTCTTAAATTTAAAAAAAAAAGACAGACACAGAGAGAGAGAGAGAGAGAGAGAGAGAGAGAGAGAGAGAGAGAGAGAGAACAAAGAGGTACTGTGTCCTTGGACACAGTTCAGTTGGCTGATTCACATAGCCACCCAAAAGTAAGTAGGATGGGAACTGCATATGCCCTGAGAGTGCAATGCACACTCCTGGTGGCTAAATCATATGGTTTAGCCATCAGCCCACCAACATCTGGTTCCTGCTCCAGTTCCCAACTTCTGTCCAACTTTTGCCAAAGATTTTCTGTCCAACTTCCAATGTCAGTGATACGTTCAACAGAGACTTCCTTCCATGGAAGTCAGGAATCATTCCAAGTCAGGAATCATTCCAAGAAGTGGTTTTGAGAAATAAAATGTGTATTTCATTCTTTTCAGGCAGGCATGATTTTCAGACATTGTCTGGGGTGCACAAATGCCTGAGCTTGGCTCAGCTCAGCTCAGGGGCAGCATAATCTCCACCCCAACCCCCTGGTTCTCATTAGGTCCTTAAGGCTGACAATATTTCCAGTCTGGCCAGACACTCACTAAAGATAAGGCCCCCACTCCACCTGAATCTGACATTGTTCAGTTCAGTTTTATTACATCTTGCATCACCTTTGAGACGATGATCGGGCTGATGAGGTGCACAGCCCTAATCAATAATCGGGCTGATGAGGTGCACAGCCCTAATGATCGGGCTGATGAGGTGCACAGCCCTAATCAATAGTTCTTGGATAATGGCTACCAAAGATTTGGAAGGGACATCATTTCTGAAGAATGTACACATGTAGAACTAATCACAAATGACGACTCTGAGCGAAGACATAGATAGATTCTCTCCAGGTTGATCGGTTTTCAACTTGGCCTTTAAGGTCTCTCAGTGGTGCGTTCATGCTATCGTAATCGAATCCATCCACCTTGCTGCCGCTCGTCCTCGTCTTCAATTTCCTTCCACTTTTTCCAGTATTATGGACTTCTCCAGGGGAGCTGGGTTTTCACATAAGCTATCCAAAGTATGATAGTTTGAGCCTGGTCATTTGTGCCTGAGTGAAAATTTTGGATTGATTTCTTCTATGATCCTTTGCTTTGTTTTCCTGGCTGTCCATGAGATGCTCAAAAGTCTTCTTCAGCACCAAAGTTCCAAAGTGTCAATACTTTTTCTATCTTGTTTCTTCAAAGTCCTGCTTTCGCATCCATAGAGTGTCACAGGAAAAAACACCGTCTGAATGATTTTAATCTTTGTAGGTCTAGAAACATCAGAACATCTAAATATCTTTTCCAAGGCATTCATTGCAACCCTACCAAGTGCTAGTCTGTGGTGTATTTCTTGACTGCTGGATCCTTTACTGCTGATGGTCAATCCTAAAAGGCAAAAAGTATCCACCACTTCAATGTCTTCATTCTCATTTCTGAGGCTGGTTGCTCTACTCAGTGTCATTAGTTTAGTCTTCTTTTCATTTTGTCGTAGTCCCATTTTTTCACTGTGCTCCTTGACTTTCATTACTAGAGCTTGCAGATCATCCACATTCTGAGCTATCAGAGTGGTGTCATCAGCTTAATGTGGGTTATTGACGTTTCTTCTTCCAACTTTAAAACCATGCCCATCTTCTTCCAATCCAGCTTCTTTCTGTTTATGTTCAGCATATAAATTGAAAAAATAAGGAGAAAGTATACAGCTTTGTCTTACTCCTTTGCTGATGGAACTAGTCTGTTTCTCCATGTTCCATCTGGACTGTGGCTTCCTGTCCTGTGTATAGATTTCTCATGAGTACAATCAGATGTTTTGGGACACCCATTTTCTTAAGTATATTCCACAACTTGACATGGTCGACGCAATCAACGTCTTTTCTGTAGTCAATAAAGCACATCTTGACTTCTTTTTGGTATTCTTTGTCTTTCTCAATTATCCTGCCTGCATCAGCAATGATGTCTCGTGTTCCTCAGCCTTTTCTGAAAGCAGCTTGAACATCCGGCATTTCCCTTTCCACGTAGGGCTCTAATCTGCATTGAATGATGCTGTGCATTATTTTGCTAGCATGTGAAATGAAGGATATTGTGTGATGGTTTGCGCAATCTGTTAAGTCTCCTTTCATTGGTGTGGGTATGTGGACTGTATTGTTGATAAAATAACTAGAGTTTATTGATTTTACAAAGCAGGAGGGTTTCCTGTCTTTTCTATCACTTAAGCCAATCATGCTTAGTTGTCACCCTCATAGAGTACATACTATTCTGACAAGGCAAACCATAATTCCCTCAATCAATATCATTAAGCCTGTTATAAAGTAAGACCACTGAACAACGGACGCTATACACCTTACATGACTAGTAGCACTTATTCCTTCAAATACATGAAACTCTTGTACATCTGTTGAACTCAAAAACACAATATTAATAACAGGATTACCAACAGCTCGCATTAAAATCACCACAGGGTGCAACACCAGATTTAATATTCCAGTCGCAGTTGGGCTACACCCATAGAATATGTCAGGCCAATGGTGTGCAGTAATGTCCTTAATTTCATGGGCGATTTTTACAATGTGGGCTTCCTGGTGGGTTAAAGCCACCGAAGCATGGTGTGTTTCCTCTTGTCAAGAGCCTGTCTGTCTGGGGTTGAAGCACTGCTTCTAGTGACACACCACAACCCATTGATTAAGACCACCAACTTGTTTTGCCACCACACCTCCAAATGGCCACTCAATAGGGGTTGTGTATGTAACTCCTTCCACTCACAGACCTGTTAATGGAACTGGCCCTGGGGTGTTTGGTCAGCACCCCAATGTTTGGGCTTCATGGGCAATTAGCTGTAATGGGGCACCGCCACCACTTTTAATTTGTGCAAACATTGGGACTCAAGAAATGAATGGACTGAGGCAGGATATTGTTTCAAAATTAAAAGAAGAATTTATTTGAGAGAATGAAGCTACCGATTGGTTTCCAGAGAGGCCATTTAACTCCTGTAATGAAGGAGTTTCACTGGCTGCTGCTATGTTTCCGGGCAAAATACAAGGTGTTGCTTATAATCTATAAAGCCCTAAACAACTTGGGCCCTGGGTATTTAAGAGATCTGCCGGAGAGGTCTGTCTGCATTTGCCACCGGCTCGTCTGGTGGCCACTCAGGGATGGGGCTTCTCCGCTGCTGCCCAAAGGATTTGGAATGTGCCCCCTAGTGAAATAAGAGCCTCACTATCTCTGACAGCTTTTTAAAAATCTTTAAAAACACATCTGTTCACCCAGGTTTTTAATTACTATTATTGTAATGCTGTTTTAAAATATTGTTTTAATTTTTTTTAAATGGTTGTAATGTTTTAAACTTTTTGTTTTTGTTTTAACTAATGTTTTACCATCTGCTTTTATTTTGTTGTAAACCACCCAGAGACGTACATTTTGGGTGGTATTAAAATATGTTAAATAAATAAATAAATAAATACATAAATATTAAATGCTGGTGATTATATTTAAAGCCCTAAATGACTTAGAACCGGTATACCTAGGAGAGCGCCTTCTTCTTTGTGATCCCCACCGCACATTAATCTAATCGAAAGAGGTCTGTCTCTGTTTATCACCGAAGCGTCTGGCAGTGACTAGGGAGCAGTCCTTCTTTGTAGTCTTTCCTAGGCCGTAGAATGCACTCACTATATATATATATATATATATCTCCATGGTTGAATTTCTTTGCCAGTCTTTAAGAGAGTCCTTAGGAAACCTTTTTTTAGGCAGGCTTTTAGTAATCTCTGGATGTTTTTAAATTTTTAAATTGCTGTTTTTAACAGATTGTTTTATTTTGTTTTTCTTTGGTTTATTTTTGTGAATAAACAAAAATATTGGGGTTTTTTTTAGAGCCCTTGTATAAATGTTAAATAAATAAATAAATAAGACGGTATAAGGGCGATGAAATACACATTTCCAAACTGCAAAGCTTTTTCAATGACTGCTTTTCAGCTTTTCAAAGCTTTTTCAATGAGTTTTTAAAAAGTTTTAATCTTCTGAATGTTTTTAAACTATTAACTTTTATTGTGCATTTTTGGGTCATTGAATAAGCTTTGCAATAATTAAATAGCTAATTAAATAATTGATACAATTAAATGAATAACTAAAATCATCAAGAAAAAAGTTAAATAATGTCACTGGCTGTATGAACAACATCTTGCTTCATACTGAAGATGTTGTAAGTTCCTCATTGTATTAACACACTCTGGCCTCCAATGTGAAGGTGAAGCAAATGGCCAATTAAATTAATAATTAGTTTTTTTAAAAATCTGAGGAGACTTCCTAATCCAAACCCGTTCTTTTAGATATAGGGACGGTGTTCTGCCTAAAAAAAAAAAAAAGACCAATCAGTGTCCAAGCCCTGTGGCAGTGCAGAGCAGTCTGTTCTGCAGTATTTGCAGGAGGCAGTGGAGGGAGACGTGGAGATGGAGCTGATCCAGTATTGAGCAACGCTTCACCAATCCTGGCTGTACTTGGTGGCCAGTACACACGCCAATGTCTCTGCCGCTGCCTTCAAAGAGAAGGTACTAAGTACCTTTCTCTCCCCCAAACATTGGTATATGGAATGCCCCTTTACCTCTAAAGGTTAATCCCTCGAAATGCTTTTGCCCAGTTCTGTGTCTTAATTGGACCACACCTGGTGTGGCCAGAACTGGACTAGGAAGGTTCCATTTGAATTTGGTTCAAAATCAAACCAAATAGGCCAAACTGGTTCCATGTACACCTCTTCTGGTGAGATCCTATCATTCACACTTGGATGCTGGCTTGGTGGAATAGCTGGTCTTCCACAAGCCTGAAGCTTCAGTGTGCTCTTCCTGAAGCTTCCTGAAGCTATCCCAGACTGGATGAGGAGGTTGAGTGACTCATGGTCACTCATACCCTCTATCAGGTTGCCCTACTCTGGTCAACCACCAAACCAGATGTGTAACAATTTACCCATTGGTGCTGCTGACACATGTAGACGTGCATGCACACGCAGCACCAGGACTGTGATGATGATGCATTGGTACCTTGAAACCCAGCACCAATCAGAGGCTGTGGTGGAGCAGGCAGGAGGGGTGTGTGTCAGTGTGTAGGCATTTTTTTTCAATAGCTAAGGGTTGATCTATTGACCCAGAAACGCGCCCCCCCCCCAATTCTGTTAAAATTCCCCAGTTGACCAATAGTTTTGTGGTTTAGGTGGTAGGTAGCACCCATCATGTCTTATCACCCAACCTGCTTTGGTGTCCCTAGGTGCTACCCATGGGCAATTATGGCATGGTTCAATTCTCCATCATTTCTTATGGGTGAACTGTTTCGACTTATAAACCAGACTGGTTGGGTGTTTCTATTGAACTGGTTCACAAACAGTTGGTATGATACAAATGTGGTTCCAATTCGAACCCAACTGTGGAAACTGGTTCCACGCACATCCCTGGTATGTTTGGCCCAATCAAAAAAGACAGTATATAATATATTTTTAAACATTTTTTTTTAAACCAAGAACCCATGGATAATACTTCCATTGCTCCCCACTCTCCTTCTCCCCCAACCATGTTAACAGTGAGGCAGGCTTGGAGGGGGGAGCTGAAGGATCCTCAGTGGAGCTGGGCAGGAGCAGGGGTGAGAATTCCCAGACTGTTCCTGGTCTCTTTGTCTCTGTCTCCCAACACTTGTCAGGCCAGCAGCCAGTGAGGCAGGATTTTTTGCTCTCCAGAGGATTTTTTGCTCTCCCTCATAGGTAATCTCGGTAGGTAATCTATGGCATGGCTGGCTAAATGCAGAATCATCCCTCTGAAGGAATTCCAGCCCAGCAGATCATGTTCAAGAACTTGTTCTTCTTGCTATTCTTCTCTGTTCTTCCAACCTGGATCAAATCTTGACTGCAGCTGAAATATTGCTTTTTATGATCATGGGGTAAGTTGAGCACAAATTTCTGCTCCTCATATGACATTGTCATTTCATCATTCCCCGATTACAAGCAATTTTGGGAAATGGTTGAAGAGCAGCGTTTCTTGACACCCTGCCCATGTCATGCTGTTCCCAGCTCAGCTCTATATAACTGAAACTCTGAAAGACGGTTCCTAAGAAGCCTCTTCTATCGCATACACCTGCTACATAGTCTTTTGCCTACAGAGACCAGTGAAGACAAGGACTTTGGGTGAGTAGATGGATATTCTGTGAACGGTTGTGTCTGTACTATGGCACATTGTGCTTGTTCTGCAGGTCAGATCTTGGGTTTAAATACTAGTTATGATAAGATGAAGGAGGCAATTCCTACATTGTGTTTGCAGTGTGAACCAAGGACATTCTAAAAGGGCACCTCAAGCTGCAAGGGATGGATGTGGTAAGCAGTTGTAGCATCCAACAAACTGGGCAAATATGCATCTTTTGCAAGTGACGCCTCTTTTCCATTTTACAGGGTAAGAGCAACTGTCCCTCTTCAGCCCAGCACAGCATCTTCCTGGTGTCTCTTGCTGGTGTCTCTCTTGTATTTCTCTTTAGACAGTGAGTCCTTTTGGGGACATGGGACACAGAGGGGAAGATATTGGGATCAGTTCTTATTACCTTTCCCCAGCTTGAACAGTTATATTGTAATCCTCACTATAAGGAGTTCATAAAAATATTGAAACAGCTCTCTTGGTTCAGACCCAGGTCCAGCATCCTGTTTCCTACAGTGGCCCACCAGATGCCCCTGGGAAGTCCTCAAGTAGGAAATTTAGGCAGGCACAATCTCCTGCTGTTGTTCCCCTGCAAAAAGTATTTAGAGGCAGCCCATAGCTATCAAATCTTATAGCCATTGATGGACCAATCCTCCATGAAGTTGTCTAAGCCCCTTTTAAAGCCTTCCAAGTTGGTGATCACCAGCACATCCCATGACAGAGAATTCCATAGATCAATCAAGCACTGATACAATGGAGATGGCATATGAGTGAAAGGGTGTATAACATCATCTTCCTCTTGCTTTTACTTTGTACTTTTTTACTTTACTTTTGCTTGTACTTTGTACTTTATACTTTATTTTTTACTATTTGTGTCGGAGATTACAGTTTTTAAGGACTTTGTTTTGAATTCTTTGGCAGTTTTTCTGCTGTTGTTTTCCAATTTGTGAGACCTTCCTTGCTCAAAAACAAAGAATATACTTTTTAAAAAGATTTAAAAAAATTTTTTTTTTAAAAAAAGTCTCTTCTTGCTTGTTGATGGCTTGGACCATCAGAATATATATTCAAATATATCAGAATTTCGACAAAAACTAGATGCTGTCAAGGTCTTGATTGAGCAATGGGAGGAGAAGATAATTGCGGAACACTTCAAGCTGAATGAGGTGCAGTTAATTAGGAACGATTTAAACTTGAATTGTTTAGAGCACCTTTCAGCAGAATATGGTCTACAATGGTCTACAATGTTATGGGTGGCTCTGCAAGGAGCCGCCTGATCCTACAGCAGGAAAATTCATGGCTGAGTAAATAAGATAATAACTTTTGCAAAGAGTAGAGAGGAATCACAGGTGGGCAAGAGGAAGTCCCTAGTGAGGGGGGAGGAAGTGATGCCCTCAAACAGGTTGGGGTTCAAGCAATACAGATATATGGAGAATATGTCTATATTTTTGCCCCACAACTGAAGGGAGGAGGAGTTTTCTCCCTTTAGCTCTTCTCGCATTGTCAAATGAAAGATACTCGACTGGCAGTCACACAGAACATATCGTTCTCCATCTTGGGTCAAAATAGTCTAGAAAAAGGTATTTCCTGGACCTTTGCTTTTTAATGTGCAGTAGACTCCTGGGATGGAAAAATGGCTTCTGTGGCTACCTGTTTTGGGCTTGCCATGTAAAAGGCAAATGCATTTCAACTGGGTCTCTGAGGCATGAATTAAAGCATTGGGCTTCAAGAGACGCACACGTCTCTGTCTCATCATCTTAGTGCAGTAGACATCCACATTTGGGGCTTCAGTCTTCTACTATGAATATTGACATACCGCTCTTCAACAAAATTCTCAAAGCAGTTTACATAGGAAAATAAATACATAAAAAAAATGGGCCCCTGTCCCCAAAGGGCTCACAACCTAAAAAGAAACATCCGGCAGATACCAGCAACAGCCACTGGAGGGATGCTGTGCTGGGGTTGCAAAGGGCCAGTTGCTCCCCCCCCCGCTCAATATGAGAGAATCACCCCTTTGATAGGTTTATCTTTGCTCAGTTAGCAGGAATATACGTGATAACTTCATGATGATTAAAGATACAAAATGTCTTGGGAAGATCTATGTCCTTCAGTAGAAGGGTTGGAAAATCCTGTCACTGGCAGCTTTCTGCCACTAGGGCTAGTTGAGGCTCTTGGCCTAGAGCCACTGCCTGCAGAGGAGATCTTCACCACAGCTGGGTGCCGCTGGCGCAGGTGCACCAACAGACCTGAGGTAGTGAAGTGCTTAGGATTCTTGCGTCTACTGACAAGCGCCTTGCAGTGGGTGCATGCAACATGACTGGGATCAGCAGAGCAAAGCTCAAAGTGATCCCAGACCACACTGCGGGACTCTCCTGTGACACGAGGCCAATTGGGTGGTGGCGCTTTTGCTGGTTCCTTCTGGGGCACGCTACCACCACTGCCCTCAGAGCTGTCCTGGGAATGCCCAGGGACAGGAGAGGCTCTCTCCTCCTGGGCCTCCTGCTCACATGCAACCCTGTGCCCCCCACCAACCCAGGGACTGGTGGGAAGGGTGACAAGGTGGATGTGCCAGCCACCTCCACCTGCACCACCTCCTCTGCAGCCACAGGAAGATGCCCTTCCCCCTAAATTCTGCCTGGCCACAGGCCCTAGCATAGGGCCAAGTAGATTCAAGAGGTCCAGTCGGCGTGTCAAAGCAGGGCTGGGGGTTACCTGGAGAGTAAGCCCTTCTTGCCAGCCCCTGCCACGACCAGCAGGGAAAGAAAGCCTCCCCATTCCTTGCACCCTCCCTCTGTCTGCTGCTGCTCTTTTGGCCCTCCCAGCCCTCTGTTTGTTTGGGGGTTTCTTTTTAAAACCCTGACTTAAAAACCATTTTCTTTGGAAAGACTGGAATGGGGGGTGAGGGGCAGAGTGGTTGGGGTTGTCTCAGAGGGCAGGGGACACTCAAAGAGCCAAGAACAGGGGCCGTGTTGCTGCAGGGGACTTCAGCAGAGTGCCAATGCTCCTTAAGGCTGGCCCTCACTCAGCCAGGAGAACAAGGGGAAGTAGATTCTAGAGCTGAAGTTACAATATATCCAAGCTTAGTAGAGGACAGATGGATTGAGACATCACAGTGATGTCAATATCAATAGCAAGGCAAGCAGTCCCCGAAGAGATAATGTAACTAACTTTTGGGGTGGGCCTGACTTCAGCAGAGTGCCAGTGCTTAAGGTCTTCACTCAGCCAGTAGAACTACAGTCCGAGAAAGTAGACTCTAGAACTTATGTTACGCTGCGTGCGCGTGCCAGCAACGGGAACGAGTGCGTGCCGCAAAGGGCGCATGGGCGCCACCAGCTCTGTCTACTTCTACGCTAGCAAAGACAACGATGGGGGCAGGGGCGGCAGGGAGGCCCCAAGTATGTTTTGGAAACCGCCAGCGTCGGAGGGGGAAGAGGGCGGGGGGGGTAAGTACTACCACCCCCCTTAAAGAGAAACTCTCCCCCCATGCCGGACCACAGGAATTCCGGACAATGCACACCCCTACTTGCATTTGGCTGGGGATTCTGGGAGCTGTAGTCAACAACATCTGGGAATCCCTGTTAGAGAAAAGACTGGAGGTGGCTATGAAGTTATAGGTTGTTTATTATTAGGCCAGGTTTACTGTTTATTGGCCATCATTTAACAAACTAAGCAAACACAACAACAGTTGATAGCAAAAGCTTTCATCCTAACCCACCTCTCAGGACTATCGTAAGAATCAAAGTAGGAAGAATGAATAATGTACACAGCGTCTTGGAAGAGAAGGACAGGATACTAGGGGTGTGCAGAGACCTGTCCAGAGTCCATTCTTAAGACCTCTGGACTGGTCCAGACATGGGGCCGGAGGTTCAGCACTGGGATGGTAGACTTTGAAGACGAGGGAGAGTGTACTTTCCCCTCCTGCTGCTTTCTCCCCACTAGCACGCCTGTTCTGTAAAGTGTATGAGGTGGCAAGGTACCTCCCTGCCACCCCTTCCACCGTTCCTCAGCAAAAGGCTTCATAAAGCCCAATTACGCATGGGCATGTCACACACGTGCATCACTTCTGCGCGCCACATGTGTGCATATGTCGGATGTGTGCACGTTTGACATATGCATGTGACGCACAGACGTGATGCACAGGTGCACATACACAGGTGCCATTTCCAATGGAATGGTGTATGTATGTGTGCGCATGCACAAGAGCACCTTGTCGAACCAACGAAAGAGAGAACAGAGAAGCGAGGACGAATGGCTACTAAGAATTTGAGAATTTGAGAATTTGCCTCGATGGCCAAAGTGACAACATCTCTACGTAATAATTCAGAAGAGACATTTTTTTTCCAATTGGGAACCTTTTATCAAGTTTCACTTATTGCAAGGCTAACACACACACACACACACACACACACACACACGGTTTGGTTTTTGTCAACTACGGGATTGATTTATGCATTATTTTTACTGATTTGTAATCTTGTTATGATGTGTGGATTTGAAGGGGGAGGAGGTGAAATCTTTGTAGGTTAATTGCAGTATCGTAAATATACTTGCCAGAACTGGAATCTCGAAAGATGATGATGTGTCTTTCTATGGTACTTTTTAATGTCTTAATTTTTTTTAAAAGACAGACAGACACACACAGAGAACAAAGAGGTACTGTGTCCTTGGACACAGTTCAGTTGGCTGATTCACATAGCCACCCAAAAGTAAGTAGGATGGGAACTGCATATGCCCTGAGAGTGCAAGGCACACTCCTGGTGGATAAATCATATGAACCCACCAACATCTGGTTCCTGCTCCAGTTCCCAACTTCAGCCCAACTTTTGCCAAAGATTTTCTGTCCAACTTCCAATGTCAGTGATACGTTCAACAGAGACTTGCTTCAGTGGAAGTCAGGAATCATTCCAAGAAGTGGTTTTGAGAAATAAAATGTGTACTTCATTCTTTTCAGGCAGGCATGATTTTCAGACATTGTCTGGGGTGCACAAATGCCTGAGTTTGGCTCAGCTCAGCTCAGGGGCAGCATAATCTCCACCCCAAC
Organism: Hemicordylus capensis; assembly: GCF_027244095.1. Classification (NCBI taxonomy): domain Eukaryota; kingdom Metazoa; phylum Chordata; class Lepidosauria; order Squamata; family Cordylidae; genus Hemicordylus; species Hemicordylus capensis. The sequence continues at coordinate 12,742,150 of NC_069662.1, forward strand.
CACTTGGTTCTCATTAGGTCCTTAAGGTTGACAATATTTTCATTCTGGCCAGAGATACACAAAGGAAAGGCCCCCACTCCACCTGAATCTGACATTGTTCAGTTCAGTTCAGTTCAGTTTTATTACAGTCATTGACTAGAAAAGAGAACATAAGAATACAATCTGACATTGTTTGTAATAATACCAATATGATGTGCTATTGCATTGAAAGGTTTGGTAATGTTTTAGGAATTTCTCACTGAAATTAGTATCTCCAGTTGAGCTTGCATCACCTTTGAGACGATGGTTGGGTTGATGAGGTGCACAGCCCTAATCAATAGTTCTTGGATAATGGCTACCAAAGATTTGGAAGCCCATAGCTATCAAGTCTTATCACCATTGATGGATCAATCGTCCATGAAATTGTCTAAGCCCCTTTTAAAGCCTTCCAAGTTGATGACCACCAGCACATCCCTTGACAGAGAATTCTATAGATCAATCAAACACCGATGCAATGGAGATGGCATATGAGTGAAAGGGTGTATAACATCGTCTTCCTCTTGCTTTTACTTTGTTCTTTTTTTACTTTACTTTTGCTTGTACTTTGTACTTGTTTACTTTAATTTTTACTATGTGTGTTGGAGATTACAGTTTTTAAGGACTTTGTTTTGAATTCTTTGGCAGTTTTTCTGCTGTTGTTTTCCCATTTGTGAGACCTTCCTTGCTCAAAAACAAAGCATATACTTAAAAAAAAGATTTAAAAAATATTTTTTTAAAAAAAGGAAACAAATGCCAGAGAAATTGACCTGAGATCTCTGCTGAGAGAAACAAGCTACCAAAACAAGCCAAGATGGATAAATATCTAAATTCTGAGGAGAGTGTGAGTATCTTGGAAATTCTTGAAACATCCAATAATTTTGAAGCTATACAAGATCATCTCCCAGAGGTCACCAATCCAAGTAGCAATATTATTAATTTGGAGACAAATTATGAGAGGAGTTCATCAGAATCTCTCTCAGTCCTATCTTGGAGAATCCAGCGAGGAAACCTGAAACCTTCTTCTCTTCCCCGAGCAGCTCCATCCCCTGAGGGGAAGGTATTGCAGTGCTCACATGTGGTCTCCCGTTCAAATGTAATCAGGGCAGACTCTGCTTAGCTAATGGGACAAGTCATGCTTGCTACCACAAAACTAGTATTTAAATTCTTACAATGTGAAAGCTTTGGGACAAGATATAAAACATAAAAGAGTAATTTGATAGTTAAAAATAGAAGTGGCATTACCTTTCTGAAAGAAGTTCATGGACGGGGAGGAAAGCCAATGGTCAATTTTCTCACCCCCACTTTGGGCAACAATGTTATGCTTCTGGCTCCAATAGGGCCAGAGGACTTGCCATACTTCTATCAAGGAAGACCCCCTTGACTAATGCAATTCTATTGAAAGATCCTGAAGGGAGAGATATTTTTTGGAAGGGTGGAATATTGGGAACTAAGCTGACATTTGCTTCTATCTATTGCCCCAATAAAAGACAAAAAAACCTTTCTGCAAGCTATCCTGAGGAAATTGAATCAGTTTAGGGAAGAGAAATGGAAATTGGAGGAGACTTTAACACAATTCTGCATACTACTCCAGATAGAAATTCTTTGAAATCTATTTTGGGGCAAGTTGTTTTGTGTGATCTTTGGAGAAAATTTAACCCTTTGGTTAGACACTTTATCCCCCCCCCCCCCGCATCGCCGCATGTGTTTTAGGTCTTATTTGAGAATTGCTTATATTATGATATCTTCATTTTAAAGAATAATGATAAAATCTGCATAAATTTGCCCAATAGTTCTTTCAGATCATGCCCCAGTAATAGCTACCTTAGGGAATGTTTCTTTCCATTCTAACTTTCCCATCTGGTATCTCAAACCAGTTTTATTATTAGAAAATCAAGGCTCTTTTGAGAAATTGCACAAATCTCTCTCTCCATTCTTTGAGTTCAATGATTCTAAATATGTACCAGTGGCTACTTTGTGAGATTCCATGAAAGGGATGTTTAGAGAAGAGTGTAGAAAAGAATTCACTGTACAATAAAGGGAAGCTAGGAGATCAGTAGAATCCCTCTACCAAGATATTTCAGAATTAGAGAGACTTCATATGGAGATAGGAATTGACAAAAAGGTCCAAAAAAGGAAGGAACTGGAAATAAAGGAGGGCATTAAAATAATTACCCAAATGATTAACACTAAGCAAAACCTTTATGAACAAGGTAACAAATGCTCCAAATCGCTAGCTAATAAACTTTAAAAAAGATCTACCAAGAAGCTAATAAAATCACTCAAATTAAATAATGGATCTAGGCCTTTTGAGGTTAGGGAGATCCAAAATAAGTTTGTTCAATTTTGTGCTGATATTTATGAGTTGGAACAAGTGGACAAATACAAAATAGATAGATTCCTAAATTCCATAAGAATGGAACCAATGACTGAGGAGTGTAGATCTGGTCTAAACCAACAGTTTTCAAGAGATGAAATACTCCAGGTTATTAAGGTTAATGACCCCTGATTCGATTTGTACCCAAATTTTTATGAATCTGAATCAATTCAGATGTAAAAAAGGGTCCTGGGCCCCAAAGTGTGGGGGTGGTGGTAATGCCCAATGGGTGGAAGCTACCACCCAAATTTCAAAGGAATTGGGCAAAGGGCTGTTTTTGTGTGTGAATGGTTGAAGTTTATGTTTCTTTAAGATTTTTCCTGTTGTAGGGAATTAAAGGAGGTTTCAGCAAAGGTATAGCTTCACATCGGCAGATAAGGGGTGTCCCAGAGGTGAGTGTGGTGGGTGGTAGTATAGAAATCAATGAAATAAATATACAAGCATGGAAATACTTGCTCCTATGCTCTAGATATGGAATACTGAATGCAATCCCAAATGTGCAAAGACATTGCGGTGGTGCTCAGGAGCTCTCATTTTATCTCTCTGAGCTTGTGTTTGATTGCATTCTGAATGCGCTTGATATTTCCCCCCCAATTTTGTGAAGCAGCTTGAAAAGGCACTGAAGACATACACAAACAAAAAATAAAATGAAATAAAACGATCTCTTTTGAAAATAGCATTTTGAAAAGCAGAAAGGTGTACATTTTAAGCAGTGACCTATGAAGGGAGATACAGTAACCAGAATCCCGCCCCCCCCCAACTCCACCAAAGCACATGGCTGGTGAGAAATGTGTTAGCTTTCAGGATGATCTTGTTGGCAAAAACATGATAAAAGACTCCAGCCCTAGAGTTGGCATCTGGAGGGTTGCGGTATTGGGACTCATCACCTCCCTGAGTCTGATTGACGAAGGGTCTGGAAACCAGGAGGGTGCCAAATGCCAATAAACAGTGTTAAGGGTGGCCCTGCAAGGAGCCGTCTGACCCTATAGCAGGAAAAATCATGGCTGAGGAAATGAGATAATAACTTTTGCAAAGAGAAGTGAGGAATCACAGCTGGGCAAGAGGAGGCCCCGAGTGAGGCGGGAGGAAGTGACGCCTTCAAACAGGTTGGGGCTCAAGCAATACAGATATATGGAGTATATGTCTATATTTTTGCCCCACAACTGAAGAGAGGATGAGCTTTCTCCCTTTAGCTCTTTTTGCATTATAAAATGAAAGATACTTGACTGGCACTCACACAGTTCATACAGTTCTCCATCTTGGGTCAAGCCAGTAGAGAAAAAGGTATTTTATTTATTTACATTTTATATCCCACTCTTCCTCCAAGGAGCCCAGAGTGGTGTACTACATACTTAGTGAGGAGTACTACATACTTGTGAGGCGTACTACATACTCCTCACAACAACCCTGTGAAGTAGGTTAGGCTGAGAGAGAAGTGACTGGCCCAGAATCACCCAGCTAGTATTATAGCTGAAAGGGGATTTGAACTCGGGTCTCCCCAGTCCTAGTCCAGCACTCTAGCCACTAAGCCACGCTGGCTCTCAGACCTTTCCCGGACCTTCACTTTTTAATGCGTAGTAGACTTCTGGGATGGAAAAATGGCTCTATGGCTACCTGTTTTTGGCTTGCCATGTGGAAGGCAAATGCATTTCAACTGGGTCTCTGAGGCATGAATTAAAGCATTGGGCTTCAAGGGACGCACACGTCTCTGTCTCATCATCTTAGTGCAGTAGACATCCACATTTGGGGCTTCGGTCTCCTACTATGGATATTTATATAACACTCTTTAACAACATTCCAAAAATAGTTTACATAGAAAAATAAATCATACATACAAAAGATGGTCCCCTGTTCCCAAAGGGCTCACAATCTAAAAAGAAACATCTGGCAAATACCAGCAACAGCCACAGGAGGGATGCACAGGAGGGAGGGCCAGTTGCTTTCCCGCTGCTCAATATAAGAGAATCACTCCTTTGAAGTTTATCTTTGCTAAGTTAGCAGGAATGTACGTGATAACTTAATGATGATTAAACTTTAAAAAAAAATTCTTCAGAACATCAATGCGCTTCTGTAGAAAGGTTGGATAATCCTGGGCTGCTTCAGTCTCCACCATCATCTAGGCAGACACCAAAAGCAGCCACAAGGTCAAGGGTCAAACAAATCTATTGGTTTGTGACCCTGAAAGAACAAAGAAATAAGGTGAAAAGGTGACTAGATTTCCATGACTGGAGGTGGTCCATAACAAGACCTTGTCACTCCCAAACTTGGCCTGCACCTATCCTCTGCTCCCTGGATTTACTTACGGCAGGAGAGACAGAGCAGGTGTGTGTGTGAGAGAGAGACAGAGCAGCAGTAGCTAAAGCTGTCATTTTTGGAAGGTTCCCAGCCAAGGTTTTTCTTTGAATCAAATGCACTCCTGAGAACGGCACAGGATATCAGAGGAATTCCTAGTCATTCTTCTGTCATCGGCAACACTACTACTGCTGCTACTACAAATATTTGCTTTGCTTTTCCACAAAGGTTTACAAAGCAGTTCACATAGAGAAATGATAGATAGATAGATAGATAGATAGATAGATAGATAGATAGATAGATAGATAGATAGAAAGAAATATAGATCAGTATGTTAGTAAGTTAGTAAGAAAGACAGCTCCCTGTCCCCAAAGGGCTCTCAATCGAAAAAGAAACCTAAGATAGACACCAGCAACAGCCACAGCCACTGGAGTGATGCTGTGCTGGGGGTGGATAGGGCCAGTATCTCCCCTCCTGCTAAATAAAGAGAATCATCACTTTGAAAAGGTGGCTCTTTGCTCAGTTAGCAGGGAATAAAGTTGCTCAGTCAGCAACACTAAAACAAAATTAGCTACAAATTGGCAGAAACCATGGCATACTGTCACAGTGGCTCTAATTAGCAACCTCTAAAGTTAGCAACCCCTAGTAACTTGGCAAAGAGGCACCTTTCAACTTGGTGATTGTCTTTATTTAGCAGGGGGAGAGCAACTGGTCCTATCCACCGCCAGCACAGTACCTCCAGTGACTGTTGCTGGTGTCTTTCTGATGTTTCTTTTTAGATTGTGAGCCCTTTGGGGACAGGGATCCATCTTATGTATTTGTGATTTCTCTATGTGAACCGCTCTGAGCCATTTTTGGAAGAGTGGTATAGAAATCAAATGAATGAATGAATGAATGAATGAATGAAATGGGATGATCCTATATGGGTCACCTGACAACAATGAACCCATTGTAGGATACAACATGTGATCAATAAAAAAGAAGGTTTGAGGGGGAAGGGGAAAATATGGGAGGGTGCTGCTCATCTTTTGTCCTTTTCTTTTGCTATTTCACACAGACAAACACTCATTGATGGCGCACGCAATGACTACAAAGGGGGCTTTTACCCTCTGGCTATTTTTGATGTCAGCTTGGATTGTGGTGGATATTGAAGCAGCTCTCGATTATGCAACCTTCCTAAGGCAGCATGTTGATTCTTCGAACCCTCAAATCCAGAATGTTGATCACTACTGCACTAAGATGATGGAAGAAAGAGGGATGGCTGGAAAGATGACAAATACTTTCCTTCTGGCCTCAGAAAGTGAGGTGAAAGCCATTTGCCATCGATATGGAAAACCCTTGTCACACACCCAGAGAAGCGAATCTCCCATTCCTTCAATAGACTGTTCATTTCCACACTTTAGACGTAATAGTGGCATCTTTTCATATTCTGGCTTTTACTTAAACTATCAACGAAATGTTCGGTGTCAGAATGGATTGCCAATCGAGTGTCTAACACCTTACGTTAAACCCCGCTACTTAAGTTGAAAGGGCTTGGATTGTGGTGGAGATTGAAGCAGATCTTACTTATGCAACCTTCCTAAGGGAGCATGTTGATTCTTCGAACCCTGAAATCCGGAATATTGATCACTATTGCACTAAGATGATGAGAGAAAGAGGGATGGCTTCAAGGAGTACAAATACTTTCCTTCTGGCCTCAGAAAGTGAGGTGAAAGCCATTTGCCGTGAAACTGACCAACCACTGACAATCACCCAGAGAAGCACATCTTCCATTCCATCAGTAACCTGTTATTTACATGCCTCTAACTATTTTAAAAACATCTTTTCCTATCTCGGCTTTTACTTAAACAATGAACAATATGTTCGGTGTCAGAACAGATTGCCAGTTGAGTATCTTGGAACTTACTAGCCCCGCACTTAAGTTCAAAGGGCTTCACTCCCTTTGGTTTGGGGGCAAAAAGCAAACAAACAAAACCCCTCCACTAGCTATATTCTGCTTAAATCTGTACAGCCTTAGCCCCACGCTGACAACAATCTGAAGTTAAAATTTCCTCTCTGCTCACTTTCAGCCTCCTCTCATCCACCTTTCTTAACTTCCCTCTGCATAAATATATGATCTGATTTCCTTATTCTTGATCTTGCTGCTTCCAGGGTTCCCATTACACCTTGCTGCTTTCCTAGCCCTTATTCTTGCAACTCAGAAAAGCATACCTGGGGGCTCAGTTCCATCTGATCCCAGGTGATGAACTCCAGCCTGGATAGAACTGTGCCAAGAGGCACAGCACAGCCCTTAATCCTTGGGTCGCAGTTGCATGCCAGGACATGCCATGCAGATGCACCCAAGGGTGTCTTGAGCCGCTCCACTACCCCAGTCCTCAACCGACCTGCCAGGACAATTGCGCCTCCAGTGGTCAGAGTGGTCTGGAGATCACCCATGGCCACGGGCAAAGCCTGGCTCAGCATGGTTGCCTCAATACACAAACTGTTTGTTGTGGAATAGAATGGCTCGACTACTGAGACCGGCTCGGAAATGAACGGCCATTTCACATGGACCAGTGTGCACACATTCAAGCTACCATGCCTCTCCGGGATGTGGAGGGCTCCCTCTTGCTCATCCATGCTCTGGAACAAGAGAAAAGTGGAGTTCCACTGGGTAGGAACATCCTGGGGTATCAGGTGTTCAGGCAGGCCCTGCTCAATCTTCCTGGCCTTGAGCAGGCGCCTTGCCTTTAACTCCAATAGAAGCGGTCAGGATTCTTGTGGCACTGCTCCAAAAGAGCGGCTACGGAAGCAGCAGGATTTGGGGCCTGACCTAAACCACCTGCCCTACCCTGCGAGTGCACCTAGTACTTCGACACCTCCTTGAGCCCAGCGCATTCTGCACCACCAGGTTCAGGGTGTGCGCAACGCAAGCGATGTGCACAGTGTAAACCTGCTTGGCTGCCTTACAGATGTTGGCTGAGTCGTCAGTCACCATGAAGCCTTGGCGGAGGCTTGGCTCCATGGCCAGCTAATTATCCACCTGCTGGTCCATGACGGCCACCTACTCATCCGACCACTGGTCTGTGTCCATCGCCTACACATGCAACACTGCCCAAGAAGATGTGCATGCATGAGAGGAGCTGGATACAGTGCCAGCAGAGCCGGATGTCCCCTCATCCCCATGCCCCACCAGTGGGCTGTCAGGGACATGAAGGCAGTGTGTAGACCGCTGCAGCTCATCCAGAGATCTGCAGTGAAATGCACACTTGTGCTGGGCCCAGCTGCACGCAACCAGGCCAACACAGCCTCCCTGAACGGGCGCTACAAGGAGGGCACAACCCTCCTACTTAAGATAGAAGATATCTTGTACTCTGGGGCAAGCAGCTGGAGCAGACGGTGGAAGCCAACATTCTCCACAATGCGAAAAAGCTGTTCGTCCAAAGTGATCATCTCATCAATGGCCCGAGTTATGAGAGATGGTTTGGGGCAATCAGACCGCTTGCCCAATCGCTGCACCCACCTTTCAGTCAGCTTTTCCTGCCTAGGAGCAGGAGCCACTGGCTGCTTTCTGCCACTAGGGCTAGTTGAGGCACTTGGCCTAGAGCCACTGCCTGCAGAGGAGGTCTCCACCACTGCTGGGTGCCCCTGGTGCTGGTGCACCAACAGACCCGAGGTAGTGAAGTGCTTAGGATCCTTGCCTCTACTGACAAGCGCCTTGCAGTGGGTGCATGCAACGTGACCAGGATCACCAGGGCAAAGCTCAAAGTGATCCCAGACCACACTGCGGGACTCTCTTGTGACTCAAGGCCACTTGGGTGGTGGCGCTTTTGCTGGTTTCTTCTGGGGCACGCTACCACCAATGCCCTCAGAGCTGTCCTGGGAAGGCCCAGGTACAGGAGGGGCTCCCTCCTCCTGGGCCTCTTCCTCACATGCAACCCTGGGGCACCACCCCCACACAGGGACCGTTGGGGAGGGTGACAAGGTGGATGTGCCAGCCGCCTCCATTTGCACCACCTCCTCTGCAGACAAAGGAAGATCTTCTTCCCTGGCAAGCAGAGATGCCCTTCCCCCTACATTCTGCCTGGCCACAGGCCCTAGCATAGGACCAGGTAGATTCGAGAGGTCCAGCCTGTGCATCAAAACAGGGCCGGGGGTTACTTGGGGAGTAAGCCCCTCTTGCCAGCCCCTGCCACGACCAGCAGGGAAAGAAAGCCTCCCCCTTCCTTGCACCCTCCCTCTGTCTGCTGCTGCTCCTCTGGCCCTCCCAGCCCTCTGTTTGTTTGGGAGTTTCTTTTTAAAACCCTGATTAAAAAAACACATTTTCTTTAGAAAGGATGAAATGGGGGGTGAGGGGCAGAGTGGTTGGTGTTGTCTCAGGGGGCAGGGAACACTCAAACTCTAGATACTAGAACTTAAGTTACAATGTATCCAAGCTTAGTAGAGGACAGATGGATTGAGACAACAGTGATGTCAATATCAATAGCAAGGCAAGCAGCCCCTGAAGAGATAATGTAACTAACATTTGGTGTGGGCCTGACTTCAGCAAAGTGCCAATGCGTAAGGTCTGTACTTGATGTATGGCAAATTAGATATAGAAGTGCACAGCTTGACATAAGCAACGCCATTAACTAGTCTCAAGGATCTGCTTTGCAAGAAAAGCCCTGTCAGTAGTACTTACTACTGTGTATTCCCGCTGGTAGTTTTCCCTTCCCCAAACGTCAGAGCAACCGCAAAATGCAGAAGAAGTGAGATAAGGCTGGAAGAGACTGGCTGTCTGCTTGCGTACATGTTTGTAGCCTATTCCCTAACCTTGGCCAGCCAGGGGTGACTATGCAACTGCTTTCTGAAGAATATTGTAGAGTATAAATGTATTGCTCTCTGTAATGAGTCTTTGTCCTGCCTTGAGCGCTAGCCAAGCAGCACCTTTGCTACTTAAGAGTGAATAAAGCTTTGATCTCAATTCCTCTTGTCTAGGCTGATTATTGTGCTCCATCTGCCCAGGAACGAACCTCCCCTATTGGGGTCAAGGGTACCCCGATACATCACACTCAGCCAGTAGAACTACAGTCTGAGAAAGAAGATTCTAGAACTTAGAAGTTACAAGTTTAGTAAGAGAGGACAAATGGAGATAAAAGAGTTATTCTAAGATCAGTAGCAAGGCGAACAGCCCCAGAAGATGTGGTGTGGGCCTCCAATATAATACACACAAGCAAGCAAGGTTTTAATTAAAAAATTATGGGCAGAGAAAGAACTGGGGGTGGGGGTAGGGAGCAGCTTAAAAAAGAACACAAAGTGTAGAGCCTAGTTTGCTGAATTAATTTCTAGTAGCACTGCTGGAAGAAAGGCTCCTTCCCTTTTTTGTTTTTGTTTAAATGCAAGTGCAAAATAATATATTTAGGAGGGGGGGGGGAAGAATTATTTTAAAAACACCACTATGCTACTCTACCCTCTAAACCACCTACTACTAGCTAGTAGCGAATGGGGATTTTAAACTCTAGAGCTACACAATTGAACCCCTGTTTAAAACTTATTCTAAATATTACACAACTTTTTAAATTCAGTTAAAACCCCAAACCTCCCTCCAAACAGGAAAAAACTCCAAATACACAATTCAAGAGACTAGAGTGTAGGGGTGTGCATTTCGGGTTTTCGGTGATTCGGCTCGGGACCCGAGCCGAATCACCTTTGTTCTGTTCTGTGTCCGAATTTTGCTGACCCGAATCACCCCCGATTCGTTTCGGCAAAAAGGACCCTGGAGCCAAAAGAGTGGGGTGGGGTGGTAGTGCCTAATGGGTGTAGGCTACCACCCAAATTTCAGGGGGATGGGACAAAGGGCTGATTTTATGTGATTTTTTGAAATTTTTGTGTCTTTGGGGCAGATTGGGGGCAGAAAGTGTATCTGCCCCAAAAGAGTGGGGTGGGGTGGTAGTGCCTAATGGGTGTAGGCTGCCACCCCAATTTCAGGGGGGTGGGACAGAGGGCTGATTTTTGTGAATTTCTGAGGGTTTTGTGTCTTTGGGGCAGATGGGGGGGCAGAAAGTGGATCAGCCCCAAAAGAGTGGGGTGGGGTGGTAGCACCTAATGGGTGTAGGCTGCCACCCCAATTTCAGGGGGGTGGGACAGAGGGCTGATTTTTTGTGAATTTCTGAGGATTTTCTTGGGTGCAGCAGAGTGATTCATTCATTCATTCATGCAACATATAGTACTCTCAACTCTAAATGACCCTAACACTCTCACTTTTCTCTCACTCTCTCCTTAATTACTATGACGAGTATGGGAATGAATCAATCTAGCACTCTGCTCTGCTGCACCCAAGAAAACCCTCAGAAATTCACAAAAAATCAGCCCTCTGTCCCACCCCCCTGAAATTGGGGTGGCAGCCTACACCCATTAGGCACTACCACCCCACCCCACTCTTTTGGGGCAGATCCACTTTCTGCCCCCCCATCTGCCCCAAAGACACAAAACCCTCAGAAATTCACAAAAAATCAGCCCTCTGTCCCACCCCCCTGAAATTGGGGTGGCAGCCTACACCCATTAGGCACTACCACCCCACCCCACTCTTTTGGGGCAGATACACTTTCTGCCCCCCCATCTGCCCCAAAGACACAAAAACTTCAAAAAATCACAAAAAATCAGCCCTTTGCCCCATCCCCCTGAAATTTGGGTGGTAGCCTACACCCATTAGGCACTACCACCCCACCCCAATCTTTTGGGGCAGATACACTTTCTGTCCCCCCCATCTGCCCCAAAGACACAAAAACTTCAGAAATTCACAAAAAATCAGCCCTCTATCCCTCCCACCCCCCTGAAATTGGGGTGGCAGCCTACACCCATTAGGCACTACCACCCACCCCACTCTTTTGGGGCAGATACACTTTCTGCCCCCCCATCTGCCCCAAAGACACAAAAACTTCAGAAATTCACAAAAAAATCAGCCCTCTTTCCCTCCCACCCCCCTGAAATTGGGGTGGCAGCCTACACCCATTAGGCACTACCACCCCACCCCACTCTTTTGGGGCAGATACACTTTCTGCCCCCCCATCTGCCCCAAAGACACCAAAACTTCAGAAATTCACAAAAAATCAGCCCTCTGTCCCTCCCACCCCCCTGAAATTGGGGTGGCAGCCTACACCCATTAGGCACTACCACCCCACCCCAATCTTTTGGGGCAGATACACTTTCTGCCCCCCCCCCATCTGCCCCAAAGACACAAAAACTTCAGAAATTCACAAAAAATCAGCCCTTTGTCCCTCCCACCCCCCTGAAATTGGGGTGGCAGCCTACACCCATTAGGCACTACCACCCCACCCCACTCTTTTGGGGCAGATACACTTTCTGCCCCCAATCTGCCCCAAAGACACAAAAACTTCAGAAATTCACAAAAAAATCAGCCCTCTGTCCCTCCCACCCCCCTGAAATTGGGGTGGCAGCCTACACCCATTAGGCACTACCACCCCACCCCACTCTTTTGGGGCAGATACACTTTGTGCCCCCCCATCTGCCCCAAAGACACAAAAACTTCAGAAATTCACAAAAAATCAGCCCTCTGTCCCTCCCACCCCCCTGAAATTGGGGTGGCAGCCTACACCCATTAGGCACTACCACCCCACCCCACCCCACTCTGCTGCCCCATATCCCACTCCAAGTCCAGCAACAGTGCCCTGCCCTGAACCTCACCTCATCCAAACTTTTTTCGCCCACTACAGTAAACAGACAGGCACAGCCAGGAGGGAACACGCATAGCATGTGGAGGACGCACGCATGACAACAACACTCCGCAAGTGGAGCAGCAAGGCTTTGCATGTTGTTGTTGCCCCCTCCTCGCCCACACAGCTTTGAAGAGTAACGGATGATGATGGCAGATAAGAAGAGAATGGCAGCACGCACGTGTCTCTGGACATTTCTTTTCCTGTCTGACTCTGTGGCATGAGATCGCCGCATCCATGTATGGGCAAGCACAATCTTCAAATAAAATGCTGTCAATCAACTCGCAAACATGACCCGATCTTCATTTGGAAACATAATGCAATGATGCATCTCCCCACACACATGCACAGGCACAGTGAATTGCACCTGTCCTGTCCTTTACCGGGCCCCACACGGCCACACCACTCCACACCACATCACACAACAACACCACACACCACAAAGAGGTCTCTGCAACAAAGCAAGCTAGAATTTTTGCAGGCTTTTTCGGATTGCATCCCAATGCATGCCACAGATACTGGGCAGAAAGACTGTGTGCAATCACATGATACGACATTACCACTAGTTCGGAGTCTAGAAGATGCCTTTATTCCCCTGTGTGTGTGCACTGTGCGGGTTTGCTGCTCAAGTCACTCACTCTGCAAGAGGGTTAGGGCTGAAAAGGGCTGTGTCGCCTCAGGTTGCAATGTGTGCTCTCTCTGTCTGCGTGAGACAGACATTTGTGTGAGGGCTGCACCAGCATCAAGCTCATCATTGGCGACACAGCTTTTTTGGGGGAGGGGGGGGTGCATGTGTATGTGTGTGTGCCGCTTCAGGCACAGCAGTAGTACTACTCCCATTGTGGCCAGAAAAAGCAGGCAGCAGCAGAGCAGACCATCTCACTCAGCGGCGGCGGCGACAACCTAATAGCTCAGTAGACCAAGGCAAACCACATATTTGGATTTGAACAGAGGAGAGCATGAAGATTAAGAAAGAAGTAAACATCACCTGACAAGCAAGCCGAAATCAGAAATAATTAGATCACATTGAGAAACGCAGCAGACAGACCTTTTTTAGATTTCAGCTTCAATGCAATTGTTCATGGGAGGAAGCAATGATGACAGTTTTAGCAGGCAAGCAGGCTAGCAATTAGCGGCAAGCCCACTCAGTGACAGTGTGTGTGCCCCCCTCGCCAGGAGGCACAGGCCCATTGCACAGAGCCACTACTCTCCCCCAGGGATGTCCCTTCCAATCCTGACTGTGCCCCCCACACACGCACACGCAGCAGCCTGTCTCTGAGGTTGTGGATGGATGGTGCGCTGCCCTACGGCCCAGCCTTCAGCACTGGGCAAGTGGGTGCTCCCAGCATCGGGGGGGGCCCACCACAGATTTCTTCTGCAGAGACAGCGACTACAGCTCCCATTGTCCCTAGTCTTGATGGTGGCCAGCCATCGGGACAGTGGGAAATGGGAGTTGTAGTCTCTCTCTGCCACATCTGTGGTAACCCCTCCCTCATGCTGGGAGCACTCACCTGGCAGTCCACCATCCCAGGCTGACAGTGCAGCGGTGCCTGTGTATGCATGCGTGTCTGGATGTGCCAGCAGCACGGGGCATGTTTTAGTGGCAGGGTGGGCTTAGAGGGATGGACTGTGACACATCTTCTGGCCGGGATGAACTGCCGTGGCGTGGGAGGCGCTGCATTGGGGGGGTGACGCGAGTCACTCGCCCTCCACGGCCAGTTCGGGGTAGCCCAGCAGGGGGAGGTTGGCCTTCAAGAAGACGAGCTGCTCGACCAAATCAGCATCCAGGCATGAGCGCAGAGGAGTCACCACGTCCCCGGCCATGGAGAACAACCTCTCGCTCGAGACGCTGGTTGGCGGGCAAGAGAGAAACCGGACAGCAACGGACACCAAGTCCGGCCAGACTTTGCGACGCGTTGCCCAAAAGGGGAACGGCTCACTCTCCTCGTCTTCCGTCGCCTCCTCCAGGTACTGCAGAACAGTCTGCTCAGCACGGCTGGGGCGAGGGACAGGCTCCTCCCGTCTCCCCGGCATGAGACTAGCATAGCCCCTGAGCCACCGGGTGGTGGTTCGAGGTCGCACTGGCTGCTCTGCTGGTCCCACTGCCGGAGAAACCACGCCGCTGGACTGGGAAGAAGTGGGGGTGGTGGCAGTGCTGCTGCTGCTGCTGCTGCTGGGGGTGGGATGCGCAGTGCCAGCCTGCGGCCAAGACCCCTCCTCCTGGTCGTCTGCTGCACCTATCCCTAGCCTCCTTTCCTCTTCATGCTTCACGTGTTCGACCAGGAGGCCCCTCCACCTGGGCAGCTCGCCAGGAGGCACAGCGCTGCCCTTCATCCTTGGGTCACAAATGCATGCCAGGACATGCCATGCAGATGTGGCCCATGGTGTCTTGAGCCGCTCAACTACCCCAGTCCTCAACCGACCTGCCAGGGCAATCGCAACCCCAGTGGTCAGAGTGGTCTGGAGATCGCTCATTGCCTTCTCCAGGAGAATAGCAGTGGGCAAAGCCAGGCTCAGCGTGGTGGTCTGAGTACACAAGTCGTTCGTTGCAGAATAGAACGGCTCTAGTACTAAGACCAGCTCGCGGATCACTGGCCAGTCATCATAGAGAGACTTGCACAGATCCAAGCAACCACGCATCCCCAGGCTGTTGAGTGCTCCCTCTTGCTCATGCATGCGCCGGAGCAAGAGAAAGGTGGAGTTCCACCGGGTAGGAACATCCTGGGGGATTTGGTGTTCGGGCAGGCCCAGCTCGATCTGTCTGGCCTTGAGCTGGTGCCTTGCCTTTTCACTCCGGTGGAAGTGGCCCGCTACCTGGCGGCAACGCTCCACCAGGGCGGCCACGGGAGCAGCAGGATCCTGACCTAAACTACTGGAAGAGCCCCGAACACGCTGGTGCTCCTTGGCCTTCTTCGGCGCCTCCTTGAGGCCAAGCGCACCCTTCACTACGAGGTTCAAGGTGTGCGCAGCGCAAGCGATGTTCACACCGTAAACCCGCCTAGCAGCCTTGGTGATGTTGGCTGCGTTGTCCGTCACCATGAAGCCCCGGCGGAGGGTTGGCTCCCCGGCCAGCCACGCCCCCACCTGCCGCTCCATGACGGCAGCCAACTCATCTGAAGTGTGGTCTGTGTCCATCACCTCCACATGCAACACTGCCCAAGAAGGTGTGCATGCATGGGAGGAGCTGGATACAGCACCAGCAGCACCAGATGTCCCCTCACCCCCATGCCCCCACCAATGGGCTGTCAGGGACATGAAGGCAGTGTGCAGCCCACTGCGGCTAGTCCAGATATCCGCAGTGAAATGCACACTGGTGTTTGGCCCAGCTGCACGCAGCTTGGCCAACACGGCCCCCCTGCACGCACGGTACAGGGAGGGGACCACCCTCCTGCTGAAAGTAGTCCTTGAGGGGATCTTGTACTCCGGAGAAAGCAGCTGGAGCAGACGCCGGAAGCCGACATTGTCGACAATGGAGAACGGCTGGTCATCAAGAGCGATCATCTCACCAATGGCCCGAGTCACGAGATGAGGCTTTGGACGATCAGACCGCTTCCCAAGAGATTGCACCCACTGATGATCGGTCAGCTTTTCCTGCCTGTGGGCAGGAGCCGCTGGCCGCTTGCTACTGCTGCCACTACTACTGCTTCTGCTACCAGGTGAGGCACCGGGCCTACTGCCAGTGCCAGCAGAGGTCTCCACACCTGGGTGCCGCCGACGCATGTGCGACCACAGCCCCGAGGTTGTGAAGTGCATAGGGTCCTTGCCTCTGCTGACCAGTGCCTTGCAGTGGGTGCACACAGCATGGGTGGGATCACCAGGGCTAAGCTCAAAGTGATCCCAGACCACACTGCCAGACTCCCCAGCGACACGAGGTCGCTTTGTTGGTGGAACTTTTGCTGGTTCCTTCTCGGGCATACCACCACCGATGCCCTCAGCGCTGGCATGGGAAGGCCCAGGGGCAGGAGAAGATCTTCCCTCCTCCTGAGCCCCCTCAGATGCCAGACTGAGCCCCCCACCAACCCCCATAGTGACCGTTTGGGGGGTCTGCAAGGTGGATCTGGCTGGACTGCCAACCTCCTCCACCAGCACCACCTCCTCAGCTGCCACAGGAAGATCTTCTTCCCTGGCAATCTGGGAGGCCCCCCCCCCCAAATCCTGCCTGGACGCAGGCCCTGGCATAGGGCCAGGCTGACCCGAGAAGAAGTCAAGCCTGCGCGCCGAAGCAGGGCCGGGGGTGACTTGGGGAGTAGGCCCCTCTTGCCGCCCCCTGCCACGACCAGCTGTAGGGAAGACAAGCCTCCCACTTACTTGCGCCCTCCCTTTTCCTGCTGTCCTCCCAACCATTGCTTTTTAAAACTTTTTTAAAAATTTCAAAATGTGAAGAAGGGGTAGTTGTCTCAGGGGGCAGCAGGTACTAGAGGGCCAGAAAAACAGTGGATGTGCTGCGGTGCCGGTGACTGCCTCCTTGCTTAGGGCTTGTTGTTGTTGGCACAAATGATGCTGCTGCAAGATCCCAGTCAGAAGTTGCTTACGCCGTGCAATGAAATGAATGTGTATCACACGACACAGTCAGTCAGCCACAGAGGGACTGGGAGACAGTGGGAGTTACTTGATGCGCGATACAACAGAAGCAGGCTGTGCAACAAAAAAATGTAAAAATTAAAAATTAAGATACTAGCTCAGCTGCTGTGCTGTGCACAGGTGCAGGAGGAGTTATTTAAGGCTGGAGCCTTGCGCACACAGTGTGCAGTGCACTTAGTCAGTAGAAGTGAAAGTAAGTTTAGTTATATTATCTTTCTCTGACTGCTGGTCACTTTGAATGGAATAGACTGGAGAATTTATTTGTTGCAAGTAACTTGTGTTGTTGCTACTAATGTATCGAACGCACTCCACCACAGGGGAAAGTTACTCTCTCTGTGGTCTGAAAGTGGCACACAGTTACAAAAATGTTTCAAAAAATTATCTCTGTGTCAATTACACAGGCAAACAAGATGGAAAAGTAACTGTGGGCAGACTAGGCCCTTAAAAAATATTTCTGCAAAATACACAAAAGCAGCAACAGAAATATAAAGTTGCAGCACTACTAGGCCAGGCCACTCTTACAGTCTACTGCTACTCTACAGTTGAACCTCCTCCTAATAGCTAGCTACCGGGGAAGGTTACACACAAACCCTAGTTATTTAGAACCCTATTTATTTAAAACACTATTTAAAACCCAATCTTACAACTATTACAACACTTTGAAACCCTATTTATTTAAAACACTATTTATTTAAAACCCAATCTTACAACAACTATCACACAACACTTATAGAGAAAAGTGAAAACCCCAAAAACCTAAAAACAGGGAAAAATTAATAAACCCCAAACGCACAGTTAAAGAATGGAACACTACAGATTAGAACGCCGTGTGTGACGTGCGTGTGTCTGTGTGTTGTGTGCGTGTGTAAAATATAAAATGGCTGGGCCAATCTCACTCAGGTGTAGGCTTCTCCAACGCCGGGTCTCTGGCGTCCACCTCTGAGGGTCTGGTCTGGTGGCTGGTCACACAGGCGGGCCTGGAGTGCAGGCAGGCAGGCAGGCAGGCATAGGCAGCAGTGACTCTCCACAGAAAAAAATTGCCCAAAAAAGTGGTTTGGCAAAAAATAGGGTGGGGGGATTCAAAAGGAGAAAAAAAACCCTCCTTTCCCACCAAGGGCTGCAGGCTGGCAATGCTTGCAGGCAGTCAGATGTTTAAAAAAAATATCTAAAATCTATTCCTCTTCTCTTCACAAAAAAGGATTTAAAAAAATGGGAAGAGGAGGTTTGCTCTGCAAGGAAGAGGTTTCCTTCCAATCCTTTCCTTAAAAAAAATCTCCCCCTCTTCTAGCCCCAACAAGGATTAAAAAATGAGCAGAGGGTTTGCCTCTGCAAGGCAGAGGTTTCTTTAAAAAAAAAAAAATCTCACTCTCTTTTAATCCAGAAAAGGATTTAAAAAAATGGGAAGAGGAGGCTTGCTCTGCAAGGAAGAGGTTTCCTTCCAATCCTTTCCTTAAAAATAATCTCCCCCTCTTCTAGCCCCAACAAGGATTAAAAAATGAGCAGAGGGTTTGCCTCTGCAAGGCAGAGGTTTCTTTTTTAAAAAAAAAAAAATCTCACCCTCTTTTAATCCAAAAATGGATTAAAAATTGAAAAGTGGTTTGCCCCTGAAAGGAAGAGGTTTCCTTAAAAAAAAAATTCTCCCCCTCTTCTAGCCCCAACAAGGATTTAAAAATGAGCAGTGGGAAACCTCTGCAAGGCAGAGGTTTCTTAAAAAAAAAATTTCCACCCTCTTCTCTCTTTATTTTAAAAATTGCTTAAATAAAGCAGAAAACCAACCAACAAGGCAGAGCACTGGCGTAAATGCAGAAAAACAGCACCCACAAAAATCCAAAATCAAAATGGAGGCAAGACTTACTAAGCAAGGCAGCAGATCTCTCTCTTGTGTCTCTTCTCCCACGCAAGGCAGCAGAAAGGAAGAAAATGGCTACTGGTGCCCCCTTAAATACCCTCCTGCAAAGCCCTCCAAAAATCACCCCCACCCTTGACCCTACCTCCACCTGTACCTGGCCAATGGCAGGGTGTGATTTACTATCCAAACCTTATTTGGTCATTTTCCTCTGCAGGTAGGAACTTTTATTTTCAATGGAGGTGAATGGGAAAATTTTTCTGCATTGAAGTCAATGGAGAAAAAAGGCGGGAAATTCAAAGAGCTGTCAGAATTAAAATGGAGGGGGAAGAAGAAGGCAATTCTGCAGCCACAAAATGGAGGCTGCAGACATGCCCACGGAGGTCCGAATCACCCGAATTTTTTTTCACGAAATCGGGGTGATTCGGATCGGGCACAGAAATTTTCGGAGGTCCTCAGGGGTGATTCGGATCGGCTCCGAATCACCCGAAATTCGTTGTTTCGGGCACAGAACGATCTGTGCCCGAAACGAAATGCACATCCCTACTAGAGTGTGTGCGTGTATTGTAATGTTGTGTGGGTGTGCATGTGTTATAAATAAATGGGTAGCTAGGCACCCTGAGTCCGAAGTCTTCTCCAAAAAGCTGGGTCTCTGTAGCCCCACTTCTGAGGGACTGGTGGTCAGTCTTTCTTCAGTCTTCCTCTTCTAGAGCAAAAGGCAGGCAAGCCTCTGGATGGAGAACATTTCAGGATGGCAATCAGGTGTTTCGTTTCAGTGCTGAAACACCCGAAATGGGCTGTTTCAGGTAGAGAACATTCCGTACCCAAAATGTAGCGAACATCCCTAATTCTGACTCATCACAGGAAATGCCTGAGGACTCATATCAGGGGTCATAGAGTAGAGACAGCTAGGAACAGCTAGGGAGACCCTTACTCATTATCTCTATTCCCAATGGCCCTAATGGTCATCAGGATAGTCAGTGCAAAAGGTCGATGCACTGGAACTCCATCTCCAACCAATCAGACATTATAAATGAACTTATTAAGGGGTTAGAAATTACTAAGGAACATATAATCAGTCACCTTGCAGATGATGTGGTCTTAGTTCCATCTGATCCTCTACAGGCCTTAACTATTATTCAAGAAGTTCTTTGAGACTTCAAAGATGTTTCTGGGCTCTCAGTTAATTACCAAAAGTCTGAACTAATCTGTATCATTATGGGTTCAAATGCTAACAAGAAGATGAATTCCATGTTGGCTTGGGCTTATCTAAATCATATTCAACAATTAGTTATTTGGCTGTCAAAATCTCCAAAAAATTATCTGACTTTAGTAAATTGAACTACACTCCAGTTGTCAAATATATTAAAAGTAAGATCCATAAATGGGATAATCATCATCAGTCCTGCTTGAGTCATCTTTCTGTAACTAAGATGTTCCTCCTACTGAAGTTGTTATATTTGTTTCAAGTCCTTCTTAAGTATCTATCACACTCTGCAATTAACAGATGGTAGAAATTACTCTCAAGTTTTATAAATGTAAAGAATAGATCCAGACTTCCAAACAATGTCTTCTATATGAAAATCAAAGGTGGGATGTGGGTTGTCACCAATATTAAGATGTAGGCATCACAAATGGTTAATTCAGAACCGAAAACATGGTACAACCTTGAATTTGTATGACAGTGATATAATGAAAATAGGTATATCCCACCATGATGATCTTTTGAAAGAATGGTCAAGAATACTACTAAGCCTTTTGTAAAAGTTACTTTAATGATTTGGAAGAAATGGTTATTCCGTTTATCATCTCTTAATTCCTCACTGATCCCAGTAATTAATATTCCATCCCAAAACTAGAGAAATAAATGGTAGGGGTGTGCCCAAATTTATTTATTTATTTATTTATTTTCTTTCGATTGGTAGCCGAATCAAAACACCCCCAATTTGTATTGAATCACCCCGATTCGATTTGTATCCGAATCTTTCCGAATTGGAATCCAATTGGAAACCCCATTATACAACAAAGGAAACACCATAGGGATCATAAAGTATCCAAAAGAGAATGGACAAAACTTGCATCAAAATGTAGCTAATTAGGGCTGTGCAAAGTTTCAGTAGCTGAACTGAGGGGAAATCAAAGCAGGCTCATTCGGCATGATTTGACCCAAACAGAACCATTGACTAGTACAGGTTGAATCAGGGCCAATTCAATCAGCTTCACTTGGCCTCAGTTCAGTAGCTTCTTCCCCCACCACCCTTGCCTCACCTCCGCCCCAACCCCTGTATTACTTGTGAGCAGGAGTGGTGACAGAGCACTGTCTGCAGCAACATCTCTTCTAAACAGGCGTCCAACTTAGATTTCTTTTCTTTTTTAAAAAGTTCTATAGTCTTGGGTAAGTTGCACGGTATCCTGGGAATTCTAAGTCATTTCTGGGACTGGTGTTTGGAATGAGTGGGCATTGTAGTTATTTCTGGCACTGATCTGAAGTCATTGCTTCGAAGAATTTCTGGCACTGATCTGAAGTCATTGCTTTCCTCCACCTTGTCTCTCCTCAGACTCTGTACCGACCCCCTGATCACCAATACATTGACATAGTGACATTGACATAGCAGATGCGGCAGGAAACAAAGGGTGGGGAACAATGTTCCCAATAAGAGGGATCCCCGGATGTGGTGGACTACAACTCCCATAATCCCCAGCTGCAATGGCCTTAGGCTGTGGCTTATGAGAGTTGTAGTCCACAACATCTGGGAATCCCTCTTACAGGGAACACTGGTGGTGGCGCACAAATTAAAAACATCTTATCTCACCCCCAGGCCCCCACCTCTGGTTCTGACTTGACAAGAAGTAAGGTCTCCAGGACAGCTGTGAAGAGATAAATATCAGCCTCTCAAGCTATATATTTTTAAGGCATACCGAAAAACGTGGGGTTATGAAATCTCATGGCTCCTCTCTGTCCCTTACAGAGACATTTGTACACATGCTACATGGAAGATGCTGAGAGGCATCATCTCATACTGCACGGGAGATGGCAATGGTAAACCCCTCCTGTATTCTAGTTAAGACAACCACAGAGCTCTGTGTTCACCAGTAGTCGCCACCAACTCGATAGAACACTTTACCTTTACATGTCCAGAGCTGAGTGTGTGTGAGAGTGGGGGGGAGGGAGATGGAGAGGGAGAGATAGATAGATCTGTATATTCTTTAAACTGAGGTGTAACATAGAAGTAAGGTTTTCATTTCACAACAGCAATTCACTGGCCAGCATGAACAACCACCTTCACCAAATTCTTCTGACTCCCCTGCATCTCATCATTGAAACTTACACAAGATCACACACAGGCTTTTTTCTTTGTCCCAATTAGTCTCAATTTGGTGCATACATTCATGATTAATTAGGCAAAACACTCAAGTAGTCCTTGCTCCTTATTTTCACCCGTTAAAAAAAAGTCCTTACCTATGCCTGTAAATTTGACTCAATTAACTGAAAATTAAATTGAACATTATACGGCATTAAGGAATTAAAATGTACTGCATTTTCCCCCTGGATTCTACAGGCACTGCATGTTTTGCATTCAATACACAGCCATCCCCTAAGGCCTTCACATTTGCTGTCAACTCCAGAAAATCTTAAAACACGATGGATGTCCTTTGAAAATTCAATATTTATAGATGAGGTTTATTTTATGCTCCAGAAAACCAGAAGCTCTATGACATTTCATCGTAGAGCAGCATCAGTGCTGACTATTGTGCCCAGACCCCGAGCCCAAAAAGACACGGACAAAGTTCTTTGGGTAAAGGGCCATGACTTTTATTAAATTGAATTAAACTAACGCGAACTGGTAACCACAGATAAAACACCCCAAAATAACAGTGCGGGTCTGCTAAGGTTGGGTTAGGATTCCCGCATCCTTTCCCAAACCTGTATGGGTGACACACCTAGGCTCAGGCAAGAAGCAGGTATTACCTGCCTTCAGCCTTCAAGGCCAACCCCCACAACTGAGAGGATCTGAATACTTCCAGGTCTTCACCAGTCCCAGACTGCGCAGCCCAAGGGCTGGTGAATTCCCGAAGCAGGTATCATGGTGAATCAATCTCCCTGGGCCGCACAAACCACAAGGGAGCGACTGACCAATCTACCTGAAAATTATTCACAGGTGCTCACCAAAACTAATTTCTGCAATTACTCCCAACCTGCACTGTTCCAGTCACACAGGGAGGTTAGCCTAGCTTAACCTCCCTGCCCCACAACCTTCCAAGAACTCAACAAGCCCATTCTTGATATTGCGGATATAAAGATCGCAACCTTCTTCAGAAAGGTGCACTCCATCGGGGCGGTATAGCTGCGGTAGACGGGCCGAGAGCCCCGGCTGGCGGACCACTGAACCGCCATTCGCTACTACCCACTTACCGATGGTGGCAGGTGCCTTACGGCACACCCTCTCAATGCCCCTGATGCTCTGGACGCTGTGCCAAGTCGGCCGCTGCAACCAATCAGCCCAAATAATGTGTGTGTCAGGCAACCAGTTCTTCAAAACTCGCAAATCCAAATGGGCCTGTTGAACCAAGGAAATACCAGTTCGCTCACCTAAATCATTTTCTCCCAAGTGGATGAAGAGAACTTGTGGCCTAGGCATTCTACCTAAATAATCCCAAACCATTGGGAGCAATTGGCTCCAAAGCATCCCCCGCATGCCTTTCCATTGAACAGACGCCCGTCCTGCTAGACCCAACTGGGTACCCCAACGGGAGGTGCTGGCTCTCTTGAACGCCCAAAAGACCAACGAATGGCCGCAAAGCGGTATACGCACAGGAGCCGCTGCTCTGCCAGCACCTGCCGGGGGAGAAACAGGTAAATGAATTAGTGCTGTGGGCTGCCATCAACGAACATAACGCCGCATCGCCAAGGACTTCCATCGTCCAATACGCATTATAGTCTCCTCCTGCAGCCCCAGCCGACTAGCGGTGGTTGCCGCTCCTATCCGGAAGGAATGGAGCGTGAATCCAGTTACAGGTAGCCCCGCGGAAACGAGGGCTTTGCGCAGGACGGCCAGAAACTGAAATTGGGTAAGTGGGTCCCCAGCTTGATGAACAAACAAGCAACCCCCTTCTTGTGGGCCCAAGTCCATGTAGCGCCGCAAAGCCGCCACGGGACAAACCTGAAGGGCCTCTGAAGCCGACAAGCGAACTCCCTGGCCTTTCCCCTTCTGATCTGTCTTCGACCGGCGCAGGAACAAATGCGCTTCCCTCGGCATGAGAGACAGATCAGAGAATTGTAGGCATCTGTCACGGGGAGAGCGTCCGCTCCTCGGCAAAAGCTCCCCGGGCCATAAAGCACCAAAGAAAGCTACCAAGACGGCCGCCCAAAATAGGGCAACCTCCCACGGAGACCTGCAACATACAGGCAAGTTGTCGAGCAGCAATTGGACTACTTCCAATGTGAATGCCCGTCTGGCGTCCCCCACCCGTGGGACCTCCCTAGACCATCCCTCGAGCATCCATTTTACCCTAGGATCGCCAGAGCAATCCGCCACCCCGCACGCTTGGGCGGCAAAGGACAGAGCCGCCACATAGCCAGTCAAGGTGGACACTGCACACCCTTCCCCACGTAATTGAACTAGAAACTGCACTAGGTGATCGCTGGGCACTGGGCACGTCTCATCCAACCCTTCACCCTTTCGGAAGCAAGAGAAGGCTGCTATTTTAGAAAAATAGCTCGCCCGAGTGCTAGGCGCCAGCGAGGCTGAAATGGCCCGCTGCGCCTCTACCTGCCAAGTTGCCACAATGCGACAGGCATCGGGTCCGGATGAAGTGCTGCCTCGGGTGCTAAATCCCTGAACCTGTCCACCTGAAAGTGAGACAGGGCATCAGCAATGTCGTTCTGCAACCCAGGGACATGACGCGCTACGAACATATTCCTTCGTAGGCACTGCAGAACGAACGTGTGCAGCAAACCCATCACTCGCCGGGAGCGAGAGGTCTGAGAGTTAACGACCTGGACCACTGCCTGGTTGTCACACCAAAAGCGGACCGTGGAATTACTGAATTCCACGGCCCAAAGGTGCACCGCCACCACAATGGGGAAGAATTCCAGGAAAGTTAAGTCCCTGGTCACCCCCGCAGATACCCATTGATCAGGCCAATGGGCAGCGCACCAACAACCCCGGAAATATATTCCAAACCCGACACCCCCGGCGGCATCAGAGTGGACCTGGAGCTCAGCTTCTAACAGCTGAACGCTCCTCCAGAAGGATACCCCATTAAATTCCAGCAGGAACGCCTCCCACATGGCCATGTCCGCCCTAACTCCCTCAGTAATCCTTACCCTATGATGGGGAGCCCGTAAGCCTGACATAAGATCACAAAGGCGTCGCAGGAACGCTCTGCCAGGCGCTACCGCCCTGCAGGCAAAATTAAGGTGGCCCGCAACCACCTGTAGGTCCCGCAGTGAAGCCCTGCGAACCCACCCAAGTGTCCTAACTAGGTCCCCAAGCACTCCTAGCTTCTCTGGGGGAAGCCATGAACAGCAAGCCAGGGTGTCTAATTCAATGCCCAAAAAGGCAAGCCGGGTTACAGGCCCTTCTGTCTTGTCGGCTGCCAAGGGAACACCCAGATCCCGCGCCAGTGCCACGAAGCAGTCCAGCAGGTGTTGGCATTCCCCAGAATTGGCTCTTCCTGAAAAAAGAAAGTCGTATTAAAAATGCGCCATAAAGGGCAGGCCAGCCCTGCACCTAAGGGCCCATTCTAGGAAAGTGCTGAATGCCTCGAAGGCGGCACAGGAAATGGAGCATCCCATTGGGAGAGCATGGTCGAAGTAAAACTTGCCCTCAAAAGCAAAACCCAGTAAGTCGAAGTCGTCAGGGTGGACCGGGAGGAGGCAAAAGGCAGATTCTATATCGCATTTCGCCAACAGAGCCCCAACCCCTCGATCACGGACCATCTGCACTGCCTCGTCAAAGGAAGTATAACGGACAGAGCAGAGAGCATCGGGAATGCCGTCATTAACAGAGGATCCCCGGGGATGGGACAAGTGGTGACTCAAACGGAACTCACCAGGTGCCTTTTTTGGCACCACACCCAGTGGAGAAACCCGCAGATCGGGGAAAGGGGGATGATCAAAAGGCCCGGCCACCCTGCCCGCAGTCAGCTCCTTATTAATCTTCCTGAGGACCACTGCCTCCATCCCTACAATGGACCTAAGATTTTTGGCCATGGTGCGCACTCAACGGGACTTGGAGGGGATCCTAAAGCCTTCCCGAAAGCCCGCCAACAAAAAATTAGCAGCAGGCTTATCCGGGTAATCCCCTAACAGATGTTCTAACACGTCAAGCTTGATTGGGCTGGGCCCCTTTACCCGAAGTGGGAGGGGGAGGCCTGCCCCTCTTGCCCCCCCCCGGGTCTAAACCCAGACCCGGACCCCGAAGGGCAGGTTCTAGGGCAAGTGGAGCTGGGGTGCTTGGCCCCACAGAGGCCACAAGTGTGTCTAAACTGACAGGGCGATCTTGAGCACCGTCCCCCATTGTTATACTCCCAACAGACCATGTGGGGTTGAACCCACTGTTGGCCCGATGTCTGGGCTACGGACCCACCCTGTGGCCTGGAGAGCAAATGGCCGCTGTCCGATCGATCACCTCTGATCGGCCGCGAAAGGGACATGACCAAGAGCCAGAGCTCTTGCAAAGGGGCCTCCCAAGGCAGAGAAGGATCCAGGGCTGCCCTCATCCTGAAACTCTCATCGTACCGAACCCATGCAGTACCAGCAAAGTCAGACATTGCCCTATGTATAATGTCCATGTACTTAAGAAGGGCCAGCCCCCTGGCCGGCTGAGACTGAAGGGTAAC
Source organism: Hemicordylus capensis (assembly GCF_027244095.1). NCBI lineage: Eukaryota > Metazoa > Chordata > Lepidosauria > Squamata > Cordylidae > Hemicordylus > Hemicordylus capensis. The sequence goes on from NC_069662.1 coordinate 12,768,797, forward strand.
CCCCATATAGATGGTGAAACCTGAAAGCCAATTATTCCAGGTTTTTTCCACGGGCTTCCGCTTCGTGGCCTCATGGTCCCTGCATGACTCACCCTCTTTATGTTTGACTTCTGGTTCACGAAACAGCAAACTAAAAATGTCTACGTACTCCCCTTTCAAAATCTTCTCCCTCGTAGCGGGGAGAAGGTGATCGCCTAAGGGGAGCCCCACGGCTCCATAAGGAGCATGTTGGGCGGTGGGGAAAATCCCCATGGGGTAAAACCCCGCCCCGCTGCCCTGTGCCAGGGGAACAGCCGCCCCAGCGGGGCCTGAAGATGGTAGCGTCAAGGCAGGCTGGTGTCCTAACCACACCTGCTCAGCCACCCCTTGAGACCCCGCCACCGTGCCCGGTAGACCCTGTGTGCAGCCCCAAGCCGCAATGTGACCCATGCCCCAGTGCTGCGTGTAAGGCGGCCACCATGGGTTCCCCCATTTGCCTGCGGCAGGTATCAGCCAGGAGATCCCTGGACACTGACCGGTACTGCTCGGTGGTGTTGCTGGAACAGACTCACCCGGAACAACCAGCAGAGATGGATCCTATGGGCTAGGCCCCGTTGGCAGCATAGGCGCAGAATCGACTGGAAGAGCTGGCTCCGGCGCTCCTGGGACAGGCACGGGAACGTCTGGATCCGGCACTGCTGACGAGGGGGGGGCGGGACAACAGGTGCTGCAGGAGTCAGAGGACCGCCAGGTATGACACCTTGTTCCAGAGCGCTCAACCTGTCAGAGAGGGATTTTAGCAACTGTGTACTAGCCACCACCCTCGTGCGCTTGGGCCCAGGTCTGGGAACCCCCGAAGGCCCCGCCTCTTTATCAGGAGGAGGGACAGCCCGGGCCTTCTCGAGGGCCTCCATTCGCTGAATTAATCCCCTAATAAACACCATCTCTTGAGCCTCTTCTTCATCAGATGACGGGGGGGGGGGTGCAGGCCTGGCTTCACCGGCCTACCCCCTTTCTTGCCCTTAGCTTTCCCTGGCATTTTCCAAATGGGCTTAGTTTATTGTGGGAGAAGTCTTACCCCAATGCTACTCCTTTCCTTGCACTCCCCCTTTTCCTTCCTCCAACCTTATCGTATTATATTATTATTATGCTCTAGCTATTTCATTTATTTATTTATTTATTTATTTATTTATTTATTTATTTATTTACATGATATAAGTGCAGGCCAAGCACAGAAAAACCAGACTCTGGCCCGAGGGAGGATCCACCCTAGAGGCCCCTGAAGAGGAAGCCCGCAAAGCAATTGAAGAGATCGAAAAGAGAAGGGGGGAGAGGGGGGACGCCAGCCGGCGAGTAAAGGACTTGGGGGGGGGATGTAGGCCACAACCCAGCGAAGAATCCAGCTGAAGCAAACCACCCCGCCTAGAAATGGAGCCCGCTGCGCTCACAACCAACTTCAAAATTCACCCCCTATCACCCGGGCTTCCTCCGGCTGCCTGGCACGCCACCAAGCTGAGCAACCACCCACTCCCAAACAAACAAACCACCCAGCTGAGCAACCACCCACGACCCGCAAACCAAAGCAGCCTTTAGCAGAAGCACTGAATGGCCGATTGAAGCTCCCCGGCGAAGCCACCACCGCCGCCATTGGAAGCCGCCACCGTTAGAACAGGCCTGAAGCCGGGCCTCCGACCGCCGTCCCGGCGCTGCGAAGAGCCAAAAACCTCGACGGGGCTCAGAAGCGCCACCCAAAGAGACCCCGGACCGGCTTAAAAGCCGAACGCTGCGGCCTCGCGCTGTGGAAGAGGAGCAACGAGAGGAGCTCCTCTCCCTAGGAAAGCCACACCGAGACTGACTATCTTGGGGTGGGCCAGCCGGATCGAGGCGGAAGCCCTGCCCCTTTCTCCCGATCCAGCCAATAGGGCCGCTTTTTGGCCTCGTGCAGAGGCGGCTGGCACAAATCCCCCTCCCCTCTGCACGGGGGCCAAGCGGAGGGGCATTCTCAGAGTTCCCTTTTCTTCCCTCTCAGTGACATAGCAAGTGCTGCTCCCTCTATTAGGGATTCCCAGATGTTGTTCACTTCAACTCCCAGCATTCTCAGCTGCATTTGGCTGGGGATTCTGGAAGCTGTAGTCAACAACATCTGGGAATCCCTGTTAGAGGAAACACTGGAGGTGGCTATGAAATTATAGTTTGTTAATTATTAGGCCAGGTTTACTGTTTATTGGCTGTCATTTAACAAACTAAGCAAACACAACAACAGTTTATAGTAAAGCTTTCATCCTAACCCACCTCACAGGATTTCCGTAAGAATCAAAGTAGGAAGAAATAATAATGCACACAGTCTCTTAAGGGAAGGGCAGGAAACTAGAGCTGTTCACAGACCTGTCCAGAGTCCATTCTAAAGCCCTCTGGACTGGTGCGGATATGGGGCCTGTTTGGCAGTTCAGTGCCAGGGGGGTAGATGTTTAAGGGCGTGGGAGGGTGTACTTACTCATCCTGTCACTTTCCCCCTGCTAGTACGCCTGTTCTTTAAAGTATTTGGGGCAGCAGGGTAACTCCCAGGTTACATCCCTGCCACCCCTTCCATCGTTCCTCGGCAAAAGGCTTCATAAAGCCCGACTACGCATGCGCACATCACCCACACGCATCACTTCTGAGAGCCACGTGTGTGCATACGTTGGATGTGTGCGTGCACGACATACGCACGTGACGCACAGATGTGATGCACACGTGCATATACACAGGCGCCATTTCCAATGGAATGGTGTATGTATGTGCGCGCATGCACAAGAGCACCTTGTCAAACCAACGAAAGAGAGAACAGAGAATAGAGGACAAATGGCTACCAAAAATTTGGGAATTTGCCTTGATGGCCAAAGTAATAACATCTCTACGTAACAATTCAGAAGAGAAATTTTTTATCAATTGGGAACGTTTTATCAAGTTTAACTTAGCACAGGTTTTGCACCAACAGCCACGGTTTGGTTTGTGTTAACAAGGGGATTGATCTATGCATTATTTTTACTGATTTGTAATCTTCTTATGATGTGTGGATTTGAGGGGGGAAGAGGTGAAATCTTTGTAAGTAAATTGCAGTATCGTAAATATACTTGTCAGAACTGGGAGCTTGGAGGATGATGATGTGTCTTTCTATGGTACATTTTAATTTCTTAAATTAAAAAAGAGAGAGAGGGGGGGGGAGAGAGAGAGAACGAACAGAGAGGTACTGTGTCCTTGGACACAGTTCAGTTGGCTGATTCACACAGCCACCCAAAAGTAAGTAGGATGGGAACTGCATAGGCCCTGAGAGGGATAGGCCCTGAGAGTGCGATGCACACTCCTGGTGGCTAAATCATATGAACCCACCAACATCTGGTTCCTGCTCCAGTTCCCAACTTCTGTCCAACTTTTGCCAAAGATTTTCTGTCCAACTTCAAATGTCAGTGATACGTTCAACAGAGACGTCCTTCCATGGAAGTCAAGAATCATTCCAAGAACTGGTTTTGAGAAATGAAATGTGTACTTCATCCTTTTCAGGCGGGCATGATTTTCAGACTTTGTCTGGGGTGCACAAATGCCTGAGTTTGGCTCGGCTCAGCTCAGGGGCAGCATAATCTCCACCGCAACCCCCTGGTTCTCATTAGGTCCTTAAGGCTGACAATATTTCCAGTCTGGCCAGACAGTCACTAAAAATAAGGCCCCTACTCCACCTGAATCTGAGATTGTTCAGTTCAGTTCAATTTTATTAAAGTCATTGACCAGAAAAGAGAATATAAGAATACAACCTGACATTGTTATAATACCGATATGATGTGCTGTTGCATGGAATGTTTTGGGAATGTTTTAGGAATTACTCACTGAAATTAGTATCTCCAGTTGAGTTTGCATCACCTTTGAGACGATGATCGGGCTGATGAAGTGCACAGCCCTAATCAATAGTTCTTGGATAATGGCTACCAAGGTTTTGGAAGGCACATCATTTGTGAAGAATGTACACATGTAGAGCTAATCACAAATTACATTCCACTCAGATACAATAGCATATTTCCAATCTAGCATGCTCCGTTAGAGGGGGCCTCTGTTGTGCACAAAGCTATATTCATTCTACCGGGATATGTTTTTGATTGACTGATTGATTGATGTAGTGCCATCAAGTCAATGTCGACTCTGAGCGAACACATAGATAGAGTCTCTCCAGGTTGAGCTGTCTTCAACTTGGCCTTTAAGGTCTCTCAGTGGTGCATTCATTGCTATAGTAATCGAGTCCATCCACCTCGCTGCCGCTCGTCCTCTTCTCCAATTTCCTTCCACTTTTTCCAGTATTATGGACTTTTCAAGGGAGCTGGGTTTTCGCATAAGGTGTCCAAGGTATGATCGTCTGGGCCTGGTCATTTGTGCCTGAGCGGAAATTCTGGTTTGATTTGTTCTATGATCCTTTGCTTTGTTTTCCTGGCTGTCCATGAGATCCTCAAAAGTCTTCTTCAGCACCAAAGTTGCAAAGTGTCAATACATTTTCTATCTTGCTTCTTCAAAGGCCTGCTTTTGCATCCATAGAGTGTCACAGGAAAAAACATTGTCTGAATGATTCTAATCTTTGTAAGTATAGAAACATCAGAGCATCTAAATATCCTTTCCAAGGCCTTCATTGCAACCCTACCAAGTGCTAGTCTGTGGCGTATTTCTTAACTGCTGGGTCCTTTACTGTTGATGGTCAATCCTCAAAGGCAAAAACTATCCACCACTTCAATGTCTTCATTCTCATTTCTGAGGCTGGTTGCTGTACTCGTTGTCATTAGATTAGTCTTCTTTTCATTTTGTCGTAGTCCCATTTTTTTCACTGTGCTCATTGACTTTCATTACTAGAGCTTGCAGATCATCCACATTCTCAGCTATCAGAGTGGTGTCATCAGCTTAATGTGGGTTATTGAGGTTTCTTCTTCCAACTTTAAAACCACGCCCATCTTCTTCCAATCCAGCTTCTTTCTGTTTATGTTCAGCATATAAATTGAATAAATATGGAGAAAGTATACAGCTTTGTCTTACTCCTTTGCTGATGGGGAACTAGTCTGTTTCTCCATGTTCCATCTGGACTGTGGCTTCCTGTCCTGCATATAGGTTTCTCATGAGTATAATCAGATGTTTTAGGACACCCATTTTCTTAAGAATATTCCTCAACTTGACATGGTTGATGCAATCAAAGGCTTTTCTGTAGTCAATAAAGCACATCTTGACTTCTTTCTGGTATTCATTGTCTTTCTCAGTTATCCAGCCTGCATCAGCAATGATGTCTCTTGTTCCTCAGCCTTTTCTGAAAGCAGCTTGAACATCCGGCATTTCCCTTTCCACACAGGGCTCTAATCTGCATTGAATGATCCTATGCATTATTTTGCTAGCATGTGAAATGAAGGATATTGTGTGATGGTTTGCGTAATCTGTTAAGTCTCCTTTCTTTTGTATGGGTATGTAGACTGTATTGTTGATAAAATAACTAGAGTTTATTGATCTTACAAAGCAGGAGGTTTTCTTGTCCTTTCTGTCCTTTAAGCCAATCATGCTTAGTTGTCACCCTCATAGAGTACATACTATTCTGACAAGGCAAACAATAATTCCCTCAATCAATATCACTAAACCTGTTGTAAAGTAAGAGCACTGAAAAATGGACGGACACTATACACCTTACATGACTAGTAGCACTTATTCCTTCAAATACATGAAACTCTTGTACATCTGTTGAACTCAAAAACACAATATTAATAACAGGATTACCAACAGCTCGCATTAAAATCACCACAGGGTGCAACACCAGATTTAATATTCCAGTCGCAGTTGGGCTATACCCACAGAATATGTCAGACCAATGGTGCGCAGTAATGTCCTTAATTTCATGGGCGATTTTTACAATGTGGGCTTCCTGGTGGGTTAAAGACATGAAGCATGCTGTGTTTCCTCTTGTCAAGAGCCTGTCTGTCTGGCATCGAAGCACTGGTTCTAGTGATACTACACAAACACACCACAACCCATTGGTTAAGACCACCAAATTGTTTTGCTACCACATATCCAAATTGTTCACTTGGCCATTTTACTACTCAACATGGGACATGTATGTAACTCCCCCCACTCATAGACCTATTAATGGAACTGGCCCTGGGGTGTTTGGTCAGCACCCCAAAGTTTGGGCTTCATGGGGAATTAGCTGTTATGGGGTCACCTCCACCACTTTTAATTTGTGCAAACATTGGGACTCAAGAAATGACTGGATGGAGGCAGGATATGGTTTCAAAATTAAAAGAAGAATTGATTTGAGAGAATGAAGCTACCAATTGGTTTCCGGAGAGGCCATATAACTCCTGTAATGAAGGAGCTTCACTGGCCGTTGCTATGTTTCTGGGCAAAATACAAGGTGTTGCTTATGATCTATAATGCCCTAAATAGCTTGTGCCCTTGGTACTTAATAGAACATCTTCTTCATCATGAACACCACCGCCCACTGAGATCATCTGGAGATTTCTGTCTGTATTTGCCACTGGCTCGTCTGGTGGCCACTCAGGGACAGGCCTTCTCTGTTCCTGCCCAGAGGCTTTGGAACGCGCTCCCTTGTGAAATAAGAGCCTCCTCATCTCTGACAGCTTTTAAAAAGTCTTTAAAAACACCTCTGTTCACCCAGGTTTTTAATTACTCTTATTTTAATTCTGTTTTGAAATATTGTTTTAATTTTTTTTAAATGGTTGTAATGTGTTAAACTTTTTGGTTTTTTAAAAAACTAATGTTTTACCTTCTGTTTTTATTTTGTTGTAAACCACCCAGAGATGTAAGTTTTGGGTGGTATAAAAATACGTTAAATAAATAATAAATAAATAAATAATAAATGCTGGGGATTACCTTTAAAGCCCTAAATGACTTGGGACCGGTTTACCTAGGAGAGCGCCTTCTTCTTTGTTATCCCCACCGCACATTAACCTAATTGAAACAGGTCTCTCTCTGTATATCAGCGGTGCATCTGGCAGTGACTCAGGAGTGTGGAGATGGAGCCGATCCAGGATTGAGCAATGCTTCACCAATCCTGGCTGTACTTCGTGGCCGCTACACACGCCAATGTCTCCGCCGCTGCCAGCAAAGAGAAGGTACTAAGCACCTTTCTCCCCACCCCACACACATTAGTATAGGGAATGGTTTGGGTCCGGGGTATTTGAGGGACTGCTTGCCCCCAATGGTTGCTGCCCGCTTGTCGAGGACTTCTGAGGAGGCCCTGCTAAGGGGGCTGACAATGAGAGAGGCCCGGCTGTCGTGCACTCGGGACAGGGCCTTCTCTGTTGCTGCCCCCAGACTTTGGAATGCTCTCCCAGTGGCCATTCACTCCTCGGACTCCATCACGGCTTTTAGAAAGCTTGTTAACACTTGGCTTTTTATCCAGGTTTTTACATAATCGTTTTTACTGCTGCTTCTGTGTGTTGTTACCTGTTGTGTTGTTTTTATGCCTGTATTTTATAGATTTTAAATTTGGTTTGTTTTTATATTTTTTAGCTTAATATTTTTATTGTCTTTTTATTGTATGTTTTAACTTTTGTAAACTGCCTTGGGGTTGTCTTAACGAAAGGCGGTATATAAATGCAACAATAAATAAATAAATAAAATGCCCCTTTACCTCTAAAGGTTAATCCCACAAAATGCTTTTGCCCAGTTCTGTGTCTGAAATGGACCAGACCTGGTGCGATCAGACCCAGAACTGGACTAGGAAGGTTCCATTTGAATTTGGTCCAAAATCAAACCCAACTGGCTAAACTGGTTCCATGCACACCTCTTGTGGTGAGATCCTATCACTCGCACTTGGATGCTGTCTTGGTGGACTAGCTGGTCTTCCTCAAGCCTGAAGCTTCAGCATGCTCTTCCTGAAGTTTCCTGAAGCTATCCCAAACTGGATGCGGAGGGTGAGAGACTCATGGTCACTCACACCCACTGTCAGGTCACCCAACTCTAGTCAACCCCCGAACCAGATGTGTCACAGTCTGCCCACTGGTGTTGCTGACACATGCAGACGTGAATGCACACGCACCACCAGGCCTGTGCTGAGGATGCATTGGTACCCTGAGATCCAGCACCAATCAGAGGCTGTGGTGGAGCAGGCAGGAGGGGTGTGTGTGTGTGTGTGTAGAGGTATTTTCCCCCCAATAGCTAAGGGTTGATCTACTGACCAAGAAACCCCCCCCCCAAAAAAAACAAATTCTGTAAAAATACCCCGGTTGACTGATAGTTCTGTGGTTTGGGTGGTAGGTAGCACCTATCATGTCTTATTACCAAACCTGCTTTGGTGTCCCTAGGTGCTACCCATGGGCAATTATGGCATGGTTCAATTCTCCATCATTAGCCATGGGTGAACTGGTTTGACATATAAACTAGACTGGTTGGGTGTTTCTATTGAACTGGTTCACAAATGGTTGGTGTGATTCACATGTGGTTCCAGTTCAAATGCAACTGTGGAAACTGGTTCCACACACATCCCTGGTACGTTTGGCCCAATAAAAAAAACAGTATATAATAAAAGAATGTATTGGTTTTTTTACCAAGAACCCATGGATAATAGTTCAATTGCTCCCCACTCTCCTTCTCCCCCAACCTTGTGAACAGTGAGGCAGGCTTGGAGGGGAAAGCTAAAGGATCCTCAGTGGAGCTGGGCAGGAGCAGGGGTGAGAATCCCCAGACTGTTCCTAGTCTCCTTGTCTCTGTCTCCCAACACTTGTCAGGTCAGCAGCCAGTGAGGCAGCCTGAGGGGGAGAAGCAGTAGAGGCTGCACATGATCTCTTTTTAAAGCGCTGGGGTGGGGAGCATCCATGGAGAAATGCATGCAGGCCAGATGACAGATGCCCCCCAGCCTTGTTGCTTGACATAACTAGGAGATGGGTAACCTGGGAAGAGCTATTCCTGTCTTGGTGATTGTCATGAAGAAGGAGTCAAAGCATGCCCTCGGCTAGGCCTTCCACCCATTTGAACATGTCCACCTTTATCCACTCCAAGTCCACTCCTGGGGCTGCAGACATGGAGGGATCCCCTTTCCCACAATTCCCCGCAGCGACAGATCTGTATGTGGTGTAATGCCTGTCTGAATCCAGGAAATTAACATGAGAGCAAAGATCTGTCCCGGAGTTTCCCTAGTCTGCCCACCCAGATACACCCAGACACATGGAGCATCGGAATCTCCTTTTGGTCCATGAAAGGCTTCCCTGGAGAAAAGGGGGTCACTGTGCAAAAATGCTGTCATGAGCCAGAGAGAACATTGGCCCCAATCAAGCACTCTCCCTTTTGATAGCTTAACTCATGAGCACGCAGTCCGACAGAAGACAAAAGGCTGGCAAGCGTAAGACCCTCCCCAGTAGATTGGCCCTCTCTTGAGAGTGCTAGTCCCCTGGCTGCAAAGCGCCACAGGGGCAGGAGTGTGGGTTGGTCTCCATGGACTGTTTTGCAGGGGTGAGTAATCTCAAGAGCATCCTTGATCATGGTGGGCCCGACCAGAGGATTCTTTGCTCTCCCTCATATACATATCCCCTCCTAAGGTCATCATGTTTCCTTCCCTTTCCTGAGGAACAGAAAAATAGTGCCCCTCATCATCCCTCCTTCCAAAAATTGTTTGCTTGTCAGACAGTTTTTTGTGAGGCTTTTACCAGGCGGTGGTGCAGTTGCTCTTAGAAGAAGGGCTTTCATGGCTTGGCATTTAAAGGGATTTAAACGCTCTTTCCCTGCCATGGGCAGGTGGACCATTCAAAAAAGGGACAATTGTTCTCAGCGCATCCCCTTGAAGATCGTGGCCAATGGCTGCCACTCTGGATGCATCCTCATGTCTTCCCACACTCTGGTGATGTCAGCACTATGGAACTTACTGGCACTAACCTAAAGTCCATGAATGCCACATAAAGAGTGGACCTGGATCTACCAGAATTTCCCCCCACTAAAAGCTCTAGCACCAAGACCTGATCAACTGTAGAGAACCCTTCTCTAAAGCCAGCTTGTACCCTGCCAAGAAAGGTCTCTGTTTCTAAACTCTCCTGAAGTTCCCAGAGGAGGTGTTTTGCAAACAATTTGCTGACTATGCTTAGCAGACTGATTGGGCAATAGTTGGCTGGGTTATCCTTGTTACTACTTTTGTATAGAGGGACTATGACCACAACCCCCCAATCTTTGGGGACATGCATCTATTAAGGATTTTATATGAGTTGATGTTATGGGGGCTCATGCTGGTAAACTCTCCCCTTCCCGCTCTGCTCTCTCATTCTCCGCCTCTGAATCCTCATAAAGCATACTATAACGTTCTTCCCAGGCCTCCACCGGAACCTCCTTGACTAATCTTAATGGTTGTGCTGCAACAGATTTCATGAAGTGAGCCAGTAGTTTATGATAGACTTCCTTCCACCGAACCAACATGTAAATTCAGCAGGTCTATCACCAGGGACTGAACAATTCAATACAACCAGAACCAATATGTTGGCCATTTGGATCTGGCATATCCCTGCAATTGGGCATAACCCTGTATAATTACATTTTTCATCTTTAGCTCTTCTTGGCATAGAAAAGTCCTCTAAAAGTTCCTCTGGAGGACTGCTTCTAAATTTATTATATAACATGGCATCATCCGATCCCAATCTAGCATTTAGGTCCCCTCCAATCCCTATATAAGCTTCAAGGTAGAGTTCCAAACAATTCTCAATGAAACTTCCCACCCTATTCCACTGATGCCTACTTGACTGATACATACAGTATGTAGTGGGGGAAAGTACAGATTATTAATCAACAAAATTTTAACCCTGCCAAAATGCATCAAGGAGGAAACTAGCCAAAGTTCAATGGTGTAAAATGGAACCGGATAATTTGCAACCTAGTAGCTCTTAGTGTACACACATCCCCCACCCTCCTGGGGTCTACCTCCTCGAGTACATCTGAGCAGGCAGCACAAAACCATGCAGCTCCACCTTATCTGTAGCCCAAGTCTCTTGTAAAAAAAAAATCATCAAATATTATCAAATAATTAATAAAACTTGAGTCAGATTTTCCTGATGCCCACTGCACTATGTTCCGTGTCACCAAGGTTGGAGTCCTGGAGTTCTTGGATAGTCCATTTGCCTGGGAAGCGAAACTTTCATCACACAGCTGCAAGTGCTCATCTTTGCTCCAGTGCAGGCATATTGGAGATGGCTCTTCCATGCCTTGCCGTGTTGGAGACTGCAAGGCTCCCTCTCCTCCTACGCATGTTCCCCTCTCTTGCCATTGCACTGGTAGCTCGCGCTCCAATTGTGTGGTCGTTAACGAGATTATACTGTTGTTATCATGGTCAGATTAAAGGCAGTCCTCCTCATTACTGTGAATGGAGAATCCTCCCACCCAACTTCTTAGATGTTTCCTCCAGAAGTCCAAGCAAGGGTGGTAATGGGCCCAGTAATGGGCCATTTTTATTAATTTATTTATATCGATGTAAACAGCTTTGGGAACTTTAGTTGAGCTGTATATAAATATTTTCTGTGTCATCATCCTCATTTTCTTTGTAAACATCATACAACAGGAACCTTTGGCAGAGTAAATAATGTTGCTCAACTTACAGGATTGGTGTTCTTATCTCCCCTGCAGCTCATTGGAGCTGGCACACAGCAGTGTTCTAGTTACTTCTTCAAAGGCAGTCTTAATGTACTCTAATTTAGATGACACTAATGATATTTGTTCAAAAATTGATTGGACAGTTCTTGCCATCAAATGAACCAACGTAATGAGGCAATGTTTAAAGAGCTGTTTCTCTCCTGTTTAGCAAAGGGATTTCAATCATCCCTCTGGAGGAATGCCAGCCCAGCTGATCATGTTCAAGCACTTGTTCTTCTTGCTATTCTCCTCCAAACTTCCAGCCTGGAGCAAATCTTGACTGCAGCTGAAATATTGCTTTTTACGATCATGGGGCAAGTTGATCACAAATTTCTGCTCCTCATATGACATTGTCATTTCATCATTCCCCGATTACAAGCAATTTCGGGAAACGGTTGAAGAGCAGCTTTTCTTGACACCCTGCCCATGTCATGCCGTTCCCAGCTCAGCTCTATATAACTGCAACTTTGAAAGACAGTTCCTAAGAAGCCTCTTCTATCCCATCTTTTGCCTACAGCGACCGGTGAAGACAAGGACTTTGGGTGAGTGGATGGATATTCTGTGAATGGTTGTGTCTGTAGTACAGCAGATTGTGTTCTTTCTGCAGGTCAGAACTTGGCTTTAAATACTAGTTATGATAACATGAAGGAGGCAATTCCCACACTGTGTTTGCAAGGTCATTCTAAAAGGGTACCTCAAGCTGCAAGGGATGGATGTGGTAAGCAGTTGTAGCATCCAACAAATTGGGCAAATATCACCTTTTGCAAGTGACATCTCTCTTCCATCTCCCTTCCAGCCCAGCACAGCTTCCTCCCGGTGTCTCTTGCTGGTGTCTCTCTTGTATTTCTCTTTAGACTGTGAGCCCCTTTTGGGACTTGGGACCGTTTCCTCATTCTCAATCCTTTCCCTATGCAAACCACTTTTTGAAGTTAGAACATAAGAACAGCCCTGCTGGATCAGGCCCAAAGCCCATCTATTCCACCATACTGTTTCGCACAGTGGCCTATCAGAGGCTGCTGGAAGCCATAGGAAGGAGTTGAGGGCATGCCCTCTCTCCTGCTGTTACTCCCCTGCAACTGGTTACTGTTGAGAAACTCCCACAGTGTGCTTGGAGCCCAACACCTCCTTTTTGTGGAAACCTGGGTGTCACTATAAGTAATGTGTGAAACATTTAATGGAGGGATAGATATTGGGATCAATTCTTCTTACCTTTCACCAGCTTGATCAGTTATAATGTAATCCTCACTATAAGGAGTTCATAAGAATACAGAAACAGTACCCCTGGTTTAGACCCAAGACCAATCAAGTCCAGCATCCTGTTTCCCACAGTGGCCCACCAGATGCCACTGGGAAGCCTTCAAGTAGGAGATGAAGGCATGCCCCCTCTCCTGCTTCTGTTCCCCTGCAAAATGTATTGAGAGGCAGCCCATAGCTATCAAGACTAGTAGCCATTGATGTACCTGTCCTCCATGAAATTGTCTAAGCCCCTTTTAAAGCCTTCCAAGTTGGTGACCACCACAACATCCCATGACAGAGAATTCCATAGATCAATCATACACCGATGCAATGGAGATGGCATATGAGTGAAAGGGTGTATAACGTTCTCCTCCTCTCGCTTTTGCCTTTTTGCGTGTCTTGGAGATTACAGTTTGTAAGGACTTTTTTTTTTAATTCTTTGGCAGTTTTTCTGCTATTGTTTTCCTTTTGTGAGACCTTGCTCAAAAACAAAAAAGATATTTAAACAAAAACAAAGATCAAAAAAGATTTATTTAAAAAAGGAAACCAATGCCAGAGAAATCGCCCTGAGATCTCTGATGGGAGAAACCAGCTACCAAAACAAGCCAAGATGTATAAATATCTCAACTCTGAGGAGATTATGAGTATCTTGGAAACGCTTGAAACATCCAGTAATTTTGAAGCTGTACAAGAGAATCCCCCAGGGGCAAATAATCTGAGTAGCATTTTTATTAATTTGGAGACAATTTATGAGAGGATTTTGTCAGAGCTCGTTGAAGACCATTTGATTGATTTAAATATTTATTTATTATTTATGTATTTGTTCAATTTTTATACTGCCCTTCAAGAAAGGCTCACGGTGGTTTACATTAAAACAAAACCATTGAAATTAATTAACGATTAAAACAGAAATTATAAAACAGTACAAAACATCAATAATTAACAATTAAAACATCATAAAACAGCAATTAAACAATCAGAACAACTTAAAAACCCTGAAAACTAGGTTGCAACATTAAAACCCATTAAAACAATATTAATTAAAAGCCTGGGTGAACAGGTGCATCTGTAAAGACTTTTTAAAAAGCTGTCAGAGATGGGGAGGCTCTTATTTCACTAGGGAGTTAATTCCAAAGCCCCAGGGCAGCAGCTGAGAAGGGCCGCCCCCGGATAGTCACCAGACAAGTTGGTGGCAAATGCAGAGGGACCTCTCCTAACGATCTCAATGGGCGTTGGGGTTCGTAACCAAGAAGACATTCTCTTAAATACCCAGGGCACAAGCTGTTTAGGGCTTTAAAGGTTATAACCAAACTTTATAGTTTGCCAGGAAACTTATCGGGAGCCAGTGTCACTCCTTCTGTACGGGAGTGATATGGTCCCTCCGAGATGACCCAGAGACCAACCTGGCTGCCACTTTCTGGACCAACTATAGTTTCCGGACTACATACAAGGGCAGCCCCACGTAGAGCGGATTACAGTAATTCAGTTTGGAGGTTACCATCAGATGTACCACTGTTTTGAGGTCGTTCATCTCAAGGAACGGATGCAGCTGGCGTTGTTGTTATTATTATTTCTTGTTTACACAATTAGACAGGTGTTATTGACTGGCTTGTTTTATCCAGACATCGAGTCTTTCCCAAGGACCTGGGATGGCTGAATTTTATTATCAATATTGTTGTTGTTGTTGTTATAGATATCGTCACAAAATATAGGCTGGTCCCAGTAAAGTTGCTTTTTGTAATTGGCTGATGGTGATTTCTGTGGCCCCTATGGTGTTGAGGTGCTCTTGAAGGTGTTTTGGAATTGCACCTAGAGTGCCAATTACTACTGGGATTATTTTGATCTTCTGCCACAGCCTTTCAATTTCAATTTGTAGATCTTTGTATTTTGTGATTTTTTTCTATTTCTTTTTCTTCTATTCTGCTATCACCTCGTATCCCTATGTCAATTATTTTGACTTGTTTTTCTTTCTTCTCGACTAGTTATATCTGGTATATTGTGTGACAGATGTTTTTCTGTTTGTAGTCGGAAGTCCCATAATATTTTTGCATCTTCATTTTCTACAACTTTTTTCAATTTTATGGTCCCACCAAATTTTTGGCTACAGGTAGCTTGTATTTTTTGCAGAGATTCCAGTGTATTATCCCTGCTACCTTGTCATACCGTTGTTTCTAGTCAGTCTGTGCAATCTTTTTACAACAGCTGATTAGGTGGTCCACGGTTTCATCTGCTTCTTTACAAAGGCGGCACTTGCTGTTTGTTGTGATTTTTTGACTTTTGCTCTTATTGCATTTGTTCTTAGTGTCTGTTCTTGTGCAGCCAGTATTAAACCCTCTGTTTCTTTCTTCAAGTTGCCATTCTTAAGCCACTGCCAAATCTTGGTGATGTTTGATTTTCCAGTTCTATTGAGCAGATATTGACCATGCAGTGTCTTATTTTTCCATTTTTCTCCTTGGTTCTTGACTTGTTCTTTCTTGTAGGCCTGGTTTGTTTCATTGGGGTTGAATAGTTTCTCGTTAGTGACCATTTTAAGTTCATCTTCTTCACTGTCTTCAAGGCCTCTTTTACATCACTGCGGGGGTGCAGAGCATGCTTGATGGTCATTATTTTCCTGGTCTTAGGATCTAGCATCTCTAGCTCTGGGTCCAGTCTCTTATTCCTGTTGTGTATCTCATAATAGGTATAGGCCAGATATTTATTGTTGGGAATTCTCTCTGGTAGGAAAAAAACCCTTTTTCATTATAGCAGAGTGCACAGAGGCACAACACAGAGGAATTTAGTTAGGCATGCATGTATGCTGAGAGTAAAGTAACTAGGAGCGAGTTCATAGTTTCAAATCAATATAAGTAGTATTTATTAGAGAACTCCAGTCTAGATAGGAAAGTGAGGAGTTAGGATCTCTAATCTAGCTAGCTAGCTGGATGCAGATGGATTCTGCATCTCTGCACACATGGTGCAGGGGAGAGGAGTTTGCATGTTGCAAGGCAGAAGGAACAGGAAGAGAAAGGGGAGAGAGGAAGGAAGTGGCTGGAAGGAAGGAAGTGTCCCTGAGAATAGCAATCTACATTCCAAAGGGATAGTGTCAGAGCAGTAGAGAAGGGATGACCAATATCTTGACCCTCTAGCCCTCTGACTCACTAGTCTGTCCTCCTATGTCACTGAGACAAGAGACAGTGCAAAGTCCTTCACTTCCAACAACCCCTCTCGATGTCTCATGACTCATTTCACAAGATTCATTTCCTTTCTGTAAGGTCTCCACCCCAGTCTGCATCTATGTATCCTTCTAGTTTTGGTTGACTGTTAGCTTGAGCTTAAAGTGGGCAGTACCCTGTAGGTACTTAACAAGTCTCTTAATTGCATTCCAGTCCTTGACTGTTGGTGATGCTGTCTTTCTGCAAAGTAAGCCAACTGCTGTACTAATATCTGGCCTAGTGAGTGTACTAATGTATAGAAGCTTACCGAATGCTTCATGATATCTATGATTGTCAGATAGTGGCTCAGTTTGATCTTCTTGCTTTATGTAGTTCACTTCCATTGGAGTTGGTGTAGGATTCGCATCTTCCAGTCTGAGCAGGTTTATCAAGTCTTTAATTTTCTGTTCTTGGTTGATGAGGAAACTTCCATCTTTCTCTCTTTGTACTTGAATGCCCAAGTAGTGTGCAATGTTGCCAAGTCGCTTGACTTCTACATCTCTGTTCAGATGATGCATTATTTCCTTGCTATCATCTGGATTCTCATAGGCAAGAATCAAATCATCAACATACTCCAAAATGTAAGTCCATTTGCCATCTCTTCATTTGGTGTACAGGCAGGGATCCGCTTCACTTCTTTTGAAGTTTGCTTGAAGCAGCATATCATTTAGTTTTGTGTTCCATGCTCTGGCAGCCTGTTTTAAACCATAAATGCTCTTTTGCAGTTTGCATACATAGTCCTCTTTGCCTCTCTCTAAGAAACTTGGTTGTTGTTGCACGTAAATGTCCTCTTCTAGTTCACCATGCAAGAATGCAGTTTTCACGTCTAGGTGTTCAACATGCATTCCTTTGCTAGCAGCAATACTTAACAGAGTCCTTACTGTGGTGTGTTTAACCACTGGTGCCAGTTTTTCATCATAATCTTCTCCATATTGTTGTGAATATCCTTTTGCTACTAATCTGGCTTTGTAGTGCTGAATCTCACCATCAGCATCATGTTTGAGTTTGAAAACCCATTTGCAGCCTATAACTTTCCTTCCTTGAGGTAACTTAGTAAGAGTCCAGGTTTTGTTTTTCTGTAGAGCCTCAGGCTCTTCAATTGCAGCTTGTTTCCACTTCTGGGCTTCTGGTTGTGGTAGCTGGGATATTTTCTCCCATGATGAGGGTTCTGGTTGTTCCACCATTCTTGCTAGGTTGGACAGTCTCGGGGCTGGAACACCTCTCTTTGAGCGCATTGAGCATCTCACCTCACCCTCTGTTGTCTCTCCCATTATCTCAGGTGCATCTGGTGGATCGCTGGGGGTCTCTGTATCAAGCGTGGTTGGATCTGGATCTGCTGTCTCCTCCTTCTCAATTCCACTGAGATCAAGAAGCAGAATCCAGTCATCTGGGCTGGTTGCTTGCTTCGGTGTAGGTCCCCTCTGAAGATGTAGCTCTTTCATTCTCATCAAAATACACCGTTCAGCTTATGGTTATCTTGTTGGTGTCAAGATCCAGTATCCTGTAGCCTTTGGATTGCACTGAGTAGCCTACAAAAATCCCTTTTGTGATCCTAGCCCCTAACTTTATCCTTTCCCCCCCTTTGGGATGTATGAGTAAGCCATGCTTCCAAAGACACGCAAATGTGTCATGGACGGCTTATGACCATGCCAAAGTTCATATGGTGTTGTTCCTATAGGCTTTGTGTGCATTCTGTTTTGTATGTATGTAGCAGTCATAATGCCTTCTCCCCAGAGTTTCTGTGGGAGGTGTGTGTCAGCAAGCATGCATCTTAACATATCCCGGATGCTTCTGTTCTTTCTTTCTGAGACTCCATTTTGGGAAGGATTGTAAGCTACCATGGTTTGATGCACGATTCCATGGTCTCTCAGGAACTGCTGTGTGGTGATGGACATATACTCTCCTCCATTGTCTGTGCGCAGGATCTTTGGCTTCCGCCCACATTTGTTGCTTGCCATGGCCACGAAGTCCTGGAGTTTCTTGAGCATTTGTGATTTCTCCTTTAGTAGAAACACAAGCATGTATCATGAGAAATCATCTATGAATGTGAGAAAATATTTGAAATTACCTATGGTTGCTGGTAGTGGTCCAGATATATCACTGTGGATCAGCTCCAGGGTTCTTCTGGTCTTCCTTTCACTCTGCTTAGGAAATGGCTGGTTAACTGCTTTGGACTCAAGACAACAAACACAGTTAATCACAATGCCACATGGTATAAAATCAATGCCATCAGCTAATCCCCTTTCCTTCATGTTCTGGATTGATTCATAGCTCCTGTGTTCCAGCGTCTATGCCGCAGTTGCAAGCAGTTTATTTATTTGCTGTTCAACAAAGACTTACAAAGTAGTTTACATAGAGAAATGATAGATAGATAGATAGATAGATAGATAGATAGATAGATAGATAGATTAGTAAGGACAGCTCCCTGTCCCCAAAGGGCTCACAATCTAAAAAGAAACATCAGCAACAGCCACAGCCACTGGAGAGATGCTGTGTGGAGGGTGGATAGGGTCAGTATCTCTCCCTCTGCTAAATAACGAGAATCATCACTTTGAAAAGGAGGCTCTTTGCTCAGTTAGCAGGGAATAAAGTTGCTCAGTTAGCAACACTAAAACAAACAAAATTAGCTACAGATTGGCAGAAACCATGGCATACTGTCACAGTGCTCAAAGTAGCAACCTCTAAAGTTAGCAGCCCCTGCTAACTTGGCAAGGAGGCACGTTTTAATGTGGTGATTCTCTTTATTTAGCAGGGGGAGAGCAACTGGCCCTATCCACCCCCAGCACAGTACCTCCAGTGACTGTTGCTGGTGTCTATCTGATGTTTCTTTTTAGATTGTGAGCCCTTTTGGGACAGGGATCCATCTTATGTATTTATGATTTCTCTGTGTAAACTGCTCTGAGCCATTTTTGGAAGGGTGGTATAGAAATCAAATGAATAAATGAATAAAATGGGATGATCCTATATGGGTAACCTGACAACCTTGAACCCATTGTAGGATACAACATGTGATCAATAAAAAAGAAGGTTTGAGGAGGAAGGGGAAATATGAGAGGGTGCTGCTCATCTTTTGTCCTTTCCTGTTGTTATTTCATACAGACAAACACTCATTGATGGCGCACGCAATGACTACAAAGGGGGCTTTTACCCTCTGGCTATTTTTGATGTCGGCTTGGATTGTGGTGGAGATTGAAGCAGCAGAACTGGATTATCCAACCTTCCTAAGGGAGCATGTTGATTCTTCGAACCCTGAAATCCAGAATGTTGATCACTACTGCACTAGGATGATGAGAGAAAGAGGGATGGCTTCAAGGGAGAGAAATACTTTCCTTCTGGCCCCAGAAAGTGAGGTGAAAGCCATTTGCAGTCGATATGGCCAACCATTGTCAAACAGCCAGAGAAGCAATTCTCCCATTCGTTCAGTAAACTGTTTTTTATCATACTCTTACTATCTTAAAGGCACCTTTTACTATGTCGGCCTTCGCTTAAACAAAAAACAATATGTTCGATGTCAGAATGGATTGCCAGTCGAGTATCTCGGACCTTACATTTAACCCCATACTTAAGTTCAAAGGGCTTCCCTCCCTTAGGTTTTGGGGCAAAAAACAAACAAAACCCCATACTTAAGTTCAAAGGGCTTCCCTCCTTTAGGTTTTGGGGCAAAAAACAAACAAAACCCCGCCACTATCTATATTCTGCTTAAATCTGTACAGCCTTATACCCAAGTTGACAACAATCTGAGGTTTCCTCTCTGCTCACTTTCAGCCTCCTCTCACCCAAATCTCTTGACTTCCCTGTGCATAAATATATGATCGGATTTTGTTATTCCTAATTTTTCTTGCTGCTTCCAGGGTTCCCATTTCACCTTGCTGCTTTCCTGGCCCCTCTCCTTGCAACTCAGAAAAGCATATCTGGGAGCTCAGATCCATCTGATCCCAGGTGATAAACTCCAGCCTGGATAGAACTGTTCAAGGGAAGGCAAAAATTCATCACCCAGCATCAACAGGGTGGGACATTTGAAGGAATCACTTGCAGTAACTCAGCCTGACCATCTGGCCAGAGCCCTAACCTGCCCTTTGCAACTTCGTGAAACATTAGCTCAGTGCTTTTAAATGTGGGGTCTGCCAGATGTTGCAGAATCCCCAACCACAATTTATTGTGGCTGGGAATGCAGGAAGCTGGAGTTCAGCATAATCCGGTGAACCCCACTTCAAGAACCACTGCATTAGCTTTACATGAGCTTTTGATCACTATGCATTTACATGTCAACCAATCTTTATTTTAGGATCAAAGATCAATTACAAGATGTAAGAACTAGTAACAGCAACCAGAACAAAACAATCACAACCAACTGGATCACGACTGAGTTGTTTGTTGTATTTTCACCACTGATACACAAAGTGTATCACAAAATGTAGCTACCAATATACAGGATATAAATTAGTTTGTATCAGAAAGAAGTAACATGATATAAAACCCATCTGATCAACCTGGATACCTGAATAATAAGGGAAAGATATACTTCATACGAGAGTCCCTATAAAAGGGGCATTATAGCAAAACATGTTATATCATTTTGATCTCCTCTGACCTGCACGGGCAAGTTCGCTCCATTAATGGCACCTTAGAGTATCTACCCTGCATGAATGCAGAATGGAGAACATTTTGTTGTTTATTTCCTTCAATGTCTGCTTTGAGGTGCCTATTCAACTTTGCTAAAATAAATGTTTTCCTTGCTTAAGCATCACACTGTGTCTTGTCCTTGGTTATTCCAAAGCCTCTGGCCCAAGTCCACAAAGACTGAAGGGAGGCAATTAAGGGAGGGCACCCACAATGACAACATTCTTTTGATAAACATTTTTTTAAAAAAAACAAATCAAAATCTTGATGGCTCATATTCCCTGCAGGTAACAAGGACAGGATATCCAGCAGCCAACTCGAGGCTGGGATTCCACAGAGTCTAAGGCTTGGGCTGAAGCACGCTCCAAACGACGCGTTGCTTTCCAGCAGTTTATTCCTAGCCTGCTGGTTGACTTATAGTGCTTGGCTTAATAGCTCTTGTCCCCCAGTCAGCTGTTGGAGATTTCAGCATTTATCTTGTCTGTTAAAAAGCTGCTGATTTAACCTCAGCTGTTGCTGGCGTCTAGCATGTCTTCGCTCTTGGGGTGTAATTGACTGTACCTCTTCCAGCTCAGGGTCTGACCTTTCATACACCCCTCTCTCCTGCTTCTGATTGTCCCTCTGGAGCTGAAGGTTCATCTTGGCCTGTCTCAGCTGCTCCTGCAGCCCGACCGTCGAGCTCTCCCCTTCTGGTGCCTCTTCTTCTGCTGCTGGAGGATTGCCAACATCCTCCTCCACTTCACTCTCCATGGGTGAGGGTATGACAGAAGAAAGGGAGAGACACTCACTCACTCACTCACAGAGTGTGTTTGTTCTCAGCGGAGAACAAACACACACACAGTCACACCAGGGGGAAAAGGCTTTAAAGCGGGGGGAATGTGGGGGAGCAGAAAAACAGGCAGAAGGAAACAAAAACACACTACATCAAGTCTGCCAGGCAGATTCTCACCAGCACCAGCACCAGCACCCCAGAAGCAAGCCAAGGAAGACTGCCGCTAGAATGATTTTGCTGGGCCAGAGGCTTGCCTTTAATTAGGATTTGAAACTCCCTCTTTTGGAGCCCCAACTTTTGCCCTCCTCCCTGGCCAATAGGGTGCCAGTTCTCAAGGACTGGCACCATGGCAGAGCCTACCAGAGAGCCAGACTCTTCAGGCCAATCAGGGAAGCAAGAGCTCAGCCAATGAAATCAAGCAAGAAAAGTCACACAAAATGGAGGATAGGACCTAAAATGGAATCTAGAACCTTTGAACCATTTTGAACCATTTAGAACTGAACCTGGCTCGATCGCAGAGGCATAACTAGGGAAAACGGCGCCCAGGGCAAACAATGACATTGCGGGGGCCCCCCCCACCTTTTTTAAGCACTGACATCTTGTCTCACCCTAAGAGATGTGGACTGCCTTGCCCATTTCAGCTCATGAATTGGAACAATGGTCCGCACAGTGAACAGTGATAAAAAGTGTTAACTCCCATGTACCTGGCAGCTCTTTAAAAGACAATCTCTCTATGTTTTGTTTCATTGTCTGATTTTTGTTCCCATCAACTATATTATTCATACCAGTTTCCACTTGTTTAACAACAACAACAAACACCAGAGAAGCTCAGAAGAAATTAAAGTCACTCCTTGTTGACCTATTAGAAAGTTACTGGCATATTTCACACTG
The DNA here is from genome assembly GCF_027244095.1 of Hemicordylus capensis. Taxonomy (NCBI): domain Eukaryota; kingdom Metazoa; phylum Chordata; class Lepidosauria; order Squamata; family Cordylidae; genus Hemicordylus; species Hemicordylus capensis. The sequence goes on from NC_069662.1 coordinate 12,791,102, forward strand.
ATTCAGAGACAAACTCACCATTAATAGCCATATTATTAAGATATCACATTTAACTCACTTATCACAAGAAGCAAAGTAAGAACAAATGAATACAATCCTAGCTCATAAGCTTCAGCTCAGTATTCACAAGCCCTGATTCTCTGTACATAGTGCCAAACTAAATATGTGTACAGTGATACACATATGTGTACAATGATACACATCTCTCAAGCAGCAGCACCCTCAACATGTTAGATCTCTTGCTTCTACAGACAGCTTGACAAAATCCAATTTATCCTAGCCAGTTCAAAAAGTCAAACCAATGTTTTTAAAATGAAGGGTGTTCTGGAGCCCAAGAAACATCCACCAGGTCCTAGAGACCTGCAATAAATATTGTTAAGCATATTGTTGGAGCAGTACAGGACCAAAGTGGCATAGCCCCCTGCACAGGGACAAAGAACAGGGGTGAAAAGGAGTGCAAGAATCGACCAAGGAGGAGTGGATCAAGTTCCAAGAATAAGATGCCCTACAAAACATCAAGTGGCACAGCAGGAAAATGGCACAATTGTGCATGTGCACAATGCATAAATATCTTCCCTATGATCCTCTCCGATCAAGCAGGCTTTTGAAGCACTACAGAAACCTGCAAAACCTGTGAATATAGAATGCAGTGAGAAAATAGTGTAGGGAAACAACAGCTCTACTATTTGACCTTCCACACTTACCTCTCCCCATCATTTATCTTCAGGCTCTTTCCAGATCTACCCTTCCTTTATCTTACTGACTCCTCTCTTCCACCGTCTCCTTGTTTTCTTCAACCAAACCCAATACCCATTCTCAAATGCAGACTCCCCTATATTTCACAGGTCCATCTAAATTAAAACTGCAGGTCTTCCAGATGCAACTATCTGCACGGGCGACACAATTTTGAGTGGTAGTAACAGCAGCAATCAAAGTCCAGTTTGTGCAAGGATTCAACAGTGCTCAACCCCAGAACCTGTTTTCAGGCTGGGACTTAGCCATGTGAAGTACAAATAAAAGTGCCTCTGACCATATGAAGAGTAAAACCTCTCATTTGTGAACAGCAAAACTCCACACAACAGGAATTAAACAGAAGGGCAAGAGGGCAAGACTTCCAGGAAGGCGCAAGACCTGGCTCCTCTTCAAGTATTAGTAATAACTGGCGGGGGGGGGGGAATCTTGCTGGCAACATTTTTCAGCATCAATAGTGAGCTGATCTTTTTGTATGTTACTCACAAGTAAGCCTCAAGTTCAATAAGGCTTATTTCTAAGACAGCATGCATAAGACTGCAGCTCTACAGGAAAAGTTTGCAAAAGTGATACCAGCAAAAGGGGACACATTGCCTGCACACCCATCTTCCAATCCTATCTGAACAACACAAAACAGTCAAAATAATATGCTTGTTTCTGTGTAAGAAGATTGCTGTGTGCAAGAAAGAGCTTCCCTCCTCTCCTTTTCTACCTTGCTTCTTCCTTGCCCACCCTATTTTTTTCTCCTGGAGCCATTTAGGAGTATTTGATGTCAGGAGTCAACCCACAAAAAAGAGCTAACGTACTCAGATCCTTTGTAAACCCAGTCTGTCTGTCTGTCTCTCTCTCTCTCTCTCACACACACACACAGAGTTCATGCCCTCCCCAAGAACTTTTCCCTGATCTCAAAAATATTCTCTTGACCTATATTTTCCACTTTAGAACAGCAAAAACAGCGCTTGTATATAACGATCAGCAAGTGCTAGGCTACAGACAGAGATTTCGGTTCCAGCATAAGATTATCATGGGAATTCACAGGGAAGCGAAGCTTTCCACTTGGGAATTCTTGCGCCCCATTACCCTGGAGGAGAGAGACGATTCTTAAAATCGAGGTTAGTGCCGTTTCAGCGTTAAGGAAGAATGATGACAATTACAATAAGCGAGCTCGAGTCTTAGAGCATGATACTCAGAAGTGAGTTCCACTATCTTCAACAGAGCTTATTCTAACCGCCCCTGCTTTCGTAAAGCGCAAAGCAATGGCTCTGCAGCTGCACCACGCTTTGGAAAAGAAAATCTTCATGTGCAAAATGAGAAGTTTGAGTTCGGCATTTTCCAGCCGGCTGCATTCCGCTCTGTTAGAAGATAGAAGCGATCTCATGCCACACACACAAACACCACGGCGGGTCGGGGGGCGGCGGCGATGAAGCAGGGGATTTCTAAGTGTGAATAAAATCGCAGGTTTCTAGTCCTATAGGACAGCATGCAGCAGGACTTGGAACGGAAAAGAAAAGAAAAGAAAAAACCCACTCAATCTAAAAACTTTCTAGAGAGAGAAACGCGAACTGTCCATTTTTAAACAAGGGGGGGGGGGAACCTCTAGGGTTTTTTTTTAAATCACAAGCTGTTTAGTGGCCACAATAAAGTTCACATTTTCTGTTACGGCACCACAGCATGAACTGGTAACATAACAAGCAGGAAAATATTAGTCTAATGGGTAGCGGGGAATGAAAGGAGTACCTTCGGTACTTCTCTGTTTAATAGCCGAGCACGCTAGATCGAAGTTCTGTCTAATTCTCTTGTTGTCCGTGCACCATCCTCCAGCCTGCGCCTGCAGTCCCAGCCCCAGCAACGCTCTCCTCCACGCCACGTGCAGAAGGTGAGCCGAGCTGGGAGGGCGAACCACACATGTGCAGCGCGACTCGGAACGCCGGCCGAGTGACTAGAGATCCTCGTTGCGAGCCGCACTGTGAGCCAGGCCAGCAAAGCAATGGGGGGGGCACCACGCCCGCACGGAAGGGACCGCTCGTGGGGGAGGGGGCGCGGACGTGCTCCCTTGACTGCTCAGCTGTGCTGAGCCGGAGAAATTTCTATTTTAAAAAAATATTGTTTGAAAAAAAAAATTGGGATCGGCGGGGGTCATGGCGGCGCCCCCCCACGTGACCCGCAAAGATGGCACCAGGGGCACGTGCCCCCTGCCCCCCCTATCGTTACGCCCATGCTCGATCGTTTTGAAGGACTGGCATTGCCAATGAAATGCCCTGTTTGGTCCAAATTCGAACCTTCGAACCGAACCGGTTCAAGTTTGAACCTGTTCGCACATCCCTACTCCATTTCCATGCAGAATGCGAGATGTGGCTGCAAAAAAGCTGCCTACTCATTGGCATTGAATATATAGTGTTAGGGATGAACAATTTATAAACGGAGAGCAAGAGAAGCAAAACAAACTCTTTTGCAAAAGAGGTTCTCTGGAGTGGAAAGCAGAGTAGAATGAATCAACCTTAAAATGGTCTCAGCTTCATCCTCCACACTTTTGGATATCCCGGGTTCTGTCTGTCCAGGAAGAAACCTTGGAAAAAGTGAAATGTTTGTAAACTTACAAATCAAATCTTACCATTAGGTTGTTTCAACATATGGATGCCAATGATCACCAACATTCAGAATAGTCTAACATTTCTACCAAATGTGGGTGCAGTGGATATTTTACTTCAAGTCTGAGAAAGGCTATCAATCCTAATTGTCCTAGAACAGAAAAGAACAGAATCAAAGAGCTGGAAGGGGTCTTGGAGGTTTTGAAGCCCAACCCCTACTCCATGTAGGAGAACTTGTCTTGTGGTAGCAGACATGAACTGTCCTCCCTGCTAAGCAGTGTCTACCTTGGTTTGCATTTGAATGGGAGACTAATATATGAGAACTGAAAAATATGCCCCTTAGGGGATGGGGCCGCTAAAGAAAGAGCACTTGCATTCAGAAAGTTCCAAGTTCCCTCTCTGGCATTTCCAAGATAGGGCTGAGAGAGAGAGACTCCTGCCTGCAACCTTGAAGAAGCCACTGCCCGACTGTATATCAATATTGAGCTGGATGCACCAATGGTCTGACTCTGTAGAAGGCAGCTTCCTATGTAAACTGCTACAGCATCCCTGACAGATCTCTGTCCAGCCTTGGAGGCAGGGGTGTAGCAAGGTTGGAGTGGGCCCAGAGACAAGATTTTACAATGGGCCCCTCGCTGCATACATATACACACATACTTCACAATATATAGAGCACTCACACTCACATGCTCAATATGAATATAGTTATACTAAATATAACTATATTTATATAGTTATATAGTTCACTGGCAGAACTATGATCTCAGGGAAAACACTGTCAAACTAATGGTGAAATTCCAAATTTGTTTCTCGTTGATCATGCAGCCTTGCTTGATTGATCTATCTATCTGCTAATGCATAATTTATTTATTTATCTTTTTGATTTCTATACTACCCTGCCAAAAAGGACTCAGGGTGGTTTACAGAGAAAAAATAAATAAATAAGATAGATCCCTGTCACTGAAGGGCTCACAATCTAAAAAGAAACATAAGACAGACACCAGCAACAGTAACTGGAGGTACTGTGCTGGGAGTGGATAGGGCCAGTTACTCTCCTAGCACTTGGTAGGTAATCTATGGTATGGCTGGCTAAAGGCAGAATCATCCCTCTGGACTGGAGGAATGCCAGCCCAGCTGATTGCTGATCATGTTCAAGCACTTGTTCTTCTCGCTATTCTTCTCTGTTCTTCCAGCCTGTAGCAAATCTTGGCTCTGACAGAAATATTGCTTTCTAAGGATCATGGGACAAGTTGAGCAAACATTTCTGCTCTCCATTTGACAGCATCATTTCATCATTCCCCAATTATGAGCAATTTCAGGAAACAGTTGAAGAGCAGCTTTTCTTGACACCCTGCCCATGTCCCATCTCGGCTCTATTTAACTGCAACTCGGAAAGATGGTTCCTCAAAGGCCTCTTCCATCCCATACACCTGCTACATGGTCTTTTACCTTCAGCAACTGGTGAAGACAAGGACCTTGGGTGAGTGGATGGATATTCTGTGAATGGTTGTGTCTGTACTACAGCACATTGTGTTCCTTCTGCAGGTCAGATCTTGGCTTTAAATACTAGTTATGATAAGATGAAGGAGGCAATCCCCACACTGTGTTTGCAGTGTGCACTAAGGACATTCTAAAAGGGCACCTCAAGCTGCAAGGGATGGATGTGGTAAGCAGCTGTAGCATCCAACAAACTGGGCAAATATGCACCTTTTGCAAGTGATGCCGCTCTTCTGTTTAACAGGGTAAGAGCAACTATCCCTCTTCAGCCCAGCACAGCATCCGCCCGGTGTCTCTTGCTGGTACGGTATCTCTCTTGTATTTCTCTTTAGACTGTGAGCCCCTTTTGGGACATGGGACCATTTCCTCATTCTCATTCTTTTTGCTGTGCAAACCACTTTCTGAAGTTATTGTTGAGAAACTCCCACAGCATCCTCTGAGCCCAGCACCTCCTTTTTGTGGAAACCTGGGTGTCACTCCAGTAATGTGTGAAATATTTAATGGAGGGATAGATATTGGGATCAATTCTTCAATTGATCAGCCCTTCTGGTTCAGACCCAAGGCCAATCAAGTCCAGCTTGCTGTTTCCCACAGTGGCCCACCAGATGCTACCGGGAAGCCTTCAAGTAGGAGATGAAGGCGTGCCCCCTCTCCTGCTGTTGTTTCCCTGCAAAACATATTCAGAGGCAGCCCATAGCTATCAAGACTAGTAGCCATTGATGGACCACCACCATATCCCATGACAGAGAATTCCATGGATCAATCATACACCAATGCAATGGAGATGGCATATGAGTGAAAGGGTGTATAACATCCTCCTCTCTTTTTTGCTTTTGTGTGTGTCTCTCAGAGAGTATGGTTTGTAAGGACTTTGGTTTGAATTCTTTGGCAGTTTTTCTGCTATTGTTTTCCCATTTGTGAGAGCTTGCTCAAAATCAAAAGCAATATTAAAAATAAAAGCAATGATCAAAATATATTTTTTGAAAAAGTTAACAAATACCAGAGAAATTGCCCTGAGATCTCTGCTGAGAGAAACAAGCTACCAAAACAAGCCAAGTTGCACAAAATTTACCCAAGTTGGATAAATATCTAAACTCTGAGGAGATTGTGTGTATCTTGGAAACACTTGAAACATCCAGTAATTTGCTGTACAAGATAATCTCCAAACAATCAGAGTAGCAATATTATTAATTTGGAGACAAATTATGAGAGGAGTTCATCAGAGCTCGTCGAAGACAATTTGATTGATTTAAATAATCATAGTAATAATGCAAGAGGTCAAACAAATGAGGATACATTCTCTAGCAATGATAAAATTCAGTCCGCCAAAACACTTTTGCTGGATAGGATGGACAATCAGGGAGACCCAACAATTTTAAAGGAGGAGGATTTAGCTGTCTCTTTATGTTTCTTGACGGTGTCAAAAAATATATTTGAAATATATTCGTCTTGATTGAGCAACGGGAGGAGAAGGTAACTGCTGAACAGTCCAAGCTGAATGAGGTGCAGCTAATTAGGAATGATTTAAATTTAAATTCTTTAGAGCATGTTTCAACAGAATATGGTCTACAATGGTTATGGATAAAATTTCTTTACTGATGAAAAAATGATACTGATAAAAACTTAAGTGCACTACACTATGCCAGGTGGGAGCCCTTCTGGAATAGAAGTAACCCCCCTCTAGATAGAAGTAATTATTTTACAAGATTACTTAGATCTGAATAGAGTTTTTTGAAATCTATTTTGGGGCAATTTGTTTTGTGTGATCTTTGGAGAAAATTTAACCCTTCGGTTAGACACTTTACTCCCCGCCCCCTGCATTTTAGGTCTTATTCGAAAATTGATTATTTTATAATATCTTCATTTTAAAGAATATTGATAAAATCCACATGAGTTCGCCCAACAGGTCTTTCAGATCATGCCCCAGTAATAGCTACCTTAGGGAATGTTTCTTTCCGTTCTAACTTTCCCAACTGGTATCTTAAACCAGTTTTATTTGAAGATCAAGGCTCTTTTGAGAAATTGCAGAAATCTCTTTCTCCATTCTTTGAGTTCAATAATTCTAAATATATATCAGTGGCTACTTTGTGGGATTCTATGAAATTCATGTTTAGAGAAGAGTGCAGAAAAGAACTCTCTGTAGAAAAAAGGGAAGCTGGGAGATTTCAGAATTAGAGAGACTTCATATGTAGAAAGGTACTGACAAAATGGTCCAAAAGAGAAAGGAACTGGAAATCAAGGAGGACAATAAAATAATTACCCAAATGATTTACACTAAGCAAAACCTTTATGAAAAAGGTAACAAGTGCTCCAAAATGATAACTAATAAATTTAAAAAGAGATCTACCAAGAAGCTAATGAAATCACTCAAATTAAATAATGGATCTAGGCCTTTTGAGGTTAGGAAGATCCAAAATCAATTTGTTCCATTTCATGCCAATCTTTATGAGTTGGCACAAGTGGATGAATACAAAAGATGGAATTGCTAAATTCCATGAGGATCAAACCAATAACTGAGGAGCGTAGATCCAGTCTAAACCAACAGTTTTCAAGAGATGAAATACTCCAGGTTATTAGGGAACTGAAATTAAATAGATCTCCAGGAATAGATGGCATAACTTTTTAAAAATTAAATAATAAATAAATAAATAAATAAATAAATCCAGCGTGGTGTAGTGGTTAGACTGCTGAACTAGGACAGGGGAGACCCGAATTCAAATCCCCATTCAGCCATGATACTTGCTGGGTGACTCTGGTCCAGTCACTTCTCTCTCAGCCTAACCTACTTCACAGGGTTCTTGTGAGGAGAGAATAAGTATGTAGGACACTGCTTTGGGCTCCCTGGAAGAAGAGAAGGATATAAAATGTAAATGTATAAATAAATAAATAAAATAACATCCATTTTTTAATTTTAAAAAATGCAGATTTGCTAATTCTGAAATCACAGTTGTTTTTAAACTCTATTCTGCAGGGAAATTCTATCCCTGATTCTTGGTATCACTAATCCCTAAGCCAAATAAGGATAGGGAATTAGTTTTTATTTATTTATTTATTCAATTTCTATACTGCCCATCTAAAAATGGCTATGCATGGTTTACACAGAGAAATAATAAATACATAGGATGGATCCCTGTCCCCAAAGGGCTCACAATCTAAAAAGAAACATAAGACAGACACCAGCAACAGTGACTGGAGGTACTATGCTGGGGGTGGAGAGGGCCAGTTGCTCTCCCCCTGCTAAATAAAGAGAATCACCACATAGGTGGCCAGATTTGGCTTTTTAAAAGCCAAATTTTGGGTTACGGCCCATTTGACTCACGAGTATACCCCTTAGGTTCTGGAATCAACACGTTAAAAATTGCCTCTTTGCCAAGTTAGCATGTTGAGTTATACTGTCTCAATATTTTGAATGCCTGTCTAGCTAAGAGAGTAAGTCATTTCATTGCATCTTACATTAATTCAGATCAAGTTGGATTTATTCAAAATAGACAGATACCTGTTCCGATACGTAGAATTTTGAACTCTATTTACCAAGGGAGGAAGTCGAAGAAACCGTTGGCTATTCTCACATTTGATATCTACAATTGATCAGTTGCATTTGATCAGTTGCAAAGGTCATATTTGATCAAGCTGATTGAAAAGTATCAAATGGGAGGAGGATTTTCTAGAGTGATGAGGAAGCTATATAGTAAGTCCCTGGTCTAAATCTGGGTGAATTCCTGGAATTCAGAAATTTTCTTTAATTCCAGAGGTAGAAAGCAAGGTTGTCCTCTTTACCCTTTCTTATTTGTTTTAGCGATCCAAGCACTAGCCCAGGTAATCCTATCAGAGGGTGTCATTTACCCATGATGGGTTTTGTGATTAATTAGCAGAGCACTAGGGAAGCTAGCCACTCCAGTTACAGAGTAGAATGCAGAGTTTAGTTGTTGCAGCTATTTAGAGAAGACACATGGAGATTCTTGTAGAATCAAAATATAAGTAGATTTATTGGTGAAGTAAACTTTGGACAGGAAAGACCTAATCCTAAGTAAAGGCAACATAATGAATAGGTTGGTAGAGAGGGAGATGTTTCCATCTGTTCTCTAATAGGAAAAGAAGGGATCCTGACTCATCATAGGAAATGCCTGAGGACGTATATCAGGGGTCATAGAGTAGGGGTCAGATAGGAACAGCTAGGGAGACCCTTACTCACTATCTCTACTCCCACTGCCCCTAGTGGTCATCAGGATAGTCAGTGCAAAAGGTCGATGCTCTGGAATTCCATCTCCAACAAATCAGACATAATGAACTGATTAAGGGGTTAAAAATTACTAAGGAGCATATGATCAGTCTCTTTGCAGATGATGTGGCCTTCGTTCTATCTGATCCTCTACAGGACATACCAATTATTCAAGAAGTTCTTTCAGACTTGAAAGACATTTCCGGGCTCTCAGTTAATTACCAAAAGTACGAACTGATCTGTATCTATATGGGTCCAAAGGCTAAAGGGAAGATAAATTCCATGTTGGGCTTCTCTAAATCATTTTCAACAATTAGTTATTTGGGTGTAAAAATCTCCAAAAAATTACCTGAGTTAAATAAATTAAACTATACTCCAGTTGTCAAATATATTAAAGGTAAGATCTGTAAATGGGATAATCATTGTCAGTCCTGGTGGGGTCATCTTTCTGTAACTAAGATGTTCCTCCTACAGAAGTTGTTATATTTGTTTCAAGTCCTTCCTTCTGATCTATCACACTCTACAAATAACAGATGGTAGAAATTACTTTCAAGTTTTATAAATGTGAAGAATAGATCTAGACTTCCAAACAATGTCTTATATACTAAAATCCAAGGTGGGGGGTGGAGTGTTGCCAATATTAAGATCTATATATATGCAGCGTGTATAATAATCTGTTCACACACACACCACATAGGATAATTCTGCATAAACGTTATGCCAAAAATTTCTTTAACAAAATTACAATCCAATGAATCTGATAACATATACAATTAACCAAATATATAAATGTTTAAACACAAGTATTAATTGAACCTCCTGTAATAAACTTACATACAATGATGAAACACACAAAATATTGAAAGAATAGTGAGAGAGATGATTTCTATTTCATAAGTCGCAAGTCATGTTGCTTGAAGGTCAAATGTGTCAACCGGTGCCTTTGTGCATATAGATTACTGTATACTGAAGGAATAAATATGAAAGCAATCTTTATGGTTCCTTATGGTTCCCACAAAGTCCTTATAGGTCTTTGCTCTCGCAGATTCTTGCTCAAAATGTTACTCCAGATTGTTACTCACAGGTATCCTAGGTAACTTTTAATCCGTTTCTTCCTGCCTAGGCAGGACTTCATCAGGAGAAATCGACAATGAACCAAATCACAATAATGCATATATCATTTTAGCATAAAAATACCTTCAGCAAATTGCTGTATTTACTCAAAGGGTTAACTTGTTTGTTTGCTACTTACATTTATCTCTTCAAAAGTGCCCGCCACTTGCCAGTGGTTTCAACTTGGAACTCCTACTGAATAGAGGGTTGTTCTAACTTCAGATGATACTGATGCTGCTTAATATACCATACAGCATCTGCCAGATGTTTTCACTCCCATTAATCACCAGGAATGTGGTCCTTGAATTTGTATGACAGTGATATAATGACAATAGGTATATCCCCCATAATGAACTTTTAAAAGAATGGTCAGGAATATTACTAATCCTTTTGTAAAAGTTACTTTAATGAAGTGTAAAAAATGGTTAATCCTTTTATGATCTCTTAATTCCCCACTTACCCCAGTAATATTCCATCCCAAAATTAGAGAAATAATTGGTACGGGTATGCCCAAATCGATTTTTTCATTTTGATTTGTAGCCAAATCAAAACACCCCTGAATTGTTTTTGATTTGTACCCGAATTTTTCCGAATCCTAATCCTAATCAATTTGGATTTTAAAAAGGGTCCTGGGGCCAAAAGAGTGGGGGTGGTGGTAGTGCCCAATGGGTGGAATCTACCACCCAGATTTCAAAGGAATTGGGCAAAGGGCTTGTTTTGGGGGAATTGTTGAATTTTATGCATCTTTAAGATTATTCCCATAGGGAATAATGGAGGTTTCATTAAAAGTATAGCTTCATGTTGGGAGGAAAGGGGTGGCCCAGAGCGGAGTGTGGTGGGTGGTAGTGCCCAATGGGGGCCCAGAGTGGTGTAGTGCACATAGGGTGCCTACCACCCCCATGAGTTGTTAAACCTTGGGATTCAGGGTTTTGTTGTTTCTGAGGTGTTGTGTGTAGATTCTCTGGTAGCATATGAGATTTTCAGGGACAAACCATGAACCCACTCTCATATGCTACCAGAGAATCTACACTCAGAACACCTCAGAAACAGCAAAGCTGGGAGGGAGATCGATCAGCCCCACTGCGTTGGCAGCGAGACCAGGAGTGGCTTTCCCTGCCTTTAAGGTGGGGGCAGGGAGGGAAAGGGGTGGGGGGGGGACATCAGAAGCTGCTGCTCCTCTTTCCAGCTTTCCCTCCTTTTCTTTTGTTGTCTCACAGAGCAAATCACCAATAGATGCTGCAAGCAATGGCTGCAAAGGGCTCCTGGGCCCTGTGGCTGCTGCTGCTTTGGATGTCAGCCTGGATGGTGGTGGAGACTGAAGCAGCTGAGGATTATCAAACCTTCCTAGAGGACCACGTTGATTTCCCGCCAACTATAGCACGCACTGCTTCGGAGTACTGCACTAAGTTGTATGCACAAAGAAACCTATACTCAGGGAAGGCAAACACTTTTCTTAATGCCCCGGAGAGCGAGCTGAAAGCCATTTGCACGGGAAGAAATGGTCAACCACTACAGGGTAGACAGAGAAGTAGGTCTCCCATTGCAGGAGTAACATGTTATAAAAGTGGTGGAAGGTGGAGAGGCCATAGAGAATATTTCCAACAATTTGTTATATGTGATAAAGGTTTGCCAGTCAATTATGATGGAATTTATATTCCTCAATTTAAAGGAAGAAAGGCCTTCCTCTCCTAATTTGGGGGACAAAAATATATGCTGTTTAAATTTGTACTGCTTTAGCCTTCAACTGATCACAATTTGCAGTTGGCATTTCCTCTCTGCTCATTTTGGGCCTCCTCTTGCCCACCTCGGATTCCTGATCGCTCTCTGTATAAATGCATACTCTGATTTCCTCACTCCTGATTCTCCTCATGGAGGATCCAGCAGCTCCTTCCAGGATCACCCGTAACATTCCTTCTTGGCACCCTGCTGGCCCCTCCCCCAGTGACTCTGCAAAGCAGAACGGACTGTTAGGTGACTAACTTCAGCCCAGATGTAAGAATTCAAGGGAAGGGGGAGGTTTCATAATCCAGCAGCATCAGGGCTGGACATTTGAAGGAATCAGCCAAGTAAACCTGGCCAGCAGATCGGATCCCTTACCCACCTTTTCCAGCTCTGTAAAACACTAGCTTTTGCTTAACCAGCATTGATATGTTGTGGTTTATTTTCTTGCATGTGTCTGATTTGATTTGCATTTCCAACTTTGCTAAAATAAATGTTTTCCTCGTTTAAGCATCACACTGTGTTTTATCCTCCATTATTCTGAAGCCTCTGGCTCAAGCACAATGTCTCCTAGACTGGAGGGAAATAGTTAAGGGAGGGCAGACATCAGCAATGGTAATCCTGTTTCGATAACCCTTTTTAAAAAGAGAAGAAATCTTTTCCTGCGGAGATAAGACTGATGTGTAAAGGAGAACAGTTTTTCTCTATCATTTTGTTCTAGTTTTCTTCTTGCAGAGTCATTTTTAGCCAGTAGGCTTATGAGTTCACCCAGCATTCTGTGTTTGTGTCTGTGCATTCGTCCCTCCCCCAACTCCGCAAAGCCTGGATCCACCCCGATCCAAGATGCCGGACACATAAACTGTTGAGGCTCAGGTGGGTTAACGTGTGAACTGCCTAACCAACTTGAACCAAATTTGCTGCAGCTGTAGAGACAAATAGAGATGCCCTCATGGTGTGTTGTATGATGATGACATCCACTCCAATTCACAATGGGGGCAACATGAACATCTGAGGAACAGGCAGGCTAATTTATGGACTGTCTAACCAATTTAAACCAAATTAGGTACAGTTGCAGTGAGTGACACACAGCGCTACCTCAATGGTATAGTCTGTGATGATGTAATCCATAATGATTCAAGATGGCGGATGCATAAACTTTTGAGGCACAAGTGGACTAACTTGTGAACTGCCTAACCAATTTGAACCAAATTTGGTACAGCTGTAGGGACACATAGGGAGACATCAACGGTGTAGTTTGTGATGATGTCATCCACCCCAATCCAAGATATTGATCGTGTGGATGTCTGAAGTGCAAGCCAGCTAGTCTGTGGACTGTCTAGCCACATAAACTTTTGAAGCACTTTTGAAGTGGGTTAACTTGTGAACGGCTTAACCAATTTGAACCAAATTTGCTGCAGCTGTATTGACACATAGGAAAACCTGATTGGCCTTGTTTGTGATGATGTCATCTACCCCAGTCCAAGATGGCAGATGCTTGAACGTTTGAGGTGCAAGTGGGCTAATTTGTGGACTAACTGATTTGGACCAAATTAGGTACAGTTATAGTGAGTGACACACAGGGACACCTCAGTGGTGTCGTTTGTGATGATGTCATCCACCCTGATTCAAGATGGCGGAACCATAAACCTTTGAGGCACAACTGAGCTAACTTGTGGGGTGGCCAGAACCTAAGGGGTATACTCATGAGTCAAATGGGCCGTAACCCAAAATTTGGCTGTAAAAAAGCCAAATCTGGCAACAGAGTAAAATCAAATTTGCTACAGCTGTAGGAACACATAGGGACACCTTAATGGTGAAGAATGTGATGATGTCATTCTACTTAAGACAACCACAGGGCTCTGTGGTTGTCAGGAGTAGAAACCAACTTGACGACAAACTTTACAGTTACATCTCCAGAATAGTGTGTGTGTATGTGTGTGTGTGTGTGTGTGTGTGTGTGAGAGAGAGAGAGAGAGAGAGAGAGAGAGAGAGAGAGATCCATATGTATATACTTTAAACAAAAGTCTAACATATTCCAAATCCCCATTCAGCCATGATATTAACTGGGTGACTCTGGGCCAGTCACTTCTCTCTCAGCCTAACTTACTTCACAGGGTTTTTGTGAGGAGAAACTTAAGTATGTAGTACATCGCTCTTGGAGGAAGAGTATATAAATGTAAAAATAAATCAATAAAATAAACATATAAGTAAGGTTTTCATTTCACAGCAATTCACTGGCCAGCATGAACAACCACCTTCACAAAATTCCTCTTACTCCCCTCCATCTCATCATTGAAACTCGCACAAGCTCACACACAGGCTTTTTTCTTTGTGCCAATTTTTCTCAGTTTTGTGCATACATTCATAATTAACCAGGCAAAACACTCAAGTAGTCCTTGCTCCTTATTTTCACCCTTTAAAAAATAGTCCCTACCTATGCCCATAAATTCGACTCAATTAACTCAAAATAATCATACTGAAAATTAAATTGAACATTATACGGCATTAAGGAATTAAAAAGTACTGCATTTCCCCCCTGGATTTCACAGGTACTGCATGTTTTGCATTCAATGCACGGCCATCCCCTAAGGCAGGCCTGCTCAACTTCGACCATCCTGCAGATGTGGTCCTACAATTCCCATAATCCTTGGCTATTGGCCACTGTGACTGGGGATTATGGGAGTTGCAGTCCAAGAACAGCTGGGGGGACTAAGTTGAGCAGGCATGCCCTAAGGCCTTCACATTTGCTGTCAACTCCAGAAAAATTTAACACACGATGGGTGTTCTATTAAAAGGCAATATTTATAGTTGAGGTCTATTTCATGCTCCAGATATCCAGAAGCTCTATGATATTTCACGTTGGGCAGCATCAGTGCTGGCTATTCTCAGAGTTCACTTTTCTTCCCTCCCAGTGAGGCTACAAGTGCTGCTCCCTCTAATAGGGATTCCCAGATGTTGTTCACTACAACTCCCAGCATTCCCAGCTGCAGTTGCATTTGGCTGGGGATTCTGGGAGCTGTAGTCAAGAGCATCTGGGAATCCCTGTTAGAGGAAACACTAGAGGTGGCTGCAGGAGCGTAACGATAGGGGGGGCAGGCAGGGCATGTGCCCTGGGTGCCACTCTGTTTGGTCACATGGGGGGGCACCAAAAAGTGCCCCTGCCAATCCCCTTCCTTTTCCCCAAAAAATTTTTTGGTTTGCATTTTTTTTGGTTTGCATTGCGCAGGCGCAGCGCTGAGCGCACAGTGCAGCAGCAATCCGCAAAGCCGCTCCCCACGGCACGAGTGAGTGGTCCGGGCACTGCCCCCCCCCAGTCTGTGTCTGTCTCCCCCGTCTCCCCCGTTCCGAGTCCCACCGCCGCACCGCCTGCTGCTGCGTGGGCGCGTCCGGGCAGACTCAGGCAAGATTGTTGCCCCCTCTAGTAGCTGTAGCCAGTCTCCATGTAGGAAAGCGGGGGAAAGAGGATTAGTGATTTTTAAAGCGGCGACGGTAGCAGGAGGTGGAAGCGGCCGCTAGTTTTGCCTGGAGGTAAGTAGGGGAAAAGATGAAGGTGAAGCTCCCTCCCCCGCTTTCCCCCTTTGCCTCCCCCTGCCTGAAACGGGTGCTAAGGATGGAGGCGGAAGGCAGATCTTCTGGATGGAGAATTCGCGCCCCCCTCCCCCCATCGGCTTCTTATAGATCAGCTTCTGGTCTGGT
Organism: Hemicordylus capensis; assembly: GCF_027244095.1. Lineage (NCBI taxonomy): Eukaryota > Metazoa > Chordata > Lepidosauria > Squamata > Cordylidae > Hemicordylus > Hemicordylus capensis. The sequence goes on from NC_069662.1 coordinate 12,806,684, forward strand.
GTGTGTGTGTGTGTGTGTGTGTGTGTGTGTGTGTTGTATCCCCCCCCCATTTGCCCTTTGCATGTGCAATCATCAAGCTGGCCTTTCCTCCGTGTTCAGTTTTGATGCACCTCCATGCATGAAAGAGGAAGAAAGCAAAAGCAAGCCGAGGGTTAACAACTCCAGGTGGTGTGTGTGTGTGTGTGTGTGTGTGTCTCCACCTCTTGCTCCTTTGCATACTGCTCTGCTCCAAAACACACTCCGCGCAGCCGGGATGGTGGGGGAGGGACGTGGCCCGTTTCCCCCTGTCTAGACCTGGGGGATTCCCTTCAGGCTGGAGCAATGTGTGAGCAGGCAGCTCCGCCTGTTTTACTTGAAAGTAGACTCGGCTGCCTTCGGTGAGGCTTAATCCCTGGCCAGTGTGTATGGCTATGGCAATATTTGCATGGAAATGCCTAAAGTGGTGGCAATTGATGCCCTGCTTCTACTCCCCCCCCCGCAATATTAATCCCCTTTGCTAGTGGTTTCCTCTGTTTATGATCTCGAGTTTGCCTTATGTGGGTTCTGGTGGCAAGGAGTGATCAGCCTGCTTATTTTTCCACCCATGGCTGCATGGCAGCCTTGTGACAGAGCTACGGGGAACTTTAATCCCTGGAGTTAAGTGCAGGACTTTTCAAGGCATGTGTAATATGTTTGTCCTGGCATGGAGACAATTTTGGAAGAGAGTCATGGTTGCTCTCTCTCTCTCTCTCTCTCTCTCTCTCTCCTCTCTCACACACACACTCACACACAACTTCCCCAAACAAACTGGTTTGTGTGTGTGGGAAGATAGCGCATGTGTGGAGATAGGCTGAACAGCTTCAATTCCTGTGATAAGGTCTTTTGTTGAACATACTTGCAGGTTGATTTCAGTGGCTGATATGTAAATATTTGATTATGATTTTCAGGCATGTCATAGTTTGCTAATTAGAAAATTAATGAGCGTGAGTTGCAATTTCTGCATTCTTGGTTGTTTATTGCATTTTTTTGGTTGTTTGTTGCATTGTTTGGTTATTTATTGCATTTTATTGGTTATTTTTTGCATTTTTGGTTATTTATTGCATTTTGAAATTTTTGGTAATTTTAGTAATTTTTTAATTTTTAAAATAAAAGTTTTCTGAATCAAAGTAGGAAGAAAGAATCATGCACACTGAGTCTCTTAAAAGAAGGGCAGGATGCAAGTGTCATGACAGAACACATATATGCATGATGTGCATACAACAACATATTCATATTTAAACTGACATTTAGCCACATGACTCCAATAACTGCATCCCATTCAATGCCATTTATGCCAAACAGAAAGATAAGTCAATATAAGAAACTAGCAAGACAATATATACACAGCCACTAATGTCATTTCAAACTAGGCAACAGAATGGTATATATAGAATCATCCCAATTTCTTACTAGGATTTAATAATATAAGGAAACATCTGAAGGACAGGAAAGCAGCACTGTTTCCTTTTTTGGGGTGTGTGCTTACTTTTGGAAGTGGTTCTTTCCCCCCTCACTCGTCCCCACTCAGTCACAGAGCCACCAGCAGAATCACAGACACAAATCATAGACACAAAGAGTGATATTACGCCTGATATGATATCTCCCCATTTCACAAAATGCTGCTTACTCTTTGAAATGACACTTTGTGTGTGTGTTTGCTCTGGCTCCCCGCATCCTCTCTCCTCTGACTGACCTGAGATATCCACTCATGTGAGGTGAAGAGTGAGTCTGTGCACTAGACAGGGCAGGGTGCAGGAAGGGTTAGCCCGAAAGAGATGAGAGCCTTGGCCGGCACACCCGCCCCCATTTTGAGAGCACAGACAGAGCTCAGCCGACAGCCTCTGCCAGCTCTGTGTGAGACCTACAGGCACTGAATCCACAGCCCACTAGACCCCCACTGCGATTTCACACTGCTTCTAGAAGACATTGAAAGATTTGCTCTGAGATCTAGCTTTAAAGTGGAAAAAAAGGTAAAATATCTAGGAGTGACGCTTACCACAAACAATGCATTATTGTTTCAAAATAAATATATCAAAACTTGGAAAGAAATAAAGTTGGATATGAGCAGATGGAATAGAATGAATTTATCATTAAGCGGAAGAATTTCTGTTATTAAATGTTCTTCCTAAAATGTTATATCTCCTCCAGACAGTACCAATAATAAATTCAATGTCAATTTTCATCCAATGGCACAAAGATGTAAGGAATTTTGTCTGGCAAGGCAAAAAACCAAGGATAAACTTTAAAAATTTAACAGATGATAGGAAGAGAGGAAGATTTGCCCTACCAAATTTTAAGTTGTATTTTGAAGCGATTTGCCTAACCTGGATAAAAGAATGGATTACATTAAAAAATCCAAGATTGCTGGATTTGGAAGGATTTGATTTAAGATTCGGGTGGCATGCATATTTATTTTACGACAAGGTAAAAGTAAATAAAGAATTTTTAAATCATTATGTTAGAAAAAGTCTATATATGGTATGGATGAAAAATAAATTTTTGTTAGAAGCAAAAATCCCACTTTGGGTATCCCCATTAGAAGTTATATCTAGAAAACAGAAAAATATGCAACAATCTTGGCCCACATATCGACAATTGCTCATCCTTCAAGGTGTAAAATATGAACTTAAAAAGTTAGAACATATGCAGGATTGGAATATTTCTTTGTTCCAATACCATCAAATCAATGCTTTATTTAAGCAGGATTGTAAAAGGGGTTTTAACCAACTAAAGTCAGAATTTGAACTACAGTTGTGCGATAAGGAAGAAAAACTTGTATCCAGGATGTATGGCCTATTACTTTTGGAAGATACAAGAACGGAGGTAGTAAAAACCTCAATGATTAAATGGGCCCAGGACCTTGGTTATAACATTGATTTGGAAAAATGGGAAAAACTTTGGATAAAAGATATAAAATTCACTGCTTGCTCTAATTTAAAGGAAAATATTTTGAAAATGATGTACAGATGGCATCTTATGCCCACAAAGTTGGCCGCAATCTACAAGAATATGTCAAATAAATGTTGGAAATGTAAGAAAGAAGAGGGTTCTTATATACATTTATGGTGGACATGCAATAAATCAAGAGGTTATTGGGACTTAATATATAACAAACTTTAAAAAGTATTCAAAATGACTTTTCCTAAGAGTCTAGAATCAATACTATTAGGTATTGATAACAATGCTCTCCCAAGGAAATATTGGACCCTCTTCATGTACTTAACAGCGGCAGCAAGACTGACATTTGCGCGCAGATGGAAAGATAGTCAATGCCCGTCTAAAGAGGACTGGATTCTTAAAGTACTAGAACTGGCAGAAATGGTGAAATTAACATCACTACTAAGAAATAAATTTGAAGAATTTGAAAAAGAATGGGACCCCCTTCTTGTCTATTTAAAAATACATCACAAAATGGATTTTTGTCAGGCCTTTGAGGGCTATTAACAAATGTTTTAAAAACACTCTTAAGTTGTTTTTTATATGAATTGCTGGGGAGAGAATGTTTAATCTATAGGCAAGACCCAGTTATTGTCAATAACACTTGTTCCAATGATGAGATGGAAGTCTTTATTGTGTGTGTTTGTGAATGTTTGTATAATTTGTGTTTGTCCTTTTGTGTTGTGAAACTCGAATAAAAAGTATAAGACAACAAAGGCAGGTAAATGGGGTTTGGTGCGGCAACAAACCTGAGGTTTCAAATTTGTGACTCCAATCTGAACCATCAGGATCTAGTGAGTTTTGTCACCGGAACTCAAGGTAGGATGAAGGGTCTGTTGTGTCTGAATGCAGAACCGCAGGCTCCATTCCCCTTTAGGCAAATCATCCAGAGGTTCCATTTCATTGTCCGAATGCGTGAAACTGCAGTTACATCACAAAAGCAACCCCAGATTTTTGATCCAAAACCATAATCTGAACTTTTGGTTTGTAATGAGTTTTGCACCTTCAACCTGAGGTTTGAAGGCATCATCCTGTCATCCAAATTCTGCCGCCACCCTAACCTGGGGTTGTTTTTTTGTTTGTTTTGTTTGTTTGTTTGGTGTGGCTGCTGCCAAAACTACAGAGAGGGTGTCTCAGACAAGCCCAGAAACTCGGCAGCTGTAAGCCTGCTGTGCTTCTCGCTGGCCTCCTCTCTGAGCACTTGCTCCCCCAACTTGCTATCTCCCCACTCCTCCAGCTGTTGCCCAGCAACAGGGATGCCGCGCTGCCATATCCCAAGCTTTAAAGCATGTCAAAGGAAAAAGCCACATTGGGGGATGCCTGCTTTCCACTGTTTCTCATGTTCCCTGCTTTGGCAATCTGAATAAAAAGGGGATGGGGTGACAAGACAGGCACTTTGTGGAGAGGTTTGCACAAATCAAGTGATGAGGAAGTATTTGCAGAAGCACAAGGGGCTCAGGTGACACCATAAACTGGGCAACCCGGTTGTTTCCCCAGCTAACTGGGCAAAGAGGCCCCTTTTAAATGTGGTGATTCTCTTTATTTAGCAGGGGGAGAGCAACTGGCCCTATCCACCCCCAGCACAGGACTCCCAGATACTGTTACTGGTTATCTTATGTTTTTTCTTTCTTTCCAATTTTGAGCCCTTTGGGGACAGGGGGCCATCTTATTCATTTATTTCTCTATGTAAACCGCTTTGGAAACCTTTGTTGAAAAGCAGGATATAAATAGTTGTTGTTTCCCCAAAACGATAATACATGCTAGGGGAGTTGTACCCGGGGTCTGGGTTGAAAGGCATCCTCTGGAATTCTCGAGTGGCTCTGCTCTATTTTTTTTGTATAAATTAGTGGGGGAAGGGGCCCCCTTCCCTTCCCCTTGGGTGTAAGCATGCAATCTCTGCCATTACTCATGAGAAGAACCATCTTGGGGTACACTGGGATGATGTTTCAGAGGCTGGATCACTAATAATTTGTGATGACACCCCTTCTCCCAAGTATTGCTCTCTCACAGGAGTGGCAGACCATAGAGACATGCATGCAGGCTGAAGGGCTGTTTTCACTCAGCCCCAATGTTAGATCTGTGCAGGCCCTGGGGAAGGGTACCACACCATCACTTTTACAGGTGGTGGCTACTGGCAGACATCATGAGTGAAAGCGTGCACTCCGTTATCCTTGTCATCCCTTGGCACATATGCACGTTCATTTTTGCCAAGCACAGGCACCCAGCTTGCCAGGGATAGCTGAAAATAAGGGCTCCCCTCACCTGTGATTCCCTGATGCTGCCGATCTGCACACGCCACAATACTGGTCCCAGCCAGAGAATTTTGAATGTGTATTAGGAGCATCCCCAATCTTGCCAGATTGAGCCCAAGGGAAACGGCTGTTAGCCCAAAGGAGCCGGAATCCTTGGTAGTCTGTAGGGACTGAGTATAGAGGGGAAGGCAAGGAGTATGAGCTCTATTTTTAAACAGATATAAAGGGGGGCCCACATCAGCAGGGCCCCCTATAGGTGGAAAGCCTAACTCATGAGGGTGCAGTCTGATGGAGACCCAGAACTCATGGTGCCTCTGGTCCTCCTCAGTGGACTGGCCAACATGGGGGCAGGAATGTTTTGGGATTCCTTGACTGCTTTGACAGGGCCTACCATCAGAAGAGCATCCTTTGTCACAGTGTACCAGACCCCTGGATCCTTTGCTCACCCTCATATACTTATATCCCTTCCTAGGAAGTAATTATGATCCCTTCCCAAAGTCACCGAAAAATAGTGCCCCTCTCCATCCCCCCATTACCAGTAACTGAGCTTCTGCAAGACTGTTTTTCTGTGGGGTGCTTGCGAGGGCAGCGGTGTGAGAAAAAGATATTAAGCCATTTAATGACCTTTCCCTGCCGAGGGTGCGCGGTGCATGCCAAAAAGGCACACTCAGTCTGGGTATGCCTACTTGAAGTTCGTGGCCAATGGCTGCCACTCTGCTGACGTGCTGACACCTTGCCGGTAGTCTAATGATGTGAGAGCTACAGAGCTTGCTGGGATGCAGCCTTGGCAGACCAGGAGGAGAGAGGGGTTCCTCTGCCTGAAACCGGAGGTTGCCTGAACCATGTTGGATGATCATCTGCTGGAGGATTACCAGGTTCAAGAATTAACCTCAGGTTCATCCACCCATGGTTTCACACTATGTCCGAAAGGGTCCTGACCTTTCCAGAAAGCTGAAGTTATAGTTCAGAGGTTATCGTGCTCTTCTGAAGCTTAATAGCCATGCCCAAGCCACGATAACACCTTACCTATTCGTATCTATGCATACTGAACCCATGTTCTATTGATACTAAACATTTCCTCTGCCATGAAATTTACTGGGTGACTCTGGGCCAGTCATGTATCTCTCAGCCTAACCTACCTCACAGGGTTGTTGTGAGGAGAAAGATAAGTATGTACACCGCTCTGAGCTCTTCGGAGGAAGAGAAGGATATAAATGTAACTAACTAACTAACTAATACATATCTACACTGACCAAAGTTGCCCTTGCTCAAGGAATATTTTGTTTGGATGGCTGTGATACATTCTTTGTGGGGCTGCCTTTGTATACTGCTTGGGACTGAGGGAAGGGACCATGTCATACCAATCTTACAGCAACGACACAGCTCCCTGTCTTATTTCTGAGCACATAAGTACATAAGAAGAGCCTTGCTGAATCAGACTGGTTCAGTGAATGAATTGGACTGACCGGGTGGTTCTATCGAACCGGTTCACCATCTGGTGGTCCGGTTCGAATTCAGTTCAAATTGGAACCCAACTGTGGAAAACAGTTCCACGCACAACCCTAATCACTATAAGATATTGCCCATAGGGGAAGGAAAAGCATCTGCCTGCTTGCATGAAGAACGTCCCTGGTTCCCTCCCTGGCATCTCCAGATAGGGCTGAGGGAGCCTCCTGCCTACATCCTTGGAGAAGCTGCTGCCAGTTTGTGTAGATATTACTGAGCCTCTGATCCCGACACCATTGGCATTGGAATCGGGTTGGAGTTGACCTGATATGAAGGACACACTGGCCCTGTGGGTCCTTTGTGGGGAGTTATCTTTGTCCCTCATACCTGAATTTGGGTTTACAGTCCTTTAAATCCACATCAGGAACCAGCTTGGACAGACTTCCTCTCCAAGCTGTCTGCCAGACTGGTTTTGGTCTGATAAGAATAAAATATCGGAAGCCTCCCAGCTGCTTGGCAGAGTGTAGGAGATGCGAATTGAAGTCAGAAGCTCCAACAACAACATTTTATCATCCTTTGGGTTGGGCTTGTCTGTCCAGGAACTGAAATAAGTTAATACTGCATAATAATTTAACAACCTTTACCTGAAGCAAAGGCAGATTTCTAGGAATTAAGCAAAAGCATTCCAGCTAAAGGTTTTCTCAAAAACGTGTACATTTTGAGGCTGCTTTTTTAAAACCTGAAGGAAATTCCATTTCAATCTTCTGTTCTGTTCTGGGAACTCATATTCAAGGCTTCCTATAAAAGGGATTTTGACACAACTGGCTGCATCCCAGATATGCAGGGATAACTCAAAGGGATAGCAAAGGGTACCCCCTCCTGCAAATGTTTCCCACTCCCGCTTTTGCTGCCCCATCCACCAGACTGGAACTTTACAGTAGTGTCAGATATTACAGCCACTGTATATTATGGTCATATAGGCTGAATGAATGACTTTACAGGGCCTCTCTTGTTCACTGAAGCCTCTTTCACTCACTCCCCTCCCCTCCCCAGAACAAGAAGTATTAGCCAGGGCATCCAGGTGGGAAAGGAGACTCCTCGAGCCACCCAGGAGCCAAGCCAACCCCTTCGCTTCCTTCCCGGCTAGGAAACAGGAGAGGAACATCCTTCCCCAATGGAAGCAGGGGGATGCAGAGGCATCTGGCCTGTAGATTTCAGCTGTCCGGGTACTGACGTCTCTCCCCACCGCCACCTTTCCTGCTACAGGATCTTTGACAGGAAAACTAATTTGGGAAGCAGACTGGAAAGTTTGGCCCAATCCAAATACACAGTACCATATTTTCTCACCAAGAACCGGTGAGTAATACTCTCCCTCTCTCTTTTTTACAAACGGAAGGTGAGGCAGGAACTGAAAATGGTGTGGGCTGTCAAGCTAAACAAGAACCTCCATTTATCACCCCACCACCTCTATTGCTGTGCCTCCACCTTCTTCCCAACCATGTGGACAGAGAGGCAGGCTTGGAGAGGAGAGGTGGAGACTCCTCAGCAGAGCTGGGCAGCAGCAGGGCTGAGAGTCTCAGGAGCGGCAGCTCGTGTCCGGGCCCTGCTGTCTCTCTCTCTCTCTCCCACCACCTGCCAGGACCTCTGAAAAGCATACAGTGTACTGTGCTTGATTGGCCAGCAAACTCTCCTGACCTGACCCCATAGAGAATCTATGGGGCATTGCCAAGAGAAGGATGAGAGACATGAGACCAAACAATGCAGAAGAGCTGAAGCCTGCTATTGAAGCATCCTGGTCTTCCATAATACCTCATCAGTGCCACAGACTGATAGCATCCATGCCACGCCGCATTGAGGCAGTGATTGCTGCAAAAGGGGCCCAAACCAAGTACTGAATACATATGCATGCTTATACTTTTCAGAGGTCCGATATTGTTCTATTCTACAATCCTTGTCTTATTGGTTCCATGTAATTTAATTTTCTGAGATTTGGGGATTTGGGGTTTTCATGAGCTGTACGCCATGATCATCACAATTATAACATATTAAGGCTTGACTTATCTCGCTTTGCATGTAATGCGTCTGTCTCATATATTAGTTTCACCTTTTAATTTGCATTACTGAAATTAATGGACTTTTGCACGATATTCTAATTTTCCGAGTTTCACCTGTAATACAATGTTTGAATTGAATGGATTCAATCATCTATTGATTGATTGATTGATTGATTGATTAAGTGCTATCAAGTTGTTGTAGAGTTGTTCCATTATAGGGAGCCTCTGTTGTGCACAAGGTATATTCATTCTACAGGCATGTGTTTTTGATTGATTGATTGATTGATTGATTAAGTACTGTCAAGCTGGTGTTGACGCTTAGTGACCACATAGATAGATTCTCTCCAGGTTGATCTGTCTTCAACTTGGCCTTTAAGGTTTCTCAGTGGTGCATTCATTGCTGTTGTAATCAAGTACATCCACCTTGCTGCCACTCATCCTCTTCTTCTCTTTCCTTGAGCATTTTCCAGCACTATGGACTTCTATCGGGAGCTAGGTTTTTGCATAAGGTGACCAATGTATGATAGTTTGAACCTGGACACTTGTGCCTAGAGTAAAAATTCTGGATTGATTTGTTCTATGATCCATTTGTTTTCCTGGATGTTCATGGTATCCTCAAAAGCAGGCTTCCCCAACCTGTAGCCCTCTAGATGTTGCTGAACTACAACTCCCAGCATCCTTAGCCACAATTTATTGTGACTTGGTATACTGGGAGTTGTAGTTCAGCCACATCTGGAGGGCCGCAGGTTGGGGAAGCCTGCTCAAAAGTCTTCTCCAGCACCAAAGTTCAAAAGTGTCAATACTTTTTCTATCTTGCTTCTTCAAAATCCAGCTTTCGCATCCATAAAGTGTCACAGGAGAAAACATTGTCTGAACGATTCTAATCTTTGTTGGTATAGAGACATCATGGCATCTAAATATCCTTTCCAAGGCCTTCATTGCAACCCTACCAAGTGCTAATCTGTGGTGTATTTCTTGACCGCTGTATCCTTTCTTGTTGATGGTTGATCCTAAAAGGCAGAAACTATCCACCACTTCAATGTCTTCATTCTCATTTCTGAGGCTGGTTGCTGTACTTGTTGTCATGTTTTAAGTCATCTTTTCATTTTGTTGTAGTCCCATTTTTTCACTGTGCTCCTTGACTTTCATTACTAGAGCTTGCAGATCATCCACATTCTCACCTATCAGAGTGGTGTCATCAGCTTAATGCAGGTTGTTGATGTTTCTTCTTCCAACTTTAAAGCCATGCTCATCTTCTTCCAATCCAGCTTCTCTCAGTTTATGTTCAGCATATAAATTGAATAAATACGGAGAAAGTATACAGCTTTGTCTTACTCCTTTGCCGATGTGGAACAAATCTGTTTCACCATGTTCCATCTGGACTGTGGCTTTTTGTCCTGTGTGTAGGTTTCTCATGAGAACAATCAGATGTTCTGGGACACACATTTTCTTAAGGATTTTCCACAACTTGACATGGTTGACACAATCAGAGACTTTTCTGTAGTCAGTAAAGCACATATTGACTTCTTTTTGGTATTATTTGGCTTTCTCAATTATCCACCGTGCATCAGCAATGATGACTCTCGTTCCTCGGCCTTTTCTGAAACCATCATGAACATCCGGCATTTCCCTTTCCATTTAGGGCTTTAATCTGTGTTGGATGATCCTGAGCATTAGTTGTCCCCTCATACAATACATACTATTCTGACATGGCAAACAATAATTCCCACAATCAAAATCACTAACCCTGTTATAAAGTAAGACCACTGAACAATGGAAGATATATACCTTACATGACTAGTACAATTCCCCTGTATCTAGATTAAATATACTTACACAACCAGCCTGGCAAATTGGCCAAAATTGTTAGGACTGGTGGCAGAGCATGTGCAGTGATTAGACCCCGGCAAGAAGGATGGCATCTGACAATCTCTGGTTCCGATGGTAGCTGAAGGTCCAGATTCAAGTCCAATTCCCTTTTTCATAACCCAGATTTGATAGAGGAAGGCAGTAAGCATCTGCAGATCCTGTTTACTTATCCTTGCTCAACCTGGTCTCTGCTTGCACCCACCCTTTCTGGCTTTCCCCCTCATCCTGAGTATGTTTCCCAACATGGTGGTTTCCAAATCGATAAGGAGGGGAAGAAAGTTTCATTTCCCTCACTCAAAAGAACCTCTTGGCTCACCATCCAGTAATTCTCCCTTTTCCAGATTAATGACCTTCACTTCTTCACCTCTGATTATTATGATTTCCTGTCATCTCTTGGCACACACCCTGTTGCTGTTGGCAAGAAACTCTGCAAGTCTCCCCCACACTACTTAGCATATTTTATATATCATTTTAATATTTCACAACCCATTTATGTAAGCTGTTTTTCTTTACTTAAACAAATATTTGCAGATCCAACAGACATATAGTTATTCCAGGGCCTTTGTGTGACAGGTCAGCTTGACCCTAGTTACATAGGCCCAAATATTATGTCCAAAAGCTTGTACACCATGTCCCCCTCTTGTGGGATTTCTGCTTGTACGAAGGAAGGAGGAATGGACACACACTCTGTCCCTCACAGAAGGATGTTTCGCTGTCCACATCTATTTCATGGTCCCATTGAGTCAAGCCTTGGCTGCTTGCCTTCCCTCATAATTAAGCAACAGTGTGAAGCAATAGCTAAATGTGTTACAGGGATATAGCAATACATCATAGAATACATATTGGATTATATGTTATACACAAAAGTAAATCTTTCTGTCAGCACAGACGTGATAGGAAGGAGGTGTTTCATGCCTTGAACGTATTCCTTCAAATACATGAAACTCTTGTACATCTATTGAACTCAAAAACACAATATTAATAACAGGATTACCAACAAAACAACAGCTCTCATTAAAATCACCACAGGATGCAACACCAGATTTAATATTCCAGCCCAAAGAATATGTCAATCCAATGGTGTGCAGTAATGTTCTAAAATTCCTGAGTGATTTTTACTATGTGGTCTTCCTGGTGGGTTAACGCCACTGAAGCACAGTGTGTTTCCTCTTGTCAAGAACCTGTTTGTCCAGCGTCGAAGTCACAGTCTCCATCAAGGTCACTGGTAGGTCCTTGGAATCCACTTCGGTCTACAAGAAAAACACACAAGAACACTTTACTACAGTATCAAGTTCAGACAGCCTTCCCCACAATCTCAGTTTGCTCACCAGATTGCATGGTGCCAGAGCAAAAGGGGTGCAATGTGTTCCCAGGGGAGACGCAGCTAGCTACAGTTGTCAGGATTCGGTCAGGTAGCAGCAATAAAGAAGGAAAAGACTGGGTTTCTAGAGGTCAACATGAAACTGTGGGTCCTCTGAGTCTGAAGCTCGGCTGAAGCAGGCTCCAAGAGTGGTGTTGTCTTTCAGCTTCTAGCTGCAGCCCTCAGACTTAATTTATAGCCTGGCTTAATTGCGCTCGCCCTCTGGCTAGCTGGCAAAAATTCAGGCTTTATCTGGTTTGTTGAGCAGTCGCCTACTTCTCCTGAGTTCTTCCACCTGTTTTCAGCGTTTCATCAATCTTCTCTCATGAGGAGGCACAGGAGATTCACCATTAGCCTTCGTGTTCTGCTCTTTACTCCCTGTCTCTGCTACCCTTTATGATCCCACTTGTCCTAAAGCTTTGCCCGGACCAGCCTCAGGTATCTCCTGTGGGAAGAAAAGCTGGGCTCTGCCCTTCAGGTACCCCTGCAGCTGCTGGAGGACTGCCAGCTTCCTCCTCCTCCTTTCTATCTGAGGACGGGGGCATGACAGCTCTGTGGAGCAGTCCAACTGATCAATATGGCCTGTAAGGCCTGTAAGTCATAATATACCACATTCCATTTGACCCCCAGATATAAGTGTCATTGCGGTTCATATTGATTAATAATTTTAGTATGATAGTCTAGGCCTGATCTATAATAAGTGTAATTACCTACTTCCGCAGCCTCCCCCTCACAATGGCACTCAGTTCCTGGTGGGATCAAGACAGTAGTCGGTCCCACCTACAGCACTGGTTCTAGTGATACTACACAAAGACACCAAAACCCATTGGTTAAGACCACCAACTTGTTTTGGTACCATGCCTCCAAATGGCACGTTTGGGTCATATTAGCCACTCAACAAGGATCATGTAAGTAACTCACCTTACTCGCAGACCTGTTAATGGAACTGGCCCTGGGGTGTTTGGTAAACACCCTAATGTTTGGGCTTCATGGGGAATTAGCTGTTATGGGGTCAGCTCCACCACTTTTAATTTGTGCAAACATTTGGACTCAAGAAATGACTGGATTGAGGCAGGATATGGCTTCAAAATTAAAAGAAGAATTTATTTGAGAGAATAAAGCTACCATTGGGTTTCTGGGCAAAATATTAAATGCTGGTGATTACTTTTAAAGCCCTATATGACTTAGGACCAGGTTACTTAGGAGGGAGCCGCCTTCTGAGTGATCTCAACTGCACATTAAGCTCATCGAGAAAGGTCTGTCTCTGTATGTCTTTGGCTCATCTGGCAGTGAATCAGGAGTGGTCCTTCTCTTTAATCTTTAGGCAGTGGAATCCACTCATGGTTTAACTTCATTCCCAGTCTTTAAAAGAGTCCTCGGGACACTTTTTTAAAGGCAGTCTTTTAGTAATCTCTGGATGTTTTTGAATTTTTAAATTGCTGTTTGTAACAGTTTATTTTATTCTGTTTTCTTTGTGTTTATTTTTGTGAACTGAGTTAGGAGGTATATAAATTAAATAAGATATAATATAAACTTATTATATAATATAATAATATATTATATTATAATATAATATAAAGTAATAATTTAAACAATATAAGTTTAAAAACATTCAAAAGTTTAAAACTTAAGAACTAAGCCACAGATGTAACAAAATAGCAGACGTTTTGATGTAAGACATCAGATGATGCCTTACATCAAAACGCCTGCTATTTTGTTACGTCTGTGTTTCCGTTTTTAAGTTTTAAACAGATAATGTCTTGCATTGAAACATCTGCTATTTTGTTAAATCTGTGGTTTAGTTTTAAAGCTATAAACTTTTGAATCTTTTTAAACTTTTAACTTCTATTGCGCATTAAAGAAGGTCATTGAAAAATCTTTGCAATAATTAAGTAGCTAATTAAATAATTAAATGAATAACTAAAATTGTCCAGAAAAAAGTTGAATAATGCCGCTGGCTGTATGAACATACTGCTCATGCCATACTGAAGATGCTGTAAGTTCCTCGTTGTATTAACACACCCTGACCTCCAATGGAAAGCTGGGCAAATGGCCAATTAAAGTAATAATTAGGTTTTTTAGTAATCTGACTTCCTAATCCAAACCTTTTCTTTTAGAGATAGGGAGGGTGTTCTGAGATATATATATCAATTACGTAATGGTCGGTATTCACCTTTAATTTTTGAATCATTATTTATCTTAGTGCTCTTGTGCAAGATGCCTGCAGATAGTGGCAAGGGGGAAGGCGAAAATCCCGGAGAGGTGTGGCGCTTCCTCTCCCCACTCCCAGTCACAGACAGAAAGAATCAGCCCTCTGTGGCTGTTGAGAGCCGGAAAGGGGCCTTCATCTAATGTTACAAGGGAGTTAAGAAAGCAAGACTGGTGAAATGTCTCTAGCGCAAGAGCATGCAGGGATGGGAGGGAATTAAAAAGAGGGGGAGAAAGAAAATCATAGAAGAGTAATGACTGCTCAGAGAGCTCTGAAATTTGGCACACAAGTAGTGGAGGATGGCAGGACTCTGTGCATTTAATATCCCACCAAACAAGCAATTGATTTTTTTTTTAATGGAATTTTTAATAATAAAGCTGGAACCCCTGTAACATAAGACAACATTGGCAAAAAAAGCTTGCTGGGCCGAACTTTTGGGGGCAGGGTGTACCCCTGGTTCTGACCCATTCCAGTCATGTAAATGCCACCTTTGACCCTTTCCCTTTAATTAAGCCCCTCCTTTGGGCATTTTCTGTGATGTACGGACGTTCTAACAGCTGTGCATCCACATGGTCCCTGTGATTTCATTCTAAAGCCACGTGCTTCTGTTTGTAAAGAAAAGTACATGGACTTTGTAAGCTGATATGTCTCCTAAACTATTAAGGATGGATTGGAACAAGGAGGAGGGGTGCTGGAGTGCATATTTCTTCACCTTCTGCAGCAGGATCACACTGCTTTCCAGTCCAGAAGTATGGTGTCCCTGGCAGCACCAACACAACTGGCAGTTCCACCTGGGCTGGAACCCAGTGTTTCACAGTGGGGTGCCTTGGTGCTTTGCCAGGGGTATAGGAGGAGCTGTCCAAGCCCTGTGGCAGTGCAGAGCAGTCTGTTCTGCAGTATCTGCAGGAGGCAGTGGTGGGAGACCTGGAGATGGAGCAGATTCAGCAATTCTGGCTGTACTTGGTGGCAGTTGTCAGACGGTTCCTCTCCTGCCCACCAGCAAGGATCCAGGATTAGGGGGTGTTCTCCATGGTTGGAGATGTGTTGACTGGGAATGTGCAAACCGGTTTGATTTTTACCAATTTTCTAATCGAATTGGCCCAGCCAGACTCAGGCTGTGTTTCTGGAGGCTGGTGGGGCTTTGGAGGACCCCCTGTTGCTGCCCCCACCACCACCACCGCCACTGTCTCCGCCACTGCCTGCAAAGAGAAGGTACTAGGTACCTTTCTCTCCCCCCAAGCATTAGTATAGGGAATTTCCCTTTACTTCTAAAGGCTAATCCTAAGTGGATTCCCCTTTACAAGTAAATCCCCTGGTGCGGCCAGACCCTGGAACTGGACCAGACAGGTTCCATTTGAATTTGGTCTACAAGTGAAACAAACCAGGCAAACTGGTTCCGTGCACACCTCTTGTGGTGAGACCATTTCACTTGCACTTGGTTGCTGGCTTGGTGGAGCTGCTGGTCTTCCTGATGTCTGAAGCTTCAGATGGTCTTCCTGAAGGTTCATGAAGCTATCCCAAACTGGATGCGGTGAGTGAGTGACTCATGGTCACTCAAACCCACTGTCAGACCGCCCTACTCTGGCCAACCCCCAAACCAGATGTGTCACAGTCTGTCCATTGGTTCTGCTGACACATGCATACATGCATGCACACGCACCACCAGGCCTGTGATGATGATGGATTGGTACCCTGAGACCCAGCACCAATCAGAAGCTGTGGTGGAGCAGGCAGGAAGTTGTGTGTGTGTGTGTGTGTGTGTGTGTGTGTGTGTGTGTGTGTAGCGGTAAATTTTTTCAATCTTAGGTAAGGGGGTTGGTCTACTGACCCAGAACCTCCCCCCCCACACACAAATTCCTTTAAAACTGCCCAGTTGCACAATACTTCTGTGGGATGGGTGGTAGGTAGCACCCATCATGTCTTATCACCCAATCTGCTTTGGTGTCCCTAGGTGCTACCCATGTGGAATAATGGCATGGTTCAATTCTCCATCATTTCCTATGGGAGAACTGGTTTGACAAATAAACCTGGTCTGGTAGGGTGTTTCTATTGAACTGGTTCGCAAACGGGTAATATGATTCAAATTTGGTTCCAATTTGAACCCAGCTGTGGAAACTGGTTCCATTCACACCCCTGGTAGGTCTGGCCAAATCCCCAAACACAGCAAATCCAAGAACATTTTTCTTAAGAAGAACCCACGGATAATACTTCCGTTGCTCCCCACTCTACTTCTCCCCCGACCATGTGAACAGTGAGGCAGGCTTGGAGGGGGAAACTGGAGATCCTCAGCGGAGCTAGGCAGGAGCAGGGGTGAGAATCCCAGGAGCCAGCTTGTACCCTGCCAAGAACGTTCTCCATTTCTAAGCACTCCTGAAATTCCCAGTGGAGGTTTCTTGCAAACAATTTGCTGACTATGCTTAGCAGACTGATTGGGCAAGAATTGGCTGGGTTATCCTTGTTACCACTTTTGTATAGAAGGTCTATGACCGCAACCCCCCAATCTTTGGGGACATGTGCTGTGTGATTTATCTAGGTAAATAATGAGGCCAGGACTGGAATCCACCACTCTAAATTTGCCTTGATTGCCTCTGGTAGAACACAATCACTTCTGGGGAACGTACCTCTCTTCAGTGCATCCATTAAGGATTTTATATGAGTTGATGTTATGGGGGCCCATGCTGGTAAACTCTCCCCTTCCCACTCTGATATCTATAATGTTCTTCCCAGGCCTCCACCAGAACCTCCTTGACTCATCTTAATGGTTGTGCTGCATCAGATTTCACGAAGTGAGCCAGTTGTTTATGACAGACTTCTTTCCACTGAACCAACATGTAAATTCAACAGGTCTATCACCAGGGACTCAACAATTCAATACAACCAAATCCAATTTGTTGGCCATTTGGATCTGGCATATCCCTGCAATGAGGCATAACCATGCATAATTACATTTATAATCTTTAGCTGCTCTTGGCATAGAAAAGGTCTCTAAAACCTCTTCTGAAGGACTGCTTCTACATTTATTGTATAACATGGCATCAACCGATCCCAATCTAACATTTAGGTCCTCCCCCATCCCTATGTAAGCTTCAAGGTGGAGTTCCAAACAATTCTCTTTTTACTTTTTAAAATTTTTGTTGGTTTTTGCAATATCTTAACAATCCCGTTACATCTAATTAAGTAAACATTGACTTCCCGCTCACCAATCTGAGCGATTCATTAACTATACAAGTCAACCGTTGCTATAGTAATTCAAAACATATATCCTACACATTGCAAACTTGATTTTACTCTACCCAACATGCTAGTTCCAAACAATTCTCAATGAAAGTTCCCACCCTATTCCACGGATGCCTAATTGACTGATATGTAGAGTATGCAGTGGCGGGGGGGAGTAGAGATTAATCAACATAATTTTAACCTCCCCAAAATGCAGCAAGGAGGAAACTAGCCAACTTTCCACGGTGTAAAATGACAACCAAGTAACTTGCAACCTAGTAGCTATTAGGATACACGCACCCCCACCTCCCCATGTCTACCTCCTCGGGTACAGTTGAGCAAGCAGCACAAAACCATCCAGCTCCACCTTATCTGTAGCCCAAGTCTCTTGTAAAAAAATCACATCAAATTTTGTCAAATAATTAATAAAACTTGGGTCAGATTTTCTGGATACCCACTGCGGTATGTTCCATGTCACCAAGGCTAGAGTCCAAGAGTTCTTGGATAGTCCATTTGCCTAGGAAGTGAAACTTTCATCACACAGCTACAAGTGCTCATCTTCACTCCAGTGCAGGCATATTGGAGATCGCTCTTCCATGCCTTGCCATGATGGAGACTGCAAGACTCCCTCTCCTCCTATGCATGTTCCCCTCTCTTCCCATTGCATTAGTAGCTCGTGCTCCAATTGTCTGGTCATTAATGAGATTATACTGTTGTTATCATGGTCAGATTAAAGGCAGTCCTCCTCATTACTGTGAATGGACAACTCTCCCTCCAAAAGCTTCGATGTTACCTCCAGAAGTCAAAGCAAGGGTGGTAATGGGCTCAGTAATGGGCCATTTTTCTTCATTTATTTATATCTATGTAAACAGCAGGTCCTGGGTGCCACTCAGAATTAAGTCCAAGGTCTCCTTCTCTCTGGTTGGTTCCAGGACCGACTGTTCTGGAGCACAGTCATTGAGTGTATCTAGACATCTGACCTCTTTGTCATTTCCTGAATGTGAATTTACCTAGTCTATGAGTGGGTAATCGAGCTCACTCACTATTACAGCCCTGCCTCTCCTTGACATCTCCCTGATTTCCTGCTGCAACTCACAGTCACTGTCAGCATTTTGACCCGTAGGGTGATAGCACGTCCGCAGTAGCACATTCCCTTTCAGGCCTTGTATTGTCAACCACAGGGTTTCTGTTGAGGTCTCCAGTCCACCTAGGTTTTCTAGCTTGTTAGAGTCTATACCTTCTTTAACATGCAGTGCTACCCACCTCCAAGGTGCCCCTCCTTGTCCTTTCTATAGAGTTTATATCCAGGGAGAACTGTGTCCCACTGGTTCTCACAGTTCCACCATATTTCTGTTTTGCCCACTATATCTATTTCTGCGTTAGCACCAAACACTCCAGCTCACCCATCTTGGCTCGGAGGCTTCTGGCATTGGCATATAAGCACCTATACGCTGAATCTGTCACCTATGCTATCTTTCTCTTGACTCTTTGACCAGCTGGCACAGGCTCCCATCTGATCTTTATGCTGTTCTGCTCTGTCCCTTTCTGTTTTATCTGAATCCTTTGCCCCATCACACTTTAAAGGATGGCTGTTGCTGAATGGGGTACTGTTCAGCTCCCATTGGCTGTTTCCCAGGCATCATTTTAAAAGCTGCTCTGCAATTTTTTTTTATTTTAAGTGCCAGCAGTCTGGTTCCATCTTGGTTCAAGTGCAGCCTGTCCCTTTTGTACAGGCCTTGCTTGCCCCAAAATGTGTCCCAGTGCCTAACAAATATAAACCCCTCCTCCCGGCACCAACGCCTCATCCATGCATTGAAACCCCTCAGCTCTGCTTTTCTCACTGTACCTGCATGTGGAAGAGAATGCTACCATGGGGGTTCTGGACTTCAGTACACTACCTATCAGTTTAAATTTGGATTCCAGGACCTCCTGACTACATTTCCCCACATTGTTGGTGCTGATGTGCACCACGGCAGCTGTCTTATCCCCAGCACTGCCTAAGAGCTTGTCTAGATGTTGCGTGATGTCCACAACCATCGCACCAGGCAGGCAAGTCATCATGCGGTCAACACGTGGGTCACAAACCCATCTCTCTTTACCTCTAATGATTGAATCAACCACTACAAGGAGGCCCCCACCCCCAGAGGAGTATCCCCTGTGCAAGAGGATATGGGCTTATCATCCATGGAAGGCGTCCCTTCTAAAGGAGCGTTTCCCGCTTCCTCAGACCGATGTCCTCCTTGCCCGAGACCTTCATTCTCCCTGACAGCAGAGGAGCTACCAGCCCTGGAGTGGGATGCCTCTATCACATCCCTGAAGGTCTCATCCACATGCCTCTCTGTCTCTCTGAGCTTCTCCAGATCCGCCATCTTGGTCTCAAGGGAACGAATTTGTTCCCTGAGAGCCAGGAGTTCCTTGCACCGAGCACACACCCATGATTTCTGCCCATGGGGTATTGACTCAGTGCATTGAGGTGGAGTAAACTATAATTGGACCACCAAAGATGATCTTAATAAGTGACAGGGTTCGTGACCAAAAAGGTGCTCTTTTAAGTACCCTAAGTAACTCTTACATTTTCATTGCCATTGACATGATTTTCAGGCCACTGAGGTGTACAGCCCTAATCAATAGCTCCTTAGATTGGCTGGTAGTGGCCTAGCACTTGGTAGCAATAGCAATAGCAATAGCAATAGCACTTACATTTATATACCACTCTATAGCTGGAAGCTCTCTAAGCGGTTTACAGTGATTTAGCATATTGCCCCCCAACATTCTGGGTAATCTTTGGTATGGCTGGCAATAACAATCAATTTATTACAACCATAGGCCATACAGAGAACGTACAAAGATTAAAACTAGATTAAAAGCAAAATATGCCAACAGTAAAAATAATACATAATAATCATGAACAATAGCTCCTAAGAATTAGATCTTAAACAAGATCTTAGTCCAATTGCGACATAAAAGAATTTCTCCACCACCTTAGTAACCTCATTATCTTGATCCTCAAGACAGAAATTCAAATATAAGGAGTCAGCTCTTCCTGAGAGTTGCTCTAACAGAGAGAATATGAGTTCTTTCCTAGTATCAGAATAAAGGGAGCAATATAACAGCACATGAGAAACTGTTTCAGGGAGGCCTGCACCACAAGGGCATAGGCCAAAATCTGATGATCCCTTATTAAATCTTTTTTCCAAAAGGGCTGAAGGCAGCACATTCATACGGGCCCTAGTGAAAGCTATCCTAAACTTTAAAAAGTGTAGAGAAGCTAAACATTTAGCACCTCTATTCCCCGAAGGGGGCATAATACCAAAAAATAGAGGAGAGCAGGTCCTATTTCCCCTAGAAACAAGATTCTGGTGCTCAACATCATGAAGGCACTGTATAAGTATAACCTTCGCCTTCTCATTTCCCATGAGAAAAATTTCAGAAGGAGATAGACTCATTTGCAATATTTTGTTGTTAACATATGACAGCCAAGGGCTAGGAAAGGAGTCTCTCCATAGAAATCAAAAATAGGAGGGCTCCTGAATATCCAAGCAAAGTTTAATCCATCTGGTGAAAGTAAGTTCCCATGCTTTTAAAAAAATGGTAAGGGATCCAGATTCCAAACATAATGCTGAATAAAGTACACATCTGGGTACCCCAAAGATAGCCCTAAGGAATAATGATTGAACCGTTTCCATCTCTGATGTTATTCCCTGAATCCAAAGTTGGACGCCATAAAGTAATTGAGCTACAATCTTTGCTCGAAAAACTTGAAGAGCCAAAGGTATATACTGGCCACCTTTGGAGTAGTAGAATCGCAAAAGAGTGCTGAGAGTTTTATGAGCAATAGAGATAGAATACAATCTTAGAGGTTTAGATTATATTGGAAATGTATACCAAGGTATTTAAATTTATAAACCTGCTCAATATTTTCCTTATTTACCACCCACTTATAAAGTTTCCTAGCTTTAGTGAAAACCAGGACCTTAGATTTCTCATAGTTAATAGATAAGTTATTGTCATTACAATAATGGGCAAAGGCTGCCAACAATCTAAGGAGACCAAGATGGGTCTGGGACAATAACACTGCATCATCCGCATATAGCAACACTGGCACATGAATGTCAGCTCGTTTCGGGGCGTGTGAATCTACTATTTGTAAACACTGCTCTAAATCATTGATAAAAATATTAAACAATGAAGGGGCCAGAACACAACCCTGCCTGACCCCACGAGTGGTGGGGATTGAATCAGTTAGAGCCCCATTGGGAGCATATCTGACTCGGATAGAAGAATTGACATGGAGCTGCATAATCAGGAACAACAACCTTTTGTCCATCAAGGATTTCCCAAGCTTGGACCACAATAATTCCCTAGGAATTAGATTGAACGCAGCTTTTAAATCCATAAAAGCTGTGAAAAGTCTACATTTGGGAGCACTAGAGTATTTACATGCAAGATGTTTCAGAATCATACAGTGGTCAAGTGAGGAGCGACCCGCTCTGAAGACTGCCTGCTCGGTCCCTAAGTTCTGCTGATCAGAAATCCACGTTTCAAGTTTAGATAACAAATAAAGGGCATATACTTTACCCACTACCGAAAGCAGGCTAATGGTCCTATAGTTAGATGGGTCAAGATGGGAACCCCATTTGAAGACCGGGACCACTATTGCTATTCTCCACTTAGCAGGGAAGATACCTGTACTGTTTATTGAAGTAAACAAATTAGCTAAGACTGGGGCCCACCAATCCACATTGGCTATCATAACCTCTGGAAGAATAGCATCAGGACCAGGATCTTTATCAGTTTTGAGACGGCTAAGTAAATCAGCTATTTCACCTGGCATAACCGGAGGCCATAAGAGTAATACCTCAAATGAAGGTGGCACAGAGAGTTGCGTGGGTTGAGCCTCATTATAGAGAGCATAAAAGTGG
This sequence comes from Hemicordylus capensis, assembly GCF_027244095.1. NCBI lineage: Eukaryota > Metazoa > Chordata > Lepidosauria > Squamata > Cordylidae > Hemicordylus > Hemicordylus capensis. The sequence continues at coordinate 12,828,967 of NC_069662.1, forward strand.
GATTCCCAAATACTAGCTGGAATCCTGCATAACATATTAGAATGGTTTGCCACCGAAACAATTTTCCAAAAAGCACGGCTGTCTTTTTGGTTTGTAGCCAATATTAGCTTGTCCCAGGTGTTTTTTTAATGCCTGAGTCTTGGCAAATCTAAGGCTCCTTTTATAGGCCTTCTTTGTCAAAAAATATGTTGGTGGAAGATTGTGATCTGAACTCAATCTATAATCTCTATATATGCCTTTCAACTGATCATGCAACCTCCTGCAAGGACAGGAGAGCTGGTCTTGTGGCAGCAAGCATGACTTGTCCCCATAGCTAAGAAGGGTCTGCCCTGGTTGCATCTGAATGGGAGACTTGATGTGTGAGCACTGCAAGATATTCCCCTCAGGGGATGAAGCTGCTCTGGGAAGAGCAGAAGGTTTCAAGTTCCCTCCCTGGCTTCTCCAAGATAGGGCTGAGAGATTCCTGCCTGCAACCTTGGAGAAGCCGCTGCCAGTCTGTGAAGACAATACTGAGCTAGATAGACCAATGGTCTGACTCAGTATATGGCAGTTTCCTATGTTTCCCATGTTCCTATGCAATGTGAGTCAAACCAGTTTTTAGGTCATTTTCCATTATACACACAAAGAGAGTGTGGATAGCTAAATAGCAAAATCTTTTGAGACAACATATCTTCTAGGTCCTCATATGTGATAATTGCTTGTGGACCCGGTTGATCTGATATAATTAAATTATACAAATTACATCCCTTGGGGGAATCATATAAGGTATTCAGCTCATTTTCAACTTCCTTTGACCACTTGTTTTTACAACCCAACATAGCTGATCTTTGCTGAAACAAGCAAGAGAAAGGGGTGTCCCCCCCTCACCCGAGGTAGATCTAAACAGGTGAGCATCGGGAGATGGTTGCTAAATGTTTGCTCGCCCACCTCGAAAGATGTAACCTGGGGGAGCAGGGAACAGGAAACCATTGGCTGGCAGTGGCCTAGCACTTGGTAGGTAATCTATGGTATGGCTTGCTAAACGCAGAATCATCCCTCTGGACTGGAGGAATGCCAGACCATCTGATTGCTCATCATGTTCAAGCACTTGTTCTTCTCGCTATTCTTCTCTGTTCTTCCAGCCTGGAGCAAATCTTGACTCCGGCAGAAATATTGCTTTCTAAGATCATGGGGCAAGTTGAGCAAAAATTTCTGTTTCTCATGTGACAGCATTATTTCATCATTCCCCGATTACGAGCAATTTTGGGAAACGGTTGAAGAGCAGCTTTTCTTGACACCCTGCCCATGTCATGCCGTTCCCAGCTCGGCTCTATATAACTGCAACTTTGAAAGACGTTTCTCAGAGGCCTCTTCCATCCCATACACCTGCTACATGGTCTTTTGCCTACAGCAACCAGTGAAGACAAGGACTTTGGGTGAGTAGATGGATATTCTGAGAAAGGTTGTGTCTGTACTATGGCACATTGTGCTCTTTCTGCAGGTCAGATCTTGGGTTTAAATACTAGTTATGATGAGATGAAGGAGGCAGTTCCCACACTGTGTTTGCAGTGTGCACCAAGGACATTCTAAAAGGGCACCTCAAGCTGCAAGGAACGGATGTGGTAAGCAGTTGTAGCATCCAACAAACTGGGCAAATATGCACCTTTTGCAAGTGATGTCTCTCTTCCATTTAACAGGGTAGGAGCAACTATCCCTCTTCAGCCCAGCACAACATCCTCCCGGTGTCTCCTGCTGGTGTCTCTCTTGTATTTTTCCTTATACTGTGAGTCCCTTTTGGGACATGGGACCATTTCCTCATTCTCATTCCTTTTGCTATGCAAACCACTTTCTGAAGTTATTTTTGAGAATCTCCCACAGCGTCTTCAGAGACCAACACCTCCTTTCTGTGGAAAGCTGGGTGTCACTCCAAGTAATAATGTTTGAAATATTTAATGGAGGGATAGAGATTGGGATCAATTCTTCTTACTTTTCACCAGCTTGAACAGTTATAATGTTATCCTCACTATAAGGAGTTCATAAGAATATAGAAACAACCCTCCTGGTTCAAACCCAAGGCCAATCAAGTCCAGCATCCTGTTTCCCACAGTGACCCACCAGATGCCACTGGGAAGACCTCAAGTAGGAGATGAAGGCATGCCCCTTCTCCTGCTGTTGTTCACCTGCAAAACGTATTCAGAGGCGGCCCATAGCTATCAAGACTTATAGCCACTGATGGACCTGTCCTCCATGAAGTTGTCTAAGCCACTTTTAAAGCCTTCCAAGTTGGTGACAACCACCACATGCCATGACAGAGAATTCTATAGATCAATCATACACCGATGCAATTGAGATGGCATATGAGTAAAAGGGTGTAAAACCTCCTCCTCATCTGGAAGGAGGAGATCTATTTACGTGTGTGGAGGGGGGGGATTACAGTTTGTAAGGATTTTGTTTTGAATTCATTGGCAATTTTCTGCTATTGTTTTCCCATTTGTGAGACCTTGCTCAAAAACAGGAAATATTTTTTTAAAAACGAAGATCAAAAAAGATTTTTTTAAAAAAACAAACAAATGCCAGAGAAATTGTCCTGAGATCTATGCCGAGAAAAACAAGCTACCGAAACAAGCCAAGAGCTACACTCTGAGGAGATTGTGAATATCTTGGAAACGCTTGAAACATCCAATAATTTTGAAGCTGTACAAGATAATCTCCCAGGGGCAAATAATCCGAGTAGCAATATTATTAATTTGGAGTCAAATTATGAGAGGAGTTCGTCAGAGATCGTTGAAGACAATTTGATTGATTTAAATATTTATTTATTATTTATTTATTCAATTTTTATACCACCATTCCAGAAAGGCTCAGGGCAATTTACATTAAAACAAAACCATTAAAATAAATTAACAATTAAAACTCAAATTATAACACAGTATAAAACAACAATAATTAACAATTCAAACATCATAAAACAGCAATTAGACAAGCAGAACAAATTAAAAACCCTGAAAAACAGATTGCAACATTAAACCCTTTAAAACAATATTAATTAAAAGCCTGGGTGAACAGGTGCATCTGCAAAGACCATTTTTAAAGCTGCCAGAGATGGGGAGGCTCTTATTTCACTAGGGAGCTAATTCCAAAGCCTCAGGGCAGCAGCGGAGAAGGACCGTCCCAGAGTAGCCACCAGATGAGTTGGTGGCAAATGCAGATGGACTTCTTCTAACGGTCTCAATGGGCGTTGGGGTTTGTAACGAAGAAGACTTTCTCTTAAATACCCAGGGCCCAAGCTGTTTAGGGCTTCATAGGTTATAACCAGCAATTTATATTTTGCCTGGGAACATATCAGTAGCCAGTATAACTCCTTCAGTACGGGAGTGATATGGTTCCTCCGAAATGACCCAGAGACCAACCTGGTTGCCACATTCTGGACCAACTGTAGCTTCCAGACTATATACAAGGGCAGCCCCACAGAGAGCGCATTACAGTAATTCAGTCTGGAGGTTACCAGGAGATGTACCACTGTTTTGAGGTTGTTCATCTCAAGAAACTGACGCTGTTGGCATATCAGCCAAAGCTGATAGTTTTGTAAGTAATGGTAGTAATAACGCAAGAGGTCAAACAAATGAGGAAACATTCTCTAGCAATGATAAAGTTCAGACTGCCGAAAAACTTTTGCTGAATAGGATGGATAAGCAGAGAGACCCAACAATTTTAAAGGAGGATTTAGCAGTCTCTTTATGCTTTTTGATGCCTCAGACAGTCAAAAAATATATTTGAAAATATCAGAAGTTCTACAGAAACTAGGTGCTGTTAAAGTCTCTGGCCACTGGAGAGATGCTGTGCAGAGGGCGGATAGGGCCAGTATCTCCCCTCCTGCTTAATAAAGAGAATCATCACTTTGAAATAGTGGCTCTTTGCTCAGTTAGCAGGGAATAAAGTTGCTCAGTTAAAACAAAATTAGCAACAAATTGGCAGAAACAATGTCATACTGTCACATTGGCTCAAATAAGCAACCTCTAAACTTAGCAACCCCTGCTAACTTGGCAAAGAGGCACCTTTTAACGTGGTGATTTTCTTTATTTAGCAGGGGGAGAGCAACTGACCTTATCCATCCCCAGCACTCTTCCTCCAGTGATTGTTGCTGGTGTCTATCTGATGTTTCCTTTTAGATTGTGAGCCCTTTGGGGACAGGGATCCATCTTATTGATTTATGATTTCTTTATGTAAACCAATCTGAGTCATTGTTGGAAGGGTGGTATAGAAATCAAATGAATGAATGAATGAATGAATGAATGAATGAAATGGGATGATCCTATATGGGTCACCTGACAACCTTGAACCCATTGTAGGATACAACATGTGATCAATAAAGAAGAAAGTTTGAAGAGGAAGGGGAAAATATGGGAAAGTGCTGCTCATCTTTTGTCCTTTTGTTATTTCACACAGACAAACACTCATTGATGGCGCACACAATGACTACAAAGGGGGCTTTTACCCTCTGGCTATTTTTGATGTCGGCTTGGATTGTGGTGGAGATTGAAGCAGATCTTACTTATGCAACCTTCCTAAGGGAGCATGTTGATTCTTCGAACCCTGAAATCCGGAATATTGGTCACTACTGCGCTAAGATGATGGAAGAAAGAGGGATTCCTGCAAGGAATATAAATGTTTTCCTTCTGGCCTCAGAAAGTGAGGTGAAAGCCATTTGCAGTGAAAATGACCAACCATTGACAGTCAGCCGGAGAAGCATATCTTCCATTCCTTCAGTAACCTGTTTTATAGACAGAGTTGACTATTTTAAAGGCATCTTTACCTATATTGGCATATACTTAAAGAAACAACAAAATGTTCGGTGCCAGAATAAATTGCCAGTCGAGTATCTCACACCTAACATTGAACCCCGCTACTTAAGTTGAAAGGGATTCCCTCCCTTTGGTTTTGGGGCAAAAAACAAACAAACAAAACCCTCCCACTAGCTATATTCTGCTTAAATCTGTAGGGCCTCAGCCCCAAGTTGACAACAATCTAAGGGTAAAGTTTCCTCTCTGCTCACTTTCAGCCTCCTCTCATCCACCTCTCTTGACTTCCCTCTGCATAAATATATGATCTGATTTTCTTATTCCTGATTTTTCTTGCTGTTTCCAGGGTTCCCATTACACCTTGCTGCTTTCCTGGCCCTTCTCCTTGCAACTCAGAAAAGCATATCTGGGGGCTCAGATCCATCTGATCCCAGGTGATAAACTCCAGCCTGGATAGAACTGTTCAAGGGAAGGCAAGCATTCATCACCCAGCATCAACAGGTTGGGACATTTGAAGGAATCACTTGCAGTAACTCAGCCTGACCATCTGGCCAGAGCCCTAACCTGCCCTTTGCAGCTCTGTGAAGCATTAGCTCAGTGCTTTCAAATGTGGGGTCCGCCAGATGTCTCAATCATCCCCAACCACAATTTATTGTGGCTGGGAATGTGGGAAGCTGGAGTTCAGCAAAATCCAGTGGACCCCACTTCAAGAACCACTGCATTACCTTTACATGAGCTTTTGACCACTATGGATTTACATTTCAACCAATCTTTATTTATGATTAAATATAAACTACAAAATGTAAGCACTAGTAAAAGCAACCGCAACAAAACAATCACAACCAACTGGATAATGACTGAGTCGTCGGTTGTATTTTCACTGATGATACACAAAATGTAGCTATCAATATACAGGCTGTAAATTGGTTTGTATCAGAAAGAAGTAACATGATCTAAAACCCCTCCAATCTACCTGGATACCTGAACAAAATGGGAGCGATATACTTCATATGAGAGTCCTTATAAAAGGGGCAATATAGCAAAACATGTTGTATTGTTTTGATCTCCTCTGACCTGCATGGGCAAGTTCGCTCCACTAATGGCGCTTTAGAGTATCTACCCTGCCTGAGTGCAGAATGGAGAACATTTTGTGGTTTATTTCCTTCCATGTCTGCTTTGAGGTGCCTTTTCAACTTTGCTAAAATAAATGTTTTCCTTGCTTAAGCATCACACTGTGTCTTGTCCTGGGTTATTTCAAAGCCTCTGGCCCAAGTCCTGAAAGACTGAAGGGAGGCAATTCAGGGAGGGCACCCACAATGACAACCTTCTTTTGATAAACATTTTTTTAAAAAAATCAAAATTGTGAGGGCTCATATTCCCTGCAGGTAACAAGGAGAGCTGCAGAGCCACCTGAGCCACCTTTCAGCAAGGCTTAGAAGAAGCACACCTGCATTTGGGAGAGTTGGGCGGTTCTGCTCCTATGAACTCCTGAACAAGCACACATTGCAATTTTACTGCTGTTATTCTCAAAATAAGTTGCATTGGAACATGTGCTTGTGCTACAGTCAGGAGAAGAACTCAGGAGAGATAGTCTTGTACTAGCAAGCATGAATTGTCCACTTTGCTAAGCAGGGCCTGCCTTAGTTTGCATGTGGATGGGAGACCACATGTGGGCACTGTAAGACATTTTCCTTAGGGGATGGGGGCCATTGCTCAGGGTAGTAAAATCCAAAAGAGACTGTGAGGAGCTCCAAAAAGATCTCTCCTAACTGGGGGAGTTGGCAACTAAATGGCAGATACAGTTCAGTATCAGCAAGTGTAATGTGATGTATATTGGGATAGAAAAGCCCCAACTTCACATATACATGGAAGTGAACTTCATATATATATACAGTTCTGAGCTGTCAGTGACTAACTAGGAGAGGGATCTTGGAGTTGTGCTGGACAGCTCCTTGGAAATATTATTGACTCAATGTGCAGCAGCTGTGAAAAAGGCCCAACCTCTTGCTTGGAACGATGAGGAAGGCGTTTGGAAATAAAACTGCTAATATTATAATGCCCTTAGATATGGTAAACCCCTCCTGTATTCTACCAAAGACAACCACAGGACTCTGAGGTCACCAGGAGTCGGCACCAACTCAACGGCATACTTAACCTTTTATGCGAAACTATGGTGAAGCCACATTTGGAATACTGCCTTCAGTTCTGGTCACCATACCTAAAGAAGGATGTTGTCAAACTGGAAAAGGTGCAGAAGAGGGAAAGAAAGATGATCAGGGGCCTAGAGTTCCTTCCTTATGAGGCAAGGCTAAAACACCTGGGGCTTTTTAGTTTAGAAAAAAGACGACTGAGGGACCATGATAGAAGTCTATAAAATCATACATGGTGTGGAGAAAGTTGACAGAGATAAATTTTTCTCCGTCCCGCATAACACTAGAACATAACACAGTTTCATGGTCATCCCATGAAACTGATGGCCAAGAAATTTAGGACCCACAAAAGGGACTACTTTTCCACACAATGCGTAATTAACCTATGGAATTCTCTGCCACAAGATGTGGTGGCAGCCAATAGCCTGGATGGCTTTAAGAAGGGTTTAGGAATGGTCTATCAATGGCTACTAGTCTGGTGGCTATGGGCCACCTCCAGCCTCAGAGGCAAGATGCCTCTAAATACCCATTGCAGGGGAGCATCAGCAGGGGAGTAGGAGAGGGGGCATGTCCTCTAGCCCATGGGCTTCCCAGAGGTATCTCTTGGACCACTGTGTGAAATAGGATGCTGGACTAGATAGGCCTTGGGCCTGATTCAGCAGGGCTGTTCTTATGTTCCTGTGTTCAGTGGAAGAGCATCTAAAGTCCCAGGTTCACTCCCTGGCATGTCCAGGTACGGCTGGGAGAGAAAGAGAGAGTCTCCTGCCTGTAACCTGGTATAGCTGCAGCTAATCAGTGCAGATGAACTTTACAGAAAACTATCTGACCTGATTGCCGCCGCACTCCCCTTGAATTTAGATGCATTTTGGAAACCTTCGGAAGTCCTGTTCAGAACACACACAGTGGTAAAGTTTCTGTTCCAAGGTTTACTTTTTAAATGAATGCCTAAACAGTCCTTCACATAGAACTGCACTCATGAGCTGGTCTTGAGGTAGCAAGCTGACCCGAGTGCTGCGGCTGGGCCAAGTGCCGCCGCCACCGCCCTGCGGGGCCGAGTGCTGCCGCCAGTGCCAGCCACCACCTTGCCGCCGCTGCCGGGCCTGGCCCGGCCAGTCCCACCGCCTCACTTCCGCGGCCAGGCCAGGCCAGTCCCGCTGCCTCGCCTCCGCGGCCAGGCCAGGCCAGGCCCGCCGCCTCGCCTCCGCGGCTGGGCCCGCCTGGCTCCCCGGCCATGGCCACCGCCGCTGCTGTTCTCCTGGGTGCGCCAGCCAATCAGGCACCCCGCAGCCCAGCCAATCAGCTGGGCTGCCGGGACGCATTTTTGCCTGGCACACCCAGGAGAATTATATATATAGATACCACACAAATAATGGAAAATTCTGTGAGGAAAGACAAAAAAAGGCTGCTGACAGAAAACTAGAATGCTAGGGAGAATGGTAGTGTTCCCCTTGACACATCATAAGAACATAAGAACAGTCCTGCTGGATCAGGCCCAAGGCCCATCTAGTCCAGCATCCTTTTTCACACAGTGGCCCACCAGATGCCTCTGAGAAGCCCACAGGCAAGAGCTGAGGTCATGTTCTCTCTTCTACTGCTACTCCCCTGCAACTGGTATTGAGAGACATCGTGCCTCTGAGGCTGGAGATGGCCCACAGGTAACCATTGATAGACCTCCATGTCCTCCATGAATCTGTCTAAACCCCAGGTGTTCCAGGCCTCTGATCATTTTGGATGCCCTCTTCTGCACCTTTTCCAGTTCAACAATATCCTTCCTAAGATACAGTGACCAATGCTTTATGCAGTACTCCAGATGTGGCTGCACCATAGATTTGTAGAAGGGCATTATAATATTAGCATTTTTATTTTCAATCCCCCTCCTAATGATACCTAGCATGGAATTAGCTTTTTTCACAGCTGCCACACACTGAAACAACACTTTCAATGAGCTGTCTACCACAACCCCAAGATCTTTCTCCTGGTCAGTCACCGACAGCTAGATCCCATCAGCGTATATGTGAAGTTGGTGGTTTTTGCCCCAATGTGCATCACTTTACACTTGCTTACATTGAACCGCATTTGCCATTTTGTCACCCAGTCCCGCAGTTTGGAGAGATCTTTTTGGAGTTCCTCACAATCCGTTGTGGATTTCATTACCTTAAATAGTTTAGTGTCATCTGCAGATGTGGCCACTCACTGGTCACACCAAGTTCTCGATCATTTATGAACAAGTTAAAGAGCACTGGTCCCAATACCGATCCCTAGGGGATCCCTCTTCCTACCTACCTCCATTGTGAAAACTGTCCATTTATTCCTACTCTCTCTTTCCTGTCCTTCAACCAGTTACCGATCCACACATGAACTTGTCCCTTTATTCCATGACTGCTAAGTTTACTCAAGAGCCTTTGGTGGGGAACTTTATTAGGGGTGTGCATTTCAGATTTTTGGTGTTTTGAGTCGGATCCAAATTGAAAAACCCCCGTTTCAGTTTGTAGCTGAATCAGAGCCTTTGGTGGGGAACTTTATCAAGAGCTTTTTGGGTGTCCAAGTATACTATGTCAACCGGATCACCTTTATCCACATGCCTGTCGACACTCTCAAAGAACTCCAAAAGGTTAGTGAGGCAAGACTTTCGCTTGCGGAAGCCATGCTGGTTCTCCTTCAACAAGGCCTGTTCTGATATATGCTTTAAAATTTTGTCCTGAAGTATGCTTTCCATCCATTTACCCTACACCGAAGTTAAGCTGACCGGCCTGTAATTTCCTGGATCTCTTCTTTAAAATTGGAGTCACATTGGCTACTTTCCAGTCCTCTGCTACATAGCCTGATTGTAGGGACAAATTATATATTTTTGCTAGGAGATCAGCAATTTCACATTTGAGTTCCTTCAGAACTCTTGGGTGGATGCCATCTGGCCCTGGCGATTTGTTAATTTTTAGCTTTTCAAGACAGTTTAGAACATCTTCCCTTGTCACTTCAAATTCACCCAGTTCCTCAGCCACTAAACCTGAAAAACTCAGTTCTGGAGAGGGTATATGGTCAGTATCCTCTGCCATGAAGACAGATGCAAAGAACTCATTCAGCTTCTCTGAAATCTCCTTATCCTCCTTAATAATCCCTTTCAAACACTCATCATCTAAGGGTCCAACCGCCTCCCTGGCAGCTTTTCTACTTCTGATACATTTAATGATGTTTTTGTTATCTGCCCTGACACTTCTAGCTATATGCTCCTCAAACCCTCTCTTGCATCCTTTATTGTGTCCTTGGATTTCTTTTGCCAGAGTTTATGTTCCTTCCTGTTCTCTTTATTTGGGCAGGACTCCCATTTTCTGAAGGAAGTCTTCTTCCCTTTTATAGCTTCCCTGACTCGGCTTGTTAGCCACGCTGGCATCCTCCTGAACTTGCTGGTATCTTTCCTCCTTCTTGGTATACATTCCAATTGTGGTTTTAAATAAGTTCCATGCTTTCTGGAGTGATTTGACCCTCCTGACTTTTCCTTTCAACTTCTTTTTTACCAGTCCACTCATTTTTGAGAAGTTTCCTCTTCTGAAGTCCAACGCATCTGTGTTGGACTTCTTTGACAATTCTCCACTTGCATATATGCTGAATTGGATCACACTATGGTCACTGCTACCCAATGGTTCTGAAACTCTGACATCTTGCACCAGTTCCTGGGCACCACACAGGATTAAATCCAAAGTCAACAGCTCTCTGGTTGGTTCCATGACTAACTGTTCTAAGGCACATCAATCTTCTGTGTACAGGGGTTCACCTTCCCCACATTTTAATGTGCAGCACTGCCCTTAGGGTGGTGCAGAGCTCAGGCTCATGGGGTGGGGGGCTCTGTAATCTCTGTAATCTCCCCCTCCATTTCTGCCAGTGAGAGCAATTCAGCTGCTCTGGTTTGCCAAGTACAGCATGCTGCAGAGTCTAGGCAAGTCGGAGGGGAGCTGCTGAGACAGTCGAGAGCTGTGCTCTGTTGCACCACAGGGGGAAAATATTTTAGCTACTAAAATATTGCTACTACTGCTGCCGTTCCTCTTGCTGCATCCAGCTATGCTGGACTATGCACTGTGCTATGCCCAGCAAATCAGAGCAACTGAGTTGCAGGCTGGCTACTGCTAAGAGTGAGAAGTGAGCTCTAGCTGGCTTCAGTGGGGGGAGATTCCAGGGAAGAATCTCCACACCCCCAGAGTCCCACACCCTCTCCCATTGCCCTGAGCTATGACTCCCCTCCCCACCCCAAGAGCAGCCCTTCATGTTACAATGGGGGCAGGTGAACCACTAAAAAACTGATATGATAGGAATCCGCCACCCCCCTTCAGAAAAAGAACAATGTGTGACCCGACCTCCTTCATTCCTGTGATCTCTCTGTGAACTCAGAGTTCACAGCAATTAAGGTCACACACTGCTTTTTTGGAATGGGGGAGGGATTCCTTTTCATTGCATTGTAACAGGCAATTTTTAATTTTTTAAAAAATAAAAAATAAACCATGAACACCACTGGCTTGAGGCTCCTGGGAGGAGTTGTGGCCATACATGCCTTGCACCCAAAACCATTCTGCGGCACAGGGACCCCACGGGGGGGGCAGTTGGGACATCCTCAAATCCCCCTTATTCCCTATGGCGAAAATGCAAAGAATGGAAAAATCTCTAAAAAAACCAACACCTCATATCTAAAATCACATTAGTGTCCAATTGCTTTGGGGTTCACTGTTGTGCCCCAGTGTTGTGCCCGCAGGTGCTCTGCATATGGAATAATGGTCCAGTTTGAGTCCCCATTATTGCCCATGGGAAACATGCAAAAATGTAAAAATCTTCAAAAAATCATTACATATAGCAGAAGTATCCAATTGCTTTGGGGTTTGGTGGGTGGTAGCACCCCTGGGTGCCTAACACCCATCCCAGTTTTGTGCCCCTGGGTGCTCTACATAGGGAATAATGGGCCAATTCGAGTCTACATTATACCCTTTGTAGAACCTTTTAGAACCTGTTCGAGTTGGGTGTCAAACCAGTTTTGTGCACATCCCTAGTCCACAGTTGGCAGGTTGCACACATCCAAGCTACTACACCTTGTCAGGAGTGGATGGCTCCCTCTTGCTCCTGCAGACGCTGGAGCAAGAGAAAGGTGGATTTCTACCAGGTAGGAACATCCTGAGGACACTCTCAAAGAACTCCAAAAGGTTAGTGAGGCAAGACTTTCCCTTGCAGAAGCCATGCTGGTTCTCCTTCAGCAAGGTCTTTTCCTCTATTTGTTTAACAATATAATCTTTAAGTATGTTTTCCATCAATTTACCGAACACCTAAGTAAAGCTGACTGGCCTGTAATTTCTTGGATCCCCTCCTGGATTCCTTTTTGAAAATTGAAGTCACAATGGCTACTTTCCAGTCCTCTGGTATAGACAGTGGCTTATCTAGGGAAAACAGCACCTAGGGCAAGCACTGAAATTGTGCCCCTGTTCACCACCTGAGTGAGTGGACCAGAAGAGTCTCTCTCTCTCTCTCTCTCTCTCTCTCTCTCTCTCTCTCTCTCTCTCTCTCTCTCTCTCTCCCACACACACACATCACAGAGTTGCAGTAGCTCTATCATTCACACTACTCTAGGAAGTTCTCCAGGAGTAATTGGCTCCTAACCGTGGGTTCTCCTTTGGAGTTATTTTCACATAGAGAAAGGGGATGGGGAACAAAAGTCTGAATGTTTAAATTAAAAGGTTCTTAGGAATTCTGTACTTTGAGAAATCTGAACCTATTAGCAATTTTGGCACACAACAGTGGATGTTTGATTCCAATGTGTGCGTATCATATTGGATCCCAGCAGTCATCCCATTAAAAAGGCCATTTGACAAGTAATATTAAGAATATGTTTAGCCTCTTGTGCAAGCTTGACAGGAAGGCAGATTTATATTAATTAAAAATACTTGCTGCATTGCAACTGAATGTGATTATGATGAGGTGCATTAGCACCTTCCATGAAACAGAAGTATCCGAATGACAATATTTTGGCAGGAGGCACAGCCTCTTTCAGTCTAAATTAAACTAACATGCTTAATGTAGGAAGAATGAGTTAGATTTGGGCTGGCACTGCATTCACAGTGCAGCCAGGAGTGGCTCTTCTCTGAGAATGCAGTGGCCATTTAACTCCTAGAAGGGGGGCTGTGTGGCCCCTGCTCGGGAGATAAACCAACACTCCCACATCTGTTGTCAGATGCGGGCGGGGGCGTGTCAGGGCTGTGAGGCACAGCACCTGCAAGGCACGGCACCTGATTGAGTGTGGCCTGGGTTCTTTGTACCCATTGGCCCAATGGTGGCTCTGTCCCTGGAGGGGCTCAGGGCTGCACAAACACAGATCCATCCGAAAGTTTCCTGACCCGACTCTAGACCCCAATGACCAAGGAGGACTCATTACATTTGGCTTGGGGGGAGGAGGAGCGGGAGAGGGGGAAGATCATCAGAAGTGGGCAGGTGGGTGACCATGCACGGCACACATGGACACTGAGAGAGAGAGAGAGAGATTGAGAGATTGAGAGAGAGAGAGAGAGAGAGAGAGAGAGAGAGAGAGAGAGAGATTGAGCAGTTGGTTTACTGTTTACTTACTTACTCTGGACTGGTCTGGGGAAAGGGAGTAGAAGAATCAGATTGAGAGAATGCAAATGCAGCCAGCAGGCAATGGTGGGCAAGCAAAATAAAAATGAACGGGAACGAATGGCAGCACACAAAGAACTACTGAGCTAACATGTTCTCTCCAACCAGCATGGTCTGCAGGCGCATGTGCTCATTGAACCAGCATAGGGAGAGGGGACATGGCATGTGCGCTCTCCACCAGGTGCCACTCAATGGGAGCACCCACCCGCGACCATCCCTGCCCCTGCTGTGCACCACCCACCCAGCCCGGACATCTCACGGCTCATGAAGAGTCACAACACTGCTACCTGCTATGCCTGTGTGAGTGGTGGAGGTGCGAGTGCTGCGGGTGGTGAGCAGCGGGCCCGCACCACCGACACAGAGCCCACTGGTAGGGAAAGAAAATTAATTTTTTTTAAAAAAATGTGGTGGTGGGGTGCGGGCATGGCAGGCACTTCTGTGCCCCCTTCAACTGGCACCCAGGGCACATGCCCTGGCTGCCCCACCCTGGATACACCTCTGGGTATAAAGCCTGATTGTAGGGACGAGTTCCATATTTTTGCTAGGAGATTGGCAATTTCTTTATTCAGAACATACAGACAAAATAAGACTTTGGAACCTACTCTTTGGGTGTTAGACCTATAACACATCAGGCAAGAAGAAGGCCAGGTGGGAAGCTTTCTTCAGTATTTTATTGGAGAGTGAGAAAGTGACTGTTGTGGGCTGAGAATTGAGAGCGACTGAGCTAGAAGAATATATGGCATCTATATAAGACATAATATTGTGAAATGATGTTCATCTGATCTTTCTTTCATGTGTTCTTCAAACATTAGCAGAGTTCATTGATCAGTTAACCACTGGTCACCATTTGAACATGCAAGAGATACCCAGAGAGTTTCTAGTCCAGTTCAGAAACCCAGATTTCTCCTTTCTTTTCCCCAGTCAATCTCTGCATCTCTTTCAGGGCTAGTTTGAATGAATCATGGTCTAACTGGCCTGCTCCATGAATCGCCATTCATGAAAAATTATACAATTCCACCTTTTCATGCGGCTCTAGCGGCTGGGGTACAGACTGTTTTACATCAGGTGGTTTAACCATCCACTTCCCTCCCTATTTTTTGGCTTGGGTACATCCCGTCACTTTGAGGTTGACCTCCCTATTCCATGGAAAAAGAAACATTGGTAGACTTTTTGGGTAGACTGACAATATCAGTTACGGTATTGGAGGTGGAAAAATCGAGTTTGTTAAGGTATAGGATATATGTTTTGAATTTCTATAGCAAGGTTTAATTGTATAATTAGTGATTCGTGCTGATTAGTGAGCTGGAAGTCAATTTTTTGTTTAATGTGTGATGTAATGAGATTCTTAAGATATTGTTAAAATCAATAAAAATTTAAAGAAAAAAAAAAACTTACCATGAAGGGTTGATCGAACTAGCCTGCTCCATGTGATATTGATTGTTCATAGTGGACTATGAACATGTGTCCAGCCCCGCTCCAAGAGTGATTTCTTGGCAACTGAAGCATCTACTGCCATGGAGTACTGCACTAAGATGATGATAAACTTCCTTAAAAGGAATAAGGAGGCAATTGCCTGCAGATCAGTCCCTGCTTTTACTGGCCAATCTGCAGGCTGGAAGGGCAGGAAATTCAAACTGACATCAAAACTCATAATGGAGATTGAAGGAGAAAGACTTTTTGTGATCACAAAATGGAGGTCTGAAACTACAAACCAAAACAGGGGCAATTCATTCTGGCTCCAAAACTTTCGGACTTGGCCATCAGGCGATTTGTTTTGTCTACAAATCACCCGAAATGGCCTGTTTTGGTTACAAATCATTTTGTACCCAAAACATTTTGCACATCCTTAATAATTGGTAGAATAAAAAGACCTGAGAATAAGTTAATGAGACTGAGAGACGTAAACCATAAAGGTAAACTTAAGATACTCAATCAAATAAAACCACTTTTTATGGAACACAGCTGGTTATGGTTTCAGCTGATACAACTGCAGTCATTTCTATCTTCACCCCAGTTGTTATCTATGGCTAGTAGAGATTTGACCAATTTTGAGAAGCTGGTGATAGAAAGTGGCTATGAAATAAAAGGATTAATATCTAAGCTCTATTTGATTTTGTTAAAACATGAATTAAAACCATCGACTGGATTAAAACTTGTCTGGGAGACGGACGTGTCAAGAACTTTTCATGATGGAGAATGGGAGAAAATCTGGACTAGTACATCTTTTTATACAGTCTCCGCTCAAATTAAGGAAAATTATATGAAAATAGTCCATAGATGATATATGACTCCAGTGAGATCAGCACATATAGCAAAAAATGTGTCTACTAAATGCTGGAACAATGACTGTAAGGAGAAGGGGACTTACTACCATCTATGGTGACCTTGTCCAACAGTTAGACATTTCTGGAAATTGGTTCTCATAGAGATTAGCAAACATCACTGACCAACAGATTCAACCAGATCCTCACTTGTTAGGTATTTTTTCAAGAGAACTGGAGACACGAAAATTTAAAGATTTACTGTTCTTTATGTTGATAGCAACTAGATTGATCATTGCCAAAAACTGGAAAGAGGAAGTGTTATCCCTAGAAGAATGGAATAACAAACTCTGGTATATTGCAACAGTTGAAAAACTGACTTATGTATTAAATATCCAAAAAGGTATAATTCCATCTCAATCTTTTATTATGATTTGGCAGGATCTATTATTATTTTTTGAATGATAAAAATCACGGCAAGGAGGGGACTTCCCAATTCATCCATGTTTGGAAAGGTGTATTTGTTTAAGAACGACCTTGATGTTGTAGAGTGTTATGTTTCTAATGCTTTTTAGTCATAGGTTTGGGTTTGGTTTTCTTCTTCTTCTTTTCTTTTTAATGATGGCTTTTATAAATGTATTGTAATGGTGTCTAGTGATTTTAAATAAATTATTATTTAATTTAAAAAACAGGTCAATCATGCACCAAGAGTTTCCAGCTCAATTCAATAGTTGGGGATGAACACTCCATTTCCAGAGGCGCTCTTCGCCACAGACCTTGGAGATCTGATCTGTAGCCTCCTGTCTCCAGGGGGCCCTCCAAATGTTCTGGGGAGGGCCTCTCCAGAGCCCCACCACTGCCCCGCACTCACCCCTGCCCCACATCGCTGCCCCGCCATGCCAATATTTGCATCGATATTCACCGACGTCCCTATGCACACTCTCTTTCATGGAAGCAGCAGAAACTGCTGCAACTATCCTCCCAGCTGCCAGAAGGCGGCCTTTGCACAGGCTGAAGGGGAGAGGTGAGAAAGGCAAAGGAAGGCATGCAAAGGAGCAAGTGCAGCCCGAGGCTCCTTGAGGATGGTCGCTGTGACGGATGAGTCCAGCTGAGTGGGGTAGGCTCTGTGGAGTTCAAAGCAGAGTAGAGGATCTACCTTACTTACCTTACAAAGGATAGTTTGTAACGTTCCTTAAACGTTCCGTTTGCTTAAACGATGATCTACCTGTCATTGTTCCTCGTTTAAGCATCACACTGTGTTTTATCCTCCATTATTCTGAAGCCTCTGGCTCAAGCACAATGTCTCCTAGACTGGAGGGAAATAGTTAAGGGAGGGCAGACACTGTTTCGATAACCCTTTAAAAAGAGAGAAGAAATCTTTTCCTGCAGAGAAAAGACAGATGTGTAAAGGAGAACAGTCTTTCTCTATCATTTTGTTCTAGTTTTCTTCTTGCAGAGTCATTTTTAGCCAGTAGGCTTATGAGTTCACCCAGCATTCTGTGTTTGTGTCCGTGCGTTCGCCTCCCCATCAATTCCGCAAAGCCTGGATCCACCCCGATCCAAGATGCCGGACACATAAACTGTTGAGGCGCAGGTGGGTTAACGTGTGAACTGCCTAACCAACTTGAACCAAATTTGCTGCAGCTGTAGAGACAAATAGAGATGCCCTCATGGTGTGTTGTATGATGATGACATCCACTCCAATTCACAATGGGGGCAACATGAACATCTGAGGAACAGGCAGGCTAATTTGTGGACCGTGTAACCAATTTAAACAAAATTTGGTACTGTTGCAGTAAGTGACACACAGGGATACCCCAATGGCATAGTCTGTGATGATGTCATCCACAAGGATTCAAGATGGTGGACGCATAAACCTTTGAGGCACAAGTGGGCTAACTTGTGAACTGCCTAACCAATTTGAACCAAATTTGGTACAGCTGTAGGGACACATAGGGAGACATCAATGGTGTAGTTTGTGATGATGTCATCCACCTCAATCCAAGATGGTGATCGTGTGGATGTCTGAGGTGCAAGCCAGCTAGTCTGTGGACTGTCTAGCCACATAAACTTTTGAAGCACTTTTGAAGTGGGTTAACTTGTGAACGGCTTAACCGATTTGAACCAAATTTGCTGCAGCTGTATTGACACATAGGAAAACCTGATTGGCCTTGTTTGTGATGATGTCATCTACCCCACTCCAAGATGGCAGATGCTTGAACGTTTGAGGTGCAATTTGGCTAACTTGTGGACTAACTGATTTGGACCAAATTAGGTACAGTTATAGTGAGAGACACACAGGGACACCTCAGTGGTGTCGTTTGTGATGATGTCATCCACCCTGATTCAAGATGGTGGAACCACAAACCTTTGAGGCACAACTGAGCTAACTTGTGGGGTAGCCAGAACCTAAGGGGTATACTCATGAGTCAAATGGGCCGTAACCCAAAATTTGGCTTTAAAAAAGCCAAATCTGGCAACAGAGTAAAATCAAATTTGCTACAGCTGTAGGAACACATAGGGACACCTTAATGGTGAAGAATGTGATGATGTCATTCTACTTAAGACAACCACAGGGCTCTCTGGTCACCAGGAGTAGACACCAGCTTGACGGCACACTTTACATTTACATCTCCAGAACAGAGTGTGTGTGTGTGTGTGTGTCTGTGTGTGTGTGTGTGTGTGTGTGTGTGTGTGTGTGTGTGTGTGTGAGAGAGAGAGAGAGAGAGAGAGAGAGAGAGAGAGAGAGAGAGAGATATGTATATTCTTTAAATAAAGGTCTAACATATTCCAAATCCCCATTCAGCCATGATATTAACTGGGTGACTCTGGGCCAGTCACTTCTCTCTCAGCCTAACCTACTTCACAGGGTTGTTGTGAGGAGAAACTTAAGTATGTAGTACACCGCTCTTGGCTCCTTGGAGGAAGAGTGGGATATAAATGTAAAAATAAATCAATAAAATAAACATATAAGTAAGGTTTTCATTTCACAGCAATTCACTGGCCAGCATTAACAACCACCTTCACAAAATTCCTCTTACTCCCCTCCATCTCATCATTGAAACTTACACAAGATCACACACAGGCTTTTTTCTTTATGCCAATTAGTCTCAATTTTGTGCATACATTCATAATTAAGCAGGCAAAACACCCTAACCCTAACCGACTGTAGTAAGAATCAAAGTAGGAAGAAAGAATCATGCACACTGAGTCTCTTAAAGGAAGGGCAGGATGCAAGTGTCATGACAGAACACATATATGCATGATGTGCATACAACAACATATTCATATTTATACTGACATTTAGCCACATGACTCCAATAACTGCATCCCATTCAATGCCATTTATGCCAAACAGAAAGAGAAGTCAGTATAAGAAACTAGCAAGCCAATATATACACAGCCACTAACGTCATTTCAAACTAGGCAACAGAATGATATATATAGAATCATCCCAATTTCTTACTAGGATTTAATAATATAAGGAAACATCTGAAGGGCAGGAAAGCAGTGCTTCATCTTTTTTTTTTTTTGCTTACTTTTGGAAGTGGGTTCCCCCCCCCACTCTTCCCCACTCAGTCACAGAGCCACCAGCAGAATCACAGACACGCAGAGTGATATTACGCCTGATATGATATCTCCCCATTTCACAAAATGCTGCTTACGCTTTGAAATGACACTTTGTGTGTGTGTTTGCTCTGGCTCCCCGCATCCTCTCTCCTCTGACTGACCTGATATATCCACTCACGTGAGGTGAAGAGTGAGTCTGTGCAGTAGACAGGGCAGGGTGCACTGTTAACAAGCTAACAAGGGTTAGCCCGAAAGAGATGAGAGCCTTGGCCAGCGCCCCCACCCCCATTTTGAGAGCACAGACAGAGCTCAGCCGACAGCCTCTGCCAGCTCTGTGTGAGACCTACAGGCACTGAATCCACAGCCCACTAGACCCCCGCTGAGATTTCACACTGCTGCTATGTAGAATTGTGCTAGCTTTGTAATAGTAGTGATATATAATGTACTTGGCTAACTTGCAAGTTCTAAAATGTAGAAACAAGAAACAATATATTAATGTTCAATATTGTAATAACTGGCTGAACCGCAAGCTCTTAAACAATGTATCCATTTGTACTAGCTCACTTCTGTAACCCATTGAGCCACGTGATCTTGACAAATGGGAATGCTTAGGTGGTGCTTACGAATGGTATGTGTGGAGGAACGCATTAGTGAGCAACATGAAGAGCGCCCCTAGCCCCCACTCCCTCTCTAGCACAGACCATGTTTGGAAAGACGCCAAGGCCCGAAGAGAACCAGGGAGGACTGCCAGTGACGTTGCAAGGGAAGAAAGAACTGAAGGAGACAGGATGGGTACGTCTTGTAATCACAGAGATGAACGTGGACGGCAAATGTACCAACCGGAACTGGACTGGAAACTTCCCTTTATAAGTCAGGCAGGAAACCAGAAGACCCCTGAGAAGCACCAACATCCCAAGCGAGGCCTCTACGCTTCTTCCAACACCCCTTTCAAAGACTGATCACCTTTGGAGTGGGGCTAGGTGAGTATGTGTGTGTGTGTGTATGAGTTAGAAGTTAGCTTGCTGTTTTATTGGCTATAATAAACACGGAACCTTGATTGAGTAAGACCAGCTGGTGTCTGTGTCCGTTTCCTGGGGCTACCTTGTTGGTGGTGGTGCAGTGCTAAAAGGACTTAGAGTAAATAAAGGTCCCACTAGGATCATCCAGAGTAAATAAAGGTCCCACTAGATCTGTGTGAGTTCAGCCAGGCTTCTGCCTGCTGCTGAATTAATGGAACTCACCTCACGTAGAAGGGAGGGAAAGGGAAGGGAGCCTCGGCCAGCAATGTCCTCCCTTCCCCCCCTAGTGACAAAGCTCAGCCGAGCAGACTGACTGAGTGCAGCAGGGAGAAGGAGGAAGCCCGGCCTTCCCGCCCCCTCCACGATCGACTGGCTCTTGCAGAGCTAGAGCAACAGCAGCAGCAGCAAACTGCCTGGTTCTGCCGAGATGAAAGGCAGCAGGCGCCAGAGGGAGGGGGCTCAAGCTGAGGGGCGGGCGGGCACTGCACTCACACACACGACGGCACAGCAGCAGGGCGCACAGTGAGAGTCTGACCGGGCGCACAGAGTCAGACCAGGCACAGACCGGCCCAGCCCTCAGACATCCTGGCACGGCATGGCAGCAGGGAAGGTGCACAGGTGGAGGGCGTACCGGGGATTTGCCTTAATGCCCAGTGGGCCAGTCCGAGCCTGGTCTACCTTATGTTTCATTTTAGCTTGTGAGCCCTTTGGGGATAGGGAACCATCGTTACTTATTTTTTATTTATTTTTCAAGGTAAACTGCTTTGAGAACTTTTATTGAGTAGTGGTATATAAGTAGTAATAAAGTAGTATTAGTAGTGGTGGTGGTGGTTGGGGTTGTGGTCGTAGTGGAGGCCGTAGTAATAGAAGATACTCTTGATGGGGAAAATTTGAGCTGAAAGTTGTGAGCTTAGGCCATTTGCTGAGAGATTAGCTTAAGCAGAATCATGACACTTGACCTTTGAAGAGGACTCTGAGGTCATCTTTGCCAAATGGGAGACAAATGATCCAGAGGTTCCATTTCATGGTTGTCTGAATGCATGAAGCTGTGGTTATATCACAAAAGCAACCCTAGATTTTTGATCCAAAACCATAATCTGAACCTTTGGCTTGTAATGAGTTTCACACCTTCAAACTGAGGTTCGAAGGCATCATGCTGTCATCCAAATTCTGCCGCCGCTGTAACATGGGATTTATTTATTTTTTGCTGTGGCTGCTGCCAAAACTATTGAGAGGGTGTCTCTGACCAGCCCAGAAACTCACCAGATGTAAGCCTGCTGCGCTTCTCGCTGGCCTCCTCTCTGAGCACTTGCTCCCCCAACTTGCTATCTCCCCACTCCTCCAGCTGTTGCCCAGCAATAGGGATGCCGTGCTGCCATATCCCAAGCTTTAAAGCATGTCAAAGTGGAAAACCACATTGGGGTATGCCTGCTTTCCACTGTTGCTCATGTTCCCCGCTTGGGCAATCTGCATTAATAATAATAATAATAATAATAATAATAATAATAATAATAATAATAATAAATATTATTATTATTCAATTTCTATAAATAGGGAATGGGATGACAAGGTGGGCACTTTGTGGAGAGGATTCCACAGATCAAGTGATGACGAACTATTTGCACAAGCACAAGGGGTTCCAGTGACTGGTTCACCAACTGGTGGTCCAGTTCAAACTCATTTCGAATTGGAACCCAACTGTGGAAAATGGTTCTGTGCATACCCCTAATCACTATAAGATATTGCCCTTAGGGGAAGGGACCGCTCTTGGAAAAGCATCTGCCTGCTTGCATGAAGAACGTCCCTGGTTCCCTCCCTGGCATCTCCAGATAGGGCTGAGGGAGCCTCCTGCCTACATCCTTGGAGAAGCTGCTGCCAGTTTGTGTAGATATTACTGAGCCTCTGATTCCGACACCATCGGCATTGGAATTGGGTTGGAGTTGACCTGATATGAAGGACACACTGGCCCTGTGGGTCCTTTGTGGGGGGTTATCTTTGTCCCTCATACCTGAATTTGGGTTTACAGTCCTTTAAATCCACATCAGGAACCAGCTTGGACAGACTTCCTCTCCAAGCTGGCTGCCAGACTGGTTTTGGTCTGATAAGAATATCGGAAGCCTCCCAGATCCTTGGAAGAGTGTAGGAGATGTGAATTGAAGGCAGAAGCTTTAAAAACAACATTTTATCATCCTTTGGGTTGGGCTTGTCTGTCTCTTCTCAAGAGAGGTGGGTTTTCGCATAAGGTGTCCAAAGTATGATACTTTGAGCCTCGTCATTTGTGCCAGAGTGAAAATTCTGGATTGATTTGTTCTATGATCCATTTGGTTTTTTTCTGGCTGTCCATGGTATCCTCAAAAGTCTTCTCCAGCACCAAAGTTCAAAAGTGTCAATACATTTTCTATCTTGTTTCTTCAAATTCCAGCTTTTGCATCCATAGAGTGTCACAGGAAAAAACATTGTCTGAACAATTCTAATCATTGTAGGTATAGACATGTTATGGCATCTAAATATCCTTTCCAAAGCCTTCATAAGAATATAAGAGCAGCCCTGCTGGATCAGACCGAAGGCCCATACCACAGATATAACAAAATAGCAGATGATGTCTTACATCAAAATGTCTTCTATTTTGTTACAGCTGTGGTTCAGTTTTTAAGTTTTAAACAGATGTTGTCTTACATTGAAACGTCTGATATTTTGTTACAGCTGTGGTTTAGTTTTTAATTTTTAGGCTTTTATTGTGCATTAAAGAAGGTCATTGAAAAAGCTTTTCAATAATTAAATAGCTAATTAAATAACTGATACAATGAAATGAATAACTAAAATTGGCAAGAAAAAAGTAGAATTATTCCATTGGCTGTATGAACAAGATCTTGCTGATGCCATACTTAAGATTTTGTAAGTTCCTCATTGTATTAATACACCCTGGCTTCCAATGGAAAGCTGGAGCAAATGGCCAATTAGTTTAGTAATTAGGTTTTTTTTTAAATCTCAGGAGATTTACTAATCCAAACCTTTTCTTTTAGATATAGGGAGGATGTTCTGCCTTAAAAAAAAAAAGATCAGTTACAAAAGCTTCAGTTAGAAAAGATCATTCACCTTTAATTTTTGAATCATTATTTATCTCAGTGCACCTGTGCAAGATGGCCTGCAGGGGGGAGGAGAAAATCCCGGAGAGGTGCAGCACTTCCTCTCCCCCACTCCCAGTCAGAGACAGAAAATAGTTTTGTATCAGCCCTCTGCGGCTGCTGAGAGCTGGAAAGGAGCTTTCATCTAATGCTACAAGGGAGTTAAGAAAGCAAGTCAGTGATCTAGTGAAATGTCTCTCTAGCACAGGAGCATGCAGGGGTGTGGGTGGGGAATTAAAAAGGGAAGAAAAAGAGAAATAAAATCATCAAAGAGTAATAACTGGTCAGGGAGCTCTGAAATTTGGCACACAAGTAGTGGAGGATGGCAGGACTCTGTGCATATAATATCCCGTCAATCAAGCAATTGATTTTTTTTTTACATTGCATTTTTAATGATTAAGCCAGAACCCCTGTAACATGAGAGAAAATTGGCAAAAAACGCTTGGCGGGCCAAACTTTTGGGGCCAGGGCGTACTGCTGGTTCTGACCCATTCCAGTCATGTAAGCGCCACCTTTGACCATTTCCCTTTAATTAAACCCCTCCTTTGGGCATTTCCTGTGACGTAAGGACGTTCTAACAGCTGTGCACTCATGTGGTCCCTGTGATGTCATTCCAAAGCCACGTGCTTCTGTTTGTAAAGAAAAGTACATGGATTTTTTAAGCTGATATGTCTCCTAAACTACTAAGGATGGATTGGAACTAGGAGGAGGGGTGCTGGAGTGCATATTTCTTCACCTTCTGCAGCAGGATCACACTGCTTTCCAGCCCAGCAGCATGGTGTCCCTGGCAGCACCAACACAACTGGCAGTTCCACCTGGGCTGGAACCCAGTGGTTCACATGGGGGGTGCCTTGGTGCTTTTCCAGGGGAATGGGAGGAGCTGTCCAAGCCCTGTGGCAGTGCAGAGCAGTCTGTTCTGCAGTATCTGCAGGAGGCAGTGGTGGGAGACCTGGAGATGGAGCCGATTCAGTACTGAGCAATACTTCAACAATTCTGGCTGTACTTGCTGCCAGTTGCCAGACAGTTCCTCTCCTGACCACCAACCAGGATCCAGAGTGAGAGGGTGTTCTCCAGGGCTGGGGATGTGTTGACTAGGAATGTGCAAACCGGTTTGATTTTAACCACATTTCTAATCGAACTGGCCCAGCCTGACTCAGGATGTGCTTCAGGAGGCTAGTAGGGCTTTGGAGGATCCCCTGTTGCTGCCCTGCCCACCCCCACCCGCCCACCCCCCCACCACCACCTATTCCTCCGCCGCTGCCTGCAAATAGAAGGTACTAAGTACCTTTCTCTCCCTCCAAGCCTTAGTATAGGGAATACCGCTTTACTTCTAAAGGCTAATCCTAAACAGATTCCCCTTTACAAGTAAATCTCCTGGTGCGGCCACACCCGGAACTGGACCAGGCAGGTTCCATTTGAATTTGATACAAAATTGAAGCCAACCGGCCAAACTGGTTCCATGCACACCTCTTGTGGTGAGATCCTATCACTCGCATTTGGTTGCTGGCTTAGTGGAGCTTCTGGTCTTCCTGAAGACTGAAGCTTCAGATGGTCTTCCTGAAGGTTCCTGAAGCTATCCCAAACTGGATGCAGAAGGTGAGTGACTCATGGTCAGTCACACCCACTGTCAGGCCGCCCTACTCTGGTCAACCACCAACTCAGATGTGTCACAGTCTACCCATTGGTTCTGCTGACACATGAAGACGTGCATGCACATGCAGCACCAGACCTGTGATGATGATGGATTGGTATCCTGAGACCCAGCAGCAAACAGAGGCTGTGTTGGAGCAGGAAGGAGGGTTTTTTTGTGTGTGTAGAGGTAAATTTTTTCAATCCTAGGTAAGGGTTGATCTACTGACCCAGAACCCGCCCCCCTACATTTCTTTAAAATTGCCCAGTTGCCAAATCATTTTGTGGGGTGGGTGGTAGGTAGCACCCATCATGTCTTATAACCCAGCCTGCTTTGGTGTCCCTAAGTGCCACCCATAGGGAATAATGGCGTGGTTAAATTCTCCATCATTTCCTATGGGCAAACTGGTTCAACAAATAAACCTTGTCTGGTTGGGTGTTTCTATTGAACTGGTTCACAAATGGATAGGATTATTCAAATTTGGTTCCAATTCAAACCCAACTGTGGAAACTGGTTCCAGGCATACCCCTGTTAGGTCTGGCCCAATCCCAAAACACAGTAAATAATCCAAGAACGTATTTTCTTACCAAGAACCTGCAGATAATACTTCCGTTGGTCCCCATTCTCCTTCTCCCCCAACCATGTGACCAGTGAGGCAGGCTAGGAGGAGGAAGCTGGAGATCCTCAGTGGAGCTGGGCAGGAGCAGAGGTGAGAATCTTGGCAGAATCCCCTGCCAAGAACCTTCTCCGTTTCTAAGCACTTCTGAAATTCCCAGTGGAGGTTTCTTGCGAACAATTTGCTGACTATGCTTAGATGACGGATTGGGCTAGAATTGGCTGGGTTATCCTTGTTACCACTTTTGTATAGAGGGACTATGACTGCAACCCCCCAGTCTTTGGGGACATGTGCTGTGCGGTCGATGTAGGTGAATAATGAGGCCGGAACTGGAATCCACCACTCTAAATTTGCCTTGATGGCCTCTGGTAGAACACAATCACTTCTCGGGAACGTAACTCTCTTCAGTGCATCTATTAAGGATTTTATATGAGGTGATGTTATGGGGGCTCATGCTGGTAAACTCTCCCCTTCCCACTCTTATATCTCATTCTCCTCCTCTGAATCCTTATAAAGCATACTATAACGTTCTTCCCAGGCCTCCACCAGAACCTGCTTGACTAATCTTAATGGTTGCGCTGCATCAGATTTCGCAAAGCTGTAACCTGGGGGAGCAGGGAACAGGAAACCATTGGCTGGCAGTGGCCTAGCACTTGGTAGGTAATCTATGGTATGGCTTGCTAAACGCAGAATCATCCCTCTGGACTGGAGGAATGCCAGACCAGCTGATTGCTCATCATGTTCAAGCACTTGTTCCTCTTGCTATTCTTCTCTGTTCTTCCAGCCTGGAGCAAATCTTGACTGCAGCAGAAATATTGCTTTTTAAGATCATGGGGCAAGTTGAGCAAAAATTTCTGCTCCTCATATGACAACATTATTTCATCATTCCCCGATTATGAGCAATTTCGGGAAACGGTTGAAGAGCAGCTTTTCTTGACACCCTGCCCATGTCATGCCATTCCCAGCTCGGCTCTATATAACTGCAGCTCTGAAAGACGGATCCTCAGAGGCCTCTTCCATCCCGTACACCTGCTACATGGTCTCTTGCCTACAGCAACCTGTGAAGACAAGGATTTTGGGTGAGTGGATGGATATTGCCAGTGACCAATGAAGAGAGATACCAAATTTTCCCACCAAAGCACATGGCTTTGGGGATCAGCTATTTTTGCTGATCTTTCTCTGACAGACAGTTATTATTATTTTCTATGAAAGGATCTTTCAGTCCTGGGACAATATATTCAAAGGTGATGATCTCCTAAGAGAATGCTTCAAGATGGAGCAGCAAATACTGGTGAGAAATGTGTTAGCTGTCAGGATGATCTTGTTGGCAAAAACATGATAACAGATTCTACCACTAGTGCTGGCATCTGGAAGGTCGGGGTGTTGGGACTCATCACCCTGCCCCATGCAGCTCCAATAATGCACCACATGAGTGTGCATTGCATTATGGGGATCCCCCCTCCCCTCCCTGAGTCTGATGGGTGAAGGGTCAGAAAACCAGCAGGGTGCCAATAAACAATGTTAAGGGTGGCCCTGCAAGGAGCCGTCTGACCCTACAGCAGGAAAAATCATGGCTGAGGAAATCAGATAATAATTTTTGCAAAGAGAAGTGAGTAATCACCGGTGGGCAAGAGGAAGCCCCCTAGTGAGCAGGGAGGAAGTGACACCTTGAAACAGGTTGGGGCTCAAGCAATACAGATATATGGAGTATATGTCTATATTTTTGCCCCTGAACTGAAGAGAAGATTAGTTTTCTCCCTTTAGCTCTTCTTTCATTGTAAAATGAAAGACACTCGACTGGCAGTCACACAGAACATGTCTTGGGTTCATCTTGGGTCAAGCCGGTATAGAAAAAGGGATTTCCTGGACCTTCACTTTTTAATGTGCAGTAGACTCCTGGGATGGAAAATGGCTTCTACGGCTACCTGTTTTGGGTGTGCCATGTAGAAGGCAAATGCATTTCAACTGGGTTTCTGAGGCATGAATGAAAGCATTGGGCTTCAAGGGACCCACACGTCTCTTTCTCTTCATCTTTGTTCAGTAGCCATTCACATCTGGGGCTTCAGTCTTCTACTATGGATATTTATATAATGCTCTTCAACAATATTCTCAAAGTAGTTTACATAGAAAAATAAATACATAAAAAAAGATGGGCACCTGTCCCCAAAGGGCTCACAATCTAAAAAGAAACATCCGGCAGATACCAGCAACAGCCACTGGAGGGATGATGTGCTGGGGTTGGAAAGGGCCAGTTGCTTCCCAGCTGCTCAGTATAAGAGAATCACTCCTTTGAAACGTGTGTCTTTGCTCAGTTAGTAGGAGTGTATGTGATAATTTAATGAGGATTAAAGATACAAAATTTCTTCCGAAGATCTATGTCCTTCTGTAGAAGGGCTGGATCATCCTGGGCTGCTTCAGTCTCCACCATCATCTAGGCAGACACCAAAAGCAGCCACAAGGTCAAGGGTCAAACTAATCTATTGGTTTGTGTCCCTGAAAGAACAAAGAAATAAGGGGGAAAGGTGAGTAGATTTCCATGACTGGAGGTGGTCCATAACAAGACCTTGTCACTCCTGAACTTGACCTGCACCTATCCTCTGCTCCCTGGATTTACTTACTGGACAGGGCAGGAGAGACAGAGCAGTGAGGGGTGACATAGCAGCAGTTGCTAAAGCTGCCATTTTTTGAAGGTTCCCAGCCAAGGTTTTTCTTTGAATCAAATGCACTCCTGAGAACGGCACAGGATATCAGGGGAATTCCTAGTCATTCTTCTGTCATCGGCAACACTACTACTGCTGCTACTACAAATATTTGCTTTGCTTTTCCACAAAGGTTTACAAAACACTTTACATAGAGAAATGATAGATAGATAGATAGATAGATAGATAGATAGATAGATAGATAGATTAGTAAATTAGTAAGCTAGTAAAAAAGACACCTCCCTGTCCCCAAAGGGCTCACAATCGAAAAAGAAATCTAAGATAGACAGCAGCAACAGCCACAGCCACTGGAGAGATGCTGTTCTGGGGGTGGATAGGGCCAGTATCTCCCCTCCTGCTAAATAAAGAGAATCATCACTTTGAAAAGGTGGCTCTTTGCTCAGTTAGCAAGCAATAAAGTTGCTCAGTTAGCAACACTAAAACAAAATTAGCTACAAATTGGCAGAAACCATGGCATACTGTCACAGTGGCTAAAATTAGCAACCTCTAAAGTTAGCAACCCATTCGAACTTGGCAAAGAGGAACCTTTTAACGTGGTGATTCTCTTTATTTAACAGAGGGAGAGTAACTGACCCTACCCATCCCCAGCACAGTACCTCCAGTAACTGTTGCTGGTGTCTATCTGATGTTTCTTTTTAGATTGTGAGCCCTTTGGGGACAGGGATCCATCTTATTTAGTTATTATTTCTCTATGTAAACCAATCTGAGTCATTTTTGGAAGGGTGGTATAGAAATCGAATGAATGAATGAATGAATGAATGAATGAAGTGGGATGATCCTATATGGGTCACCTGACAACACGGAACCCATTGTAGGATACATGTGATCAATAAAAAAGAAGGTTTGAGGAGGAAGGGGAAATATGAGAGGGTGCTGCTCATCTTTTGTCCTTTTCTTTTGTTATTTCACACAGACAAACACTCATTGATGATGCACACAATAACTACAAAGGGGACTTTGACCCTCTGTCTATTTTTGATGTCGGCTTGGATTGTGGTGGATATTGAAGCAGATCTTACTTATGCAACCTTCCTAAGGGAGCATGTTGATTCTTCGAACCCTGAAATCCAGAATGTTGGTCACTACTCCACTAAGATGATGAGAGAAAGAGGGATCGCTTCAAGGGATATAAACGTTTTCCTTCTGGCCTCAGAAAGTGAGGTGAAAGCCATTTGCAGTCGAGTTAACCAACCATTGACAGTCAGCTGGAGAAGCCAACATTCCATTCCATCCATAACCTGTTTATTAGAAAGCTCTAACTCTTTTAAAAATACCTTTTCCTATAGCGGCTTTTACTTAAGCACAGAAGAAAATGTTCGGTGTCAGAATAGATTGCCAGTCGAGTATCTCACACATTACAATAAGCCCCGTACTTAAATTCAAAGGGCTTCTCTCCCTTAGGATTTGGGGCCAAAAACAAACAAACAAAACCCCTCCACTAGCTAGATTCTGCTTAAATCTGTATAGCCTCAACCCCGACCTGACACCACCTAAGGGTAAAATTTCCTCTCTGCTCACTTTCAGCCTCCCCTCATCCACCTCTCTTGACTTACCTCTACAAAAATATATGATCTGATTTCCTTATTCCTGATATTTCTTGCTGCTTCCAGGGTTCACATTACACCTTGCTGCTTTGCTGGCCCTTCTGCTTACAACGCAGAAAAGCATACCTGGGGGCTCAGATCTAATCTCCAGCCTGGATAGAACTGTTCAAGCGAAGGCTAACATTCATGATCCTGCATTTCAACCAAACTTTATTTATGATCAAATATCAACTAAAAAATGTAAGAACTAGTAACAGTAACCAGAACAAAACAATCACAACCAACAGGATCATGACTGAGTCATTTGTTGTATTTTCACCACTGATACACAAAATGTAGCTACCAATATACAGGCTGTAAATTGGTTTGTATCAAAAAGAAGTAACATGATCTAAAAACCCTCCATTCTACCTAGATACCTGAACAAGAGTGGAACAATATATTTCATACGAGAGTCCTTATAAAAGGGGCAATATAGCAAAACATGTTGTATCATTTTGATCTCCTCTGACCTACACGGGCAAGTTCGCTCCATTAATGGCACTTTAGAGTATCTACCCTGCCTGAGTGCGGAATGGAGAACATTTTGTGGTTTATTTCCTTCCATGTCTGCTTTGAGGTGCCTTTTCAACTTTGCTAAAATAAATGTTTTCCTTGCTTAAGCATCACACTGTGTCTAATCCTTGGTTGTTCCAAAGCCTCTGGCCCAAGTCCACAAAGACTGAAGGGAGTCAATTAAGGGAGGGCACCCACAATGACAACCTTCTTTTGATAATATTTTTAAAAATAAATAAAAATAAAAATCTTGAGGGCTCATATTCCCTGCAGGTAACAAGGTCAGCTGCAGAGCCACCTGAGACACCTTTCAGCAAAGCTTAAAAGAAGCACACCTGCATTTGGAGAGTCGGGCGGTTCTGCTCCTATGAACTCCTGAACAATCACACATCGCGATGTTACTGCCATTATTCTCAATAGAAGTTGCATTGGAACATGTGCTTGTGCTACAGTCAGGAGGAGAAATCACAAGAGATAGTCTTGCACTAGCAAGCATGAATTGTCCACTTTGCTAAGCAGGGCCTGCCTTAGTTTCCATTTGGATGGGAGACTACATATGAACACTGTAAGACATTTTCTTTAGGGGACGGGGGCCATAGCTCAGGGTAGTGAAATCCAAAGGAGACTCTGAGGAGCTCCAAAAAGCTCTCTCCAAACTTGGGGGGGGGGGTCGGCAACAAAATGGCAGATACAGTTCAGTGTTAGCAAGTGTAAAGTGATGTATATTGGGATAGAAAAGCCCCAACTTCACATATACACAGATGGGATCTGAGCTGTCAGTGACTGACCAGGAGAGGGAACTTGGAGTTGTGCTGGACAGCTCCTTGGAAAACTTAACTCAACGTCCAACAGCTGTTAAAAAGTCCCAACCCCTTACTTGGAACCATGGGGAAGGGGTTTGAAAATGAAACTGCTAATATTATAATGCACTAAGATATGGTAAACCCCTCCTGTATTCTACCAAAGACAACCAGAGGACACTGTGGTCGCCAGGAGTCGACACTGACTAGACGCAACACTTTACCTTTTATGCAAAACTATGGTGAAGCCACATCTGGAGTACTGCCTACAGTGCTGGTCACCATAGCTAAAGCAGGATGTTGTACAAATGGAAAAGGGGCAGAGGAAGAAAAGAAAAATGATCAGGGGCCTAATGCACTTTCCTTATGAGGCAAGGGTAAACACCTGGGGCTTTTTAGTTTAGAAATAAAGACAACTGAGGGACCATGATAGAGGTCTGTGAAATTATACATGGTCTGGAGAAAGTGGACAAAGATAAATTTTTCTCCATCCCTCATAACACTAGAACATAACACAGTTATCATGAGTTTTTGATCACTACACACTTACATTTCAACCAATCTTTATTTATGATCAAAGATCAACTACAAAATGTAAGAACTAGTAACTAGGGTTGTGCGTTTTGTTTTGTTTTTTGTTTGTTTTTGGCCCGAATCTGAAACACCCCCATTTTGTTCTTTGTTCTAAATCAGCCAATCTGAAACACTCCAATTTTGTTCTTTGTTCGAAATTGCAAAATCCAAATCCAAAACCTTTTGGATTTTAAAAAATGGCCCCAGGGAAAAACTAGTGGGTGGGGGTGGTAGTGCCCAATGGGTGGAAACTACAACCCAAATTTCAGAGGAATTGGGCAAAGGGCTGGTTTTTGGTGAATTTTTGAAGTATAGGATTTTTCCCATAGGGAAGAATGGAGGTTTTAGCAAAAGTATAGCTTCATGTTGTGGGGAAAGGGGTGGCCCAGA
This sequence comes from Hemicordylus capensis, assembly GCF_027244095.1. NCBI lineage: Eukaryota > Metazoa > Chordata > Lepidosauria > Squamata > Cordylidae > Hemicordylus > Hemicordylus capensis. The sequence goes on from NC_069662.1 coordinate 12,861,337, forward strand.
GCAGATTAGGGTGGGTGGTAGTGCCTAGTGGGGGAAAGGAAGCGGCCAGAATTATTTCAAAGGAATTGGGCAGAAGGCTGATTTTTAAAGATGTAATGGAGTTTGCGTGTCTGTAAAGTTCTTCCCCATAGGGAATGATGGACCTCCATAATTCCTGCCCCATAACTGCACTTGGGGGGGGCACCAAGGTGGCCCAGAGTGAGTGGTGGTGTAGAGCACATAGGGTGCCACCCACCCACATGGGTTGCTAACCCATGGGGTACTGGGTTCTGTTGTTTCTGAGATGTTTTGAGTGTAGATTCAGATTCTCTGGTAGCATATGAGAGTGGATTCATGGTTTGTCATTGAAAATCTCATATGCTACCAGAGAATCTACACTCAGAACACCTCACAAACAACAGAACCCAGCACCCCATGGGTTAGCAACCCATGGGGGTGGTTGGCACCCTATGTTCACTGCACCACCACTCACTCCCGGCCACCCCAGTGCCCCCCAGGTGGAGTTATGGGTCTCCTGAAACCTCCATTATTCCTTAGGGGGAGGGGAACCTTAAAGGAGTGTAAACTTCCAAAAATCCCTAAGAAATCAGCCCTTTGCCCTATTCCTTTGGAATCTGGGTTGTGGCAGGCACCCCTTGGGGCACTGCCACCCAACCCATTGTTTTGCCCCTCAGGGCCCCTTTCTGCCCCGTATCTGCCCCATAGACAAGTCAACTTCAGAAATTCTTTTAAAAAACAGCCCTTTTACCAATTCCTTTGGAAGCTGGGTGGCAGCAGGCACCCATTGGGGCACTACCACCTGAACCACTCTTCTGCCCCTTAAGCCCCCTTTCTGGGCCCCAATCCACCCCATTAACATCAACATCACACAACAAAAACAGCAGAGCTTTGGAAAAAATCAGCCAGATCTCCAAAGGTCATGCACATCCACATCCCCCCCGTCCGAAATGCAATTGATCTACACACAACAGTGTGAAGCAACAATGAAATGCACACTGCCCCACTGGCCAATGAGGGTAAAATTTACCCTTAAATTTGCTTAAAAGGAATAAGGAGGCAATTGCCAGCAGATCAGCCCATGCTTTCGCTGGCCAATCTGCGGGCTGGAAGGGCTGGAAATTCAAACAGATGTCAAAACTCAAAATGGAGACTGAAAGAGAAAGACCTTCTGCTATTGCAAAATGGAGTTCCAAAACAGCCGAAACAACAAAACATTTTTATATGAAACAGGGATGTTTTGTTTTGGCTACAAAATGTTCTGTTTTGAGCATTGGGTGTTTTGCTTTGGCTACAAAACAGCTGAAATGGCTAGTTTTGTGCACAAAACGTTTTGTATCCAAAACGAAATGCACATCCCTACTAGTAACAGCAACCAGAACAAAACAATCACAACCAACTGGATCATGACTGAGCCATCTGTTGTATTTTCACTGCTGATACACAAAATGCAGCTACCAATATGCAGGTTGTAAATTGGTTTGTATCAGAAAGAAGTAACATGATATAAAACCCCTTTGATTTACCTGGATACCTGAACAATAGGGGAGCGATATACTTCATACGAGAGTCCTTATAAAAGGGGCAATATAGCAAAACACGTTGTATCGTTTTGATCTCCTCTGACCTGCACGGGCAAGTTGGCTCCACTAATGGCACTTTAGAGTATCTACCCTGCAGGGATGCAGAATGGAGAACATTTTGTGTTTTATTTCCTTCCATGTCTGCTTTGAGGTGCCTTTTCAACTTTGTTAAAATAAAAGTTTTCCTTGCTTAAGCATCACACTGTGTCTTGTCCTTGGTTATTCCAAAACCTCTGGCCCAAGTCCCCAAAGACTGAAGGGAGGCAATTAAGGGAGGGCACCTACAATGACAACCTTCTTTTGATAAACAATTTAAAAACAAACAAACAATTAAAAATCTTGATGGCTCATATTCCCTGCAGCTAGAAAAAAGACAACTGAGGGACCATGATAGAGGTCTATAAAATCATACATGGTGTGGAGAAAGTTGACAGAGATAATTTTTTCTCCATCCCTGATAACACTAGAACATAACACAGTTTCATGGTCATCCCATGAAACTGATGGCCAAGATATTTAGGACGCACAAAAGGAACTAATTTTTCACACAACGCATAATTAACCTGTGGAATTCTGTGCCACAAGATGTGGTGACAGCCAACAGCCTAGATGGCTTTAAGTAGGGTTTAGGAAAGGTCTATCAATGGCTACTAGTCTCATGGCTATGGGCCACCTCCAGCCTCAGAGGCAAGATGCTTCTAAATACCAGTTGCAGGGGAGCAACAGCAGGGGAGTAGAGATAGTGAGTCAGAGGGGCTATTCTCACAATTAGCAAAAATTGGGCTAGGAGACCCTAGCCCGATTTTTGCTGATCATGTAAACCACCAGGCTTGCAGGCGAGCCCAGTGGCTTACAAGTGGCTAGCCCGCTTTTTTAGCCCTCCCCAAAGCCCAGGTTTGCAGAGCGAGTGCATCTCCCTCTCGCAAATCCCCGCAGTTGGCAAATTTGTGGTTGGCAAAGCATTAAAGTCAATTGAAAATGGGGTTAGGGGAACCACGATCATGAAGGTACTGAAAAATAAAGGAAAAAATACCCCCAAAATAGCTAAAACCCGCCAAAAATCCTGTAATATTGCCAAGTCACCAAGAGGAATGAGCAGATTGAACCTCTGAACATTTTTTGAACTCTGAAAAATCTCTCAAAGGTACTTTTAATTGGCAAGCCTCACCATGAGAAATGAGCAGATCAAACTTCTGAACTCCCCCAAATCGATAACCCCCCATCACTAAAATACCTCACCAAGCACAGATATTCAGGTCACGGTTGGCGAGACCCAACACAATTTCCCATTTGCAAATATTTAAAACTGTGGTTGGTAAAACCGCCGTTGGTGAGGGGTGACTGTACTACAAATCTTGGCGGACATACTGTGCAAAGCTCAGTGAACGGTGCAACAAAAGGTGCACACAGTTGTGCAAGAACGCTCCTTGCACAAATGCAAAAAATTCACAAACAGCCCCTGCTACACACTCTTGTTGCTAGCCACAATGCAGTATAATGAAGTCAATACCTGGCAGCAGCATGTAGCGGAGGTGGCCTGTTCTGGTGACATCAACAAAGGGCAGCACGGCTGTGGTGTCAAATGGTGGATCCAATGGGGCCCCAGTGGCTTGGTGGCCGATGTCCATAGAACACAGGTGAACACCGATAGATATGCCCCTGTGTATATGTTGTTTTAAGATGATTTTGCCATTTTTTGTGGTTACATTCCTTGTACACCAGTTTGGGAACTATATATTTTAAGGTGGCATGATCATATTTTAAGTTGGGAGGTGAGGCCTATTGTTGAATGGGCAATGCCATTTTTGCATAGATTGAATTTAGAGCAAAGTTCAAGAAATAAAATATATGTAGTAGAATTTTTTATTAATGCACTTGCTCCCACTAGCATCAACCAATGATGTAACTGGTTGTTATCTGGTATTTTCTATCTCTGTGTGTGGTGGGGCACCATTGAGATTTCTTGCCTCAGCAAGTTCCTCCTGAGAGCTATCCCTCCCATAAAGCAATGTGAGCCAGCCTGCTTCATGTGACAGAATTATTGGCCACAGAGTTATTAAAGAGCAGGAAATTGTCAAATATTTTATTTATTTCTTTATTTATTGTTAAATTTGTATACCACCTTTCATTAAAACAATCTCAAGGCGATTCACATAGAAAAATTAAAACAAGACTGTAAAAATTACACAATTAAAATATTAAGCTAGAATATAAAGACATAGGTCTGACTAAAAAGATTTAAAATACAAGCACAGTATACCCATACAAAATACAAATCAGCAGCAGTAGAGACAATCATACAAAAGCCTGGGTAAAAAGCCAAGATTTCACATGCTTTCTAAAAACTGTGATGGAGACTGAAGAGTGAATAGCTACCAGGAGAGCATCCCAGAGCCTGGGGGCAGTTATGTAGTAAAGAAAAGGAAAGGTTGTGCCATCAAGTCGGTGTCAACTCCGGGTGACCACAGAGCCATGTGGTTTGCTTGTACATGACTGAATTTTAATCCCTCATGGAGGCGCCATTTTGTTTTTCTGCATGAGACACCAACTGCCTAGGGCCTGTCTGTACTTCCACCCAGTTCTGCTTCCATCCATGTCTTTCTCTTCATCACTTATAGACCAAGGCAGAGACAGCAATGGTGCAGAAAGTGCCACATCCACAGCTGACCGGCTTGGTCCTCCTGCCTTGGGCCTGGCTAGCCATGGCCGGTGCTACAAGTTACCACAGTTTCCTGAGGGAGCACGTCGAGTACCCAATGACAGACGTTCCTGAGCCCCAGCATTACTGCAGCCTCATGATGCAATGCTGGAACATCACAACCTCCACCCACTGCAAATACTGCAACACTTTCCTCCATGTGGACCCCTCCCGTATACAAGCCATGTGTGGCCAGGCTGGACACCCCACCATGGGGGACCTCTGGGAAAGCAATGCCCACTTGTCCCTCATTGTTTCAAAGAAGCTCCAGGGCACACAGTTGTGAGTACAATGGATTCAGCACCACCAAAAGAATCATCATTGCCTGTGCCAATGGATACCCTGCACTTTCAGGCAGAAGTCCCATATTACATGGGGTAGGGCAAGTGAGATGTGGGGCAAGGAATACTCTCTCGCCCTCTCCCCCAATTCAGACATTATGCTATCAGATATCTGTACACTCATACATCTGTTTGTGTGGATGACTGTACATGAATGACTGTTCATGTTAAAAGTGAAACAGGATACAGGCCCCCTCAAATGCATGGCATAGATAGAAATGTACTGTTGCAACAGTGTTCAACATAACATGTGAATAACTACCTGTGCACAGATCTGTACAGCTGTGCACACTGTATATTGAAAATAGCATGTGCTCTCTCTCCCTCTCATTTCCCCACTACAGCTTAATGATTGTGAAATAAATCCGAGTTCCACATGTTTCACTTTTATCTTGAAAATAAACCTAGCTGAACTTAATACTTGTTTTTGCTTCCCTTTTTCAGAATAAATTGTTTGCTAATATTACAGGGTTTTGTTTTGTTTTTAAGGGGGAAACCCCACAATTTAGAAAATCAGTTGTTTTAACAACATATACGGTGCTCATATGCTGAAGTCTATTTGTATTTAGTTATCTATACGCTATATTGTAATGTTCCTTACCTGATTCTGTCACTCTTATAGCATTCTTCATAATTGTGAGCCGCTTTAAGGGCCCCTTACAGGCATAATGGTATAAAGAACTAGAAATAAACAAACCAAAAGACAGATTTATGTCATGTTCAGACTTTATTTATTCTGAACAATTTTAGCCTACCTTTCCATTACTAAAAACACAAGGTGCTTTAAAATCATATTTTTTAAAAAGCATTCAAAAATCCAATCCCATCTAACAATAACAAGTCAAGTTGTTCTAGTAAGAACTAATCAGCCTACTTTCCTTTCATTATCTGTACAACTGAACTAATTTTGGTTCAGATCAAGGTCCACAAGTTAGATCTCTTGCACCTCAAATGTTCATGCGTCCGTCATCTTCGATCGGGGTGGATGACATCATTACAAACTGCACCATTGAGTTGTCCCTGTGTGTTACTCACTACAACTGTACCATATTTGGTTCAAATTAGTTAGACTGTCCACAAGTTAGTGCACTTGCACCTCAAAAGTTTACATGTCTGCCATCTTGAATTGGGTTGGATGATATCATCACAAACTATGCCATTGAGGTGTCCCTGTGTGTCACTCACTGCAACTCTACCCACTTTAGTTCAAATGGGTAAGACAGTCCACAAATTAGCTGGCTTTCACCTCAGACATTCACGTGACCACTATCTGGAGTGGATGATGTCATCACAAACTATGTCGTGTCTCTATGTGTCCCCACAGCTGTACCAAATTTGGTTCAAATCGGTTAAGCGCTTCACAAGTTAGCCCACTTGCGCCTCAAAAGTTTATGTGTCCATCATCTTGAATTGGCATGGATGACATCATCACAAACTACGCCATTGAGGTGTCCCTATGTGTTCCTACAGCTGCAGCAATTTTGGCTCAAATGGGTTAAGTGGTTTACAAGTAAGCCCACTTGCGCCTGAAATGTTTACGCATCCGCCATCTTGGATCATAGTGGATGACATCATCACAAACTACGCCATTGAGGTGTCCCTATGTTTCCCTACAAATGTACCCGATTTGGTTCATATTGGCCCGGGCGTTGCGAAGTTGATTCGGGGGTGGGTGGGGGAGGGACACACATAGACGGATACACAGACACACACACAGAGAGAGAAAATGTTGGGTAATCTCATAAGCCTACTGGAAAGTAGGCTAAAAAAGAAGAAAAAGAAGCACCACAGAATATAATAATAATAATTTTACAAAACCAGAAAAGCAAGCCCATGCCACATATGTATTATTTGTGTGGTGAATACATTTCCCAGTGAGGAAGTCATTCCATGTGTTGGTGAGTGACAGGCTCCCCTGGTTTGTGATGGAATATGCTTTGCAAAAGATAGGGCTCGTCCGGGATTTGAACCCGGGACCTCTCGCACCCTAAGCGAGAATCATACCCCTAGACCAACGAGCCAGGTGGTTTTGTTAAAGTTGGAAACCAACTTTATGTGATCTATTGCCACCTACTGCTCACACTCTGTTACTGCCTTTTCTGTCCAAAAGGGATGTGTCATAACTTTTTGTTTTAAAGCAACTTGTTTTCAGATTCAGACAGAAAATCAAACTTCTCCATGGTCTTTTTTTAATTTAAAAACAAAACAAGTGAGAGGAGAGCTGGTCTTATGGTAGCAAGCATGACTTGTCCCCTTAGCTAAGCAGGGCCACCTTGGTTGCATATGAATGGGAGACTTGATGTGTGAGCACTGTAAGATATTCCCCTTAAGGGATGGAGCCGCTCTGGGAAGAGCAGAAGGTTTCAAGTTCCCTCTCTGGCTTCTCCAAGATAGGACTGAGAGAGATTCCTGCCTGCAACCTTGGAGAAGCCGCTGCCAGTCTGTAAAGACAATACTGAGCTAGATTGACCTATGGTCTGAATATATATATGTTCAGTATAGTATATAGTCAGTATATGGTCTATAGTCAGTATATGGCAGCTTCCTATGTTCCTATGTACTGGGATCAGTGTTCCCTGTGGCAGGGATCCTCAGAAGTTGTTGACTACAACTCCCATATTTCCCTGCCACAGGCTGTTGTAGCAGGGGATGCAGTGAATTGTAGTCGACATCTGGGAGTCCATGTTACAGGGAACACAGACTCAGATGAAACTATTTACAACATTATGGTGACAGAGATTAAATAATTCCTTCCAGAGATAAATTATTCCCCCTCTCTCACAGCACTAGGACCAGCATTATGGTGACAGAGATTAAATAATTCCTTCCAGAGATAAATTATTCCCCCTCTCTCACAGCACTAGGACCAGGGGTCATCCCACGAAACTGAAAGCCAGGAAATTTAAAACCGACAAAAGGAAGTGCATTTTTACACAGCAGACAATTAATCTGTGGAATTCTCTGTCACGGAATGTGGTGATGGCCACCAGCTAGGGTGGCTTTAAATGGGGCTTTGACAGATTCATGGAGGACAGGTCGACCAAGTTTCTTGGCTATAGGCCGGCCTCAGAGGCAAGATGGCTCTAAATGCCAGTTGCAAGTGAGCAGCAGCAGGAGAGAGGGCATACCCTCTCCTCTTGCTGTGGCCTTCTCAGAGGCCTCTGGTGGGCTACTGTGTGTAACAGGATGCTAGACTAGATGGGCCTTGGGCCTGATCCAGCAGGGCTCTTCCTCTCTTCCAAGCCGGAAACAAACAAGCAAAGAACATAAAGTAGCCTTTCAAAAGAGAAAGGGCAAGAGAGGCATCCAGGTGGACATCAACAGGATGCTGAAGTGCTTGAGATCATGAATGCCTCTGTTTCCTGGGGCCGGGATTATCAGACCTGGGTCCCCAGATGTTGTTGGACTACAACTCTCATCATCCCCAGACACAATGGCCCCACTCCACCATAGAACTCATTAGGTGATCTTGGCCAGGCACCTAATCTCAGTTTAACCCACTTCACAGGGTTGTTGTGGGGAAATGGAGAAAACCCTGAGTGCTATGGGGAAAGGATAGATACAGATATAGTGGGCGAAGGACATTTTCCAGCCGAGCAGCAGTCTCCTCATGTCAGATTGAGAGACACTTCACTGACCCATATGCTTAACTGTATAGGGGGTCAAACTGTCCTTCTTTGCACCTGGTCAGTCACGAGGATAAGTTGAGAGATCATTTTGGAACAACAGAACCACACCAAGTAATACATGCGTAATAAACCATCTATGAGGATTACAGTGTGCTGCAGTCAGGAAAAAGGGTCAGGAGAAGTGGCAGATTCAAAAGGCAGCCCTTCAGAGATGCTATTTTGAAAATGATGGATGGGAGCCAGTCTTTAGCTTTGGGGGATGGACACCCACAGAGCTAGTCATTTTCTCAGAGTCAGATCCAGTCATGTCCCAGCAGGCACTGCTTGGAGCTCCGGTTTATTCTAGAGTTCATGCTTGCAGATGTAAGCACTCTTCTTCTTGCACGGAGCATCGTTCCACTCTTTAAAATCAAAAATGCAAAAAGAAAAGACCCAAGTTCCTACTTTGGATGTCTTTTTGTCATCACGGATTCTTGTCTGAATGGGTGTGGTCTGGAAGATGCTGTCAGTCTCTTCAGAATCTCTGCTTTCATGCATTAAAAGAAAAACCTCTTGTTCCCAGATTTGTAAACTCCCACCCAGCCACCCCCCATGACAGACTGAAGGACCAGAGTTGCTGTCAGGGAAGGAATTTTGACCCAGGACAGATGAACTACTGATTCCACTAGTCTAGTGATGACCCATGACCTCCTGGGGCCTGAGGCAGGTTTCCAAAATGATGCCCCTCCCTATTTTTCAAGTGTCCGCAGAAATAGTCAACACTTGAGTTTGTGTGCCCACATGTGTGCATGCGTTCACCTCTGCCACTTCTTCCTCCTCCATTTCAATGGCAAATTGCTACCACACACCGCACAGCTCATGCACCACTACTCCACCTATAAAGCAGTGTGCTAATGCACTTTCCTTATTTCTTCTGCTGCTGCCTCCCACTTCTCATTATCAAGTCAACAGCAAAGAAGGGAAGCAGCAGCAAAAAGCAGGGAGAGGAGAAGGAGCTGCTGGTTATAGTGAATCACTTGGGTGGCACCAAACAGTAGAAGGAGATAGGTTGATGGCATCTTTCTGCTCAACAAGTGCCCCATTGTTTCATTGCCTGCCACATCTCATCTTGTGGAAGGATCACCCTTGCCCTTGCCTGTTTCTGTTTTTGCTTTCTCCTGCAATCCTTAGCCTGGCATGTTTGCTGTTATTCAGCTCCCGGATGGACTGCACTACTTCTCCATTGCAACTCATTTCTGTTGGTTGCTCATTATGATCACGCTGTTTCCCCAATGATCCAACCCAGAATGTCTTGGAAACGGGGTGGAATGCACTAGGGGTGTGCATGGCTCGGAGCCCCCCCCCCAGTCTGGCAGGGGGGGACTGTGACTTTAAGCGGGGGGTGGTGGTAGTACTTACCCCGCCCCCGCCACTCTTCCCCCTCCGGCGCTGGTCCTTGGAAAGATCTTCTTGGGGTGGCAGAGCTCCTCTCTGCCGCCCCTGCCCCCGTCATTGTTTGGAAAGCCTTAACAGAGACGAGTGCTAGCTCCATTAACCTCATTTAAGGGGAGGGTGTTTTAGGCAGGGTAGCCACCTTGGGAACGAGCCCGTTGGTTCCCATGATCAATGGAAAACGGGCTAAGCTCCCCTAGCCTGCTTTCTGTTGATCGTGGGAATAGCCTCATTGTTTCTTCCTTCCAGAAGGGGAGCTGTGTTACTCTGCAGCAGCAAACACTGCTGCAAAAAGTTTTGTGGCATCTGAAAAATGAACACAGGGGTCCTCAAACCTGAGTTACCATTGTTGCTGCTCCCAGATGTTTCTGGAGGCCATTGTGACTAGGAATGATGGGAGCTGTACATCAACATCTGGAGACCCAAGGACTAACAGATTTATTGTAGCATAGGTTTGTGTGGACTACAGTTCACTTCTTCAGATGCATAAAGTGTAAACATTTTGAACATGAAATGTAATTGCTGCTGCATGGAACCTGAATATGGAGGCCTTCTTATGGTCTGATGCAGTAGAAGGCTGCTTCCTGTGTCAAAATACATTCAGTGGTAGATTAGGGACAGGAGACAGAAGGCAGGGGCTGTCCCTGAAAAGGAGGGACTGTTGAAATCTTTGATATTTCCTCCTCAGTGATGTGGTTCTGAGGAGCAAAGAACAAAATGTAAAGAATAAAGAACAAAATTCACAAGAACAAAATGTAAAAGGTGTTAGGTGATAATAAGGCTACTACTCATTCATGCCTCAACTCAAGTATATCTAAGTGATTACAACTTGAGATGGCTCTTTCTCCAAAGAATACAGGGTGCCTGATGTGTGATTTCCAAGTAGTCTTTCTCTCCAGGCACCTCATAAGGCCATACCTGTTTAGCTTCTGTAGAAGAACAGCATAATCTGGCTACAGAACATTCCTTACATTAATATAACCATTTGCACAACAGCTCTGTAAGGGTGGTTGGGTTGCTATAAGCAGTAATTTCTGACCGTCTATGTGGCACAATCTTACCCTTCTATTAGACATGGACCAGAGAAAGACAGAATGGTCCAGGTAGGAAATCATGACAGGCAGCACTTTCTATCAAAATATAAGAATATAAGAACAGCCCTGCTGGATCAGGCCCAAGGCCTATCTAGCCAAGCATCCTGTTTTGCACAGTGGCCCACCAGATGCCTCTGAAAGCCTACAGGCAGGAGTTGAGGGCATGTCCTCTCCCCTGCTGTTACTCCCCTGCAACTGGTATTCAGAGGCATCCTGCCTCTCAGGCTGGAGGTGGCCTCTAGCCCTCCGACTAGTAGCTGATGATAGACCTCTCCTCCATGGAGTTATCCAAACCCATCTTAAAGCAATTCAGGTTGTTGATTGTCACCACATCTAGTGGCAAAGAATTCCACAAGTTGATTATGCATTGTGTGAAAAAGCACTTCTGTTTGTTGGTCCTAAATTTTGTGGCAATCTATTTTCATGGGATGAGAAAAAATTCTCTCTATCCACTTTCTCCACACCATGCATGATTTTATAGACCTCTATCATGTCTCCCCGCAGTCGTCTTTTTTCTAACCTATATAGCCCCAGGTGTTGTAGCCTTGCCTCATAAGAAAGGTGCTCTAGGCCCCTGATCATCTTGGTTGCCCTCTTCTGCACCTTTTCCAGTTCTACAATGTCCTTCTTTAGATGTGGTGACCAGAATTGTACTCAGTACTCCAGGTGTGGCCACACATATTGTGCTGATGGTCAAATTTTAGATGGGTAAATGAGATAAGGGGAGCTGTCAATCATCCCTGGGACCCACCTCCAGGGTCAGAGTGTGGTTTAGGCTTTAGGGGAAAGGAACTGTTCGTGCTGATGAACAAATGATAGATGGGCAAACGAGCTAAGGGGAGTCATCAATATTCCCCAGGCCCCACCTCCATGATCATTTTTCAAAGCCAGGAGTCAAGCAGCTGGAGAGCAACACAGGCTTTCCTTCATGCTAAGGAGCTGATCCCGGTGATGGACAAATCTTAGATTGGCAAATGAGATAAGGGAAGCCATCAATCATTCTTGGGCTCCACCGCAAGAGTCCGAGTGGACTGTTTTTCAGAGCCAGGAGCCAAGTGGCTGGAGAGCAGTCCAGGCTTTCCTACTTGGTAAGGAGTTTAGTTTAGTTTAGTTGTTTATTTATGATCTTAGATCAAACAGCAGTAGAAACAGAACATACTCAGTAAAGAAAAAAAACGAGAACAAAAACTAAAATATTATCACATACATAAAATCAAGAACCTTTGGCAGTAGGTGATTGTTGTGCTCTAGCCTCTCTTAATTTGGTCAAAACGTAACAGAATTTGGCAACCGCCAAGGATATTGTTGGGTTCCTATCTTCTAATAAACTTGTAAGAATCGTCTCCTCCGAGTGTCTTTTGAGACCTTTCAGGTACTGGGATAAAAATAAATCTCTTTCAGCGATATAAAGCGGGCAATGTAAAAAAGAATGCTTCAGTGTTTGGGGAGCAGTTCTGCAAGGGCATAATAGTCTCTCCTCATAGGGTTTTCTCTCAAATTTCCCTAATAACATCGCTGAGGGTTAGGGTATTCAAGCAAGCTCTTGTAAACGCCCAGCGAAGTTTTAGTGAATAGATTGTGTAAAAATATGAGGCTATGGACCAACCTTTCTTGGCGCTTAGCAGTTGTGGAGGCCTATTTATAGAGGCCCTTTCCTCCTGAAAGTTTATGTCCCTGAGCCTTTGTTTATCTAGGCGTCTTGCCATTGACTCGCCAAAACAATTTTGCCGGGCAAAAGCCCATCTTCCGGAGTCTCTCCTCAACCGCCTTACACCAACGGGGTTGTGGGGTAGCGGCAAGGAGGTTAGATATAAGTCCTACTGGGTAAATATAAATCTTAATCCCAAACAGGATGATAAGAAGCCAGGCCCTAGTCTCCAATTTCAAAAACCCAGTTTCCAGCCGTATTAAGGAGTTCGGGATGCATTTTGGTACCCCCAACAATGATCAGAAAGCCCGATGGGACTTTTTCTAAAGCTTGTAGGTCTTTTAATGGTCTAACCTGAACCCTGTATAGCAGCTGAGGTATTACTTTGGCCTAAAAGGCTTTATTTGCTGCTGGAATGTAGCCACTACCTTGTGACCAGAAAAATTTCCTGATTGCCATAGAAGATCGAATGGCATTCAATTTAGCGGCACTGGTGTGCATAGAAGTACCCCCATTAAACCGAAACACCACCCCCAGGTATCTGTAAGACTTTACCTGCTCTACTCTTGCTATGTCTATAGACCATCTGAAGATTGGTGGCTTCTTTGCAAATCTCACGATTTTGGTTTTGGTATAATTAATTTCCAAAAATTCCTCTTTACAGAGCAGACTCAAGCATTCTAGTGCTCTTTTTAGGCCGACTCTGGTCTGTGATAGTAAGGCCGTGTCAACTGCATACATGAGGATAGGTAAACACCTATCCCCTATCTTTGGCGCATGAGTTTCAACTTTCCATAGGCAGGTGATTAGGCCGTTTACATAGAAATTGAAAAGAGCTGGTGCTAGTATGCATCCCTGCCAGACCCCGCTTCCTACAGGGATCTCTCTGGATAATTGGCCATTATGGTCACGTTTTACTTGCATACTCATGTTCTCATAAAGTTTATATATTAGAGTTAGCAATCTCTTATCAATAGAAGAGATTGTCAGTTTCTCCCAAACAACATCTCTGGATATTGAGTCAAAGGCGCTCTTAAAGTATATAAAGCCTGATCCTGGTGATGAGCAAATCTTAGATGGGCAAAAGAGATAAGGGGAGCTGTCAATCATCCCTGGGCCCCACCTCCAGGGAAAAAGTGGGATTTAGGATTTAGGGTAGATAGGATGGAAGGAAGCTCTCCATAGAGGCCACCGAATGGGTGCCCATCACCCTGCTTGTGCCATTGGGAAGGTCCGAGAGAAGGGCCAAGCACCACCCTAGCAGGACACAGTTTCCTAGAGGTGGGTGAGTTCCCAGCAATGTGGGCCCCAAGTGATCTTCGAGATGGGGTCAGGAGAAGCAGGTGTGGGGCTACGTGCTCTTCCCTGTGAATGCCTCAATGGTCCACCTGGGTTTTGGAAAGGACTCGGTGAAGTAAGTATCAGCAGCTTCATAACCCAATTCAGACTCATCTCCACCCAGCATTTTCTGCTTGGTCTGTTTCATAGGAATATATTAATTTATTTTATTATTATTTATTTTACATTTATATCCTGCTCTTCCTCAGACCATTGGTGGATCTAGCTCTGTTTTGTCTGCACAGACTGGCAGCAGCTTCTCCAAGCATTCAGGAAGGAGCTTCTCTCAGCCCTATCTTGGAGATACTGCCAGGGAGGGAATTTGGAATCTTTGGCATGCAAGCATGCAGGTGCTTGTAACTCAAAGAAGCGGAAACCCAAGAACTCTAATTTTAAAAAATTCACTTAAATTAAAAATAGTTAAAAGTACAGGTGGAATCCTACGATCTTCCTTTGCATCTAGTCACCCAAGAGGTGGTTAAGTGAACTGAGAATTTTTTAAAAAATGACACAAACATACCAAGAAATGCATGCATAATAGCTAGTTTATTAAGTTTACAATGTGCAGCGGCCATGAAAGGGATTAGGAGGAGATGAGGAAGACCCAAAAAGCAGCTCTTTGGGGCGGACATTTGGGAAAATATGGATGGGAGCCCGTTTGTTGATTTGTGAGATGGAGATATAATGGCAGTAGATGCTCATCCGAAAAGCCAGCCAATTTTTCGCTGTCAGGACCAGTCACGTCCCAGCAGGCACAGCTTGGGTTAATCTAGAGCTCGTGCTTGCAGATGTAGGCATTTCTTTTCTTGCATGGAGCATCATTCCACTGATTAAAACCTAAAATGCCAAAATAAGTATCTCATTAAGAACATTGCAGAAAAAAGGAGAACGTCTCTCACACCCTTACAAGTGGTTTGGTAACCACCACATTCAGAAAAATGGAATGTAAATTATGGTAACTACATGCAACCAAATTTTGGAGATTGGCCTTGCCCTTCTGACCCATGAAGTGGTTTATGAAGCTGAACAAGGAGACCATTGCCAATCAGGCAGGTTTGCATAAACCTCAGAACTTTGGTTGAGTAAGGTAAATCACTTAGGATGTCAGCTTCCTTACCTGTAGAACGTCTCAGCTCCACACAATGCTCAGCCTTCCCATAGTTGTCTGGCTGGCCTGGCATCCAAGCCTTATAGTTGTAGGTTGATTCATCAGCCCATCTCCATCTCCCAGTCTATAAATATGAGACAGAACATAGCCTATAATTAAGAAAATGAAAATCCTAGAAAGTGGAAGTAACCGTCAGGATAGTGCAAGTATTAAGATCAACTAGAGACCGTGGCAGCCAATGGGAAGCTGCTGCAAACACAGATGGAGAATGTAGAGGAAGACTGCCATAGAAAATGATGGAAAGTAGTGTACAGGGTTCAGTGTAGATGAGGCTACAGTGGCAGCTCTAAGGAGCTACCAGTGAATGATCACCATGAATGGAGCATATTAAAGTTGCTCACCTGACAGACATCACTCAGCCCAATCCAGACATTGCTCAGGCCTGTCTGGTAAATGGAGATGTGTTCAGACACCAAATGAGGCTCTTGCACAATAAGAATGGAGGTGAAATGTGCCCTACGGCCATAACTCTGGCACTCAATCTGAGGGTGGAGAAGAAACAGGAGTTTGACCACACATTGTTGCTTCCCATCTGTAGGACTGGTACAGCATTTGAAACTTCTTTAACTACAAGGACATGTTTACAAAGCATAATTGTTAAACTCCCCCCTAAATGTGATAGGTCTGAATTGGGTGTGAATAATCAGGAACTTTGTGTTGTGCATAGGTCAGTGAATACATTGGTCCAGTGTGTCACTGTTGTGAAAAAGGAGCTTTAACGGCCCACCATGAAGGACTAAAGCATTTTAATTTACACCAAAAACAACCATACTTATAAAATTATGCATTATGGAGAGAATTAACATTTTCATGCCCTGCTAATGAGGGAGAGGAGTGCTGGTCTTGTGGTAGCAAGCATAACTTGTCCCCTTAGCTAAGCAGGGTTTTTATACATGAGGGTTTCTTTATGTGCTCATCAACCCTGAAATGCAGGAACCATCATATTTGGAGTGTCTGAAAAGGCTCCTGTATTCTATTCCCTGCTCTGGCGAGCACCAAGACATTCTATGACTTCAAGGAGAATGCTTCTTACTTCAGCCTCTTGCCAGGTTTTCAGATCATCGAAATACACATAGCAGTTGCCCTGGTTTTGCAGCCATTCTCTAGCACAGGTATCAGCCTCCGCTGGAGGGAGAGAGGAGATGAAGAGGAATACAAGGAAAGACAAAACAATTAGAGCAGGTGTTTTTTTAAAGTTCATTCTTAAACAACAATTTTAAAAATCCCTCTGTATTGTTTGCCAATACAGATTTCCCAGACTTGCATCCTATGAAATTCCCTTCGGGTAAGGCTACCTGGATCCCTCAAGATGGGGGCAGGCAACCTTTGGGACTCCAGCTGTTGCCTAATTACAACTCCCATCATCCCTAACAACAATTTACTGCGGCTGGGGCTGATAGGAGTTCAACAAGAGTTGGAATGCCAAAGGTTTGCACCCCCAGGCTTAATGTCTAATAGATCACCAGATTGGCTGTCAGAGAAGGAATTTTGCCCCAGGTCAAGCTGGCCAATCCTTCCATTTTTCTGTCTGCTCTTTGGTCCTGCCCCGGGAGTTATTGACCTGGATCCCTTGATCCTCGGGAGCTATTTTCTCTACTGAAGTCCTTCTCTACTGCACCTGTTTTCCATTGATTGACCTTTGCAGACAATCTATGGAAGAAATGCTTCAGAGGATTGAGTTCTCACTAGTAGACAGCCACACCCTCAGCAGAACATAGTCTGAGTGTTGTCAATATTGGCCGTTTCTCCAGAGATTGGTTCCATCCCATGATGCCCTGATAATAGCTGCGGGAGTCCACCCTTCATCTTGGGTCATTCCTTAATCTGGGCTCCATTGCCCAATTCATCCATTCCAGCCAGGGAAGTCAAGACTTACAGATATTTCTTGAAACATGGTTCCCCTGCATGCTAGGTACGAGAAAGGAGGAGTTGCTAGGCCATGGGTAAGCAACCTTCGGTACTCCAGCTGTTGTTGCCTACAACTCCCCTCATCCCCATCCAAAACAAATTGTGACTGGGGATGATGGGAGTTGTAGTTCAACAACTGCTGGAGTGCTGGATGTTGCCCATCCCTGATCTAGGCATTTACTCATTACTACACCTGCCCATAGGAAGGCATCATCCTTGCCTACCTTTTCAAGCAGTGAGCTGCAAATACTATTTATATTCCACTTTTTAACAAAAAGTTTGCAAAGCAAACTGCTGTATATTATATAGCTAATTCGTCCTTCCATCCACCAAAGCTAGCCGATAGGCAGGTTAACATCTTTCTATATGTGGATGATGTTGCGATTCTCTCTCAGACCCCTGTAGGCCTTTGCAGAGCGCTTCGCTCCTTGGCTCTTTTTTGCCACAAATACACCCTAGAAATTAATTATAGTAGGACTAAAATCCTAGCTTTTGCAAAACATCCAAAGATCTTGAATTGGTCTTTGGATGGGCATAAGATGGAACAAGATAAGACCTTTAAATACCTAGGTGTTGTTTTCCAGGCCTCTACGAGACGTTGTGCACATCTGCAGTATGTCACTCAAAATGCATGAAAATCGTCAGCAGCTATTCAATCCTATTTTCATCAGGGGGGGTGATCAATTTGTCCCAGCAGCGCTTACATTATTTTTAGCTAAATCCTGCCCTCAGATGATGTACGGATCACAATTGGGCCTGTATGCTAATTTTGCAGTTTTGGAGGGCGTTCAGACAAAGTTTTTAAGATCTATTTTGCAGACCCCTAGATGCATCCCAAACATGATCCTGAGGCTGGAAACTGGTATTACTAGAGTGCAGGCCTGGGTGTGGCTTTCCATTTTAAGTTACTGGCTGAAGTTATATTTCTTTCCTACAGGCCTTGCTCATCTTACCCTTATGGATAGTTTTAACTCCTGTTGGAAATCATCATTTTCAATTTTTTATTTTTTATTTTTGTAGTAAACTAAGCCTTTATGGCTTAAGCTTCGATGTCCTGCTGAAGATGGGATTCATCCGTGCGGGATTGGCACTAAAACAACAAATATATGATATGGAGGCACAAATTGATTGGTCTTTAATCCCCAAGGAAGTTTTTTTAGGGCTACAGCCCTATAACAACAAACCTGCGAGTTATTTAGATAAACTTACACTTGCTAAATACTGCAGGATATTCCTGTAGGCCCGATTTAATGTATTACCTTCAGCTGATTTGTAGTGTAGCTTCAGAAGGATTCCTAAAGAACAGAGACTGTGCCTGTGTGATTCTGGAGTTTGGGAACCGATTTTTCACATTTTACTTTACTGTTCCCTTTACAGGGACGTCTGTCAAGGTTTTATTGCTCTGCTATTGGTCAATTATCCAGGGCATACAGACATATTTTATGTTAATTACTTGCTTTCTGACCAGAAGAAGGAGATAACAACTAATGTCGCAAAATTCTGTGTGGTAGCTAGGAAAGTTAGGCATCAGATCGGAGACCAGCTCGTGTAACTGGGGGTTTATTTGTTAGGCTGAGACATTATACCAAAGTACTGTAAGCACTGTTGATTCTTATTTGTACATATGTTTTGAATTCTGGTCTTTGACCATAAATAAACTTGACAGTATGCAGTATGCATTGGCCAGCGAAATGGCCAGGCAGCTGCATAGGAGTCGATTCAGACCCGATGGCACAACTTAACTTTACCCCATCTATGGAATAACCTCCCCAGTAAAGCTTGCTTGGCACCTTTCAGTTCACTCAAGCTTTTTAAAATTGATTTTTTAAAAAGTTTTGAAATTTTTTAAATTGCTTTTTAAATTATTTTTTAATATTGTAATTTGTATTTGTAATTTGTTTGTTTAGTGCTAGTGTTATGTGTTATGTTAGTGTTAGTGTTATGTGTTTTAATTGGATGATTTTACTGTGTTGTTATTGTGAGTTGCCCAGAAAATAATTTGTTACAGGACAGCTAACAATGTTAACAGTATTGTTGTTGTTGTTGTTGTTGCTGCTGCTGCTGCTGGTGCTGCTGTTGTTGTTTTTATTTCTTTTATCTCTGAGTGCCTCTCTGGGGTGGCAATTGTTGTGGATTTTCTATAATTAAATGGCTTTTCACACCTCAGTATTTAGATTGGACTTAAGGTATATCAGGAAGCCACAGGGTGTGCAAAATTTGGAATTATAAGAATACTCCACGTTGTGAGTTTATGTTCACTAGAGTATAGTAGTGACAGTATTAAATATAAATAACACAAAAGTTAGCTTCTATTAAAATATTAGATTACATATAACTTCTAGGACAATGTATGTAGAACGTACGTAAAGCATTAAACATCAAATCAGAATTGATTACAAAGGGAGTATTTATATTTCTCATGATAGCTGTGTGTGTGTGTGCGCACACACACACACCTACCTATATGGCAGTTGTTTAAAAATACAGCAAAAATAAAAATGACACATTAAAAACAAAGCAGCTTAAGAAATGTTTTTATTAAGAAATATTTTTAGAAAGCAGGTGTGTCTTAAGGGTTTATATGGAATATAATTCTATGAAATATAACTCTCAACAAAAAGACCTTTTATGGAACAAAAAAGAAAAACTAAACGGTGGTAAACATAAAAACGTAAGGCTATGAAATATAATTCCAAGGAGCATACTACTTACAACCTGCAAAATAAGAGTCAGGGGAGGCTGTAAAAGCAACATTACTCTGCGTGGGGCCTACGCTCTTTTATTTTAAAACGTCTCATGACTGTACAGAAATCATGACTTTGAGAAACACGGCAGCGTTCCATTCCAAGCCTCCTCTTAGTAGAAAACTCAGGGTCAGGTAGACCCTTCCATTGTTCTATTGTGACTCTAACTCAGATATATAATTAACCCCTTTCATGCAAACACAGAATTCCTTCACTAATGCTTAACTCTGAGGACAGGAGAGCAAGCAATCTAGACAGCTAACCTAACAGGAAAAAGCATCCTGTGAAGCAGAAGCAGGACATTTCAGGTGAAAAGGTTACAGGTAAGAAGGGGGTTGTTTTCTAGTCAGAGCTGGTGGTCCCCAGAGCAGGGAATAGAATACAGGAGTTTGGGAGGCTGTTAACTGGGTCACGGAACTCAAGCTGTAACAAAGTGGAAATTCACAATCCAGTTCTCAGAGCCTGAATGTCTTTGCAACAATTCAAATAGAATACATGCTCAGGAATATATATATATATATATATAGAGAGAGAGAGAGAGAGAGAGAGAGAGAGAGAGAGAGAGAGAGAGAGAGAGAGAGAACGAACACACAACATTCTGTGTTTCCTTAATCGGAGCCTTTTCAAACATTCCAAATATGCTGGTTCCTTTTCTAGTCAGAGCTGATTTAAATGAGGTGAGAAAACCAGGGGTGGCTTTATTCTCAATATCCATGACAAGCATCCCAATGCATACCAGTAACTGGGAAACAGTAGCAGGGGAGGTCGATTGGCCCCATGCTGCCCACTGCTAGACTTAATAGACAGTGAGGCGATTCTCACAATCAGTGGAAAGCGGGCTAAGGGAGCTTAGCCCGGTTTCCACAGACCCTGGGAACCACCGGGCTCGCAGGTGAGCCCAGTTTCCACTAGCGGGTAACCCGCTTAAATAGCCCTCCCCTTAGCCCAGGTTAGCGGAGTGAGCACTCTGCTAACCTGGGTTTTCCAATTGTGTATTGCCATGGTGTGGTTAAAAAATTAACCCCCCCACAAATTCAATCCCTGTGGGTGCCGCCGAGTTGGCCCACTGCTGCTTACTGCTGCCGCCTACCAGAGCCCGCAACGCGCCCCCCCCCCACATGCACGACTCGCAAGTCGATCTCTGAGTCCTGGCGGGTGGACTTTTCAGCTGTAGTGCTGGAAGTTGCCCACCCCTGAGCTAGGAATTTACTCATTACTAAACCTGCCCATAAGACGGCATCATCCCTGCCTACCTTTTCAAGCAGTGAGCTGCTACTACTATTTATAGTCCACTTTTTAACAAAAAGTTTGCAAAGCAGTTTACATAGAAAGAGGAGAAGGAGAAGATAGTTCCCTGGCCCCAAAGGGCTCGCAATGTAGAAAGTAGCCCAAAGCATCAGCCACTGGAGTGGGATGGAGTGGGAGTGTGTGGGATTTGTGCTGGGTAAGAGGTACTGCTGTTGGATAGGATAGTGCCCTCATCCCCAATGCAAAACTCACCAACAATCTCTTCCTCCCCTCCTCCTTTGCTTTCCCCCTCACAGACAATCAAAAATTGAGAGTGCACAGACAGCTCCCGAACTTGGGTAGGACAGTTGTCCTGACCTATTGAGGATTGTGTGAACTGCCTTAATCTGTTATGGCTGAGAATAAAAAATGAAGAGGAGGGACAAGCACTTTGCATAAAAGACAGGGTGGTGATGATGATGCCATCGATATGCATGCCTCTTTACAAAGAATGAGTAGATGGTTCCCTGTCCCAAAGGGGCTCATAATCTTTAAAAAAAAAAAAAAACAAACCACAGAGGGAGGAGCAGAAAATAGAGATAAGGAAAACAGGGGGAAAACTATGTAGTTATTCCTTGGACATGTTCTTCAGATTAGGATTTAGGATCTTTAAGACTGTACAAAGTCTTTAGGGCTGATATGGTGCGGAGGTTAAGACTGGCACTTTAACTTGGAATTTCCATGCTATTTAGAGCCATCTTACGTAAAAGCCATCTTAACTCTAATCTTAAACTGAAGGTTTTTGGATGACTGAAAAGAATCATATGGGGAAGGAATCATATGGGCTTTGGGTGAAAGAATGTGTTTCAGGAAGAAACTAATTGAGGAGAGAAAATGAAAAGAACCTGGACAGAATTTGTGGAGTGGGATGGGGTAGGGTAGATAGTGAAGCATGACATGAAAATCACATCACTGCCTGGAGTAGAAGGGAAAGCAAATACAGAAAAATTGCCAATACATTCATCAGTGATAATGATCCTGTTCCACCATAACGAAATAGACCGAGGGCTATTATTTCAAGATGTATTTTCCTACCTAACTAAAGGGCAGCGTGGCCCCCCTTTTGCAATGTTGATGGCAGCTGTCACAGGCTGCTTTCTGCTGGTTTAGCCTTAGATTGTGCAAAAGTAAAAGGTTGCCGACCAGGACTTCCTTGAAGCGTTTGCCCCTATCTGGTATTGCACCATGTGTGCCTGGGGTCTATATAACAGCCACCCCAAAAGGGAGAGGCCGTCAGAGAGCTCACAGCTCACCGGGCAACAGCACCTGTCTGTGGAAGAGAAGAGCATCTCCAGGTGAGTGCCTGAATATTATGGGAAGATGATTCATAGCCCTTGGTGAGTGAGTTCCTGCATGCTGTAGATGTGCAGACTTAATTTTTTTTCTTTCCTCCAAGTCTTTTTCAAAGTCTTTAAGATCTGGTTCATGAACCAGAACATATGGGAGACATCACAGGAGATGTTAAATGAAAGCAAGAGGTTGATTAACCTGAGAGGGAAGAATGAATAGAAATACCACTCAAGGCAAAGTGTGCCGTCAAGCTGATTTTGACTCCTGATGCCCACAGACCCCTGTGATTTTGTTTGGTAGAATACAGGAGGGGTTGACCATTTTTAACTCCCACATGGTATAAGATGATACCTTTTGGCATCTTCCTATATTGCTGTGGCCCAATATAGTAGCAGTGGGGATTTGAACTGGCAACCTTCTGCTTGTTAGTCCAACATTTCCCCCCTGTGCCATTAGGTGGCTAGAATTATATATACAATGCTCTTCATCCAGAGCTCTCAAAGTGGTTTACATAGAATAAATAAATAAGGGCAACTTCCTGGCCCAAAAGGGTTCACAATCTAAAAAGGAAGAAACTCAAGGTGGACCCCAGCAGATACCACTGGAGAAATGCTATGCTGGGCTCTGAATAGGACCAATTAATCCAGAACTTGACATTTCCATATAGATCTAAAGGAGTGTGGAAAACCTTGATTTTAGTGAGGTGCAGAATGAAATCTGGCCTTCAGTTTGTTGGTGGAGTTGTAGTTGGTAACAAGGAGCAGCTCTGGGGCTTGGGACTCTGAGAGCCTCTTCACACATGAGTTTTTAGATGTACACCTTAAAGTATAATGTGTGAATGTGACAGGCACATGGTTGCAAATCTATATTCTGTGCAGGTGTAAGGTGCACACTTGTGAGTAAATATGCAAAGATTTACAAATATTTGCATATGTAAATATGTAAGGTCCACACTTGTGAGGAGTGTCTGCATGGTCCTCTTGGATATGCACCCAAGAGGCATACCTGGGGTAGCTCCCATCGAATGAGTGAAATGGCCCTTAAAGGCATTAATGCAGGGTTAGACAACCTTGGCTGTCCAGCAATAAATTGTGGCTTGGGATGCTGGGAGTTGTAGTTCAACAACAGCTGGAGAACTAAGGTTGCCTACCCCTACATTAGTGACAGGTGTTATTTTCCTGCTTGCTGCATCACATCTGAGGAAAGTATAACAGCGCAGGGCTTGTTTCCTCTGGTGTATATCCAAACTGGTCACCCTTCAGGATGAAACAATTAGTTTTCCTTTTAACAGAAAAGCCTGCAGGTAATTGATAAGATGCTTAAGTTAATAATTTTTATATCTGGAATGTGCCGTGATGTTCTCTTTCATCTTTCAACATTTCCCAGTTCTATGCAGTTCAAATGAAGGAGGAAATGTGCAGAACAGGGACGGGAAGAGGAGAAAACCATTTTCCTCCCCCCCCACCCCCCTTTCTTTGCCATAGTGATAATCAATGAACGCCACTCTTCTGTTTATTGTATATCCCTCCCAAAGGTCATCAAGAAGATGAGGAGTTTCATGTCCTTGGGCCTTTGCCTTCTTGGCATCCTGATCTGCAATGGTTTCTTAGGAGGTGAGTCCACTTAGATCTACATTGTATGCAGATACCTGTCTTAACATTCCTTTATTTGACTGAGGAATACTGGAAATCAGAATGATGGGGAAATCTTTGTCAGACTTGAGCATTCATTAGAACAAAAGCAGGTGCTAAGTAATGGCAAGCCAGCTAAATCTCTGAATCATTAGAACAAAGGAGCAGGACAGGATAACTGCCTACAAATGATCAGGTCTTTCTCAAATGATGTCACATTACAGAAGGCAGTGAATACATCCGTTGCAGAACAAACTTTCTGCAGCATAGCCTAGCAGTCTGTCTTCTAAACAGTTGACTTCTTTAAAAAGATGCAGCAGCCAAATATCCCTCCTTGTCCTCCCAGTATGTCCCTATGCTGCTCTTTGCATATGTGAAATCAACTTATTCATCAACAGACCTGCTATGTAGCACTCCTGCTAACTGTGCAAAAGGCACCTTTCAAAGGGGTGATGGTTCTTTTCATGTTAAAGAGATTCTCCTTATACTAAAAAGCAGAGGGTGGGCGAGTGGCCCTACTCAACCCCAGGAAATTATCCCTCCAGTGGCTGTTGCTGGTGTCTACCTCGGGCTTCTTCTACATTGTGAGCCGTTGGGGCCAGGGAACTATCTTCTACTTCTCCTCTTTCTATGCAAACTGCTTTGCAAACCATTTGTTGAAAAGCGGAATACAAATAGTAGTGTAGCTGCTCACTGCTTGAAGAGTCAGTGTGGTGTAGTGGTTAGAGTGCTGGACTAGGACCGGGGAGACCCGAGTTCAAATCCCCATTCAGCCATGATACTTGCTGGGTGACTCTGGGCCACTCACTTCTCTCTCAGCCTAACCTACTTCACAGGGTTGTTGTGAAGAGAAACTTAAGTATGTAGTACAGCGCTCTGGGCTCCTTGGAAGAAGGGTCGTTGAACTACAACTCCCATCAGGGGAACCATGTTTCAAGAAATATCTGTTGGTCTTGACTTCGGGCAATGGAGCCCAGATCAAGGAATGACCCAGGATGAAGGGTGGACTCCCCCAGCTATTATCAGGACATAATGGGATGGAACCGATCTCTGGAGAAATGGCCAGTATAGACAACACTCAGACTATGTTCTGCTGAGGGTGTGGCTGTCTACTAGTGAGAACTCAGTCTTCTGAAGCATTTCTTCCATAGATTGTCCTCAATGGTCAACCAATGGAAAACAAGTGCAGTGGAGAAGGACTTCAGTAGAGGAAATAGCTCCCGAGGATCAAGTGATCCAGGTCAATCACTCCTGGGGCAGGACCAAAGAGCAGACAGAAAAATGGAAGGATTGGCCAGCTTGACCTGGGGCAAAATTCCTTCTCTGACAGCCAATCTGATGATCTATTAGACATTAAGCCTGGGGGTGCAAACCTTTGGCATTCCAACTCTTGTTGAACTTCAACTCCTGTCAGCCCCAGCCACAGTAAATTGTTGTTAGGGATGATGGGAGTTGTAATTAGGCAACAGCTGGAGTCCCAAAGGTTGCCTGCCCCCATCTTGAGGGATCCAGGTAGCCTTACCCGAAGGGAATTTCATAGGATGCAAGTCTGGGAAACCTGTATTGGCAAACAATACAGAGGGATTTTTAAAATTGTTGTTTAAGAATGAACTTTAAAAAAACACCTGCTCTAATTGTTTTGTCTTTCCTTGTATTCTTCTTCATCTCCTCTCTCGCTGCAGTGGAGGCTGATACCTGTGCCCGGGAATGGCTGCAAAACCAGGGCAACTGCTATGCGTATTTCGACGATCTGAAAACCTGGCAAGAGGCTGAAGTAAGAAGCATTCTTCTTGAAGTCATAGAATGTCTGACATATTTGTTTGCTTGGTGGTCTCCGGAGCAGGGAATAGAATAGAGGAGTTTGGGAGGCTGTTAAGTGGGTCTCGGAACGCAAGCCGTAACAAACTGGAAGCTCACAATCCAGTTCTCAGAGACGGAATTTCTTTGAAGCAATTCAAACAGATCACATGCACAGGAAAACAAAAACAATACATATATATAATGGAACGCAACATTCTGTGTTCTCTTAATCTGAGCCTTTTCAAACATTCCAAATATGATGGTTCCTGCATTTCGGGGTTGATGAGCAAACAGAGGAAACCCTCGTGTATTAATACCCTGCTTAGCTAAGGAGACAAGTTATGCTTGCTAGCACAAGACCAGCACTCCTTTCCCTCATTAGCAGGGCATGAAAGTGTTATTTCTCTCCATAGTGCATGATTTTATATGTATGGCTGTTTTTGGTGTAAATTAAAATGCCTGAGTCCTTCTTCATAGGGGGCCTGTTAAAACTCCTTGGTATTTGTCTTTTTCACAACAGAGACACACTGGACCAATGTTTTCACTGACCTATTCACAACAACACAAAGTTCCTGATTATTCACACCCAATTCAGACCTATCACATTTAGGGGGAGTTTAACAATTATACTTTGTAAACATGTCCTTAAAGTTAAAGAAGTTTCAAATGCAGAAAACTTCCATTCTGCACCAGTCGTACGGATGGGAAGCAACAATGTGTGGTCAAACTCCTGTTTCTTCTCCACCCTCAGATTGAGTGCCAGAGTTATGGCCTTGGGACACATCTCGCCTCCATTCTCACTGTGCAAGAGAGTAATTTGGTGTCTGAACACATCTCCACTTACCAGAAAGACCTGAGCAATGTCTGGATTGGACTGAGTGATGTCCGTCAGGTGACCAACTTTAATATGCTCCATTCATGGTGATAATTCACTGGTGGCTCCTTAGAGCTGCCACTGTAGCCTCATCCCCTGCTAACTGGGCAAAGAGGAACCTTTTACCATGATGATTCTCTTTATTTAGCAGGGGGAGAGTAATTGGCCCTATCCACCCGCAAAACAGTAATTCCAGTGATGGTTGCTGGTGTCTCTTAAATTTTGTTTTAGAATGTGTGCCCTTTGGGGACAGGGAGCCATCTTATTAATTTATTATTTCTCTGTGTAAACTGCCCTGAGCCATTTTTGGAAGGGCGGTATAGAAATAGAAATAATAATAATCAATCATCATCATCGAACCCTATACACTACTTTCAAACATTTTCTATGGCAGTCTTCCTCTACATTCTCCATCTGTGTTTGCAACAGCTTCCCATTGGCTGCCAATGTCTCTAGTTGATCTTTATTCTTGCACTACTCTGACGGTGAGTTCCACTTTCTGAGATTTTCATTTTCTTAATCATAGGCTATGTTCTGTCTCATATTTATAGACTGGGAGATGGAGATGGGCTGATGAATCAATCTACAACTATAAGGCTTGGATGCCACGCCAGCCAGACAACTATAGGAAGGCTGAGTATTGTGTGGAGCTGAGACGTTCTACAGGTAAGGAAGCTGACATCCTAAGTGATTTACCTTACTCAACCAAAGTTCTGAGGTTTATGCAAACCTGCCTGATTGGCAATGGTCTCTTTGTTCAGCTTTATAGACCATTTCATGGGTCAGAAGGGCAAGGCCAATCTCCAAAATTTGGTTGCATGTAGTTACCATAATTTACATACCATTTGTATGAATGTGGTGGTTACCAAACCACTTGTAAGGGTGTGAGAGACGTTCTCCCTTTTTTCTGCAGTTTTCTTAATGAGATACGGTTGACCCCAGATGTGGAAAAAATGGGGAAACTCTTGAAATAGGAAGTATGAGATCAAACTACTAATTGACCTCTAATTTGTTTTACTCGCTTCCTCACTTCTCAAAATTAGTATCATTTCTATCTTTTAAAAAATGACAAGCATGAGGATAAGAAGATTTTTCTTTTTCTTTTTCTTTTTACAAGTGAATGCAGAGACACTGAAGAGATTGACAACCCTTGTAGACCATACCTATTCAAAGTAACTGTTACAAAAATGCAGCCAAAGAAGTAACTTTGGTCTTATTTTGGCATTTTAGGTTTTCATCGGTGGAACGATGCTCCATGCAAGAAAAGAAATGCCTACATCTGCAAGCATGAGCTCTAGATTAACCCAAGCTGTGCCTGCTGGGACGTGACTGGTCCTGACAGCGAAAAATTGGCTGGCCTTTTGGATGACCATCTACTGCCATTATATCTCCATCTCACAAATCAGCAAACGGGCTCCCATCCATATTTCCCCAAATGTCCGCCCCAAAGAGCTGCTTTTTGGGTCTTCCTCATCTCCTCCTAATCCCTTTCATGGCTGCTGCACATTGTAATCTTAATAAACTATCTATTATGCATGCATTTCTTGGTATGTTTGTGTCATTTAAAAAAAAAATTCTCAGTTCACTTAACCACCTCTTGGGTGACTAGATGCAAAGGAAGATCGTAGGATTCCACCTGTACTTTTAACTATTTTTAATTTAATTGAATTTTTTAAAATTAGAGTTCTTGGGTTTCCACTTCTTTGAGTTACAAGCACCTGCATGCTTGCATGCCAAAGATTCCAAATTCCCTCCCTAGCAGTATCTCCAAGACAGGGCTGAGAGAAGCTCCTTCCTGAATGCTTGGAGAAGCTGCTGCCAGTCTGTGCAGGCAAAACAGAGCTAGATCCACCAATGGTCTGAGGAAGAGCAGGATATAAATGTAAAATAAATAATAATAAAATAAATAAATATATTCCTATGAAACAGACCAAGCAGAAAATGCTGGGTGGAGATGAGTCTGAATTGGGTTATGAAGCTGCTGAACTTACTTCACCGAGTCCTTTCCAAAACCCAGGTGGGCCATTGAGGCATTCACAGGGAAGAGCACGGAGCCCCACACCTGCTTCTCCTGACCCCATCTCGAAGATCACTTGGGGCCCACATTGCTGGGAACTCACCCACCTCTAGGAAACTGTGTCCTGCTAGGGTGGTGCTTGGCCCTTCCCTCAGACTTTCCTAATGGAGGAGGGTGCAAGGAGGGCACAAGGAGGGTTATGGGTACGCAGTCAGTGGCCTCTATGGAGAGCTTCCTCCCAGCCTATCTACCCTAAATCCTAAATCCCACTTTTACCCTGCAGGTGGGGCCACGGATGATTGACAGCTCCCCTTAGCTCTTTTGCCCATCTAAGATTTGCCCATCACCAGGATCAGCTCCTTACCATGTAGGAAAGCCTGGACTGCTCTCCAGCCGCTTGGCTCCTGGCTCTGAAAGACACTCCACTCTGACTCTTGCGGTGGAGCCCAGGAATGATTGATGGCTACCCTTATCTCATTTGCCCATGTAAAATTTGCCCATCAGCACAATCAGCTCCTTACCATTTAGGAAAGGGTGTGCTGTTCAGTAGCAGTGTGGCTTCCAGCTCTGAAAAATGACAAATAAGCCACTCTGACCTAACCCTAACCATCATTCTAACCCACCCTCAGATTCTGGCTGCCTTCGCCAATTCTAACCCTGACTCCATCATTTAACCTGAGGGGACCCTGGTCTGACTGTCACCCACAGACTTAAAAATGGCTCCCCCTTATCACTGCCCATCTCAGATTTGCCCATCAGCACCAACAGCTCTGTACCATGTAGGATAACCCTCCTGCGCTGAAAAAATGGCAAACACACCATTCTGTACTTGGAGGCAGGTCCTGGGATGTTTGACGGCTCTCCTTATCTCATGTTCCTATCTTAAGATTTGCCCATTGGCATGATCAGCTCCTTACAATGTAGGAAAGACTTTGTGGGCACTGAAAAATGACAAACAACCCTACTTGTGACCTAACCATAATCCTCATTCTTAGCGAACTCTCCAATTCTGGTCCCCCTCTCCAATTCTAACCCTGACCACATCATTCTATCCTGAGGGGTCCCCTGGTCTGACTGTCACCCACAGAGTTAAAAAAGGAACCCTTATCTTGTTTGCCCATCAGTACCAACAGCTCCTTACCATGTAAGAAAGCCCTCCTGCTTTGAAAAATGACAAACATCCCACTCTAACCATGGAGGCAGGGCCTGGGGATGAATGACAGCCACCTGGCCCATCTTGTTTGCCCATCAGCTCCTTACCCAACAGCCTGACCTAAACCCTAGAGCTTAAACCCTAACAATATTCTCTGTTTCTCTGACTTTAATGTCAATCGCCAGTAGGGCTGTTCATGACTCTTTACTGTGTAGGACAAGCACCCTAATCCCAGCTTTGGGAGCTGTGTGTGCTCCCAATTTAGAGTCATGGGTGAGCTAAACGTTTGGTTGGAGGAGGGGAAATTGATCGTGTGGGAGGCAGGTGCAGGCTTCAAGGGTTCTTGGTAAAAGTGCTGGATGGGATGACACCATCTGAGCCTGAGACCGCCTTCCACACAATTACTTTCCCCTCTTCCGGCCCAGCTTTTAACTCACACAGATCCAAAAATTGCCTGTACACACAGCTCCCAAAGCTGGGTAGGATGCTTGTCCTACCCAGTTAATGGTCACAAGGACAGCTCTAGTTTCTCCAAACCTCCAGCTTCCCGCAGGTTCTGTAGAGTAGTAGTTCCCCGCCTTTTTCTTTACTGTATTTACCTGAATCCAGGAGTCGGTTTTTTCAAAGTTCCTTGGTAGAAAATCTGGGTCGGGTGGTTGTCTTAAATTTATTTATTTATTTATTTATTTATTATTGAAATTTTTATACCGCCCTTCCAAAAGGCTCAGGGTGGTTTACATTAAAACACCATTAAAATCAATGAACAATTAAAATAGAAATTATAAAACTGCATAAAATAATAAAAACAATTAAAACATCATAAAACACCAATTAAATAGCCAAAACAATTTAAATTTAAAGGAAATTTAATGAATTAAATTTAATGGATGAATTTAAAGGAAATATAAATATACATAGATAATATAGAAGAAATATATTAAAACAAATAGAAATAAAAATTCTGT
Source organism: Hemicordylus capensis (assembly GCF_027244095.1). Taxonomy (NCBI): domain Eukaryota; kingdom Metazoa; phylum Chordata; class Lepidosauria; order Squamata; family Cordylidae; genus Hemicordylus; species Hemicordylus capensis. The sequence goes on from NC_069662.1 coordinate 12,891,933, forward strand.
TTTTAAGGGGGTCGCCTTAAATTCAGGGTTGTCTTCTACTTGGGTAAATATGGTATGTGGACCAAAGCTTTTGCAGATGCCCAAGTAAGCAAGTCATGTTGGACATTTTTAATATTGCCTATGGCTGACGGGAGTCAAATTCATATATTGGGCAAAATATTACACTTACTTAATAGGAAGACTGGAAATGGAGGTGATTTTCCCAACCTCCCCCCTCCTTCAGCCCAGTTTCCCCCCAAAATATCTGCTCCTGAGGGTTGGGGGACCTTCCAGAGTAGGATAGCATGGGGCACAGGAGGGCTGCATAAGATACACATGGGCAAAACACAGGTTGGGCACCACTATGGTAGAAAGTTCTTCAGGAGCATATCTAGGATAGGGCAGACAGGGCATGTGCCCCGGGTGCCACTTGAAGGGGGGGAGACATTTTTTTAAATTAAAAAAAAAAAAGACAAAATGGCTGCCAAAAACAAAATGGTCACCATGCATGCTCAAATGGCCTCTGTGAGGCGCTAGGTCATGCCAGGCCTTGCAGAGGCCGTTTGAGCATGTGCAGTGGCCATTTTGTTTTCAGCAGCCATTTTCATTTTTTAAAAAAAGGCCACCACACATGCTCAAATGGTCCATGCAAGGCCCAAGAGGGAGGGGGGGAGGGAGAACCTTTGCATACCCCCCCATGGCCCTTAGGAAGCCCCCCGAAGGGGCTACAGGTAATTTTTTAAACAAAAAATTAATATAAGTCACTGTACACATATTCAGTTTGGTACTATGTACACAGAATCAGGGCTTGTGAATACTGAGCTGAAGCTTATGAGCTAGGATTGTATTCATTTGCTCTTACTTTGCTTCTTGTGATAACTGAGTTAAATGTGATGTCTTAGTAATATGGCTATTAATGGTGAGTTTGTCTTTGAATCAGTGTGAAATCCTTAGTATTAAGGCCCACTGGGAGTTTCTTGCTCTCTTTCTCTCATTTTAACTTTCTTTCTGAAATACCAGAATATATTCCAAGCAGTGACACAGTTTACTCTGCATATCCTTTAATTATTTTCAGAGTATCTGGGAAAAGTCAAATTCTCCATTTATTTTTTAAAAACTTATGTAATAGTGATGCTACAGTGCATAGTAGCGAATTAGACAGGCACTTCAGTGTAGTTTTCCAAGTACACCTCCATATAGTATTTGCGTATTTCATGAGCCCCAGCATACTGAAATTTGTAGTTTTCCAGCATTTTTTGGTCTGGTTATGTTCACTGCTAAATAGTTTTTGAAATATTAAAAGATTAACGAGTTTGACTTGTATTTTTCAGCTAATATTATGGTAAGGTTATCTGAAAGATGGGTGTCAGATGTTTGGACAGTGGGCGCAATTTCAGTGCTTGCCCTAGGCGCTATTTTCCCTAGATATGCCTCTGAAGCTCTTTCTCCATGTCGTGAAGCTCCTGGCTCAAGCCTACTCGTTACACCCACATTCACCTCCTGCTTTGGGCCCTAGTCAAAAAGGCCAGGCAGATAGAGGGCTGCTTTAGAAAATGCAGAGCTGTTGTCAGATGGTTATCTCTGGTGCCAATAGTTCTGTATTACACAGGCATTAGCCAGCAGGAATCCCTGTCCATTCGTGGAGGAAGGTAGAATTATGTGTCACATTATCAGTTTTCAGAACATTCCCATGAAGCAGAGACTTGAAACCAGCTCTATTTGGACAAGGTTTACATGTTGCCTTTGAAATTCATTTTAATGTTGCTATTGTTTTTTCAAAAAATGGCCCCTTGGCTTAACTCATACTTGACTTGTGCAACAAGGGAACTTGTGCATAATGAAGTACTTTGACATTTTTTCTGCCCCAGGTCACAGCCGATTGACAATGAATAAGAGGTGGTTCAGCAGGAGACAGTCTCAGTAGGACATGGCAGGCCAGTGCAACTACCCAGTGAGGGTGACTTTAGAAAGAGGGTCCGGAGTGACTGTGTGAGTAAGTCATTGTATTTGCATTTCTCTAATTCAGGTGAATGGGAAAATAAGGGTATGTGTGCAGGTATGTAATCTACCAGTTGGAGTGTTTCTGTTCGTGAGCTTTTTATATGATTGCAGAGGCCATGCAAGTAGAACAATAAAAAAGATGATATCTTGAGCCAAGAGTTCTCTAAGTTGAGCCTTACCAGAGCTAGGGTGGTCTCCTGGAGAAAGAGCTATTCTCAGAGGAGGATGAGATGCTTGTCTTGAGTTCCCTTCTCAGCCTTAAAGGTTGCTGAGTGCGTGGGGCATGTGGGAATAATACACTGTCCCTTTAAGAGTTGTTAGTTTCACTACCGATTGGAATTGTCTGATTCTGCCCTAACAGAGGCACATGGGAGTGTGTGCTAAACACAAGCAGCTACAACTACTACTATGGATATTTATATACCGCTTTTCAACAAACGTTCCCAGAGTGGTTTACATAGCGAAATACAAATGAATAAATAAAATGGCTCCCTCTCCCCAAAGGGCCTGCAATTTAAAATAGAAACATAAGATAGACACCAGAAACAGCCACTGGAGGGATGGTGTGCTGGGGATGGATAGGGTCAGTTGCTCTCCCCCTGCTCAATAAAGAGAATTGCCTCTTTAAAAAGATGCCTCTTTGCTCAGTGATGGGGGGACTGAGCAGAGCAAGCAAGCAAGCAGAGCAGAGATCTTTCTCAACAGAGCTCTTCCATAGAACAATTGTGTTTGTTGAAAATGAGAAGACTCTCTCCTTTCTAAAGACCATTGCTGGGGACGCTCATGATCTCTTGAGCAACCTTTCTGACAGGGCTTCTGTGAGGTAGTGCTGGATAAATCCTTTGGAGGGCTTGGAGTACTTAATACATCTTAATAGAGAGAACTTAATATGTGTCATATTATTCACATGCCCCGCACATAAGAGTATGGGTGTGTGTATTTGTAAATATAGCTATCTATATAAAGTGAATATTTGTATCACACTTTTCAATAACAAAAAAATCTCAAAGTAGTTTATAAAGATCAAAATAAATAAGACACAAGTATTACACTCACAAACACACATATATCCAATGGAAGAGTTTTTTCCGCATTTTCCCGAAAAGCAATGCATTTTAACAGGGTTAATTGGAATTTTTTGGTAGTCTGGACGAGGTCTGGAATCTGCCTGTGAAAATGTCATGTTTCTCTCTTCTGTGGTTTTGACTGAGAATTTCATGTCAGTCATCAGTGAGGGTTTGCAGTTCAGAAGCATTTAACAGCTTAGCTTTCTGAGACTCCAGCCTTTTTCTATTTCTATAAGGTGTTATTCCCCCTGATTGCCAATGGCAGAGTTTTTCCACTTTTCATGGGAAAATAATGAATTTTCTGGAGTTTCTATCTTTTGTTATTTGGTCTGGGATTGGGAGTGTCAGTCAGTCAGCAGCTTTGTATTCTAGATATGAGATATATATATGTTTGTGAGTGTGATACTTGGTAAGTGGTAAATAAATATTATTTAACAGGCAGTTTGGTCAAGTCTACCACCACTCCAATAATCCAAATTAGCAACCATTTCCCTCCATAAAACATTTTTACTCTTACATTACCAAAGAGAAAGTATTTTGATTGATTGTATACTGTATTCTGTACATTAGTGTAATATTGATTAAATATTGTGTAGATACACTACAACAGTACTGAAATGTGTATTTCACTTCAGTTTTCAAAAGACATTGAGGCTCTTCTCACGTGCAGCATGAGAACCACTGGGATTGGGGTTGATCTGGGCGGGCCAGCTCTGCCCGGCCTGGCTTTTTAGCTAAGCTGCTAGGCGAGGTGTCGGTCGCTAGTGCTTTCTAAACCCAGGCTACTTGCTCAGGTGAGAGCTAGGCTGCTTCCAGCCTGGCCGCATACAGAGATGGAGGCCTAGAGTCTTATAGATGTCACATAGTGCATTGTGGGATTCACAGCAGCCAGGACAAGGAGTCCTGGCATTCGTGGAGACCCGTGAACGTGTCTCCGGGGAGGCGGCGGGAGGAAGCTTTAAGAGTAAAATCATTTGAGACACTCCTCCTCCACAGCGGCGACACCTGAACGCTATTCAGAGCCTCAACACGCCACCCAGCAGCCCCTCCGGCAGGGAAGCATCTCCGCCCCTCACCTGGCTTCCACAGAGCCAAGCCCCCACCAGCAGCTAAGTGAGTGGCGGAGGCACTTCCCCGCCGTAAGGGCTGCTAGGTGGCAAGTTGCGGCTCCGAATAGCATTCAGGTGCCGCCGCCACCACAGAGGAGGAGTCTCTCGAATGACTTTACTCTTAAAGCTGCCTCCTGCCACCCTCCTGGAGGAGTGTTCACCAGCCGCCACTGCCCAGCCTCAGATCGATCTGCCCTGCTCCATGCTGCTCCGAGCGGGGCTGAGAGTTTGGGAGCGCATTCCGCCGAGTGCTGAGCCATCACTGGGAGTGCATTTGGTTGACATCTGCTCCCACCGAGCACCAAACGATTTGAGAAGTCCCCAAATGATTTGGGAAGGCCAGATTTGGGAAGCCTCCCCCTCCCCCACCCGCCTGCCCCATAGGTCATGTGAATGGCCCCACTGCCTATTTTGTTTTTAGGAGACTGTAATGTGTCCTGTGTTGAGCACACACCAGAGAACTGATTCAAGCATAACATAAAAGATTGCATGATGGGACCCTAGAAAAACGGAGTGGCCATATGGAAAAATGAGATGGTGGCAGACTGGGGAGCTACTAAGAGGGGCCAGACATGATCCATGGGCTGCAAAGCACCAGGAAGTGCTCCTGTGCAAGTCCCATCAAAATGAGCAGGAAGTGCGCGGGAGCTTTGATGCACTTCCTTTCACTTTCAGAGAATATCACATCCAAACTCTGCATAAGTTCCCAAAGCTGAGGCTGAGATTCTCTGTGTGCAGAAGCTGCTTTGAATACACCTGAGCTGCACATCTTCAGCCCTCCAGCTGCTGTTGTTCCCAGCCACAGTTGCCAGTAGTCAGGGTTAATGGGAGTTGTAGTCCAACAGCAGCTGGAGTGGCAATGTGTATCCCTGAAATACATGCTCCCCATGAAGTTCCCCGTAGCCACAGCCATGGGTCCCCCACAGAACACACGTCCCTCAGCTTCTTAAAAGCTAGAGGGTGTTCTATCAAGATGCCCAGTCCATAGTATGTTCCCCTGAGCTCTGACACATCAATAACCGCCCACTGCAAGTCACTACCCATCCACAAGAAGCAGAGGCACTTCCCCCTGTTCCGCTTGTGACAGCTGACCCATGAGATCCAGGGCGCACAAGTGTGGGCAGGCAGCCTGTGGCCATGAGGAGGTTGAGTAGTGGCAGTGGGCCCACCTCTATTCCACAAGGCTCCACCCCCTGATTTCCCAGGCACCACACCTGAGCTCCTGAGCTCTACCCCCTGAATCTCTAGTTCTGCACCTCTGGAGATCTGGTAAATTTTGTTTCTGGAAGGAAAGCACAAGCAGATGGAGGGTTCCACTCCCCTCACTTGCCCACCCACGCTGCACTTTAAATCGACTCCCCACCTCACTAGTTTATAGGGACCTGGTGGCAGACCCAGCTCTGCCCAAGGGGCTGCTGCTGCCACATCTCATTAGGGAGAATTCTGCACATGCCACCATTAGCTCCTGGGAGGAAGGATACATAGATGAGTGCTACAAATATGCTTCAAGAAATCCCAACTTTGTGAATGGATTATGAAAATCTCCTCCCCACACACACACAAAAATATAAATATACCTTGACCAATTTCTCTTTCCAACAGCCAGGTGTTCATAGTGGCCTTGGTAACCTGTCTGCCTTTCTCATGCAGTCAGTCTCTTGCTCCTCTTGTTGGCTTAGGTGAAGCAGCTAGATGGCACCTCTGACCTGTGTAAACTTTTGGCTGCTTGGCTTCTTCATCTCAACTCTCCTCCAGAAAGGTGAGTCCCTTGAGGGTTTTGTAGAATGTGGCTAGCCTGATCTGTCCTGGAGATTAGATTAGATTAGATTAGATTAGATTAGATTAGATTAGATTAGATTAGATTATAGGCTTGTTCGGATGATTATTATTAAGGTAGGAAGAACATAAGGAGGCTATTCACACGGAACGGGGTCTCATGATCAGTGAGACCTGGATTGGGGCAGTGAGCGAGCCCTGGGCATCCAGATCAGCTGCCCACATGATTGCCAGTTCCGTGACGGAGCCAGCAGGAGCTGGGGGGAGCAGGGGCCAATTGGTCCCCGCAAGCTCCAGTGTGCGCAGGGCATGCTGGCAAGACCCCCGGAGCTGGGAGGTGGCTTTTCATCTCCCCTCTGGGGGTCTCCTCATGAGTAGCTGTGGCACGGAGCCTCACCGCAGCTACTCACAATTATTAAAACCAGGTTTGCAGAGCGCTCGCTCAGCAAACCTGGTTTAAGGGCAGGGATACTTAGGTAGGTTACCCGCCTAGGAACCACCAGGCTTGCAGCTGAGCCTGGTGGTTCACACAATGGGGCAAAATCGGGCTAGCCTCCGCTAGCCCGATTTTGCCCCATCGTGTGAATATCCTCACTGTCTGCAAAAATTGGGCTAAGGGAGCCTAGCCCAAGTTTTGCATACCGTGTGAACCACCAAGCTCGGCTGCAAGCCCGGTGGTTTCTGAGCGGGTAACCCGCTCAAGTAACCCTCCCCTTAAACCGGGTTTGCAGAGCGAGAGATTTGCAAACCCAGCTTTTCTGCTTTTGAGTTGCTGTGGTGCGGCTCTGCGGCATGGCTACTCACAAGGAGACCCCCAGCTGGGAGGCTGAAAAGCAGCCTCCTGGCTCGGGGTCTCTCCAGCATGCCCTGCGTGCTCGTGCAGGCTATGCTGGAACTACTGGGGGCCGCACAGCCCCCAAACTCCCCAGCCCCCACCGGCTCTGTGACAGAGCCGGCTGTTGTGTAGGTGACCACAGCGGCCACCCAGGAAGGACTTCCTGCTCGTCTGCAGGGAGAGCACGCTCTCTTCGCAAACCCCCTAGAGGCTCTTCTCACGGATCGTGAGGAGAACCTCAAGAACAGCCCTGCTGGATCATACTCAAGGCCCATCTAATCCAGCATCCTGTTTCCCACAGTGGCCCACTAGATGCTGCTGGAAGCCTACAGGCAAGAGTTGAGGGCATGCCCTCTCTGCAGCTGATAGCTTCTTCCCTTGTTTGGGAGCTGCACATGTCCCTACTTTCTGGTTTACTGTGGGTTTAAAACAAGTTTGGAGGCAGGAAGCTGGATTATATGCTAAACCCTAGGTGGGTAGGTTGAGCAGGCCCTACTCAGATTCCATTGCTATCTTTGGAATGAGGTAGGAAGGAAAACTACCCTACTCAGGTGGGGCTTAGCACACAAGTAAGCTCCCTACCTCCATACATGTTATAAACTCACAGACAATCCAAAACCGGGAGTGCTCCTGAACCAGGGTAGGAGGCTTCTCCTACCCTAATAATAATTGGGAGAACAGCCCTACTGATAAATATATATGATAATTCAGATGTAAATAAAATAAAATAAAACACTTCTCTCTGCTAAGTATTATTCTGCATTTCTGTGATATCATATTCAGAGTGGCCCCCAATGTTATAGGCCCCCATTCCAATTTAATAGAAAATTGCGCAAAAATTATAGCATAGAGTTGGTCAGATATCTGAAGTGGTGATGGCTTCTTGATGAATAATGCCTGAATAGTGATGTGAATAATGTGCTCATTTGCCACAGCCAAATGGTGAATTTACAGTTCATCCATTTCTAATGAAGTCCACCTTTTAAAAAATCCAGGACATCCTGAAATGCAATCTCGCTCTTTTTCTTTGGTTAAGGTTTCATAGAAGGGCCACTATGACTTTTAAAACAATGAACTATGGGCAGAAATTCAACAGGGAGAGAATTGCTATCCTTAGAATATGCAGCTGGATGCCTGAGGAAACCATACCTGTTGGATTTCTGCCTAACCACTGCCGAGAGGAGAGCAGGGATGGCCAACCTGAGGCTGTCCAGCTGTCATTGGACTACAACTCCCAGTTGTGCTACAACTGCAGCTGGGGGTGATGGAGGTTTTAGTTCAACAACTGCAGGAGACTGTACTAATGAATTTAAGTCTTAGACCATTGTCTATTACATTGCTCTTTGATGGCATAATCTCTCTCAATCTTTTCTTCATGTCAACAAGTTGTTCAAGCTGATGCTTGCCCAAGGCAGTGGCTGAAATACCAGGGCAACTGCTATGGCTTTTTCCAAAAGAAGTTGAGCTGGCATGAAGCTGAGGTAAGATTCATTGTTCAATAGGTGGTAGATAATGCAGAATGGACCCAAGAAGGCCTTGCTGTGTTTTTGCTCCTTTCCCAGATTGACTGTCAGAGTTATGGTCGTAACACCAGCCTGGCCTCCATCCTCAGCTGGCAAGAAGCTCTTATAGTGTCTGAGCATATCTCTGCTTACATGACAGAAGCAGGAGTTGATGTCTGGATTGGTCTCCATGATATTAACCATGTAAGTAGGAGTGTCCCCTGACCACAGGTTGGGTGTGATGGAGATTTTGGTTGGATCCACTCAGGATCTTCTTACCTCCTCTTTCACTGCAGAATGGGAATTGGAAGTGGTCTGATGGGTCTGCATATAACTACAGAAAGTGGTTACGAGGGGAACCCAACAATCTATGGAAATCCGAGTCCTGTGTGGCTCTGAGGGCATTGGCAGGTGAGCAAGTGGCAATCTCCCACTCATAGGAAGTGCATGTGAAAAAACTGACTCCAAACAAATTCAGTCTGCAATATCCACCATACCTGCTGTTTGTGAAGTGCCAGAGTTCAAGGCCAAGGGCCTGATCCTCTGTGGTTTCTGACCTGTGGAATTAATATCCTGAGCAGATCAGGAAGCAAGACATCATGATATGGACACTTTTCAGAGTATTTACAAAACAGGTTCAACATACCCAAGCCATTAAAAAGTAAACTGGTGGTCAGTTCAACATTTTAAAAAGATAGACTAAAGAGGATTGTCAGGCCCTCAGAGGCTGTGGAGGCCCTGGACATCAGCCCCGAAGTCCAGGGGTAAGAGCACCTCTGTCTACAACACTGGTAGCAGCTTCTCCAAGTATGCAGGTAGGAGTCTCTCTCAGCCCAATCTTGGAGTTGCCAGAGAGGGAACTTGGGACCTTGTGCATACAAGCATGCAGGTGCTCTTCCCAAAGTGTGCACAACTCCCCAAGGAGAATATCTTTGAGTACTCACACATGTGGTCTCACATTAAAATGCAAACCAGGATGGAGCCTGCTTAGCAAAGGGCGCAATTCATGCATGTTACCACAAAACCAGCTCTCTATGATGGCTGGATGATCATGAGTGCCCTGAGAAGTTGAATTATATGCAGGTGCTGGTAAAAACAACAAGAAAAGCCACATCAGAAACTGTGCCATGTGTTGAAGCTTTATGAGATAACTAAAGTGTAAAAGTGAAGCATGGCTTCTCTTTTCTTTTACAGCATATAGGAGATGGATTGATGCTGTTTGTAAGAAAGCAAAAGCCTACATCTGCAAACATGAGCTCTAGACTGAAGACCATCATCCCATTCCTGCATATGAAGCTTATCACCTGTTGGAAGTGAGGTCCAGCAACATGACCACACCCAACTAAGGCCTTCTGCTGAGAAGATCCTCCTTTGAAATATCTCTCCTGTCAAGGCAGTTCACATGATCATAAATAGGGTAGGTGGGGCCTCCTACCCTAATCTGGGAGCCACGTGTGCTTCCATTTGTTGATCATGTGTCAGTTAAAAACATGGTCCAAGGTGCTGTCCATGATTTTAACTGTCTTTGTTTCATTGTAAACTGCCTTGACCCAATTTTGGAAGGGCGGTATAAAAATTGAATTAATAAATAAATAATAAATAAATAATAAACTGACTAATCCATTGTTGTTTTTTAAAATATCTGTTGCTTTTTCATGTTTTTATGGTCTTAATTGATTTTAACATTTTAATGTGATTTTATGGAATTTTATTCTATTAACCTATTAACACCTTAAACTATATTTTATGAAAGGTGGTATATAAATTGAACCATACGTACATACATACGTACATACATACATTTTTCACATGCTGTCTCCATCACTCTAGGATGCTTCCAGATAGAACTATCACCATATTCTGGCCAATCATTTGACCATTAAAGGGATAACAGTTGAGTGTTAACAGGAGTGTAGCATTTTTATATATTATTAATTCACTTGGCCGGCCATGCATAGCAAGGCATTTTGCGGTGGAACACTCGTGACATGCTGTGAGAGTTCCTGGCATTGGGCGAGATTTCCCAGAAAAGAAAATGGTGGCGGGCGGTGGTGGCGGGTTGCTGAACGGCCTGAGGACGCAGCCTCAGTAGGCTGTCGGGAGGCAGGAGGCAGCGGTGGGACAGCCTGACTTTACCAGGCCAAACTAGCAAGATTGAAGCATCTAGCAAGAGGCTATTGAGTTGCAGGCTGTTGCACTCTGGACTCCCTTCCTCTGAAAGACTTTTTGGGCAAACAGACAAGGTTCTGTCCACCAAGGCTTACATCATGGAATTTAATGGTGGGGAGAGGACAAAGAATGAGGTGAGATTGAAAAATCATGAGGAACAGATAGGACCATCAATTTTGTTGTGGCTAGGGGAAGAAAACCTGAGGGGATAAGGAAGATTTAGCTAGAGTCTCACAGAAGTGGCAGAGTTGTGGAAGGGATAGTGAAGAGTTTAGAATAGGGCTACACAATTTGGGCCTTTCAGCTAGTTTTGGATACAACTGCCATAATCCCCAGTCACAGTGGCCAGTAGTTAGGGATTCTGGGAGTTGTAGGTCAACATCTGCAGGAGGGTCGAAGTTGTGCATCCTTGGTCTAGATGCATCCCACTGGGTGAGATGTGTGTCCAGTGCAATGAGGAAGATGAACTAGGTCATTCATGATTTTTATCTCCCTACCCCAAAATGATTACATAGGGCATGTACTTGCTGTCTTCATGATGCCAGCCAAATGAAAAGTCAAAGATTAATGCAGTGCATGCACTCCCAATGTCCAATCATAAGAACGCAGAAAATTACAGTGATGCCGGGTAGGCGCCCCATCAACCCAACATTAAACAAAAATCACTAATCTAGGCTTTGATCGACAGTGGCCAAACTCTGTTTAATGTTGGGATGGTGCAAGGCCAGCCAAACATTCCCAAAACCTCCCTGGTTCTTACTACTGGAAGTCAGGAGCACATACACTGTGTTCATTTCTGATTTCCCATTTAGCTGGCATCTTGGGGATCATAAGAACCTGCTATTGTTACAGGGCCTTTCTTCAAGGCCACATTTAGGTGCCATGATGCCCTTTCTGCAACATTGATGGCTGGTGATTGCAGTAAAGTGTATTTAACAGAACAGTGGCAATTGAAATGTTCAAAGCTTGAGGAGCAGCTTCTACCACCATGGGTGTCTGGGAAGAAGAATGTCCTTGTTGTGAGAATTAGCCACAAGATGGCTGTTGAGATCAGAAGCTCTAATTATTCTGTGTATGTATTCTTTAGTCTGTTAAATAAACACTGTTAACCTTCTCAGCAGAGTACGTTTTGTTCAGTACTGAAGGTTACAGAAGTTGGAAGTTCAGTTACAATAGTGATATACAATACAGGCAAACCTTATTAATCACAGACCTGGCATTTGTGGTTTGGCATATCTGCAGTTGGGTAGTTGCCAGCAAACTTTGTTATGCCTGATTAAATTAGACAATTAAAAGGTTAAGCCTTGCATATCCATGGGTCGTGGGAGGGCAAAAATGACCTCTGAGATAGTTTCTACCTGCCATTGAGGTCACGAGTCATTAAGTGAGCCGGATCTCACCATCAGTGAGACCCGGTTTCAGGAGCTGCACAGGGAGAGCAGGCTCAGCCGGATCGGCTGCCCACACAATTGCTGGCTCCATGATGGAGCTGGTGGGGGCTGGGGAGCTTGGGGGTTGCACGGCCCCCAGAAGCTCCAATATGCCTTGCGCAAGCTGAACATCTGCGCGTTATAAAAAAATGCAAATAAATAAATAAATAAATAAATAAATAAATAAATAAATAAATAAATAAATAAATGTCTGCTTGGCAGAACTACATACATGGCTCAGTAATCTGGAACAGGCCAATAAATAGACGCTGACTATTTTAAATACACTCAGACTATTTTTTTAAAAACATCTGAAGACCCATCTTGTCACCTGTGCTTTTTCAGCTTTTTAAATTTGTAGGTTTTAGTTTTATTCCGTTTTTGAATTGTTAAACTGTTTTAACCTTTTATATTTGTTTTAATTGTTTTTATGTCATTGTTAACCGCCCAGAGACGAAGGTTTGGGCGGTATATAAGATAGATAGATAGATAGATAGATAGATAGATAGATAGATATTGGATGAGAACATATAGAAGACATAGAAGAAGAGTGTTTTTGAAGACTTTGAAGTGTGATGGTGGAATATAGGATGAGAACATATGGAAGGCATCATAGGAAGCCAAGAAAAAACAAGAGAAGAGGTGTGATATCTTGCCACTTGAGGCAAGACAAGCTGTGACTTGAATCACAGAATTGGCCCTGCCTTGCTTGCTTTATTCTCTGCAAATGAGATGTGTATGGATCCCATGTCATTTGGGGACAGAGTCAGTGGGGAGGGGGCTTTAACCCTATTCCTGCTGTTATCCTGAATCTGGACAAAGACTGACAGGTAGGGGTGTGCAATTCGAATTTTCAGTGTTTCGATTCGGATCTGAACCGAAACACCCCTGTTCTGTTTTGTGTCCGAATATTGCCCATCCAAGCCATCCAAATCACTCCTGATTCGATTTGGATCCAAATCACTCCTGATTCGATTTGGATCCAAATTTATCTGAATCCAAATCCAAATCCAAATTGATTCGGATTTTAAAAAATGGGTCCCAGGGGCAAAATAGTGAGGTGGAGTTGTAGTGCCCAATGGATGGAGGCTACCACCCAAATTTTTTTCAAAGGATTTGGGCAGAGGGCTGATTTTTGGTTAATTGTTGAAGTTTACGCATCTTTAAGGTTTTTCCTCATAATAAGTTATAATGGAGCTTTCAGCAGCCCCATAAGTGCACTTGGGGGGTGCTGGGGTGGCCCAAAGCAAGTGGTGGTGTAGTGCACATAGGGTGCCAACCACCCCCATGGGTTTCTAACCCATGGGGTACAGGGTTCTGTTGTTTCTGAGGTATTCTGAGTGTGGATTCTATGATAGCAAATGAGATTTTCAATTAGACACCATGAATCCACTCTAATTTAGAGACTCCGTATGTCCGTGTAGAGACTCCGTATGTCTTTTTGTTAGTACGTTTTCATTAGGTTTATTCAGTATTGTTGTATGCATTTCAAGCCAAAAATGCTCTTCCTCAGAGGCAATAGTTGGGCAAATGAAACTGATCACAATGACATTGTGAACAATTTTATTTACCCAAGAATTGTCTCTGAGGAAGGGTGTTTTTGGCTTGAAACACATTAGGCAATACTGAACAAACTGAATGAAAGTGTATTGACAAAAAAAACCATACTGAGTAAATCTATGGAAATTCACCAGCAGCTTTTGGGAGTCCCTCCCTCCTTTTTTCTCTTTCTGAATGGGCTTCTCGCCCAGAGACTGCTGTGTCATTCCAGGGGCCTGTGGAATAAAACCCATTTGTGGATGGTGAGGGCAGAAGGAAGCAGGCTCTCATGTTACTGCTGCCTTCTCTCACCCACCTCCCCATCTGGAACGAGGAATGCCCTGCCCACACACACGGTTCATTCCCATTTGTGGGTGGTGTTTCATGTGATTCTTGTTAATTGTTAAGAGCAAGTCAGAGGGAAGGTGAGTGGATTCTTTAAAAAACCAAAACCATCCCTGTGTATCGCTGTGCTTTCTCCAGCTTGCTTTCCTTGCTGCTCGAACCGAGCTCCCTCCCTTTTCCCGGTGCCCTCATTCCAGATGCTCCCTCTGTGTCCCCCTATCAGTCTTCCTGCCCACAGATGATTGGCTAGCCTGCCCTGGCCAGCCGGATTGGCCCAGATGAATACTGGCTCCGTGATGGAGCCGGTTGGGGCGGCAGGGTTTGGGGGGGGGCCTCCTGGACCCCAGAATGCCCCACGTGAGTGTGCATGGTATTCTGGGGAGTCTCCTGATGCCAGGAGGCCACTTGTGAGTCACTGCAGTGCAGAGCTGCGGCATGGCACCACACAACCTTTTAACCCAATTTCCCCAGCTCTCGCATCTGGAACCCGGGTTAAGCTGCGGGCTCCATAAGTGGGCTTGCCGCTGAGCTGCCTCTAGGAGCTCCCGTTGCTTCCCATGATTGGGAGAAATCAGGCTAGCCTTCCCTAGCCCAATTTTTGTCGATCGTGGGAATAGCTCCATCAACTGCTTGGCTTGGGTTTGTCAAGCATCTGGGGCCAGGACATTCAGGGCTACTGGCACTGATGTGAGGAAACAGAGCCAGACTGATAGGGAAGTCTTGGGCTAAGACATCTTGCCGTCCTAACTGACTGGGCAGTGCCATCACAAAGGGTGCAGCCCTTCCTTCAGATCACTTCAAGGCTTTTCATAATGTGCAACTGGACACCAAACGTACAGTTTAAAATAAAAGAAGAAAGAAAAAGACTGCTGTTCTAGAAGAACATTTGTGCAGTTCAAAAATTCAAGTTACGCAGAAGCTGTATTATTTTAGATTAGAGGTTCCTAAATGGTAGCCCTCCAGATGCTGCTGAACTACAGCTCCCATCATTCCTATCTACACTTTATTGTGGCTGGGGATGATGGGAGTTGTAATTCAGCAAAATCTGAAGGACCACAGGTTGGGAATCCCTGTTTTAGATGATGTCAAAAGTGACTGATAACTATGAGAAAAGTGAAAGGAGTCATCCAGGCATCTCGGGAACCCAGGCCCTGATCAAGTGGGCCCTTTTCTCCTCCCCTTTCCAAAGACCCTTCCCACTGACTCCACTGTTACTCCCCACAGAATCTTGGCCAACGAATATTACACTTCTGCAATAGTGCTGTCAAGTTTCCAGTTTTGAGAATACCTCCACGCAGGGGCGTAGCAAGGTTGGAGTGGGCCCAGAGACAAGATTTTAAAATGCCCCCCCCCACAAAGTCCAGGGCCTCCGCACACCCCAGGCCCCCAAGGATTTAAGTCTGATATTCCAAAATAAGTATGCTGCCTGCAAATACATTTCACTGAATACACACACACGTCACAATATATAGTGATATACATTGAGTACTATACCTTTGTATTACTTTTAATGCCTAGAACACACTAGAAAGATGAATGATTAAAATGGCCCCCTCGCTGCAGATTAGCAAAGGAGACTTTCAACCATGCAGGGTGAACCTATGTTTGTTTTCCCAGAATTCTGAACAAATTCAGTCAAGTTTGATTGCAGGAGGTTTTTCACAGGAGGCTTTTAAAGCCCTTTAAGACACATCTCCTCTGGAATGGAGGTGCTGCATTCACATGTTGGCCAGATTGACCCTGAAGTCCCTGCAAGTTATTGGGGAGCAGTTCACACACAAGAAAAATAAAATAAAAGCACCACACATGCTTCACAGTTCTCACTCAGACCTTCTGGGTTGCAAAACAACTTGAACATAAGTGCATTTATAAATGAATGAATGAATAAATAAAATTAATAAAATACTGTTCCAAAAGTTTTTGCAATTTTCTGCCATGAAACAAGCCACTTATAGGACTTTTTAGATAGTTTTTTTTAAGTCAGCAAATTTTCCAAGCTGTTTCAAAATAAATATTCAGAGACTTCTCGGTCCCTCCCCCCCCCCATATCCAAGCCCTATGGCAAGCAGATCCCTATATATGGGGGGGGGGCGGGAAAGGTAACCACAAAAAGGAGTTCACACTCTACCTGGCAAATGCTGGTCTGGGTTAAGCAGGGCAGCAAGGGGTCTTCTGCTGCAGAGAACACTCTGGCTGCCTCCTCCTTCCTGGCTTGCTTGGGCCCTACTCGAGTTCAGGCTTCACTGCGGCCTACACGGAGGCCTCCGTGGAAGCCCCGCCCACCCACCGATCAGCTGAGAGGCGGGAGAAAAGGAGCTCTTTGCAGCTTGCCTGCTGCTTCGATTGCGGGGCTAGCAGAACAAGCAGGAGAGACGGCGAAGAGGGCAAGTGGCTGAGAGGCTATGGGGCTGGGCAGGGGGCAATGGGGAGTCACATGGGGTGCCTCTGGGGTGCCCCTCCAGGCAGTGGGGCCCCCAGACAACTGTCTCCCCTTGCCCTATCATTGTTACGCGCCTGCCTCCACGTAGACTTTAAAATGATGTAGAATGCGACTCTAGGCAACAAATTACACATGTACGGACAAGGAAAGTGTATAGGTGTGTGCTTTTGTGGTGCATGCCACACAAACAAATATTTCACTTGTATACTATTGTGCAGTTGTGAATTTTCCTTTTTTAAAAAAAGCCCCGGATACCTCCCAGTGCATCCCATTTGAGATTAAAAGTACGAGTTATGCATTGTCATTTAATTTCAATATGACTGCTTCAAGTAATTCTCCTCATCATGTCAACCTAATTTTCCATGAAGGCTTCAGCACCACCTCTTAGTTATCATTCCCTACTGAAGTATGTGTGACCCTTGTCCCCATCTTTCTTCCCTCCCTCCGTTGATTATTATGTGACAAATTTCATATTGTAAGCTTGGGGGGGGGCAGAGACCTACCTTCCTCTTTCCACTCAAAAAGCACGATGCACACTGATGTTGCTGTATGAGTAATAAATGTCACAGAGGATGCTGGGTGGCAACATTTGGAGTATTTGTGGCCATCTGAGAGTCAAACCTTGCCTTCCCCTGGCAAAGGATTCTGGGTAGCAGTTCTCATAGTGGAACACAGAGTTTCATTTCTGTCCTATGAAACATGGCTGCCCAAATTTGTTTATGCTAGCTGGCCAGCCCCGACAGAGATAAAATCATAGGAAACAGAGTCAAACTTTGCTTTTTAGGAAATATATTTATTGTGGAAACCATCACAGGATCTCCAGTTTATATCGGATTGAGAGGATGTGGTTGATTTGGTTTTAAAGCCAGTAGCAGACCTTAGTAGTTGAGAAATAACAAAGGTGCATCAATACAGCTAATTGACCACTAGGAGGCAGTAGGAAGAAAGGATAATAAAACAGCTCTAACAAACTGTTCAGGAAATAGCAAGAGCTTTGGGAAGAAAAATTAATATTGCAGTTATATTTCAGCAAGGAAGTGTTTCATTCATTCCAGTCAGAGACACATAGCTTTTTTAAAAAAAGTAGATCTAGTTTTCCCAGTTTTAAATCCTTTTAAACTCTGGGAGTTCCAATAGCACAAGAGCATCCATATTTTGAAACAAGGGGTGGCCATCTGCTGGCAATTCATGAAAAATACATCTCTTTTCAATATTACTTTTCAATATGCAGCATTGGAAAGTGATTGGGTTTTTTCATGAATTGTCAGCAGATGGCCAGCAGATGGAGCTATGAACTTCTGCAGCATCCTTTAACGTCATCTGAACACATTATTCTTCTATCTCCATCTGAAGCTGGAATAAATTCCTGTCCAGATAAGCCCATGGTTAGGTGGATTTTCCACAACTCTAATGGTCTAGCAATTTTAAGGACTCTAGTCCTAAATCTCAAACTTTGGGGCTATTGACATGAGAGCATCTTTCTGTCCTGGGGCGTTGTGATGCCCACAGAGGATCAAGGGCTTGGGCCCAGAGCATTATGAACTTTTAAAAACCTGATTTTTTTTTTTGTTCCTGCTGGGGCCCTTTGGCACTCCTGCTGCCGCTAGGATGGCAGCAGTGTAACTGAAGAGCCTGCTGCTACCTGGCATGTGAAAAGCCAGATGTGAAGTGGTGCATGTGCACCTGCCACCACTGCCTTGCTCCCTTTCCACATGCATGGCAGTGGTGGTGCTCTGTGTAGTTCCTTTCCTGCTGTCCTTGCAGCGGCAAAGGAGGAGGCGAGGTGAGGTGAGGCAAGGCAAGGGCATCATGGGGTGCTTGCGAGGGGGGAAGTGACTGCTCAGGTTTGTGGGGTCTCCGCAGCCAAAAACAGCTGATGGTGGCCACTAGCTTGGATGGCTTTAAAGGAGATTTGGACAAATTCTTGGAGGACAGGCCTATCCATGGCTACTAGTCTGGTGGCTATGGTCTACCTCCAGGCTCAGAAGTCGGATGCTTCCAAACACCAGGGGATCGACAGCAGGAGAGAGGGCATGGCTGCTCTTATGTTCTGATAAAGCCTTGAATTCTTCATGGAAATGTAAGTCAATATGAAGATAACAAGAAGTGTGTCCTTACACAGAGAACCCGAAGTAGCCCTAAAGCAGGGTTGAGGTTCGAGACCCAGCCAGCGAGGACTTAGACGATTCCAGCCAAACGCACAGGGAGCCCTCTGTGCCCACAAACCACCTGGATCATCCAACTGTCAGTTACACCCGTGTATCTGCAGTGGGTTCGGCGGATGAGACCGTAGATGCGGCAGGTGGTGATCCTGTAGGGGAGTTTGCTCTTGAAAGTGTTCCCGGAAACATGTCTCCCTCCAGGGCCACAGATGTTTTGGACCTGCCTGCCGCTGGCATGGATGAAGGTGAGGGTTGCCATACAGACATGTTGACTCAGGCCTCTCCGTCGCATCATACTTTGGCAGTAGTACCTGGGGTGGGCTGGCAATGGGCTGTTGTGGACATGCCGGTTCCTGAACTGTGTGTAAGTGTCCCCGCTGATGTTCTCCACGAAGACCAGGAAGATGACGGAGAGCAGCAGCAGCAGTAGTGGTAGCAAGGTGCAGTGGGGAGCCATCAAGGCCATGGCTGCCTCTTCTACCCCAGCTGCCTTTGTGAGAAAGGAATAAGAAGGAGACACCGATAACGGGATGGAGGGTAGGGTAGCCTTAGTTCACACTCACAATGGCAAACTGGCACGATGTCCATCGCAAGAGGTTGCTGGAAATGGCGTGGCTTTCCTGGTGTCTGACCACCAGGAGGAGTGAAGCAGAGCTGGTCTGGTGGCGGCAAACATGAATTGTCCCTTTGCTAAGCAGGGTCCACTCTGGTTTACATTTGAATAGGAGACTACATGTGTGAGCACTGGAAAATATTCTGCCCAGGGGATGGGGCCACTCTGGGAAGACCTCCTACATGTTTGTATGCAGAAGGTGCCAACTTCCTTCCCTGGCATCTCCGAGATAGGGCTGAGAGAGATTCCTGCCTGCTGCCTTGGAGAAGCCGCTGCCAGTCAGTGTAGACAATACTGAGCTAGAGGAACCATGGTCTGAGTATAAGGCAGGTTCCTATGTTCCTGAGTTCCTATGTTATATGCACAGGAGTATTCCCCCACAGGGAGGTCCATGCTCAGACATTGAGAAAGGGCTGTAGCTCAGTTGTAGATCTCTTTCTTTCTTTCTTTCTTTCTTTCTTTCTTTCTTTCTTTCTTTCTTTCTTTCAGCACATTTCTGTACTACTCCATATAAAAATCTCTGGGCAGTTTACAGTTCGAGACATTAAACAATAATAAAAACATAAAAATTATTAAAACAATTTAAAATATAGATAACCCTCCTAAAACCTTAAACTTTAAAACTACAGATTAAAAGTCTGATCAAACAGGTTATGATCATCTGCTTTGCATGCATAACATCTCAGGTTCAGTTCCTGGAATCTCTAGGAAAGCCTGGGGAAGCCCTCTGTCTGAAACCATGGGATGCTGCTACCAGTCATTGTAGACACTATTGAGCTTGATGGGCCAATGATCTGAAATGGTCCCTCTGAGGGCATATGAAACTGTCACACTGCTAAAGCTAAGGAGGTCTTAGTCTGGTAACAGCCTGAATGAGAGATTGCTCCCTTTTAAACTGCTCTGAGCTTCCTGAAGTAAGCATAAGTTTCTTCATCTTCATCCTTCTGTCACTTCACAGTGGGAAATGCTGAACTCATTTAATGTCTACCTGCCATGCAACTGTTTTGAGGCACAGGAACCCAGCCACAGGAAAGGGGAGCACCCCCCCACCCCGGAAACAGCATGAACACAAGTTGGCATTCAAATATTCTGCTGATGGATTTTCATGGAAAATATCTATGTAGAAGATCAGCAGTGGTGCAATATCTTCCATATATATTATTCCTCAAAACACTCTTGCAGCAGAAACAATATTATATGGACAAAGAAATGCTGCAGTTGTTGGAAGGGGGATTGGAAAGTAAACAATTATCTGCTACAAGATTACGATGTAGAGGAAAAATCAAGGCAGGTGAAATATCTAAGGTTTGGGGCAATGATGATGAAGAATAGGAATTTTATTCTGCTTTTCAACGAAAAAGTTCTGAAAGTGGTTTAATAAAATAACAAGAATAAGATAGTTCCCTGTTCCCAAAGGACTCAGTTTAAAAAGAAACACAAGGTAGACACCAGCAATAGACACAGGAGGAGGGATGCTGTGCTGGGCCTGGATAGGGCCCATTGCCATTCCCCCTTTTAATGTAAGAGAAACACCACTTTGAAAGGTGCCTCTTTGTCTGGTTAGCAGGGTTTTTGCAAATTTCTCGGATCCTCTTCTTGTTTGGGAAGCTAGTAAGGAAAATAAAAGGAAACTTTTGTTTGGTCTGCTGGAACATACTCAAGGAGGCGAGTCTCATGATCGGTGAGACCCGCCATAAGGGGGGTTGCAGGGAGAGCGGGAGAGCGATTGCTGGCTCCGTCATGGAGCCAGCGGGGGCTGTGGGGATCGGGGTCCGCATGCCCACCAGAAGTTCCAGGATGCCCTGCTGGAGAGACCCTCGAGTCCGGGAGGCTGCTTGCAGCCTCCCAGTGGAGGTCTCCTCATGTGTTGCCATGGCGTGGAACCACACCATGGCAATACACAATCGGAAAACCCAGGTTAGCAGAGTGCTCGATCCGCTAACCTGGGCTAAGGGGAGGGGTATTTAAGCGGGTTACCCGCTGGGGGAAACTGGGCTCACCTGCGAGCCCGGTGGTTCCCACGGTCCGTGGAAAGCGGGCTAAGCTCCCTTAGCCCGCTTTCCACTGATTGTGAGAATCGCCTCATTGTCTATTAAGTCTAGCAGTGGGCAGCATGGGGCCAATCGACCTCCCCTGCTGCTGTTTCCCAGTTACTGGTATGCATTGGGATGCTTGTCATGGATATTGAGAATAAAGCCACCCCTGGTTTTCTCACCTCATTTAATTCAGCTCTGACTAGAAAACAACCCCCTTCTTACCTGTAACCTTTTCACCTGAAATGTCCTGCTTCTGCTTCACAGGATGCTCTTTCCTGTTAGGTTAGCTGTCTAGATTGCTCTCTTGTCCTCAGAGTTGAGCATTAGTGAAGGAATTCTGGTTTGCATGAAAGGGGTTAATTATATATCTGAGTTAGAGTCACAATAGAACAATGGAAGGGTCTACCTGACCCTGAGTTTTCTACTAAGAGGAGGCTTGGAATGGAATGCTGCCGTGTTTCTCAAAGTCATGATTTCTGTACAGGCAGGAGACATTTTAAAATAAAAGAGCGTAGGCCCCACGCAGAGTAATGTTGCTTTTACAGCCTCCCCTGACTCTTATTTTGCAGGTTGTAAGTAGTATGCTCCTTGGAATTATATTTCATAGCCTTACGTTTTTATGTTTACCACCGTTTAGTTTTTCTTTTTTGTTCCATAAAAGGTCTTTTTGTTGAGAGTTATATTTCATAGAATTATATTCTATATAAACCCTTAAGACACACCTGCTTTCTAAAAATATTTCTTAATAAAAACATTTCTTAAGCTGCTTTGTTTTTAATGTGTCATTTTTATTTTTGCTGTATTTTTAAACAACTGCCATATAGGTCTGTGTGTGTGTGTGTGTGTGTGTGTGTGCACGCGCACACACACACACACACACACACAGAGCTATCATGAGAAATATAAATACTCCCTTTGTAATCAATTCTGATTTGATGTTTAATGCTTTACGTTCTACATACACTGTCCTAGAAGTTATATGTAATCTAATATTTTAAAAGAAGCTAACTTTTGTGTTCTTTATATTTAATACTTTCACTACTATACTCTAGTGAACATAAACTCACAACATGGAGTATTCTTATAATTCCAAATTTTGCACACTCTGTGGCTTCCTGATATACCTTAAGTCCAATCTAAATATTGAGGTGTGAAAAGCCATTTAATTATAGAAAATCCACAATTGCCACCCCAGAGAGGCACTCAGAGATAAAAGAAATAATAACAACAGCACCAGCACCAGCACCAGCAACAACAACAACAACAACAATAATAATACTGTTAACATTGTTAGCTGTCCAATAACAAATTATTTTCTGGGCAGCTCACAATAACAACACAGTAATATCATCCAATTAAAACACATAACACAAAACAAACAGATTACAATATTAAAAAATAATTTAAAAAGCAATTTAAAACGTTTCAAAACTTTTTAAAAATCAATTTTAAAAAGCTTGAGTGAACAGAAAGGTGCCAAGCAAGCTTTACTGGGGAGGTTATTCCATAGATGGGGTAAAGTAAAGTTGTGCCGTCGAGTCTGAATCGACTCCTGGTGACCACAGAGCCATGTGGTTTTCTTTTGGTAGAATACCAAACTTATGTGTGGGAAACATACCAGCAGGGATTTGAACCAGCAACCTCTTGCTCCATAGGCATGTTACTTCCCTGCTGCACCATTAGGTGGCTCACAGATGGGGTGCCGCCACCCAAAAAAGATCCTCTCCCTTGTAACCACCTGCCTCAGCTCATTTGGCAGGGGCACTCGGAGCAGAGCCTCCAAAGAAGATCTTAAAGTCTGAGTTGGGAAATAATAATCTCTCTTGGTGAAAAAACCCAAGTTGAAATTAAAATGAAGAAAGTCTGGTGAGAAAACCAGTCACATGAAAAGGAAAACTTTCCCGATTAGAATTCCAATTAATATTTCAGACACAAAGTGTTTCAGAGCGAGAACTGGCTTAAACATTGCTCTTGAGCCTATACAGAGTACAATCAGAGACCTCAAAGAGACTGGGGTCCTCGAGCAAGTTCCCAAATGGTTACTTTTGCCATTAATTAAAAAGCAAGGACAGCAGCCAGGACAGTATCCAGATTTAGGATGAATGTGAACCCAGTTCCTAATATACTTTCTGTATTGCTCATCACAGATATACCTTTGGCACAAATGATGGGGCAATGAATTCTTATGCTAGTAAATACCAGGAGAGGTGGGGTCAGCTTTTAGACAAAATTGAACTCAAGACACCAGGGAAGTTATCCTCTTCACTGCTAGAATAGAGGCCAAAGGACCAGATTTGATGGGCGGTGAAATTCAGCAGTTGGCTTCATAATGACATAACATTAATTAATTAATGTTGTTTTAATGGTTTAAATGCTGTTTTAAAATATTATTTAAAAATTTTTAAATTGTTGTAATGTGTGTGTTTCCCCCCCTTCCCATTTTTGTCTTAACGAATGTTTTACTTTGTTTTTATCCTGTTGTAAACTGCCCAGAGACGTAAGTTTTGAGTGGTATAAAAATGTTTAAAGAAAATAAATAATAATAAAATAAATAAAAATGAGCAAAGCGCCCATATGCAGTGAGATGCCAGAAGTGTTCCCTCTAACAGGGATTCCCAGATGTTATGGACTGCAACTCCCAGAATCCCCAAGGAAAAGCCATTGCAGCTGGGGATTCTGGGAGTTGTAGTCAACAGCATCTGGGAATCCCTGTTAGAGGGAACACTGGGTGCCAGTGCCTAGGAACATGGCGCTCACTAGGCACTGGGAGAAGCAGGCTACTCGACTAGGGGTTGCCAGGCTAATGGCAGTAGAGGCCAGCTAAGGCCATTCAAGAGAGGTAGGCATTGGGGTGAGGAGGCAGAGACAGACTGATAGTTAGGGTAGAACTGGACCCAGACATTGTGTCATCATAAGTGTCCTGGAGGTGCAATCTGGAAGGTGTAATCGTCACTTCAAATCCCGGCTCAAAAGTCCCCTCTCCCACAAAGTATTGGGCACGACTCCTTAGTAGGGATGTGCACAAATGGATTTTTTTGATTCCATTTGTGCCCAAATCGAATCACCCCTGATTTGTTTTGTGTCCAAATCAACCCTCCCATCACCCCAGATTCTATCGGTATTTCTTTTGATTCCATTTGGATTTGGATTGATTCGAACCACTTAACAAGGTTTTAGGGGCACCAAATTTGCACCGGCCTTTCTGGGTGCTGGTTGTGCCCCCTGCGTGTGATGTCATAGACAAAGTGTGTGGCTAGCTCCTGTCAGGGGCCACTGGGGAGACGGACAATTATAGGCCCCTCTCCCCTGGCTATGAACCTGCTGCCCACCTTCTCTTCGCTCGCCCCTTTGCCTCCCCTCCACTCACTGCTCACTGCTTCCCTTGCTGCTCACCCCACTGGTTCTTGCTGAGGTGGGGGCAGGGGCAGTGAGGAGACCTATCTCCCACGGCAAGCCAGCATCCTATGCAGCTGCCTGGCCACTTTGCTGGCCACTGCATTCTGCATACTGTCAAGTTTATTTATGGTCAAAGACCAGAATTCAAAACATATGTACAAATAAGAATCAACAGTGCTTACAATAGTTTGGTATAATGTCTCAGCCTAACAAATAAACCCCCAGTTACACGAGCTGGTCTCCAATCTGATGCCTAACTTTCCTAGCCACCACACAGAATTTTGCGACATTAGTTGTTATCTCCTTCTTCTAGTCAGAAAGCAAGTAATTAACTTAAAATATGTCTGTATGCCCTGGATAATTGACCAATAGCAGAGCA
The DNA here is from genome assembly GCF_027244095.1 of Hemicordylus capensis. NCBI lineage: Eukaryota > Metazoa > Chordata > Lepidosauria > Squamata > Cordylidae > Hemicordylus > Hemicordylus capensis. Next base: position 12,916,711 of record NC_069662.1, read on the forward strand.
ATAAAACCTTGACGGACGTCCCTGTAAAGGGAACAGTAAATTAAAATGTGAAAAATCGGTTCCCAAACTCTAGAATCACACAGGCACAGTCTCTGTTCTTTAGGAATCCTTCTGAAGCTACACTACAAATCAGCTGAAGGTAATACATTAAATCGGGCCTACGGGAACATCCTGCAGTATTTAGCAATTGTAAGTTTATCTAAATAACTTGCAGGTTTGTTGTTATAGGCCTGTAGACCCCCCCCCCAAACTTCCTTGGGGATTAAAGACCAATCAATTTGTGCCTCCATATCATATATTCGTTGTTTTAGTGCCAATCTCACATGGATGAATCCTATCTTCAGCAGGACATCTAAGCTTAAGCCATAAAGGCTTAGTTTACAAAAAAAAAAATAATAAAAAATTAAAAATGATGATTTCCAACAGGAGTTAAAACTATCCATAAGGGTAAGATGAGCAAGGCCTGTAGGAAAGAAATATAACTTCAGCCAGTAACTTAAAATGGAAAGCTACACCCGGGCCTGCACTCTAGGAATACCAGTTTTCAGTCTCAGGATCATGTTTGGGATGCATCTAGGGGTCTGCAAAATAGATCTTAAAAACTTTGTCTGAACGCCCTCCAAAACTGCAAAAATTAGCATACAGGCCCAATTGTGATCCGTACATCATCTGAGGGCAGGATTTAGCTAAAAATAATGTAAGCACTGCTGGGACAAATTGATCACCCCCCTGATGAAAATAGGATTGAATAGCTGCTGACGATTTTCATGCATTTTGAGTGACATACTGCAGATGTGCATAACGTCTCATAGAGGCCTAGAAAACAACACCTAGGTATTTAAAGGTCTTAATGTGTTCCATCTTATGCCCATCCAAAGACCAATTCAAGATCTTTGGATGTTTTGCAAAAGCTAGGATTTTAGTCCTACTATAATTAATTTCTAGGGTGTATTTGTGGCAAAAAATAACCAAGGAGCGAAGCGCTCTGCAAAGGCCTACAGGGGTCTGAGAGAGAATCGCAGCATCATCCACATATAGCAAGACGTTAACCTGCCTATCAGCTAGCTTTGGTGGATGGAAGGACAAATTAGCTATATAACCTACAGCAGAATTGATATAACAATTGAAGAGAGCTGGAGCCAGAATACAGCCTTGACTCATTCCCCAATAGGTGGGGATTTCTTTAGTGAGATTTCCAGCAGAGCTACAGCAGACCTTCAGACATGAATTCCTATATAAATCAAAATTATAAATCAAAAGAATCAAACGATGGTCAATTGTAGAATGTACTAACCTCTCCCATAACTTATCTCTTGATATTGAGTCAAAAGCCAATTTAAAATCAATAAAGACAGCATAAAGAGTAGAGTGAGATCGATTAGAGTATTTCTCTGCTAGGTGCTGTAAAACTAATGCTTGATCAATAGTAGAATAACTGGCCCTGAAACCTGCCTGCTCATCAGCTAATATCTTTTCTTCGTCCAACCAGTTTTGAAGTTTGGTAAGCATATGAAATGCGTACATCTTACCAATAACATTTAGAAGACTGATGGGATGATAATTTGACGGCAAATGCCTTTTGCCTCTCTTATATATGGGGATAACAATCGCCATTCCCCAGTCATTTGGGGGCGAAGCCATCTGATCAGCGCCTGGCTCTGATAATCTACTGGTAGAAGCCAGGTGCCTTTCTGATAGCAATTTCTGTACACGTAACTGGAGCCCATTTGGTTAGTGTGACAAGATCCAGATCCAGTTCTATTTGTGTAGATACCAAAACCGATCCCTCCCTAGCATATATAGTGTGGAAATAAGCAATCCATTCACCTCGCTGGCCAATGCATGTACAGACAGCAGCCATTTGAAGGGTCCACAGACAAAAACTCATTCATTCCTTCAAATGGGGTCTTGCTTTTGGACCCTTCTCATGGCTGCCACACACATGCCCATTGGCCAGCCAATGCGGAGTTGGGGCCAACAGCATTTGGGGCCTGTGGGCCTCAAAGGTGAGATAATGATGTGGCAAGTGCAGCCCCCAGGCATCCACAGCCTGGGTTCACTGCAGACCCTTACCCAATGGAGGTTATGCCACTGTAGAGCCGAATTCTGTTGCTACATTAGAGGTATACACAGAGTCACAGAGGATGCTGAGTAACAAAGTTATCAGTCTGCAGGGTGTGTGTGATCGGAAAACCAGCCTTTGCCATCTGCGTGATGTTGCAAAGGATTCTGGGTTGTAGTTTCCACACTGGAACACAGACCTTCACTTGTGCCCCACAAAACAAGGCTGCGCCAGTTTGCTTGTGCTGGTACGCCAGCCCTGAGACGGAGAGAAAATCACGGGAAACAGAGTCTAGTTTTGCTTTGCAGGAAAAACATTTATTGCAGAAACCATCATAAGGCCTCCAGTCCAGTTTATATCTGATAGAGAGGATAAGGCTGGATTGATACTAAATCCAGCAGCAGACCATGGAAGCCAAGACATGGCAAGGGGGAATCAATACAGCAACATAGCCACTAGGTGGCCGTAGGAAGAAAGGGATAATATGAGCAGATCTAAGGAAATGTGAAGGAACCAGCAAAAGCTTTGGGGAAAATAAATGCTTTAATTTTATTGCAGTCACATTTCAGCAAAAAAGTGTTCATTCCACTCATAGACACTTAATGGGGCTTTTTAAAAAATTAGGATTTGCATTTCCATTTTTACATTCTTTTAATACAGAGTCTGTCTGTCTGTTATATTTTTGTATGGCCCACTCTGATTATCTCCATAGGCCTTTAGAAGCACAGGAGGCATTATTTTGAAATAAGAGGCGCCCAACTATTGATAATCTGTGAAAAACTAATCCTGCAACTTTCCTGCAGAAAAATGCAACTTTAAAAGTCACATTGAAAAGAGAGTCCCCCCACAACCACCCACAGATTCTCGGAAGATGGTACTATGAACTTTACCAAAACCCTTTGTCATTATTTCTCCTGCAGAAATTTGTGCTGAAGTTGGAATAAATCATAGTCAGAATAAACTCATTGTTTGGTGGACATTCTACAGTTCTAATGGTCATAGTTGTCTATCCTAAATCCACAATTCTTTGGCTGTTGACGCAAGAAACTCCCCCCTCCCCAATTATTTGTTCTTGGCAATCTCCATAATTTCCCATCCTAAATAGTGACATGTTTCAATCATTCACTCCATCCCAAAAGCCTGGAGTTGCTAACAAAAACATTTCAATTAGCAATATTCTGAAATATCTCTGAATGAAGTGCAATCTTCAGCACAGATGAGTTCATTTCACTCAGGGGTATTTCGTTGCCCTTTCTCCAGTCCCCAAGGTCAGCCCAAATATTGGCATCTTATTAGACATCAGTGAAGATGGAAGAGCAAATGGAGGAGAGGTTATTCCTTGTGGGGGAGGGACAGCAGATAGCCTCTTGCTGAGGGACCACCACCATGTGAAGTTGGCTCTGCTTTTCCTGCGCTGGACCTTGGAGAGCTCAGTATGAGAAGTTTTCTAAATAGAGAGAGGCTACAGTGACAAAGTCCCTTTATGCTCTAAGTCTGCTACCCAGACCTGATGCCCAGATGATGCCGTTAAGATGATGTCCATCTTCGCTGGATTGCAGAGGACACCATGGGGCAGGCTTGTTGGGTCTCAGTGGCTTAAAGCCTTGAACTGTGGTTGGGAAAGCAAGCCCGTGAGAAAAGAAATAGGAAAAGTGTCCTTACATGGAGAACTTGAAGGCAGCTTGAAGCAGGGTTGAGGCTTATGTGCCAGGAAGTGAGGACTTAGAAGATTCCAGCAAAATGCACAGGTAGGCGCCTCACGCAAGATACCCGGATATTCCGGGTCTCAGTATGGCCCCTGTAGCTGCAGTTGGGTGGGCGAGAGCGTGGGATGACCCGGCAAGTGGTGATTCTGAAGGGGTGTCTGCTCTGATAAGTGTTGCCAGAAACTGGCCTCCCTCCTATGCCACAGATGCCTCGGACTTGTCTGTCGCTTGAATGGATGAAGGTGTTGGTTGGCTTACATACAGGACGAGTCATGCCCCTTCTCTGCATCATCTGATTACAGTAGGTGCGAGGGTTGGTTGGTGGTCGGCCGTTGTCAATGTGCCGCTGCTTGAACTGGCGGTAAGTGGCCCCGCTGACAGTCTCCAAGAAGACCAGGAAGGTGAGGCAGACCACCAGCAGCAGAACACAGCAGGGTGCCTTCAGGACCATGGCTAAACCTTTGTGGGAGAGGAATAAGGAGGAGTTATTGATTCTGGTTGCCAGCCTGGCTGCTGCACAACACTCCAAACTGCTGCCACCACCCAGTTAAGCCCCGCAAGGACATGTGGAAAGCTTCCCAGGGTGGCAGAGGCCCAAAGCACTTTGCAGGGGCTGTGCTGGTGGCACCATCTGTTTTAAGGCTTGTGAACAGGTCAGTTTATTAGCCTGAGCCTGATCCTGGCCCTTCATGCATCGTGTTAACGATGCAGGGGGTGGCGAAGATTGCATCAAGCCAATAATTGGCAATTGATGCGTCAGGATGGGCCAGGGCTTATCTTTTAATATAAAGTGTGAGCTCCCGCAAAGGAATCAGTAGCCACATTGTCAGCATTCGTAATCGGCACCCTCCTCATCCTGGTCTCATCCTAGAATGCACCAGGAAAGCATGGAACTTGTCCTGGTGCATTATTGGGGGGAAATGGTCATGCCCTATAGTTACAGGATGTCGCCATTTTCTTCCCAGTAAAGCAGTAGGAAAAGGATCCAATGCCATGCTGTCGCCTCCTTTCCTGGTGCATTAAGGGTGGGACCAGGAAGAGGAAGGTGGCAACTTCAAATGCTGCTGCTTTAGCTGACCACATGGCAGCCAGTTCCTTCACAGAAGAGGGTTCTTCCTTAAAAGGTAAGCCCCCACCTTTCCCTAATGTTTGGCATTATATCAAACTCTATCCCAGTATTGGGGACATTTTTCATCGTAGTCCTTGGCGACGAAAAATATCCAAATACAACTTCCATCATCTCAGATCCAATTATTGGTACAATGTGATGCACACCTTTATAAACAACAATGAAATCTGCCAGCCCCAATTCTGTATCAGCAACCATACAGCCACCATGAAACTCTTTGGGCTACTGCTGATGCTCTTGCCACAAAGGGGCCTCCTATGCACGCTCCCTATCAATGAATGGGCTTCCTTCTCAGTGCCCAGAAGAGATGGCAGCTGAGCGATTTGCGCCACTTGCCCTATCCTCTCTATCTGTGGAATGAGGGGAAAATGCCTTTTCTGAAAGCTGCTTTGTAATTACTTTGTTCTCATGGAATGGGAAAGTGTCTTTGCAAAAAGAGTAAGACAGAACTCAAGTTTGCACTGGTCAAGAAATGGTTAATAGAGTCTGCAAGTTGCCTTGCCAAATTGCTAGCTGTAAAGCCATAAATTTGCTGACAAGCTAGAGGGGGAAGAGCCCCCCTCTCCTTGTATCTCCTGAAAGCAAGAGTCAGCAAAGGCCTGTAAAATAACACTCCAAGGACATCTGGCTAGAAGAAGAAGGAAGACAGTTTCGCTTATCAATAGGCAGTAGAAAAAGGTTTCATTGTACTAGGGAATGCTTGTCTAACTAGCAATGATTATAATATTTGTAATATGATGGACAATGATGTTAACCAATGAACTAATTGGTTCTTTGGGGCTGAATGTTGATGCCCAGCTATGTAGTTATGCCAAAGTATAAAAACTTGTGACCCAGGCAGCTGCGCGCGATTCTCTGGTAGGCCGTGAGGCACCAAGAAAAGCCCCAGCGCTGGTAAACTAAATAAATGGTGATTATTGCTTCCTTCAATCATCCTTGTTCGTCTGGTTTGTGGTAACTGGGGGCCTCCCAGGTAACATATCTGCAAAAAAGTTTTCCTCCAGAGGCCCCGGGGATCATTGCAACAACTTCCATGTGGAAGCTCCCTTTAGTGGAGGGGGTGGGCAAGAGGTGGCAGTTATGGAGCAACTCAGCAGCCAGCATCATCTGATCTCATCCACAAATCCGGCCACTTCACTGTTCACCCCTCACTCTAGATCTTTTATGAAAATGTTATCTAGTCCTGTCCCCAGTACAAATCTTTGGAGGGTGCCACTTATTATTTCCCTCTGTTGTGAGAACTGGCCTTTTTCTCCTATTCTCTGCTTCCGGTAGTTTAACCAGGTCTCCACTAAGTTAGGCACGGGTTCTCGAACATGGGTTCTCAACATCTCCCATCATCCTGAGCCTCTATGGCCTTTGCCATTGTGGCTGGGAATGACAGGCATTGTAGTCCAATATCTGGGGACCCAATTGCTAGGACCCCTGGGGTAAGGGGTTATCAGTCAAGAGGAGGTATCTGTCCAACTTCTTCATCAGTGATGACAGAAGCGAAGAATTCATCCAGCTTCTCTGCAGGGTAAAGTGTGCCATCGAGCCGTTGTCGACTCCAGGCTGGTGACCACAGAGCCCTGTGGTTGTCTTTGGCAGATTACAGGAGGGGTTTACCATTGCCTCCTCCCGCATGGTATGAGATGATGCCTTTCAGCATCTTCCTATATCTCTGCTGCTGATATAGGTGTTTCTCATAGTCTGGGAAACATACCAGCAGGGATTCGAACCGGCAACCTCTGGCTTGCTAATCAAGTCATTTCCCCGCTGCACCACTCTCTGTTTAACTCCACTTTCACTCTTTTGTTGTCTAATAGTCCTGCCACTTCCCTGATCAGTTTCCTTATGCTTAAAGGCATCTGTATTATTGGTCTTAATATGTTTCAATTAACATTTCACTGGAGTTTTGAGTGCTTAATTAATGCTAGGTAAGAGCCTTTATCATCCATCCAATGGGTTATAATATAGTTTAGCCTAGAGAATGTTTAATCTAATGGGGCGGGGCGCGATATCATAGCTGTATTGAAATATCGGAAAGGCTACCACATAGAAGAATCAGTGGACTTTTTTCTGTTGCTCCCGAGCAGGGCTGGCCCTTGGGTTTTTGGCACCCTCTGCAGAATGTGATGTGCCCCCCACCCCACCAATCTGTTAAAATTATATCCTGTACCATGCGGAATATAATTTTAATGGAATGTGGGTTTCCTTGTGCTTTCTGGGGCGAGGTTGGGGTGGGGTGAGGCAGCAGATTGTACTTCTACATTTTTGTAGGAGGTCCTGCCACTGCTGCTCCATGCCAGTGCCCAGCTCTACAGAGATTCCACCCCCACTGTACACCATGCCCATGCCACTCAGCTGGCCAGCGCGCATGTGCAGTGACCACACATGCTCATCGGACAGCTGAACAACATGGCGGGGCGTGTGGTTGTAGTGGACCTTGCCTAGAGGGGGGCAGCATGGCAGGATAGTCTGTGGATTTCTAAAGCTCTAATCTACTTCCTCACTGCCCCTTCTGCCTCAGCTGCCACTGGGAGCCACAGAGGCTATTCAATGTGGAGGTAGAGGCATGGGCACCCATGCTCTCAAGATTTTGTGGCTTAAGTCTTTTTTCCCTTTCCTTTCCTTTTCTTTTTTGATAATTGTCTCAGCCTCACATTTGTTTTGCTGAGTTTGTGCCTTTTTTGTTGTTGTTCTCCCCAAATGCTTAAGCAGTATCTGTTGTGGTTTTCAATAACCTTCAAGTGTCTTGGAGAGATTCAATATACTTGACTTCCCCTTTCAACTTCCTTTCCACCTAACCCTTCATTTTTCAAGATGTTTGTCCTTTTGAAATCAGAAGTGACCATGTGGGGACATGCAGGTTTCTACAGAACTTTCCACTAGGTAGAACAACAACAGCCAAAGGAAAAAAGGAAAGGAAATATTAGGCTAAAAGGGATAGAAGAATCCATCTTGTTGATTGGGGTGATTTCCCAATCTGGAAATATTCCTGTAGTTAATAAAGGGCTCGATGCAATCTCTGACAGCCAGATTAAATTCCTTCTGAGAAGCCCTGTTGAAATTAAATAGTTCTTTAGACTACTCAATGAGTAGTACTATTCAGAAAGTTAGTCTGGAGGTCAGCCAGTGCCTTGTAGGGATGTGCAAACAGGTTCACTATTGAACGTGTTCGACGTCGAACCTGTTTGGTTCAACGGTTCAACGGTTCGGGGTTGAACCAGACTGAACACCCCCCAACTGTTTGGGGGTTTGCAGACATTAAAAAAAATTGCCTCCTTCGGGGGAGTTGTTGGCGGAGGCAGGGGCGTCCGTGGAGGTTCCTCCTCCCCCCACCCGCCGGCCTCCCTTGCAGCTCAAATCAGCCCGTTCATCTGGCTCTTCGGCCCATTCGGGCCTTCACCCTCTGGCGAAGTGGCCATTTTGGAGGCTGCTGTACCTGTGCAGTTGGCCTCTATGTGGCCTAGGTCACGCAGAGGCCCAGTGCAGGTGTGGCGGCCTCTAAAATGGCCGCTGTGCTGGAGGGGGAAGGCCCAAATGGGCCAAAGAGCCAGCTGAATGGGCCAGTTTGGGCTGCAAGGGAGACTGGTGGGTGGAGGGGGAACCTCTGCAGACACCCCCCCATCTGCTGCTTCCAACAACTCCCCCAAAGGGGGTAAGGTAACAAAATAATAATATTTTTAAGGTCTGTGAACCCCCACAGACCGAACCAAACCGGGGGGGGGTTCGAGGGGGTGCCGAACCAAACTGGCCCAGTCCGGTTCAAGTCCGGTCCGCACTCGAACCGAACTGGGCAAGCCATTTCCATGCACACCCCTAGTGCCTTGCAAGTATTTGCATATGCTCAAATATTTGGCATTTACAAATAGGGACAGTTCTAATCCAATCCAATCTAATTCAATTTTTGCAATTTCAAACAAACAAAATTGGGGTGTTTCAAATTAGCTGATTTTGAACAAAGAACAAAATGGGGGTGTTTTGGATTCGGGCCAAAAACAAAACAGAAAAAAAACCAAAAAGCACAACCCTAAGAGCAACTTTCTGTTTTGTTTCTGCTAAGACTTCCTCCCCAGAGCTTGAAACTGAACCCAGGACTCCTGGCTTCACATTCATTCTCTCCTCTCTAATGTGAAGTCTAACACACCTCAGATGAATCTAGAATCAGCCCAATAGAGACGCAAAGGTGGAGACCCCTGGAGTTCTCAACTTCCCTTGACTCACCCAAGGCTGGTCGTGACAATGAGATGGATTCAGGCTTCAGGCAATTTCAGAAGTCTTCAGAGTCCTTTCAGTCTAGCACCTTGTTATATAAGCACTTTGTGTTGCATAGGGAGGAGCAGATGAGGGGAAGAAGAAACTAAGGGCCCCCCAAAAGAGGAAGGAGTTATGGAGGAAGGGGCACCAGCTAAGGTGGATTTCAAGACAGAAAACCACAAAGACAACCTGAAAAGGTTGAGGCAATCAGCAAGTCTTCTTAGGATCTAAAAATTCCTCTCAGACAGGGACAACATTCATAGTCTAGTTTTAAAGTCACCTTTTCATCTCACAACCAGACACCAAGAAAGCGGCCTCTGGTCATATTCTAGGGGGTTTACTTCACCAGCCATTTCCCCCAGTAGGCCTCACACATCTGAGGGCTTCCTAGTCCGAGGTGTGACCTCCAGGGCTGTGGACCTAAGCATCTGAGTGGCAGCCAGTTCCTCAGGATGGCACCAGAGAGCAGAAAAGGCCTTGAATAATGACTTGGAGGCTGGCTCGTGAGACTTTACTTCCTTGTGTGGGGTAGGGACTTCTGAGTGCAAATTGAGAGAGCTTCCTAGGGCCTACTGGAACATTGCAGAGGATTCTGGGATACTTTCTTAGTTCCCATATGGAGCTGGCAACTTCTGTGCTGTTTGCATCATGTTGGACACAGCTTCAGTCATGTCCCTCAGATAACTATTAGCTGGCTCTTCCTCTATCATCTTAAGAACATGCTTAATTCATCTTGTCAAAAAGAAAACATAGGCTTGCTTGTATGTTCAAGTTGGCCCTGAGAAACCACTCCATCCCTGCCTCAACCATCAACAACGTTTTTAAAACCAGTGGCTCATATACCACGCAGTGCCCTGTCATTCCAAGAGCAGGTTGCTGTATCCACACTGTTTTGGAGCTTGCAAAGCTTCTGTGGTGGTGACTAAGAACTGCATCACCACTATAGTGACGCTGCCCCTATTAATCCCAATGGGACCAGCCTTGCTGCAGCAGTGACGCATTTCTTTTGTCATGGATGCTCTGCAGATTGGTACCAGTCTAGATGCAGTTTCGAATTAGACAGAAACAGGGCAGGTGCACTGCCCTTCGATCAACAGGGTGCTGCACATTGCGAGCCCTGTGCTTGATAAGGAACTAGGGGCTAAGTTTTTCATCCAGACTTTTGGTTGGCTGATAAAATATAAGAGCAGCAGAACTATGTCCCATCACAGAACCACTACAGGGGTCCATTAGTGAACTTCTGTTTCTACCACAGATCTGCTCTACATTCCCCTTATTGATGGACCAATGGTCTGACACAGTATTCCTAGGGGAGACAAGACATAACATCTCATCCACCCACCCCAAATATACAGATTTTTCTGCTTAGATTTAAACCAAGACAAATGGCATGAAAAACCATCATACTCAGCTATGAAAATCTAATGGCCCAGGATCACCCAGGATGCTTCTTTGCCAAATGGGGTTTTGAACCTGGGTCTTCCCACCTGTAGGCCAACACGTGGTTGTGCCTAGGACACCAGGTGCCAATGCTGCTCCTGCTCTTGCTAAACTACTGGTCTCAGTTATTGTTACTTCACTGGACCTAGAGGAGGAACGAAGCATGGCTGTCCCAATACTAATCCGTTGGTGGTTTGGGATGTTGGGTCATCTCTGCTCACTGGGCCTCTGTGGTTAGATGACAAATTCTCTTCAAAGTGGGGAACATCCTGTGCCTGGAAAGAGTGATTTTCACAACTTTTTGAGGCCAGGGAGTCAGGAGTCCCCTTGAGGTGGAGAAACTGATGCTCACACCTGTACTTGGTAGTACAGCTGCATGGATTTGGAACTAAACAGAAACACAAAAATGGGAAAGGAAAACACCGCCCCCACCCGCAAACTAGGTACTGAAGCCTTTACAATGAAGTTCAGTCAAACAGGTTCGGCAGTTCCGTAAAGGGGGATCCACTGAGGATCCAGTTACTTGTAAAGGGGGATCCACTGAGGATTTACGCAGGAGAGCGGCAAGCAAGGTTTTTTTAAAAAAGTTCCTTACCCTGCCACAGCATTGAGCAGTAATCCCCTAACACCACCTTATGGATATGGGCATCGAGGTAGGAGGAGAACCACCTCCAAACAGTGCCTGCAATTCAGCCAGTCCACCCGAAAGGATGCCATGATCAATGGCATCAAAAGCCACTGAGAGGTCCTAGAGGGTTAACAGGGTTTCACTCCTCATCTCTCTCTCTGCACAGGTCATCCCACAGGGCAACAAAAACAGTTTCTGTTCCAAAGCCAGGCCTGTAGCCTGATTGAAAGGATCTAGAAAATCATGAGTGTCCCCTGTAATGGTTCATAGAAATGAGAGAGTCTTCTAAGTTTAAACAAACACAATTGTTTTCTTGGAGATCAGTTGGGAGAGAGCTCTGCTTGCTGGTCTTGTGGTAGCAAGCATGACTTGTCCCCTTAGCTAAGCAGGGTCCACCCTGGTTGCATATGAAAGGGAGACTAGAAGTGTGAGCACTGAAAGATATTCCCCTCAGGGGATGGAGCCGCTCTGGGAAAAGCATCTAGGTTCCAAGTCCCCTCCCTGGCATCATCTCCAAGGTAGGGCTGAGAGAGACTCCTGCCTGCAGCCTTGGAGAAGCCGCTGCCAGTCTGTGAAGACAATCCTGAGCTAGATAGACCAACGGTCGGACTCATGATATGGCAGCTTCCTATGTTCCTATGTTTCTATGCTTGTGTTTAGCACACACGGCCATGTGCCTCTGTTAGGCCAGACTCAGACAATTCTGATCAGTAATGAAACTAAGAACTCTTGAAGGGGCAGTGTACTATTCCCACATCCCACCGACCCTCCCAGCAGCCTTTAAGGCTGAGAAGGGAACTGAAAGCAAGCACCTCAATCTCTTCAGAGACTAGCTCTTTCTCCAGGAGACCACCCTAGCTCACAGTGATGCTTGGCTTAGAGAACTCATGGCTCAAGAGATGATCTTTTAAAATGTTCTGTATGCATGGCCTCTGCAATCTAGAATAAAGAAGATCTAGAATAGAATCTCTCCAACTGGTTATAGACATTATAGATTATAGACATGCAAATATGATTCACTCACTTACTCAGGACTCTCTTCCTAAAGCTGCTCTCACTGAGTCGTTGAGCCTGCTGTGTCCTACTGAGATTATCTCCTGCTGAACCACCTCAAATTCATTGTCAATTGGCTGTAACCTGGGGCAGAAAAAAATGTCAAGGTACTTCATTATGCACAAGTTCCCTTGTTGCACAAGTCAAGTATGAGCTAAGCCAAGGACCTTTAAAAACAAACAAACAAACAAACAAACAAAGAAACATTAAAATGAATTTCAAAGGCAACATGTAAACATTGTCCAAATAGAGTTGGAGCCGGGTCTCACGATCAGTGAGACCCAATTTAGCAGGGTGCATGGGGAGGGCGGGCTAAGCCCACATGATTGCCAGCTCCTACTTGCGGGGCCTACTGGAGAGACCCCCAGATCTGGGAGGAGGCTTTTCGCCTCCCCTCCGGGGGTCTATTCGTGAGTAGCTGCAGTGCAGAGCTGCGCCACGGCTACTCACGATCGGAAAGCAAACCTGGGCTTTAGGGGGGGCTATAAAAGCGGGCTATCGGGCTCACCTGCAAGCCCGGTCATTTACACGATCCGCAAAAATCGGGCTAGGCTCTCCTAGTCCAATTTTTGCTGATCGTGAGAATAGCCCCTTGGTTTCAAGTCTCTGCTTTATGGGAATGCGCTGAAAACTGATGATGTGATTCACAAAATTCTGCCTTCCTCCACAACTGGACAGGAATTCCTGCTGGGTGGCTGATGCCGGCATAACACAGAACTATTGGCACCAGAGATAACCATCTGACAACAGCTCTGCACCTTCTAAAATAGCACTCTATTTGCCCGGCCTTTTTGACTAGGGCCCAAAACAGCAGGTGAATGTGGGTGGAACAGGTAGGCCTGAGCCAGGAGCTCCACGATATGGAGAAAGAACTTTCTACCGAAGTGGTGCTCAACCTGTGGTCTGCCCATGTGTCTCTTATGTAGCCCTCCTGTGCCCCATGCCATCATGGAGGAAGTTCACTCTGGTTATAACAGAATTGTAGCAGTGGAATCACCGGAAATGATTGTCCAGTCCTATCAGCACATCTATGTGATGTTCTTGGAAGTGAGTTACACAAAGTGTGTGCCACTCGATGAGATAACAATTATAAAACTAAATCATGGTTTGACCAGGAGTGCAGGATGGCCAACCATTCCTTGGTGGCTCATTTTAAACAATATAGATCGAACAATTGCCTTTTGATTCCCCCTACTCTGCAGATGCACAAGAAACAGTATAAGAAATTGATTATGAGGGGGAAAGAGGAAGAACAATAAGAATATTGGTCCAAATCTATCCAGGCCTCTAAACAGAAAGACTCTGCTACCTTTTGGCACATTGTAGCCAGCACATTTCCCAGAGATTATACTAAACTTGCCATGTGTCAGCAAATGTTTGGGAATTGTATTTTCATCACATTATGCAGCTGATTCAATCCCCGTAACACCTATTACTCCCAATTTAACTGACCTGCCTCCTTGACCTCCTACACAGAAAAACGGGGATCACAAATGGTGACAGGAAACAAACCCGGAAATCAGTGATCAAAAAACCTCTAAAACCAAGAGGAACAATGACTGAATGAAGTAGAACCGTGAATGATTCTCACAAAGATCCTCACAAAGCAGCATGGGTTTATACCTCTTGTAAGTTACTAAACTTTGCTTATGTTTTGTAGTTTGCATTATTGACGTTTTGTATTTTGAAGATTAGTTATCACTTTGTTTAATGTCACAGAGTTTAAGGTTCTTGGTATTCAGTTGCCAGCATTTGTTTGTAAAAGATAAGTTATTTGGCAGTAATTGTTTTGTAACAAGCTTTCAGGCTTTGTATGATGTTATTTCAGTGTTTTTGTATAATATGAAATTTTTTTATACATTATAGATCAGTTGTGAATTTCTCATGGGAACAGTCTGAAGAAAGTTTGAAATGGCCGTTACTGTTCTTCTCTACTAACAACATCACAGCTTCTGCTTTTGACCAAGACATGATCCAGCTTGGCAAACACAGTGACTTTGTTGTCTTTTAGACTCCATCATGCTGGTTGCCTTTTACTTCATGACAATTTGTTACCAGTAAAGACTTGGGATTACTATTGTATACCCTTGAATTGTCAGACATCTTTGTATGAACACCTATTACCTTCTATTATATATATGTATTACTGGAGAGTAATTAAGGGTGAATAGCTATTACATTCATCATGAGTAATCTGCATAGTCACCTGTGACATTAGGATGCTACTTTTAGCAAATTTATTCACGGTTCTACTTCATTCAATCATTGTTCCTCTTGGTTTTAGAGGTTTTTAAATCACTTATTTCCAGGTTTGTTTCCTTGGCCCCCTGTCATCATTTCTGAAATTAATATGCTAATAGCGCAGCTTAGACTGGGAAAAGCCCTTGGGGCTGGTTATATCTCTGCTGAATTGATTCAAAATAAGGTAAGAACATAGGAACTTGCCTTAGCAGGGAAGACGCAGTGCCAGCCTTAGTTTAGCTCCTGAAGGGGCCCCCACTCAGGAACTACACTAGCACCCCCGCGTCTGACATCACAGCGTGACAGGGCCCTGAGATGCGGCCCCAGATTGGGTGCGGCCTGGGTTCTTTGAACCCATTGGCCCAATGGTGGCTCTGCCCGTCTCCAAGGTTGCAGGCAGGAGTCTCTCTCAGCCCTGTCCTGGAGATGCTAGGGAGTAAAACTGGATCCTTTTGCATGCAAGCATGCAGATGCTCTTCCACTGGGCTATGGACCCATCCCCTAAGGGGAATCTCTTACAGAGCTCACACGTGTAGTCTCCCATACAACTGCAAACCAAGGCAGACCCTGCTTAGCCAAAAGGGTCATTCGTGCTTGCTGCCACAAGACCAGCTCTTCTCCTCTATATTTACTAATAGGAGAGAAGTTCTAACTGTATGTACAGCTGCAGCTTTAAAGAGACAGGAGGGGCTGCTGTGTATCTCATCAGACCACCTGGCTTCCACCCTCCCTGTGTTAATCACAGGACTCACCTGGAGACAGAACCCAGGAGTCCTGACTTGGGGCCTTCAGTGGGAGATCTGTGTCACAGGGAATGATGGTTCACAGCTATCCTAACTCTAACCTGGTAGACTGAGCTAGGCACATAGCAGTCCACTTGGTGAGACACTAGCCAGTTTCTAGTAGATCACTTTGTTGACTGGTGGGCCCCAACTTTGGCAGTTCTTTTCACTGACATTGGTCATGTTGTGCAAATTCCCAGCAACTGGGACCTGGCAATTATTGTCCCAATCTACAAAAAAGGAGAGGTATCTGAATCTGCAAATTATTGGCTGACTAGTGTAGTGGGAAAGCTTTATGCTAGACATTTATGTTGGAGATCTTGGTCATGGTCTGACAGTGAGAACATCCTGGCCGACCAACAGGCAGGCTTTAGGATTAGCCGATCCACTATAGCTCAACGTCTAGTTTTGCAATGCCTGGTAGAGAAGTACAGCTCCAGGCCCCGTGGAAATCTGCTTGCTGCATTTATTGATTTCAGATTGGCTTTTGATTCTAGATCCATGGAAAACTTCTGGGCAAAGCTGTCAACTTCTTCTACTGATCATAGATTGCTTGCTCTTATCTGCATGTTCCATCAAAACAATAAGGAGGATCATTTATCAAACCTGGTCCCAATTCAGAGGGGTGTAAAACAGGGCTGTATTTTAGCCCCCTCCACCCCGTTATTTAATTATTATATAAACTCCCTGGTGCAAGTCCTACAGAATTCTAACTTTTACCCTCCTAATCTGGCTTCTTGCACAATTCCTGCACTTCTTTATGTGGATTATACCTCAGTATTATCCTTTTCTGAAATAGGTCTGCGAAGAGCTTTTGTGTCTTGTCTGGAGGAAAGATTAGAAATTAATTACCAAAAAAACTAAGGTTATGGTGTTCACCAAGAAACACTCCAAACATAGATGGTAGATTAATGGCCAAGAAATAGAGCAGGTTAAAATATATACATTTGACTTTCAATCAAATGGCTCCTGGAAGGCTCATGTGGCTCATGTTACCAAAGGTGTTCATAGAAGCACAATTGCACTGGCTAAATTCTGTTTTTCTAACAGAGGTAAATAGGTCAATAAATAACCACTTCAGTGAAAGTTTTTCAGGGTAAGGTAACATCTCAATTAATGTATGATGCCCATATCTTTATACATACTAATTTCCATTCCTTGGAAGTGGTACAATCCAAGTTCCTTAGATCTATCCTTGGTGCTCCACGATGTGTACCAAACGCTTTAATGGGAACTGAACTGGGTTAATTCCAACTGAAGATCACTTCGGGTTGCTCATTCTCAATTAACAACAACAAGAAGAAGACTTTATTTGTATTGTCTGCCCCATAACAAATTGTTCTCTGGGTGGCTTACAAAGCCAAATTAAAACATGAAATAAAAATACACATCAAATCATAACAAACAAACAAAAAGGGGGAGAGGAAATAGAAAATACAATACAAAAACAATTTTAAAACATCTTTTAAAAATCAGTTACAATTAGATCATTTTCTAAAAAAAATTAAAATTAAAAAGGCACTGCGAGTGATTGAGCAACATCACACAAGCACATGTCGGCATTCTGTCAGAGCCAGCCAGACAGTGGTGGATTAACGGAGAGGCAGAGGGGGCATCTGCCTACGGTGGCCAAATCTGAAGAGCAGAAAATTTTGCCCCTCCTCAAATTTTGCCGCCCCTCTCTGTGAGCAGTGGCAGCTACAGCAGCAAGGGTGGAGTGGGCAAGAAGAAAGCCCCCCCTTTTACCGTTTTTTTAAAAAAGGCAAACCTTTTTTGTTTAAGGTAAAAGGGTGGGAAAAGCCTTTTGGCCTAAATCTACCCCTGCAGCCAGACTGTGGAAATCAGCTTTTTTATGCAAGCCAGAGAGTCTATTCTCCCACTCTGGCCTTGGCAAGAGCCAACTGAAATGGAGAGGCTTGCTAACTCACTGCTATTCCCCTTCACAAGCCAGGCAAGCGAGATCTTCCAGAGAGCCCAAGCCGGACTGCTGTTCTTGCAGCCGGAGACTCCCAGAGCACAGAGAGGGCTGACAACCACTCAGAGAAGAGGTGCAGGCTGGGGGACATATGCACACTCTCTTCCCAGCCCCCACCACCTCCAGCTGCTTTTGGAGCGGAGAAGGCAGCTGGAGGACGAGATGGGGGCTGACTCTGTCCTCCAGGGGTGGAGGATGTACTGTAGTTTAGTAGCTCGGAGAAGGCTCGTGAGCAGCTTCCCTTCCCTTCTGCCCCGCCTTCCTACAGGCCAAGGCTTCTTTGTCCAATGGGGAAGCAGGGGATGTGGAGAGACTTCTGCCAGGAGCTCCAGTGCTTAATGTACTTTCAGAGCCCTTCCTTGCAGCTGCTGCAGAGGTCTTATATCTCGGTGGCACATCTCTCAGAAAGGAGGGAGGTTGTGTGGTTGTGTGTGTGAGAGGCTGGGTGTGCCTAGGGGACTGTGTGTGTAGAGGGAGGGGTGTGGGGGTGGACGGGAAGGAGTGTACTAGAGGGAGTGCATGTAGACTTCTTTCCTTCCATATTTATGTTGTGTATGTGTTGTGTGTGGTATCTATAGTGGCACATAATAATGTGCATGGGCACACACTGCCTTGATACTACCGCCCAGAAGGAAACCCATTCCGCTCTCTGATTAAAAAAATTAGGGGTATCACTGCCTGTAAGGGAGGCGATATTCCATATTTCAAATGGGTTGATCCTGAAACTGGCTTCTCTAAGGGCAACATCCAGGGCAAGGCAAGAGTTGAACTCGGGGACTGGTTAACTGATAATAAGTTGGCTAAGTCTCTTTAGCCAAAACTCCACAACAGCAATGTAGTACAACCTTCTTTATTTTTAAAATAAATAAACATTGTCACTTTAGAAGATGAGTCCCAGTCAAACATAAACGATAAAAACTAAAACAAAACCACATTTTTTTAAAAAATTGGGTGAGCCAGTGTGGTGTAGTGGTTAGAGTGTTGGACTAGGACCAGGGAGACCTGAGTTCAAATCCGTATTCAGCCATTAAACTCACTGGGTGACTCTGAGCCAGTCACTTCTCTCTCAGCCAAACCTACCTACACTGCTCTGGGCTCCTTGGAGGAAGAGCAGGATATAAATTAAAACAAAACAAAACAACAACAACAACAACAATAATAATAATATAGAGCTAGGCTACATCAATCAGTCGAAAATCATAAAGTGCGTCTTTGTACAGCAGCCTATCCACCTCATCCCAGAAAGGCTCTCTTATACAAAATTATCTTTAACTGGTTTTTGTTTCAAACAAATGTGAATTCATGCACACACTGCCCTGGTAACTTCAGACTCTCATCCAGAGAAGATTATACTTCTGAGTGCATAATAGTTCTCCATTATTTGAATTTGGGGAACAGGATCAAGCTGTGGTTTGATAACCTTGTCTTTTAAACCACAATGGTAAGCAGAAATAATTTCTGCACAAATTTGCACACAAAGTGTGCAAGTTTTGCTGAATCATGCCCATTCTTCTTCATGGTAGTACTGCTTTGTGGCAGAAGCAAAGTAATACATTTGTATGTTATACACTGAGCTGGGTCTCACAATCAGTGAGACCCGGTTTCTGCAGCAGAGCAGGGTGAGTGGGCCCACTCATGATCAGAGCGGGAGCCCTAGGCGGCTGGATTGGCTGCCCTCACGATTGCCGGCTCCATGACGGAGCTGGCGGGGGCTGGGGAGATCGGGGGCCACACGGTCCCCGGAAGCTCCAGTATGCCCTGCACCAGTATGTCCTGCATGAGCGTGCAGGGCATAGCTGGGAGACGGCTTTTCACCTCCCCTCTGGGGGTCTACTCGTGAGTAGCCATGGCGTGGAGCCGCAGCATGGCCACTTACGATCAGGAAGCCCGGGTTTGCGGAGTGCTCATTCCGCAAACCTGGGCTTAGGGGAGGGCTACAAAAGCAGGCTAGCCGCTTGTAAGCCACCGGGCTCGCCTGCAAGCCCGGTGGTTTACACGAGCAGCAAAAATCGGGCTAGGCTCTCCTAGCCCGATTTTTGCTACTCGTGAGAATAGCCCCATTGTGTTTCACTGCCAATTTTAAAGAAAGGAGCAACTATGAGATCTGGGTTTTTGTCCAGTATATTCAACTAGTATATATTGGGTGTATATACTAGGGAAGTTGTGTGTATATAAGAATACTACCAACGTCCAAGGGAAGTTGGGTGTGTATAAGAGTACACCCAACTTCCCTTGAGCTCAAAACATTGGTTACCACACAGGCCAAGTTTTCTACCAAAGGATGCTTGAATGTAACTGAAAAGCTGCTGACGTTTTGTTGAGACACTTTAAAATAAAGTAGGCCACCTCCAGCCTCAGAGGCAGGATGCCTCTGACTACCAGTTGCAGGGGAGTAACAGCAGGAGAGAGGGCATGCCCTCAACTCCTGCCTGTGGGCCAGTAGTGGCCAGTGAGGGTGCCGGTGGAGGGGTGGTGAGAGGCATCTTTACAAGTAAGTGGATTGGTGCTTACCTCCGCTCTCGCCATACCTGAACACTGCTTGGAGAAGCAGCATGCCGTCCAGTACCCACTGTGGCAGGGGATCGCCTCCGCCACTCACCTGGCCATGGGCAGGGGATTGGCTCTGTGGAAACCAGGTGAGTGGCGGAGGTGATCTCCCACTGCAGGGGGTGCTGGGCGGCACACTGCTTCTCTGAGCAGCAATCAGGTGTGGCGAGAGCAGAGGTAAGCACCAATTCATTTACTGTTACCCTCACCATCCGCTACTGCTGTAGGCTCCCAGCGGCATCTGGTGGGCCACTGTGTGAAACAGGATGCTGGACTAGATGGGCCTTAGGCCTGATCCAGCAGGGCTGTCCTTATGTTAGTAGGTGAGGCCTGTTGTTGATTGGGTAAAGTCATTTTCCATTGATAGCACTGACAGAGGAATTAAATATATGTAATATATGTATTTATTAATGTGTTTGCAAAAGGGAAGTAAAAGAAAAGTTTGAAATTTGTAGGGTTCAACTTCAAACATTATTCATTTTATTGAATAGTGACCATATATGGTAAATGTGAATCTGAGAAAGAAAGATCTTTTGCTTCTGTGAGGCATGATGTTGTTTTGGGGTTACTGATCTGGTTCTTGACATATAAACATCTGTTGAGAACAATAAGTGTTAAAATCTGATAGTTATATTGAGGATTTCTTCTTTAAAATACAAACAAAATGATATTTAAACCTTTCCTCCAGCATATTCTGGTGTAAAAAGAGGTGCCCTGTGGTTTTCTTTTGGTAGAATACAGGAGGGGTATACCATTGCCTCCTCCTGCACAGTATGAGATGATGCCTTTCAGCATCTTCATATATTGCTGCTGCCCGATATAGGTGTTTCCCATAGACTGGGAAAAATACCAGCGGGGATTCAAAATGTCAGCCTTCTGCTTGTTAGTCAAGCATTTCCCTGCCTTGTTTCGGATTTAATCGCTGTGATTTATTGCTATAACGTTGTATGTCCAGCGTAAAACGGTTGCTGTCTTTTTCAGTTGTTAGTTTTTGCGAGACTGCTCCCCCTGCTGGGCACTTTGCTATTTATGTTTTGAATGCAATTTGCCTGAACTGAAGCATCTTGCCGCTGTTGAGCGGTTAATCTGGAAAGCGCCCTAGTAAAGTTAGTGTAATAGAGTTCAGTCTAATTCCCAATAACTGATTTCAATGAGACTGAATTCATTTTAAACCAAGCACTTCAAATTAAGTTTTTATAGTTTTTAACTAAAAATAAAAACTATACTGTATTAAAAAGTGTGTGTGTGTGTGGGGGGGGGGGGGAATTGGCCAAGGGCACCACAACCATTTGAGCTGGCAGTGCTCTCATGTTAATGGGTAGTTTCTCCTCCAGAAGGGAAAATGCGGTGGAAAAGAAAAAATGGCCTCCTGATCTCAGATTTGGCTCATATACGCCTTTTAAAGGCCAAATAATTAATTCACCTTTGGGATATTTCTCTTCAAAAGGACAGAGTGCAAACTGTGCATTGTGTGGTTGCAGGAAATTCTAGACAAATTCTATCTCTAGCTAATTATTTATATAATCATACTCTCCTTAAGGTTTGCCATGCCTTTACTCTGGGCTGTTTAAATGTGTTACCTTCAGCTGTTTTGGAGGGAAGATTCTGTGGTACGCCATATTCCCAAAGGCTTTGTACCTTCCATTCAGGCATGGTTGAGTCTGTGGAGCAGGTGCTACTTTATGTGTATTTTATAAAGATACTAGCTGAACCGGCGCACCACATCTGCACCTAGTCTCTCCTCACCGCTTCCCACACTCCCTTCCACCCCAGTCCGTTCCCTCTCATTTTTGTTGTCTGGCTGCCTCCTCTGCCAGGGCCCTCCTCCTCCTCCTCCTCCTCCTCCTCCTCACCAGCCATCCGCCACTCTCTCCCCTTCCAGCCCCCATGCCCACCACATCAGCCCCAGCTGCTGCGCCAGCCTCCACCCGGCCATTTTTCGGAGCTTGCCACCGCCGCCCGCCCAGCCAGGCTCCTCTTGGCGGTGCAACTCAGCCTCTCACCGCCTCCTCTGCTCTCACCACCGTCGCTAGCCACCCCGAGCCAGTGGATCAGCACCCCCTCAGCCTCCTCCTCCAGGCTCCTCCAACTCCCAACCAACGTTTCCCTCAGTTCCGAACTCTCGCAGCGTGCCCCAAGAGTTCCTCTGCCAAATCCTGGGCACATATGCTGGCTAAGAGAATTAAATATATAGATAAACTCTCTTTTAATTGGTCCAATTTTGGCATATTACCCAGGCTGGCTGGATGATTTATACGTAAACCTCCTCCTCTATTCTGAAGCTGAGATTACCTATCGTGTGACTAAATTCTGTACTGTTGTCTGCAATACTATTCAATAAATATAAGTTCAATAAATATAAATGCAATAATATTCAATAAATATAAATTCAATATAATAATAATAATAATATAATAGGAAGCAAATTGTTAACTCTTAAGCTATGTAAAGTATACGTGTTATTGTGGTGGCGGGCTGGTAGTCTTAGTATTATTTAGTACTATTAAATATTAGAATATTTTTTAATTAAATTTTTATTAATTTTAACAATAATCTTAACATCAACATTCACAACAAATAAACAGATATGGACTTCCCGCTCACACCTCCTCATGAATAATCAGTTATAGAGTTAACCCTTGCTATAATAATAATTCAAAACATAAATTTAAACCTTACAAACATTATTTTAATCTACCCTAGGGATGTGCGAACTGGTTTGGATCCAAACCGGTTTGGATCCGAACCGGTTCCAGTTCGGCAGTTAGAATCCGAACCGAACCACCCCCGGTTCGGTTCAGATCCAAACCGAACAGGGGTGGTTCGTTTCGAATCAGTTTGGACTGGTTCAGATCCCTGAAAATTGGTAGGATGGTAGCTGGCACGCAGGGGTACCTGTCACCCAAACCCCAAAGCAATCGGACACTCGTACAATTTTTTATGAATTTTTGAAAAATAGTTTTATTTTTTTCTCATAGGATATAATGGGACTCGAACCAGGCCATTATTAATTATTGTGTAGCACCCATGGGTGCCAACAACCATGCAAACCCTGAAGCAATCAGACACCCCTATGATTTTTTATGAATATTTGAAATATTTTTAATTATTTTTCTCATAGAGTATAATGGGACATGAACCAGTCCATATCCCCTATTGTGGAGCACCTAGGGGCACAAAAGCAGGGTGGGTGGTAGACAGATAGGTGTGCCTACCACCCAAAAAATCCCAAGGCAATTGGACACTCCTCTGATTATTGGAGAATAGTTAAAGTATTTTTTAATTCCTCATAGAGAATAATGAGGATTGCAGCAAATGTATAGCTTCACGTCGGGGGGAAAGGGGTGTCGTAGAGTGTAGTGTGGTGGGTGGTAGTTCCTAGGGTGGGCAAGGAAGCTACCTGAATTTTTTCAAAGGATTTGGGCAGAGGGTTGATTTTTGGTTAATTGTTGAAGTTTACGCGTCTTTAAGGTTTTTCCTCATAATAAGTTATAATGGAGCTTTCAGTAGCCCCATAAGTGTACTCTTGTTTCTGAGGTATTGAGTGTGGATTCTATGATAGCAAATGAGATTTTCAATGAGACACCATGAATCCACTCTAATATGCTATCATAGAATCCACACTCAATACCTCAGAAACAAGAGAACCCTGTACCCCATGGGTTAGAAACCCATGGGGGTGGTTGGCACCCTATGTGCACTACACCACCACTCGCTCTGGGCCACTCCAGCACCCCCCAAGTACACTTATGGGGCTGCTGAAAGCTCCATTATAACTTATTATGAGGAAAAACCTTAAAGATGCGTAAACTTCAACAATTAACCAAAAATCAGCCCTCTGCCCAAATCCTTTGAAAAAATTCAGGTAGCTTCCCTGCCCCTCACAGGCACTACCACCAATCCCACACCACTCTAGGCCACCCCTTCCCCCCGACGTGAAGCGATGCACCCTTCATTATATCTAATGGGGGAAAACCTTAAAGACACGTAAACTTCAACAATTAACCAAAAATCACCCCTTTGCCCAATTCCTTTCAAATAATTCAGGTAGCTTCCTCGCCCACCCTAGGAACTACCACCCACCACACTCCACTCTACGACACCCCTTTCCCCCCGACGTGAAGCTATACATTTGCTGCAATCCTCATTATTCTCTATGAGGAATTCAAAAATACTTTAACAATTCTCCAATAATCAGAGGAGTGTCCAATTGCCTTGGGATTTTTTGGGTGGTAGGCACACCTATCTGTCTACCACCCACCCTGCTTTTGTGCCCCTAGGTGCTCCACAATAGGGGATATGGACTGGTTCATGTCCCATTATACTCTATGAGAAAAATAATTAAAAATATTTCAAATATTCATTAAATATCATAGGGGTGTCTGATTGCTTCAGGGTTTGCATGGTTGTTGGCACCCATGGGTGCTCCACAATAAGTAATAATGGTCTGGTTCAAATCCCATTATATCCTATGAGAAAAACATAAAACTATTTTTTTAAAATTCATAAAAAATCGTACGAGTGTCCGATTGCTTTGGGGTTTGGGTGACAGGTACCCCTGCATGTCAGCTACCATCCTAGCTACTTTTTGAGATCCGAAACAATCCGGACCGGTTCGGATCCGAACCGAACCGGGCGAACCGGTTTTGTGCACATCCCTAATCTACCCAACCTGCACTTATTGCTAAATTTCAAACCCTGTTGTAAAATCAATAGTAGGAAAATAGTTCTTTAGATACAGCAAGAATGGTTTCCAATCTTCTTTAAAACCTTCTAAATTTTGGTCTCTTATCAATATTGTAAGTTTTGCCATCTCCACAGATTCCAAAATTTTTATCAGCCAATCTTCTTTTGAAGGCAGTTCATTGCTCTTCCATTTCTGTGCATGTATTATTCTGGCCACCGTGGAAGCATACATAAAAAATGTTAAATTAGTTGTAGAAAATACTCCTTGTGTTATCCCCAGCAGGAAGGATTCTGGCTTCTTAGGAAATGTCATTTTGAATATTTTCTTTAACTCATTGTATATCATGTCCCAATAGGCCTTAGCCTTCCTACAGGTCCACCACATATGAAAAAAGGTTCCTTCAGAGTGTCCACATTTCCAACATTTGTTTGAAACATTTTTATACATTAGTGCCAGTTTTTTTGGCGTCAAATACCATCTATACATCATTTTATAGTAATTTTCTTTTAAAACATAACATGCAGTGAACTTTAAATCAGTTTTCCATAATTTTTCCCAGGCTACCATTTCTATATCGCACCCCACATCTTGAGCCCACTTTACCATAGTCATTTTAACCACTTCGACTCTTCTCTCTTCCAAAAGCAAGAGCTTATACATTTTAGAAACTAATTTTTCATCATTTTCACATAGCTCCTTCTCAAATCTCGACATCTGATCCTCAAATCCAACTTTAAGATCCTTCTTATATACTTCATTTAACTGATGATACTGAAACCAATCTCTAACCAAATTTTGTACTTCAGTTAAACTTTTTAGCTTACAGTCCTTTTCTTGAAAATATAACAGATCCCTATAAGTACCCCATTGCAATTGCATATTTACTTCTTTACGTGTCAAAACTTCGATTGGAGATACCCATAACGGAGTTTTAGGTTCCAGCCAATTTTTATATTTTAGCCACACCCTCATTAAGCTCCTTCTTACATAGTGATTCAAAAAATCTTTATGTATTTTACTTTTTCCGTACCACAAATATGAATGCCATCCAAACCTTCTATCAAATCTTTCCAAATCAAGTATTCTAGGATTTCTTAATGTTATCCATTCTTTTAACCACGTCAAACAAACAGCATCAAAATACAACCTTAAGTCTGGTAGGGTAAGACCACCTCTTTCCTTTGTATCTGTTAAATTCTTAAAATTAATTCTTGGTCTTTTCCCTTGCCAAACAAACTTAGTTATGTCCTTCTGCCATTGCTTAAAACAAATTAAAGTGTTGATTATAGGAATAGTCTGAAACAGAAATAACATTTTAGGCAAGACATTCATTTTCACCACTGAAATTCTTCCCATTAATATTAGAATATTTTAAATTGCACTGTTTGTAATTGTTGATTGTTCTAACTGCTGACTGGCCATGGACCGTAATAAGATTAATCTGAATCTGTTCTCATGACCATTACGTTGGTAGGACAAGCATCAAACCCAGCCAGGGACGTATCTAGGGTAGGGCAGGCAGGGCACATGCCCTGGGTGCCACTTGAAGGAGGCGCAAATTCTTAAAATTAATTTTTTTTTTAAAAAAAAGGGCCACCAAAAACAAAATGGCCACTACATATGCTCAAATGGCCTCTGTGAGGCCCTAGGCCATGCCAGGCCATGCAGAGGCCATTTGAGCATGCACAGTGGCCATTTTGTTCTCAGTGGCCATTTAAAAAACACATAATTTTTTTAAAAAATGGCCACTGCACATGCTCAAATGGCCTCTGCAAGGCCCTAGAGGCCAGTAGTGGGAGGGGTAGCCTTTGCAGCCCCCCCGGCCTTTAGGAAGCCCCCCAAAGGGGCTACAGGTAATTTTTTAAACAAAAAATTAATATGATATAAGTCACTGTACACATATTCAGTCTGGTACTATGTACACAGAATCAGGGCTTGTGAATACTGAGCTGAAGCTTATGAGCTAGGATTGTATTCATTTGCTCTTACTTTGCTTCTTGTGATAACTGAGTTAAATGTGATGTCTTAGTAATATGGCTATTAATGGTGAGTTTGTCTTTGAATCAGTGTGAAATCCTTAGTATTAAGGCCCACTGGGAGTTTCTTGCTCTCTTTCTCTCATTTTAACTTTCTTTCTGAAATACCAGAATATATTCCAAGCAGTGACACAGTTTACTCTGCATATCCTTTAATTATTTCCAGAGTATCTGGGAAAAGTCAAATTCTCCATTTATTTTTTTAAACTTATGTAATAGTGATGCTACAATGCATAGTAGCAAATTAGACAGGCATTTCTGTTTAGTTTTCCAAGTACACCTCCACATAGTATTTGGGTATTTCATGAGCCCCAGCATACTGAAATTTGTAGTTTTCCAGCATTTTTTTGGTCTGGTTACATCCACTGCTAAATAGTTTTTGAAATTTTAAAAGATTAACGTGCTTGACTTATATTTTTCAGCTGATATTATAGTAAGGTTATCTGAAAGATGGGTGTCAGATGTTTGGACAGGGGGCGCAATTTCAGTGCTTGCCCTAGGTGCTATTTTCCCTAGATACGCCTCTGAATCCAGCTCCAAGAATTGTGTGCACTCCCAATTTTTGGTTGTGTATGAGTTAAAAGCCAGGTCGGAGGAGGGGGAAGTGAATGTGTGGGAGGCGGGCGCAGGCTCAGATGGTGTTATCCCACCCAGCACTTTTACCCAGCATGTTACCAAGATAGGAGGAAACACCCTCGAAGCCTGGACCTGCCTCCCCCATGATCACTTTCCCTGCCACCAACCCAACTTGTCACTCACCCATGACTCTAAATTGGGAGCACCCACAGCTCCTGAAGGTAGGAATACTGGTCCTACACAGTTACGAGTCATGAACACCTCTACTGGCTATTGATATTAGAGCCACAGGGAGATTAGGGATGTGCGAGCCTGTTAGAAGTCGAGTGGGCTCGAGACTCAACTGGGTCAATTCGAAGGTTCACCCTCGAGCCAAACCGACCGCCTGAAAAATGGGGCCAGTCTGACTTAGAGATGAGCCACCCCCAGTTCTCAACCCTGACTTGCGAGCTGGCTTGAGGGCCCGAGGGGCATATCTGTAAAGGGGAATCCGGTGGGCTGAGATCTCACTGTAATGGCCGGTGTGCTTGGGCAGAAGCCCGAAGTTGGCCGCAGGCATGGCCAGCCCTGCATTTGGGAGGTCGGCGTCAGGGCTGGAGGATCCCCCTGTCACCGCTCCTGCCATGGATGCCATTCCCTGCCACGGCTGCTATCACCCTGTAGCAATGGGTGATCAGCATGATCAACGGCAGATCAGGCACCATTCCCACTGCTGCCATCACAATGGGCAGCCTGATTGGCGGCAGATCTTGTGCCATCCCAACCATCTCTGCCACTGCTGCCAGAGGCTTGGGTTCTGCAGGTAAAAGAAATAAGAATTTTACCTCCTCCCCCATCCCCACCTGTTGCTGCCACCATCGGCTTACAGTCCCTTTGTGGAAAATAAAAGCACTTTTTATCCCCCCTCCCACCAGAATTACTATTGCCAAATCCCTACTTGTAAAGGGGGATACTTGCTGGATGCCCCTTTACAAGTATGCCCCTCGAGCCAGTTTGCGAGCAGGCTCAGGGGGCTTGATGGTCGAACCGGACTGGTGGGGGTTGGGAAGTTTGACTGCGCCCGAGCCTCCCGGTTCCATTTGAATTCAGTTTGAATTTGACTCAAACTAGGATTTCTGATTTTGTGCACTTCCCTAGCAGAGATCCAGTCTGAAGAATATTGATAGTATGTCACATAACTCTAACAAGAACTATTAGCACTTAGCAGCCCTGAGATTCCTGCTTATACTACTGCAGCAAAGGCATGCATTTGTTTAAAAATCAAATGGAAATTAAAATGAGCTTCCATTTTATTCATTTTTTTGCAAGGAATAACTGCAGTAATTTCAGGATTATCTTTTTAGCAGTGAAGCCTCACCTCAAAACTTGCATGAATGAAGGAGAAGGAAAGTAATTCTGGATGGAGCATAATGCTCAGCAGTGACTAGGTTACATAAGCCATATTCAGACACTGGCCAGATTCAGATGTACAGGGGAACTGGATACAGAGCAAACAGAGGTCCCCATACCCGAAGGTCTGAACCCGGGGAAACACAGTCTCACTTGAAAAAAGTTCAAGGTTTCCCTCCCCAAATGGCAGCCTGTACCTTCAGTGCAGAGTGGCGTTAGCCACTTGCAACTTGCGTTTTTCCAACCATAGTGTTATGACTGAATGCTGTGGTGGAGGAAAAACCAGAGTTTAGGGAGGAGGCTCCTCCCTTGCTTCAACTTTGATTGGCTGCTGGGGCTGTTCTTCAAGATGGCAGTACAAGCAACCATTCTCCCCTCCCCTCAGCAGTCTTCCTGACTGTAGTTTTATACTGGATTGTTACATCCAAACCCAGATATGGAGGTGGGGAGGGGGAAAGAGCCGTGGGTCCATTGGACCCACAGTTTCCCATTTCGTGTGAATGTGGCCATTATATTGTACACTTGTACATGTTTATGTGTATGAACTTCAGTACAAGCCCTTCAAATGCGTGGTATGGTTAGAGAATGCTGAACATACCATGTTAATAGGGCTATATAGAAAGAGAGAAAGTGTTGGGAAGAAAAAATGAATGAAAAAGAGAGAGCAAGAGGGGGAGATGAGAGAGAAGTAGGAGCAGGAAAAGACGGAGAACATGCATGGAATGATCAAGAAGGAGAGAGAAGGAGAAAGATTGTTGATGGAGGGAAGGCCTGCATGGAGTGCAGAGGGAAGCAAGGTGGGTGTTGGGGAGATTTGTATGCTCCACTAGAAGACAATTAAATGTGTGATTTGTTGGAAGTGAAGAACTCTGCACTGTCTGATGTCTTAGTGGCAGAGGGGGACAGACTAGTGAGTCAGAGGGCTAGAGGGGTCAAGACATTGGTCATCCCTACTCTACTGCTCTGACACTATCCCTTTGATATGTAGATTGCTACTCTCAGGGACTTCCTGCCTGCCTGCCTGCTCTTTTCCTCTTTCCCTTTCTTCTTCCTTGAAACACCCACGCTCCTCTCTCCCTGCACCATGTGTGCAGAGATGCAGAAACCATCCCTCTGCATCTAGCTAGCTAGCTAGATTAGAGATCCTATTTCTCCACTTTACTATTTAGAATGGAGTTCACTAATAAAGACTCCTTAAATTGATTTGAAACTATGAACTGGCTCCAAGTTTCTTTTACTCTCAGCATACACACATGCCTAGGCAGACTCCGCTGTGTTGTGCCTCAGTGCACTCTGCTGAAATAGAAGGGTATCTCTTACCAGAGAGAATTCCCAGCATGATTAACTAATGCCCTGATAGGCTTTCAGAGGATTTGAGGGTGATCATTGGATGCAGTCACTGTGTGTATTTCTTAATGGAAAGGCAAGATCAATATACCCAGAAGGAAGGAAGGAAGGAAGGAAGGAAGGACATTGGATTCTGTACTCATAATAATGTTGTGGAAAAGGGATCTGGGGCAGGTGCATCATGTCACGCAGTACTGAAAGAA
The DNA here is from genome assembly GCF_027244095.1 of Hemicordylus capensis. Lineage (NCBI taxonomy): Eukaryota > Metazoa > Chordata > Lepidosauria > Squamata > Cordylidae > Hemicordylus > Hemicordylus capensis. The sequence goes on from NC_069662.1 coordinate 12,946,754, forward strand.
GCTGCAACTCAAAACCTCTAAAAAATAAATGAAAATTAATATAGTTAAAAGTGCAGGAGCAATCTTCCTTTATCTTCCTTTGCATCTAGTCACTAAAAATGTTGTTAAGTGAACTCATTTTTAAAAAATGACTCAAACATCAAGAAATGTATGCATAACAGACATTTTATTAAGATTGCAATATGCTGCAGCCATGAAAAGGGGTTAGGAGGAGAAGAGGGGGACCCAAAAAGCAGCACTTCAGGGAGGGCATTTGGGAAAGTATGGATGAGAGCGAGTTTCTTGCTTTGTGGGATGGAGATATAATGGCAGTAGATGGACATCCAAAAAGCCAGCCAATTTCTCACTGTCAAGACCAGTCACGTCCCAGCAGGCACAACTTGGGTTAATCTAGAGCTCATACATGCAAATGTAGGCATTCCTTTTCGTACATGGAGCATCATTCCACTTACTAAAATCTAAAATGCCAAAATAAGATCAAAGTTACTTTTTCAGATGCATTTTGTAACCGTTGGTCTGAATGGGTGTGGTCTACAAGGGTTTGTCAATCTCTTCAGAATCTCTGATTTCACTTTTTAAAAAAGAAAAAAACATCTTATCCTCGTGTCATTTTAAAAAAAAGATAGAAATGATTCTAATTTTAAGAATTTTAAGAAGTATGGAAGCAAGAAAAACGCAATAGAGCTTAACCTGTTTTTTGCTCTCACAATTCCTATTTCAAGAGTTTCCCCAGTTTTTTCACATCCAAAGTCAACCGTATCTCATTAAGAACATTGCAGAAAAAAGGAGAACATCTCTCATACCCTTACAAGTGGTTTGGTAACCCCCACATTCAGAGAAATGGTATGCAAATTATGGTAACATGCAACCAAATTATGGAGATTAGCCTTGGCCCTTTGACCCATGAAGTAGTCTATGAAGCTGAACAAGGAGACCATTGCCAATCAGGCAGGTTTGCATAAACCTCAGAACTGTGGTTGAGCAAGATAAATCACTATTCCTTTAGGAAGCCAGCTTCCTTCTTAAGGCACTGAGCATGTTTTCCTTACCACTAGAACGCCACAGCTCCACACAATCCTCATTCCCCCCTTGGTTGTTTGGTTCGCGTGGCATCCAAGTGTTATAGGTGTAGGCTGCTCCATCAGCCCACCTCCATTTCCTATCCTGTAAAGATGAGACAAAACATATCCTATAATGGGGAAAAAAAATTAAAACCTAAGGAAGTGGAAGCTAGGGACATGCATGGAACCTATTTGGCAGGTTCTGGGCCGCTACTAGGGAGCCTGGTGGGGGGTTTAGTCACGCAAATGGTCTCCATGCATGTGCAGAGGCCTGAACTGGGATGCAGCTGGCCCAGGCTGCTATGGTGGAGGCCAGCAGATAGGGGGGTTAGAGGCACCCCAACCGCTGTCCCCACTTCTGCTGCTATGTCCCTAATGCCACTGGAAAGCTAAGTTCCCCTCCCCCCCATCCTTAGGGAACCCCTCTTTGCTTGTAAAGGGGAAGACTCAGAAGATTCCCTTTTACAAGCATGGCCCCAAACTGGTTCGGAATGGTTCTGTTCAAACTGGGGCCAGTCTGCTTCAAATTCAGATGGGCACCCACTTTGTGGGGACTGAGTTTGAATGGGGGCTTCCCCGTTCAAACTCAAACCAGTCAAACAGGGCTCGTTCAATTTGTACCAGAGTTCAAATCAAACTGGTTCACACAACCCTACTGGAAGCAACCATCAGGGTGGTGCAAGTATAAAGATCAATTAGAGACGTTGGCAGCCAGTGGGAAGCTGTTACAGGCTCAGATGGAGAATGTAGAGGAAGACTCCCATAAAAAATGATGAAAAGTAGTGTGGGGGATTCAATCTAGGTGAGGCTACAATGGCAGTTCTAAGGAGCCAAAAATCACTGATGATCACCAATAATGGAGCACATAAATGATGCTTACCTGATGGAAAGTATGGAGCCCAATCCAGATATTATTCCCATTTCTCCGGTAATTGGAGGTGTATTCAGACATGAAATCACTCTCCGCTTTAGTGAGAATGGAGGCAAGATGGGCACCATGGCTATAACGCTTGCACTCAGCCTGAGGTTGGAGAAGAAACAAAAGTGTTTGACCCACATCATTGCTCCCCATCTGCAGGATTCATGCAGAAGAGAAGCTTTATGCAATTAAATTCAACTTTTTAAACTAGAAGGACAGGCTTACAAAGCATAATTGTTAAATTCCCCCTAAATGTGATAGGTTTGGATGTGAATAATCAGGAAAGAAATGTTGTTGTGAATAGGTGAGTGAAAACATTGATCCAGTGTGTCTCTGTTGTTAAAAAGGCAAATTCCATTATAGGAAGTATTGGGAAAGAGACTGAAAATATGCCAGTATTTTGATGCCCTTACACAAATGTATGGTGTGGCCACATTTGAAATAATGTGTACTGTTATGACTATCCCATCTCAAAAAGTGCACCATAAAAGGTGCAGAAAAAGGCAGCCAACATGATCAAGGAATTGGAACATGTCCAACTATGAAGAAGGACTAAAGCATTTTAGCTGACACAAAAGATGATATGATATTTATAAAATTATGCATTATGGACAGAAATAACTCTTTCTACCTCTCTCATTATAATGAGATTCAGGGTTATCCACTGAAAAAATAAATTCAGGACTGACAAAAGAAAGTACTTCACATAAAACATAATTCATATATGGAATCCCCCAGTGCAAAATGGGTGGTTTAGATGGCTTTAGAAAGGAATTGACCAATTCATATACCCATCAACAGCTGCTACTAGCCATGATTGATAAATGAAACTCACATGCTGAAAAGCATTATTCCACTAAATGACATTGCTCGGGGAGAGCTATGGTTTCATGCCTTGCTAATAGGCCTCCCAGGGGCATCTGGTTGGCCACTGTGAGGAATAAAGGATGCTAGGTATTGTAGATATTTGGCCTCTCCAGCATGGCTTTTTTTCATTCTTATGTTCTTGCTGGCATATTTTAAAGGTAGTGTTGTCATTGTTTGTTTACATTTTTATACCGCCCCATCCAAAGGCTCTGGGTAGTGCATAACAGCAAAACAACAACCCACAAACAATCATTCAATACGATCAACTTAAAACAATACAAAAGCAAATGTTAAAACAATTAAAAAACCATTAAAACAATTAGAAACATTTAAAAGCAATTTAAAAATCCTGGAAGGCCAGACCAAACCAATAGGTGTTAATGGCTCTCTTGAAGGCCAGCAATGAATCCAAGCTATGGATTTCTGCCAGGAGTGCATTCCACAGTCCAGGAGCAGCTACAGAGAAGGCCTGCCTCTGAGTTGCCACCAAATGTACTGGTGGAGATGGACCTCCTCAAATGACCTTAACAGGTGGTGGAGATCATACCGAAGAAGGCACTCTCTAAGATAATCCAGACTTAAGCCTTTCAGGGCTTGAAAGGTGATAACGAGCACTTTGTATTTTGCCTGGAAACATATTGGCAGCCAGTGCAATTGTTTAAGTACGGGAATGATATGGTCATTCCAAGTTACCCCAGAGACTAGTCTGGCTGCCACATTTTGAACTAACTGAAGTTTCCAAATTATGTACGAAGGCAGCATTGATCGCATTGCAATAGTCAAGTTTGGAGCTTACCAGCTGATGCATCACTCTGATGCTAGGGCTCGTGATTTTCTAGGTTTTGATTTCTGGCTTGGTGAAAGTGTTTGTGTCTTTGACAGAAGAGTAGCCTGAGTGGAGGATTCATTCCAGGTGAGTGCCTAAGCTTGTGGGAGGGGTCACATTTCTGAGGAGAGTTGGTTTGTCTGATGTTGAATACAAGGGTGAAGTCCCGAGAACTTAGAGAACAGGGATAGCAAACAGGGCATTGGAGTTTTGCATGGAGTTTATTGGGGAAGTGTGTGTGGGAGCCTGAAATGAATCCCCTTGATCACAAAGAGCCCAGTGGGAAGAGAAGGTAAGTACTAATCCCTCTGTCCTGTTCTTGAGAAAGGAAGTTTGAACAGTTAAATAGCTGACCAATACCGCTGAGACCTAACTTTTTGATTAACTATCTCTAAATACTGTAAATAGCCAACAAAACCAGTTATGAAGCTAGAAAGCCCGCGGGGAGGGGGGGGCACTTCCCAGTGTATTGAACATATTTGTTTGTTTGTTACATTTTTATACCACCTTTCTGCCTTGACAAAGGCACCCAAAGCGGTTTACAATATTAAAAGAAAGCTAAATTACAGAAGATTAATAAAATGTCTCAGGCTGTTGGTCTTTCAGGAGCTGAGGACAAGAGCTCCCTGGCCTGGGCACATCCTTACATAGTGTCACATGTATGAAGTCATGGGTGTTTGTTTGGTGCAAGGACCTCCTGGCTCTCGGGGAACATGCTTCTTCCCTCAAGACCAAGGTGGCGGATCTGGAGAAGCTGAGAGAGACAGAGAGGCATGGAGACGGGATCTTCAGGGACATGGTAGAGGCATCCCACTCCAAGGCTGAGAGCTCCTGAGTCTGCTGTCATAGGAACATAGGAAACTGCCATATACTGAGTCAGACCATTGGTCTATCTAGCTCAGTATTGTCTTCACAGACTGGCAGCAGATTCTCCGAGGTTGCAGGCAGGAATCTCTCTCAGCCCTATCTTGGAGAAGCCGGGGAGGGAACTTGAAACCTTCTGCTCTTCCCAGAGCAGCTTCATCCCCTGAGGGGAATAACTTACAGTGCTCACACTTCTAGTCTCCCATTCAGATGCAACCAGGGCAGACCCTGCTTAGCTATGGGGACAAGTCATGCTTGCTACCACAAGACCAGCTCTCCTCTCCTGTCAGAGAGAATGGAGGTCTCAGGGAAGGAGAACATCAGTCTGAGGAAGAGGGAAATGCTTCTTTAGAAGGGACCCTTTTGTGGATGATGAGCCCTTATCCTCTTTAAATCTCAGAAGAGGAAACTTCTCCAAAATGAGGAGTATGGTGAAAAGAAATCTGAAAGATTAAATCAAGAAAGTCACTTTGCTCTATAATGCACGGAGTTCACTCAAAACCACAATACTAGAAGCCCAGTTAGAATGTATACCCCCCACCCCAAGGAAAGGTACCACCAAGTCCAGGAAGATGCCAGCATGGCTAACAGGTAAAGTCAAGGAAGCCATAAAGGCAAAGAAGACTTCCTTCTGAAATTTGAAGTCCTGCCCAAATGAAGAGAACAGAAAGGAACACAAACGATGGCAAAATAAATGCAAGGTGACAATGAGGCTATTCACACGATGGGAGAAAATTGGACTAGCGGAGGCTAGCCCGATTGTCTCCCATTGTGAGAACCACTGGGCTTGGTTGCAAGCCCGGTGGTTCTGAAGCGGGTCACCCGTATAAGTAGCCCGGTGCTTAAACTGAGTTTACAGAGCAGAGAGCTCTGCAAACCTGGTTTTGGCCAACGTGAGAAGCGGCTCCTCTCGAGGAGACCCCTGGAGGTGAGGCAAAAAGCCACCTCCCGGCTCGGGGGTCTCTTCCAGCATGCCCTGTGCACTCATGCAGGATATGCTGGAACTTCCAGGGGCTGTGTGGCCCACAATTTTCCCAGCTCCCTCCGGTTCCGTAACAGAGCCAGCAGTCATCTGGGCGGCCATTTCAGCCACCTAGGGGTTGGCTGGGTGATCGTGTGTTGATTGCCCGGGTGAGAGCGGGCTTAGCCCACTCTCACCCCCAACCCTCCAATGGCGATCATGAGAATCACCTCAATAAGAGAGGTGAAA